>NW_024870822.1:5215000-5855000 GCF_019054845.1 Dipodomys spectabilis | reverse complement strand
TTTCCAAACATTTTGTTGTAAGCCTCACAGAAAAAGGTAAGATTTCAAATTTGAGGCTAGCTTGGAAAGGATCTTCTTAAAAGTGGGCAAGCTGGTCACTGGGGATCCTTGCCTTAGGCCTAGCTACTCAGGATGGTGAGATCTAAGGATCACAGTTCAAGGCCAGTCCATGCAGGAAAGTCCGTGAGACTCTTATCTCCAATTAACCACCAGAAAACCGGAAGTGGCACTGTGGCTCAAGTTGTTGCACACTTACCTTGAGCCTGGGACAGGGTCCAGGCCCAAAGTTCAAGCCCCACGACCGACCAAAAAAACAAACAAACAAACAAACCAAAAAGTGTTAAAAATGGCTGCAAAAATGTCCATCTTTACAGTGAAAAGTTTAGAAATGAAGGCTGGAAACTCCACGTAGTGAAAAATAACATTTGTAGGAACCAGCCATTCCACTTTCCCTAAAAGTACTTACTAGGTGAATCAGGACTTAAAGCCTTCAGAACTTTCAAAGTACATTACAAAAACAAAACAGCAATGTCTTAAGCCTATCTATCTCCAGCTTAAATTACCTAGTAACATTTGGGACATAATACACGTATGCACGAATGTGAATGGAGCCAGAGTTTGGGTTTCAAAGCCAGCAAAAATTCAACGAGTAAAAAATTATCACTACTAAATCACACAACCCTAAATCAGACTAAGGATCTAAGAAACAAGTCGGATGATTTCCAAGCTTATGGCAGACCCCAAAATTAGTGATTACTTCACTATTTTAGCAAATATATGGAAAAGTTCTACCAGACATGAAATCTGCTGACAATGACTTAACTATTGACCTCTATAAACTTAAATCACCTAATTGGCTGCCAGAAAAAAAATTCAGAAAAACCAGTAGCATGTGTCTATCCCTTGGGAACTTGCACTAGTGATTCTAATGCACTAATGTAGAGCTTTAATTAAGACCATAAAAACAGTGCAGTGTGTCATGACTCTAAAGGATAATAACCATTTTATTTACTCATGCACAAAACTAGAGACAACTTAATTCACTACCTGATAGGAACTTAAGTTGAAATATTATCTACTTTGGTTTATCTACTTTAGCCAGACGCTGATGGCTCACTCAGGTAATTCTAGCTACTCAGGAGGCTGATATCTGAGGATCAGAGTTTGAAGCCAGTGTAGGCAGCAAAGTTCCTGAGACTCTCAGCTCTAGCTAACCACTAAATAGCTGGAAGTATAGCTGTGGGTTAAGTGGTAGAAAGCTAGCCTTGAGCAAAAAAGCTAAAGCCCAGTGTCCAGGTCCCAAGTCAAAGCCCAGTACAACCTAAAGAAGAAAAAAAAAAAGCACTACTTAAAAAGGAACAGGTGGTTCATGACTATAGTCTTAGCTACCGGGAGGCTGGGATCTGTGGGATCATGGTCAACAGCCAGCCAGGACAGGTTAAGTTTACTAGATTTCATCAACAAAATCAACCATCAGGGCTGGAGATTATATCTCAAAAGGAAGAGCACTAGCCTGGCAAGTCCAAGTTCCTACAAATCAGAGTACTATTAAACAGGTAACTTGATAGAATTGTGATGTCTATCTGTATCTATGCAATAGGGGGACATCATATTGAGTAAGACAAGCTCAAAAAGCCATGCCTTCATTCTCATATGGAAGTCAGACCTAAAAAGACGTATTTTCATGAACATATACATTATTTATATGGACAAAAGGGGAAAGGGATAATTTTGAAACACACTGCAATTACATATGAAAGCAACGAAGTTTCTTGATTAAACCTTTTATCAATAGTGGTTGTGGGAAAGCAGTTAAAGCTGTTGGAGAGTACTAGTGAGAAGGGATTGAACTAACAAAGGAGGATGAATAGGGTCAAACAATTGCACTATGAAAAACAAAATAATGAAACCTACTGCAAATGAGAAGGGTGAAAGTGACAGAGGGGATGAGTTTAACTCAAATGAACTGTGTACATTCTAGGAAACACTGTTCAATGTATGCCCATTAAGAAAATGAAAGGCTTGTCTGCAGGTTTGATGAGTGAAAAAAATGTATTTCAAGAAAGCCATTATCATAAAAAGAACATTCTTCAAACCCAGAATGAATGCTGGAGAAATTATCACCACCCAAAGGGCCATCTCAGCCAGGCATTGGTAGCCTGAAATCCTAGCTACTCAGGAGGCTGAGATGTGAGCATGTCAGTTTGAAGCCATCAAAGTCTGTGAGGATCTTATCTTCAATTAATCACCAAAAGCTGGAAGTGGAACTGTGGCTCAAGTGGTAAAGTGCTAGCCTAAGCACTAAAGTTTAAGGGAAATTGTTAGGTTCTGAGCTCAAGCCCCAGTACCAGCACCAAAAAGTTATCTCCCATGTAAAAAGGTTTATGTCATATGCAAGAGCTAACTTTTGTACTTAAAGGCTGTATTTGAACATGTCATCACATAAACATTTAAATTTTTCACAAAGATCAAAAACAGATTTGGGAACTTGTTATATTTGAATTTTATTATATTTCAATTTATTATCCCAAAACTTATGTCAATACTGCCTTTGATATGAACTTGTCTTTAAAACTACCACAGAAGATCTCCTAACAGAATTTTTCTCTGGAGGTCTCTTACAAACAGTATACAAACGGTAACTTACCCACATTCTGCTTCCTTGAGCCTTAAAAAAGCAGATGAATTTCTTAAGTTTTATTTAAAAAAACATTCATCACTTTTGTTCAAAGGTTGTAAATTCCAGTATCAGGGGAAGGGAAATATGTAAACTTTGACCTATTATAATAACCATTTGACCATTGTAATAACTGACAATGTATTTTCTGCAAAAATTTGCAAGCAAAACCAACTTAGTAATAAAAAAATAAAAATTATAGCCAGGGCACTGGTGGCTCATGCCTGTAATCCCAGCTACCCAAAAGGCTGAAATCTGAGGCTGTGGTCTGAAGTCAGCCCGGGAAAATCCAAAAGTGGTGCTGTGGCTTAAGTGGTAGGGTGGTAGCCTTGAGCAAAAGGAGTTCAGGTATAATGCCCAGACCCAGAGTTCAAGCCTCAGGACTGGCAAAAAAAAAAAAAAAAAAAAAAAGGCCAAATAATTTATAAACTAATAAATGCATTCTTGTCTGTATTTATTAAGAAATACTAAACCAGGTGCTGGTGGTTTTCACTGTAATCTTACTCAGGTAACTGAGATCTGAGATCTCGGTTCAAAGCAGCCTGGGCAAAAAAATCCATGAGACTTTAATCTCCAATTAACTACCAAAAAAACTGGAAGCAGAGCTGTGGCTCAGGTGGTAGAGCACAAACCTTTAGGAGAAAGCTCACAGACAGTGCCCAGGTCCTGAACTCAAGCCTCAGTGTGGTACACACTAAGGGGGGGGAGGGGGGGAAGAAAAAAAAGTATGCCCCTTACAGACAGCAATGGTGAAGTTTTAGAGATCATTTCTTCTCAAAGTATCTTTAACAGATACTGGGTATGGTGGTACCCAGTGTCTTTTAAATGCCTGTAAACTCAGCATTTGGGAGGCTGTCAGGAGGGTCACATGTTTGAGACTAGCCTGGGACTACACGAAGAAATCCTGTCATCCCATACTTCTCACATTTGAAAATGGGGGAAATTTAGAAAAAAAAAGAATCACTATCTTGAAAAAAATAACAATTAACCTATTAGAAAACATTGAATCTTATACCCTCAGAGGTCTTAAGAGAGAAAATTACTTGCCACCTGTTTCTCCTTAGCTCAATGCAGTGCACTCACTTAAGGCATTAGTGTACTGTCAATTCACTCTATTCCAATGAATTAAAGTATCTAGCTCTGTAATATTATGAAGGTTTTAAGTATCTGTTAATCTATGAATGAAAATAATTAAGTATAATCATTTCATACATGTCCAAAAATGTAAAATACCACCACTAGGTGTCAGTGGCTCATGCCTTTAATCCTAGCTACCTAGGATGCTGAGATCTGAGGATAGTAGTTCAAATCTAGCCTGGGCAGGAAAAGTCTGTGAGTCTCTTATCTGGAATAAACCTCCAGAAAACTGCTGTGGCTCAAGTGGTAGAGCACTAGCCTAGAGCTGAAGAGCTAAGGGACATTACCCAGGCCCAGAATTCAAGCCCCATGACTAAAAGAAAACCCCAACCCCACCCCCACAAAAAACCAAACAACAACAAAAGAAACCACTACTACTATCAAACTGCACAATACAGTATTCTTCTGTTCACAACTAATTTTAGAATATATGTGCTTTTAAAAAAAAATCATAAATCTATTTAGAGATGCCTTTCCCATATTTGGAGACATATAATTTTAATTAAAAAGAAGATATTAAGCCAGGGTCAAAAGTAAGTCTTTACAGAGAAAAATGTTTACTAATGACTGCAGTGATTATAATTTTGCTTTATGAAGTTGAGAAATATAAAGAAAATTAGGTTAATTACCATCGTATGTTGTGTGAAAATGGCTAAATATCTACAAAGAATAAATTACGTAAGAGTTATAAAAATATAAGTTTAAGTTTATATTTAAAAATCGTTATTAAGTGATGATGTTCCTTTGCAGTTTTTATGAGATGACTTGTATATAGAAAAAAGGTCACAGGAAAAAGAAAATGTAAAGATGTTAGTATTAGTGACAACACCTGAACACTGCTGCTACAATAAAGACAGGAGTTAACACAGGTCAATAAAACCTAAAAAGCTTACTATTTAAAATAGTGAACTGAAAATAATTATAATAGTACTATAATTTGTCAAAACACCTTTTGACAGCTAGCTCATAAGCTGTGCTCAAGTATTTCCATTTGTTTTACATTTCTGCTCTATATTAAGAATGTTTTATGTTAAGAAACTGTAATAAAGCATAGAGTAAAATCTGAATAATCACACAGACATGGACCACATTTATTACAAACAGAAGAAGTGTAGATCTATAAGAGTACAGATATTTTTTTCTTAAAAAGGGGAGAGAGCTACAAGCTGAAGTATAGAAATTATCATATCCTGTCATCATTTAGTCTACATTTTAAAATCACATATATACAAAACATCAAAATACAGCAATTTAAACTATTATTAAAGGAATTAAAACAGTATCAAGAGTAGAAAAGTTTATTTCAATTTAGGCCACTCATGTTTCATCCTGAGTTCATTTTCATTTTCCAAGAAGAAAGGTTATTTGGGAAAAAGTGAAATTTATACTCCACCACCTATTATTTACAAGGAAAGAAAAAACAAGTATAGAGAAAAGAATTCACATTAAAATTTAAAAAAAAATAAAAAGCAATCAATTCTCTACATACTTTTATTAAAGAATTACAGCTTTCACAGATGGGATACATTGTTGCTATTAAACAGGAGCATTACCTTCTTCATTTCTCCTTCAGCTACCAATAAAAATCATAATTCATTTGGAAATTGTTTATGGACTTGACTTAATTCAAAACAAATCACTTCTAACAAGAAAATATTGTAGCTTACATGTCACATTAATTATATGAAAAGCTACAGAAACTACAGGGAACAAGATCCAAGGGAATATAACAAAACTGTACAACATCTTAATTTTGTGGTAACTTAGTGACCCTTTAGAGCACTATAAAAAGTGGTTCTGTAAGAACCAAGAATAACTGAGGGTGAACTATCTCCATAATGTTTAATAACTTACATTTCTTAATCTAGAAAATACTTAAAACTGTAGCTAAGGCAGTTGTACACAATAACTAGAAACGTATTTAAAACGTTCCCATAAAAGCAGGATGCAACAAAGATACTTTCATATCACTGTGATCAAGTTTAGATTCAATACTTGATAACTCTTTATGAGTTCTTGTTCTAATGATACTATTAAATCATGTGAAGCAGTGGTTTGGGGATGCAAAAGGGAAAGTATTACATTTCAAAGAATTGAGAAAAATATGACTTCTTAATATTATAACACTAAAGTAAGTTAGTCTAATTCTCAAAATTAGATCAATCGATCCTATGTACATATTCACTAGTTTCCCAGCAATTCCTATACTGCAGGGAAAAAATTAATGAGTGCCTGATATTTTAAAATGTGTATTTTTCATAGGTAATTACACTGCTTTCAGTTGTAGAAAAGCTGATAAGATATGCTGTATCATTTCTAAATTATAGTAGGCTCATTTTCAAATGATATTTCAAATTGAAAAGTAGTATTAAAAATTATTTTTGTCTTTTTCCACTTGTATTTAAGCAGAGTTGCAAAGCATTTCCCTAGGAAAGCATATTACTTTTTCTTATTAAAGAGATATTTTGTATTAGAATAAACGTGTATTTTAAGAGTTATACACATTGACTTAGCTGAATATAAATGGACAAAACATCACAATTTCCCCATCATAATGTACTGAGTGAGTTACAATAATGTATTAACAGACTTTATTTACTTGAAAGTGAATACAGGGTATTATATAAACACTGTTAGTATCACTTTTAATGTAAAGACATTCTTAGTATCAATTCAGATATTTTAAAAGTACTGTAAATAGGTTAAATGTCCTCACCAAAAATAATGGTCACTTTTGAGTGACATGAACAAAGAAAATTTTAGCCATTCACAGGCTGACAAAAAGTAAAATATGAAAATGAAGAGCAAACCAGCAGAGAGAAGAGGAGATAGCTTAGGGACGCATTTGTGAAACCAGTATTCAATCTAACATCTTAAGATTCTACACAAGAAATATAAAAATTTAAACATACACATTACCATTTCTTCTCAGATGATCTGAACACGTATATATAGTATATATATATATATATTTGTGTGTTTTATACATACATGTTATTTTGTGTGTGCATGATTGTAAAATAAGTGCAAATGTTACCAACTAAACCAAGCAATTGCTAGTAGTTC
This sequence comes from Dipodomys spectabilis, assembly GCF_019054845.1. NCBI lineage: Eukaryota > Metazoa > Chordata > Mammalia > Rodentia > Heteromyidae > Dipodomys > Dipodomys spectabilis. The sequence goes on along the minus strand of NW_024870822.1, from coordinate 5,848,120 downwards.
TATTTTATATGAAACAAGCCTATTAGACAACTTCGGTCTCTTGAAATAATGTTTCTTTTGGAGAAGGGGGCGCTAAGGGATTCAATATTTAGAATGAAATTTTCATCTTGTAGTAAGAAAATGGAGGAAGCAAACCCATTGTGTTCATAAAATGCCAATTCAGTTTAATATTTATGCTATAATAAAATGCATTGACAATATCTGAATGTTGAAGAAGAAAACAAAGAAATCAAAAACTCAGAAAGCACTACTTCATTATCTAAAAACAATTCTATTTCAATTAAAAAGCTAATGTGGTTGTAAAGACAGAATGTAGACCAGGTGCAGGTGATTCAGGTTTCTTATTTTAATGAATAATATGAAGCAGCACTGGCTTCAGTATACTTCAGGAGGCCTTATTTGATGTGTGTCATGCCCATCTACTCTGGTGATTTAAATATATAAAGGAAAGAAAAGGTTCCAGAGAATAAGTGATGAAACCTTAAGGATATGGTCACAAGCCAAACTACCAGACTCCATATAAAATCTCACTCACATACACTCAACACACACAAACCACAAACACAACCACACATACAAAAATAAAGGACACACAATGTTCCTGCTACTGTCAGTAACTTCCCTCCCCACAAAGTAATAAAAGCTAACTACAGCACGAATTCATGAGTACACTGTAGCCTCTATTTATATATACTGTTAATTGGGCCCATGCTGAAGACACATCACTGGTGACACTATGCTACAAAGTCTGTTTAGTACTGTTAATGGCTAACGCCCTATGAAGAGGTCCAAAAAAAACAGACTCACACATGTCAAGTTTCCACTATAGGGGACAATGTTGCATTGAGGCTGCAGTGTACTTAATTATGTTAAGAATTTATATTGCAAAATATTAAAAAATACTGTATTAAGAAATAGAAGTAAAAGGAAAGTTACATTTTTAGTTTAATGTGGGTATCAATTACTTCCATCTTGCCCAATATCTCATAATTTAAATAGCCAGAGAATGATTAGATGGTGCCAATTATAACACAAACACTTTATTATTGACTGCTAATTCCAATCTTTAAAAATAATATTTTTCTTCTAATCCTAAGAATGGGGTCCTTAACTTTTTAAATTAAACATGCCTGACTTCAAATTTCAAGACAGATAAAAGAAAATAAAAACAAAGGTTTTACGGTATAAATTATAATTGAAAATTTGGAGTCACATTAGCTTATACCTGAATAATGTAAACTTTTATGTTAGAGAAAAAAAACATTTCTCTAAATTATTAAAGTACTTTCACTGATAAAACACACATTTTCATAGTTAAAATTTGAATTATTCTCTTAAATGTTCCATTTCACCAAACATTCAAAATACTTTATAATACTAAGTTAACATTTCTATATTTTCATATAATCCCATCAATATTAGTTCATAAATAAGAAAATGAGTTCTAAATAAATGACACAGGAGGCAATAAATTGACACATGACAAGTAAATAAAAGGCTAAAGCACTCCAATACCATTAAAACTGTTTTAATGTTGTTGCAACTCCAAAATGCAACAATCATCAGCTTGTAAAAGACCCAAATTTTAAAAATTCACTTTAATTACTCCTTCATACCTATTTTACAATAAAGGCAAGAGACATTTAAATCCTCCTTGTCCTGATTGTACTATGCTACTAACTTGTTTTCTATCACTATAATGTATGTTGCAATTCCCATCAGATGCTATATAAGAAAAAATAAAATAAAATAAAATATTAACCTCTGCTTCAATGTACAGTTTCCAGAATCTGCCAGAACTGGGGAACTGGGCAACAAGGCGTTCATAAGTCTTCCGTGCTTTGTCTATAGGTTGATTCTAAAATTGAAAACCAATAAACAGCATTTACAATGTTAGGACTATGAAAGTATTATTTACTGCAGAATCAAGTAGTGTGATTGGACCCATAGAGAAGGAAATGTAATCCTATATCACTAAACCTGTGCCTCTCGAATGAGAATGCTCCAAGCATCAAGGTCATATGGATTCTCTTCTAATTTCTTTTCGGCTTTCTTCACCTTCTCTGGTACATACTCAGCTGCCTGAGAAAGGAAGAAAAATAACAAACTGAAGTTACCGTTTTAAAAATCGAGTACCTTACTTAGTTCAAGAGCAAGATACCGGTCATTAGAACCAATGTCACAATCCAAAGCATTAAAATGTGTATTTGCTAGAATCTATGAACTGCACACTTTACCAGTAGCTTCTTGCAAAAATACGATCAAATAACCAAATATTTTTCTTCAATACAAAGATCTTTAAATACTAGTTTTATATTAACACACAGCATCAGTTTCTAACTGTATGGTCTCAAGTTACCTTACCTTCTTAAAATGTTCAGTAACAAAGAATCTTTGAGTTACATTATGTGCAAATATGCTTTATGCCTGACTTTTCTAAAGGCAGGTAGACTTTCTCATCTGCCTCTGTACTCAATCTGCTGCTCTATCATGTCATATACATGTTGAAAAAGTGTATTACACACTCAAGAAAGAATGAAAGACGCAAATGATGTCTTAGATTTCCTTCCCTTTGATTGTTTGAAGACAGGGTCTTGCAGCTGTTACCCATGTTTGTTTTGGGTGCATTCTTCCTGTCTCAACCTCCCCAAATGAATGGGACTTGAGTAGTGGGTCACAAATTTCTTTCTTTTTTTTTTTTTTGGTTGGTCATGGGGCCATGAGGCTTGAACTCTGGACCTGGGCGCTGTCCCTCAGCTCTTCAGCTCAAGGCTAGAGCTCTACCACTTGAGCCACAGTGCCACTTCCAGTTTTCTGGTGGTTAATTGGAGATAAAGAGCTCACAGACTTTCTTTTCTTGCCCAGGCTGGCTCTGAACCACGATCCTCAGATCTCAGCCTCCTGAGAAGCTAGGATTACAGGTGTGAGTCACTAGTGCCTAACCAGATTTCTTTTCTTTCTTTGTCGGTCATGGGGCTTGAACTCTGGACCTGGGCATTGTCCCTCAGCTCTTCAGCTCAAAGCAAGTGCTCTACCACTTGAGACACAGTGCCACTTCCATTTTCTGGTGGTTTATTGGAGATAAGAATGTGTCACAGGGGCTGGGAAGGTGGCTCAGTGGTAGAGTGCTTGCCTTGCATGCATGAGGCCCTGGGTTCAATTCCTCAGCACCACATAAGCAGAAAAACCTGGAAGTGGTGCTGTGGCTCAAGTGGTAGAGTGCTAGCCTTGAGCTGAAGAGCTGAGGGACAGGCCCAGGCCCAGAGTTCAGGCCCCACAACCGACCAAAAAAAAAAAGAATGTGCCACAGACTTTCCTGCCTCGTCTGGCTTTGAACATGATCCTCAGATCTCAGCTTCCTGACCAGCTAGAATTACAGGCATGTGCCACCAGCACCTGGCCTGGCCAGATTTCTTTTTTTCTTCTTTTTTTTCTTTGGGTCCGGTTTCTTAATGAATAGTCAGAACTCAGAGCTGGGAAGGTGGCTCAGTGGTACAGCACTAGCCTTGCATGCCTGAGGCCCTGAGTTCGATTCCTCAGCACCACATAAGAAAAAAGCTGGGGGCTGGGAAGGTGGCTCAGTGGTAGAGTGCTTGCCTTGCATGCCTGAGGCCCTGGGTTTGATTCCTCAGCACCACATAAGCAAAAAGAAAAAAGCCGGAAGTGGTGCTGTGGCTCAAGTGGTAGAGCACTAGCCTTGAGCTGAAGAGCTGAGGGACAGTGCCCAGGCCCAGAGTTCACGCCCACTACCGGACCCCTCCCCCCCAAAAAAAAGAATTCACAAACTTTATAATCCATGATAAGGACAATTTGCCCTGTGAAGGTTAAAATGTGTTTGTGACTTTAACTAAGTATCACTATTCCACAATACTGTGAAATATGTGAAATTTCTGTAATCACCTAATCTCAATTTAAAAAAAAAGTGAGAGAAGGGATGGGTGACAATGCTGTCAGATACCTTGTACTCATATACTGTTTTGTAGAATGGGTGAACTTCTTTGTACAACTACTTAAAGATATAATAATAATAAAGTTCAAAAAAAGGATCCTGAGTTCCAGGCTTGGAATGTGGCTTAGTGGTAGAGTGCTTGCCTAGCATGCATGAAGCCCTGGGTTCCATTCCTCAGTAGCACATAAACAGAAGAAGCTGGAAGTGGTGCTGTGGCTCAAGTGGTAGAGTGCTAGCCTTGAGCAAAAGAAGCTCAGAACAATGCCTAGGCCCTGAGTTCCAGCCCCAGGACTGGCAAAAAAGAAAAAGAAAAAAAGATCCTGAGTTCCATCCCAGCACATGTTAAAAAAAAAATTTTTTTGGGGGGGTGGGGGGGTACAGTCGTGGGGCCTGAACTCGGCCTGGACGCTGTCCCTCAGCTCTTCAGCTCAAGGCTAGTGCTCTACCACTTAAGCCACAGCACCACTTCCAGCTTTTTTCTTTTTGCTTATGTGGTGCTGAGGAATCGAACCCAGGGCCTCATGCATGCAAGGCAAGCACTCTACCATTGAGCCACCTTCCCAGCCTGTAAAAAAAATTCTTTAAGCATAAACAAATATTAATCACAAAACTGTTTGGAAATGGAATCATGACTCAAGTGATGGAACTAGCCATGAACAAAAAGGATGACTGATAGCTTCAGTTCAGTTTTGGCAAATAAGTTAAGTTCGGAAAACTGTGTGCCAGGAAAAAAGTGAATGACCAAACCAGTCAAGTGATATTCATTCAGAGTTTTGTCTTTTTTCCCCAGGACTTTTGAAACTTATATGGCAATAAACAACGTCAATATTCAAGGATATAAAAGGTGTAATGCCCTATCATCTATCCTTTCCTTTTATTTAGTTATTTATTTTGGTGGCATGGTCATTCTTGCTATGTAGCCCAGGCTAGTGTGGAACTTCTATCTCTCAGCCTACTAAGTACTGGCATTCCAGATATATACTGCCACTTTCAGCAACTTCATCCCATTTTAAAGTAAAATTATTTTAGCATGGAACAATTCTGTCAAAATTCCAGTTCAGGTGGAACCCAGAGGCTAACATCTGTAATCTTAGCTACTCAGGAAGCTAAGATCTGAGAATCCAGAGTCAAAGCCAGCAAGGCAGAAAAATCCATGAATTTTATCTCTAATAAACATCCCCAAAAAAGGCAGAAGTAGAGGTGTGGCTCAAGTGATAAGAGTGCTAGCCTTGAGCAAAAAAAGCCAAGCAAGATTTGAAGGCCCTGAGTTCAAGACTCAATACTGAGAAGAAAAAAAAGACCCAACTACTACTGTAATCGAAATCAAAATTATGCTTTCCTCGGCTGGGAATGTGGCTTAGTGGTTGAGTGCTTGGCTAGCATGCATGAAGCCCTGGGTTCAAGTCCTCAGTACCGCATAAACAGAAAATGCTGGAAGTGGTGCTGTGTCTCAAGTGGTAGAGCACTAGCCTTGAGTATATAGAGGCTCAGGGACAGAGCAGAGCCCAGGCCCCAAGTTCAAGCCCCAGGACCAGCAAAAAATAAAAATAAATTATGCTTTACTAATATACAGGTAGTTTATTAATAGCTTAAGAAATTAAAGCAAAATGCATCCTAAAACAGTTAGTGGAAATGTAAATTATTCAAAGCACTATGGAAATCACTATAGAAGATTCCTTAGAAAATTAAACATAGGGGCTGGGAAGGTGGCTCAGTGATAGAGCGCTTGTCTTGCTTGCATGCATGAGGCCCTGGGTTCGATTCCTCAGCACCACATAAGCATAAAGAAAAAAGGCTGGAAGTGGCGCCATGGCTCAAGTGGTAGAGTGCTAGCCTTGAGCTGAAGAGCCGAGGCACAGCACCCAGGCCCAGACTTCAGGCTCCATGACTGAATCCACCCCACCCCCCCAAAAAAGAAAACTAAACATAGTTACCCTATGGGGGGAATAAAAAGACACTAGAGCAGTAAAAAAATTTTTAACTATTACAGGCCCCATTCACTCACATACCCACACACCTAGTTTGGTAATGGTGACAAACCACTCATCAGACCAACATGGCTCAAAAAGATCAACATGTAAAAAAAAAAAAAAGCCAATGCTGGTGGCTCATGCTAGCTACTCGTAAGGCTGAGATCTGAGGATTGATTATTTAAAGTCAGATGAGCAGGAAGACAAGTCCTTCCTTGCCTGTGAGGCTTTAACATTAATCAATCACTAAAAAGCCAGAAATGGAGCTGTGGTTCAAGTGGCAGAGTGCTTGCTCGGAGCAAAAACGCTCAGGGACAACTCCAAGGCCCTCAGTTCAAGCCCTGAGACCTACATAAAAACCAACAAATAAATAGTAAAGGTGCCCATCCATGTAAGAATGATGGGATTTTTAAAGTCCTATGTTTAAAACATAAAGGTCCACTTATTAAAATAACGTCAAATCTCTGTTCTATCTCATCCACCAAAATAAACTTTACACAGATCAATGACAAAAATTACAACTTGCCAGGCACTGGTGGCTCATACCTGTAATCTTAGCTACTCAGAAGGCTAAAATCTGAAGATTACAGTTTGAAGCCAGCCCAGGCAGGGAAGTCTGAAAGACCTTTTCTCCAATTAAACACCATTAAAACCTGCCACTTGACTTGCATGCATGAGGCCCTGGGTTCGATTCCTCAGCACCACAAAAGCAGAAAAGGCTAGAAGTGGTGCTATGGCTCAAGTGGTAGAGCACTGGCCTTGAACTGAAGAGCTGAGGGGACAGTGCCCAAGGCCCCAAAGTTCAGGCCCCATGACCAACAAAAAAAACCAAACCAAACCAAAACAAAAAACTGCCAGAAGTAGAGAGCCTTGAGCAAAAAAACTCAGGGAGAACTTGGCATTGGTGGCTCAGGCCTGTAATCCTAGCTACTCAGAAAGCTGATATCTGAGGATCACAGTTCAAAGCCAATCCAGGCAAGAAAGTCTGTGAGACTCCTATCTCCAATAAAAACCACTCAGAAAAAGCCAGAAGTGGTACTATAGCTCAAGTGGTAAAGGACTAGCTTTGAGCCAAAGCAGCTCAGGGACAATACCCAGCCCTGAGATCAAGACCTAGGACTGGCACATGTGTACACAGGCACAAATATTTGCACGCACATGGGCATACACACAGAGTTCAGGGACAAAACACAGGCTGAGTTAAAGCCCCAGGAACAACATGCATTCACACACACACGCATGCACACACAGAATCTAACCTAAAAAAGCAAAACTAAAGCAAAAGGGCTGGGTCATGACTCATGAGGCAGGGTACTTTCTAAAGCAAGTTTAAGGCCCTGAGGTCAATCTCCAATATGGGGATAGGAAGGGCAAATAAACTTAAAAACATGTCTGGCACATGACAAAAATACCAAATTTACTAGTACATAAAATCCAATCAATAAAGTAAAAGAAACAATGACTCAAAAAGAAAATGGACAAAAGGAGCCAAAAGTAGCATGGAGGTGGCCCTAGTTTTATCTCCAGCAAAGGGAGAAAAAAAGATAAAGTATAGGACAAAGTATAGAAAATACAAGCAGCAGCCAGAAGGGGCTGGACTAACAAGGAGGAGTAACGATGAATATGGTCAAAGTAGACTGTCTGCCTGTATGGAAACACAATAATGAAACTATTTTTTATTTATAAGGGGTGAAATTAACTGGAATACATTGCATTACTGCTTGGAAATGTCATGAGGAAACTGCCTTACATAACTATTGTATGCTTAAAAAAAAAAAGTTGAGAGGTGCTGGTAGCTCATGTGTATAATCCTAGCTACTCAGGAGGTTGGGATCAGAGAATCACAGCTCACAGTTAGTTTGGGCAGGAAAGTTTGTGAGACTCTTATCTCCAATTAACAACCAAAAAAGCTGGCAGTGGAGCTGTGATTCAAGTGGAAGAGCACCAGCCTTGAGGGGAAAAAAAAAAAAACAACTCAGGACAGCATTCAAAGCCCTGAGTTCAAGCCCCAGGACCGACACACCACACACACAAACAAAAAAATCAACAACCCTAAAAAAGAAATGGGTACCCTTTCCCACAAAGAACCAGTAACACTCAAAAAAAAAAACAAAACAAAAAACAAAAAACATAAGACACATCAAATATCTTCCAACTGACTTTACTGGCAGTAGTGTGCAGAAACAGATATGCACATTATTGGGCTTGGAGAACAAGTAGCAATATGGACCAAAATTTATATAAATGTCTGATTCTGAATTCCACTTCTAGCAACTTACCCTACTGCTGTATGTATGCCTGAAGATGCTCAAAAAACATTGCAGTGAAGCAGGCCCTGGGTGGCTCAAGCCTGTAGCCTAGGAGACTGATATCTAAGGATCAAAATTTGAAGCAGTCACTGAGACTCATCTCCAAATAACCACCAAAGTTTGGCTTAAGTAACAAAGCGCCTTGCCTTGGGCAAAAGTCAAAGGAGAGCTCCAGGCCCTGAATTCACTCCAGTAGAGCACACTCAACACACACAAAAGTGAGAGCAAAATAAAACAAAAAACAAGCACACTCAACACACACAAATGTGAGAGCAAAACAAAACAAAAAAACAATCAGTTACTATATTGTAACTACGTAAGAGTAAGACAGGAAATAACTTAGGAGACCAGTTAGGAGCTGGGACTGTGGCTCCTGCAATCCTAGCTACTCCAGAGGTTGAGATCTGAATAATTATGGTTTAAGAACAGCCCAGGAGGGAGCTGGGAAGGTGGCTCAGTGGTAGAGCACTTGCCTTGCATGCATGAGGCCCTGAGTTCGATTCCTCAGCACCACATAAGCAAAAAGAAAAAAGCCAGAAGTGGCGCTGTGGCTCCAGTGGTAGAGCGCTAGCCTTGAGCTGAAGAGCTGAGGGACAGCGCCCAGGCCCAGAGTTCAGGCCCCATGACCGGACAAAAAAAAAAAAAAAAAGAACAGCCCAGGAAAAAGGTCATGGGACCTTTATCTCAACCAATTAAAAAAAAAAAAAAGCTGGGTGATGTATTGCATGCCAGTTGTTTGTCTACTGAAGAAGCATTATAATAGGAGGATCATATGCAGGCAAAAAGTAAGACTGTATTCAAAAAATAAGTAGCCGGGTACCAGTGGCTCATGCCTAAATCCGAGCTACTCACAAGGCTGAGATCTGAGGATCATGGTTCAAAGCCAGCTCAGGCAGGAAAGTCCATGAGACTCTTACCTCCAATTAACCACCAGAAAACTCTAGAAGTGGTGCTATGGATCAAGTGGTAGAGTGTTAGCCTTGAGCTGAAGAGCTGAGGGACAGCTCCCAGGCTCAAAGCTCAAGCCCCATGTCTGACAAGAAAGCAAGCAAGCAAGCAATAAGGGCTAGAGGTATATGTAGCTCAAGTGGTAGAAGGCATGCAGGGCAATCACAACGTCCTAAGTTCAAGCTTCAATACTGTATGAAAAAAAAGGACCAGTCAGTGGTACAGTGTTGGTCCAATATGCACTAGGCCCTGTGTTCAATCCTCAGGGCCACTAAATAAACTCATTAAATTGTGACATTTGTAGTCATTAAAAATTACAAGGGAATGGGCTGGGAAGGTGGCTTAGTGGTAGAGTGCTTGCCCTGCATGCATGAGGCCCTGGGTTCAATTCCTCAGCACCACCTAAGCAGAAAAAGCCAGAAGTGGCACTGTGGCTCAAGTGATAGAGCACTGGCCTTGAGCTGAAGAGCTGAGGGACAGTGCCCAGGCCCTGGCCCACGACCAACGTTCAGGCCCCATGACCCATAACAGACAAATTACAAGGGAAGACAGGTCATAATACTGGGCTAAAAACAAGTAAATGGAACAAGGGATACAATGTACTTACTTTTACATAATATGCTCTGAAGCTCTAAGTTTTTACTATTCTCTGAGAAACATTTGCACACTGGTTTGTATTTGCCAGGTATGTTGGAATTTGAGGGATAAAAGGTTTCTTACAATTAGATTAGTAAGTAAATTTTTTCTCCTCATTCAATTTTGTGGAAATCTCAAAATCCTATATACAGGCAGGAGTTTCACTTACGTATCTGTTTTTCACTGGCCAAGGATTTAAGCATTTAGAAAATGATCTAAAAAGGTTAATTATCAAACAACTGTATTAACAATGGAAGCTGGCTGGGTGCTGGTGGCTCACACCGGCAATCCTAGCTACTCAGGAGGCTGAGATCTGGAGATCTCAGCTCAAAGCCAGGCCTCTTATCTCCAAATAGCCACCAGAAAACCGGAGGTGGGGCTGTGGCTCAAGTGGTAAAATGCTAGCCTTGAGCTGAAGAGCTCAGGGCCAGGGCCAGAAACAGAGTTCAAGCCCCACGACTGACCGCCCCCCCCCCCCCCCAAAAAGAGGAAACTACTCAAAATGGCCAGGAGTGTATCCTGCTACTTACGCCTATATTTAATTCCCATAATAAAAAGCCTTTCATTGTAATAATTATGATCCAGTAAGTGGCCAATGTTGACAGCAGTATTTTTCGGTTGTGGGGCATGAACAACTCTGGGCCTGGGCACTGTCCCTGAGCTAAATCTTTAGCTCAAGGCTAGCACTATACCACTTGAGCCACAGTGCCACTTTCTGGTGGTTAATTAGAGATAAGCGTCTCAAGGACTTTCCTGGGATCTGAGGACTGTGGCTCCAAGCCAGCCCATGCAGAAAAGTCCAGGAACATATATCTACAATATAACCAGGAAAAAGCTGGAAACAGAGGTGTGGTTCAAATGGTTGAATTTCAGCCTTGAGCAAAAAAAACAAAAACAAACCAAAAAAAAAAAAAAAGCAAGCAAGAACTTGAGGCTCGGAGTTCAAACCCCAGTACTAGTATACACGTGCATGCATGCACACGTGTGCACACACACCCAATCTTTTGTAATTCTGGGGGTGTAACCCAGAACATTCTTCATGCAAGGCATTCTACTACTGAGCTACAAATACCTCCAGACTACTGTTTTTATTTTGGTGATCTTTTTAGTGTTTAGCAAAATAATAAACCTTATCTGCTTCTTTCTGTTTCTTGCAATAGTGTTTTGGATGCAATGGGCCATGGACTGACTCCAATTTGAGAAATTTTATCATACACAGTATAATTACATTTCAGTCAATGATTGTACTACGATGATCCTAATAAGACTAATGGAGATGCAAAATTCTACTATATTATAGCTCGATATTATCTTGGCCATCACAACAACTCAAGGCATTGTTCATGTGTTTGAGGTGATTCTGGTATAAAATGAGCCTACAGTGCTACCAAGTTATGTAAAGATCTAAAACATACAATTACGTAGGATATGAATTACTTTATTATAAACAACTATGTTGCTGAGTAGTGTGGTTACATTGCCCTTTTTTGGGGGTGGGGTGGGGAGGGAGAGTGGGTCCTCCGGCCTGCACTCTGGGCCTGGGAGCTGTCCCTCAGCTCTTCAGCTCAAGGCTAGCACTCTACCACTTGAGCCACAATGCCACTTCCTGCGTTTTCTACTTATGTGGTGCTGAGGAATCAAACCCAGGGCCTTGTGCATGCAAGGCAAGCACTCTACCACTGAGCCACCTTCCCAGCCCGTTATATTGTTTTTTATATAAAAGCAATGTATAGCCAGTGGAGGGAAGAATAGTAAGCAAATGCAGTCATTATATTCAATGTACGCTATGTAAAAATTGAACTACATAACTTGACGGTAAGGATGAAAGGGGGAAATTGGGGGAGAAGGATGGAAGAGGTGACAATGATCAAGATGCACCATACTAACCTACCTTATGAAATCAAAACCTCTGGACAACTACTTAAATTTAAATTTTATTTTTTTTTAACCAGTTGTGGGGCTTGAACTTGGCCAGGGTTCTATCCCTGGGCTTCTTTAATTCAAGGCTAGCATTCTATCTCTTAAGCCACAGTGCTACTTCTGGCCTGTTGATTATGTGGTATTGAAGAATGGAACCCAGGGATTCATGCATGCTAGGTAGGCACTCTACATTAAGCCACATTCCCAGCTCCCAACTATTTAAAAAATTGAAAAAAAAAAAAAAAAAAAAAAGCCAGGTATCGTGGCAAATACCTACAATTCTAATTAACAGGATTAACTGAGGCGAGACTCTTAAAATTGAAGGTCAGGTTAGATTACATAGTGAGATGTTATCTCAAAAATGAAAGTTATTTGACAGTTGTTACATTAGGACTAGATGCCAGATTAGTTCTGTTTCTTTACCAATGCAACTGAACTGTTTTCATGAACAGAACTGAACAGACACTGGGCACTGGGCTCAAGTCCATAATCCTCTTACTCAAGAGTCTGAGACTTGAGGAGTGCAGCACAGTTTGAAGACAGCCCAGGCAGGAAAGTCTGTGAGACTCATACCTCCAATTGACCACCAAAAAGCTGAAAGTGGAACTGTGGCTCACTCAAGTGGTACAAAAAGGCTAAGGAAAAATGTCAGATTAAGACCCAGTATTGGCACAGAGCAAAAATAAACAAAACTTCACAACCAACTGTGAGCTCAATTCTCTTTTTAGATCACTCTCACACAATTACCAACAATGCAACTAAACAAAATGATTCAAATTCACAAGTAGGTCCTGTTTAATAAGAAATACAGACCTTGAAATATGACAGAGAAACTTAAAAGCATCAACTGGTTTTAGAAACAGTCCAATGAAAAAGGCACAAACAGCTGAATACTGAATTTTGCCATTCTGACAGCTGTCTGTGATGTAATTCTTGTATTCAACCTAGTCCTGAAACAATCTAATGTTGAAATGTAATCTTGCCTCACAGTTTTTTTCCTGTCATACTTCTAGGAAAACCAATACTAAATTCAGAACAATTGCTCTTGGAACAATCACTATCAAGTCCAGTATTCCATAAAGTCCAGTTTTCCTAAGAAATATTAATAAAGATCAGGGCTAGGAAGGTGGCTCAGTGATAGAGCGCTTGCCTTGCATGCATGAGGCCCTGGGTTCGATTCCTCAGCACCACATAACCAAAAAGAAAAAAAGTCGGAAGTGGCGCTGTGGCTCAAGTGGTAGAGTGCTAGCCTTGAGCTAAAGAGCTGAGGGACAGTGCCTAGGCCCAGAGTTCAGGCCCCACGACCGGACCCAAAAAAACAAAAACAAAACAAACAAACAAAAAAAGAAATATTAATAAAGATCAAATTAATTAGCCTGCTCAAAACTATTCCAGTGGGCCTGGGAAGGTGGCTCAGTGGTAGAGTGCTTGCCTTGCATGCATGAGGCCCTGCATTCGATTCCTCAGCACCACCTAAGCAGAAAAAGACAGAAGTGGCATTGTGGCTCAAGTGGTAGAGCGCTAGCCTTGAGCTGAAGAGCTGAGGGACAGCTCCCAGGCCCAGAGTTCAGGCCCCACTACTGACAAAAATAAAAAGTGAGAAATTTTAAATAGGAGAGGACCAGGGTGCTGGAGGCACACACCTGTAATCCTAGCTACTCAGAGGCTGAGATCTGAGATTGCAGTTCAAAGCCAGCGTGGGCAGCAAAGTATGTGAGACTCTTATCTCCAATTAATCACAGAAAAACTCCCAGTGGTAGAATATTAGCACTGAGCAAATGAATTCAGACACTGCCCAGACCCTGAGTTCAAGCCCCAGGAATGGCAAAACAAAAACAAAAATAAAAAATAGGAGGGGGAGAAAAAGTAGGAAAGGCTATTTACAAGAAGATTTTTTAAAAATTAAAAACATTAACTGTGTCCAAAAAATATACTACCTAACTTATCTACCTGGCTGTTCCATCTTTCTACCATCTTAATTTTAAAATTGCTTGTTTGACAATGAGGGGCTCAGACCAGTCATCCTAGCTACTCAGGAGGCTGAGATTTGAGGACTGCAGGAAAATCTGTGAGAATCAGACTGGCCAGTTAGTTACCAAAAAGCTGGAAGAGGAACAGTGGCTCAAGAGTTAGAGCACTAGGGCTGGGAAGGTGGCTCAGTGGTAGAGCGTTTGCCTTACATGCCTGAGGCCCTGGGTTGGATTCCTCAGCACCACATAAGCAAAAAGAAAAAGCCGGAAGTGGCGCTGTGGCTCAAGTGGTAGAGTGCTAGCCTTGAGCTGAAGAGCTGAGGGGCAGCGCTCAGGCCCAGAGTTCAGCCCCCACGACCGGACCCCCCCCCCCCAAAAAAGAGAGCACTAGCATTTAGCAAGAGACAGCACACAGGCCCTAAATTCAAGCCCAGGATTGGCACACACACACACACACACACACACAAAGTAATCACAGACTACCTCCGTATCTATCATCTGTGTCTTCCCAAACCTATCTTACACTAACAAACAAACAAAAAACCCGATTAAACATTGATAGATGACCCAGAATTACCTTCTTTGTGGTGATAAATGCCTACAATCCAAGCAAACCAGGGTTACATGGTGAATTTTATACTTCCTGGTAAAATGCTTGTCTCAAAACAGCAAAACATGCTCGGCACCGGTTACTTACGCTGCAGTAATCCTAGCTACTCAGGAGGCTGAGATCTGAGGGTCACGGTTCAAAGCCAGCCCCAGCAGGAAAGTCCCTGAGACTCTAAACCACTCAGAAAACTGGAAGTGGCCCTGTGGCTCAAACCCAGAGTTCAAGCCCCATGACAGACCAAACAAAACAAAACAAAACAAAAAACAGCAAAACAAACCTGGGTGCTGGTAGCTCATACCTGTAATCCTCTATACTCAGGAGGCTGTGATCTGAATATCATGATTCAAAGACAGCTAGGCAGGAAAGTCTGTGAGACTCTTATTGTCCATAAACTAAAAAAGCAAAAAGCAGAGCTATGGCTCAAGCAGCAGAGTTCTAGTCTTGAGCATAAGCAGCTCAGGAACACTGCCCAGGTCCTGAGTTCAAGCCCCAAGCACATGCACACAAGTGCACATATACAAGCAAAACAAAACAAAAACAAGCAAACAAAGGTGAACACTTTTTGTGAGGACTGGGCTTGGAGTGCAGCTCCATGGTAGCTGTAATCATAAAACATGTTCAAAGATCTAGGTCCTATCTCCAGAGCTGAAGGGGAAGGAAGAGGAAATATCTTCAAAAGTGTAGCAACAGAACTTTAGCAGTTTAAAATACTTTGAATTCAAATGAATTTTTTAAAAAAGCCCCTTCAAAAGTCATTAAGTACAAAACCCAATGAAGGGAGTGGGGATGGCTCAGTGGGTTCCATCCTCAGCACATCACAAAAGACCTGCCTTTGGTGGCTGAAGCCTGTAAACTGCACTATTTAGAAGGCTGAGATTCAGAGGATTATAGTTTGAAGCCAACCCAGGCAAGGTAGAGTCCAATTACCCAGCAAAAAGCCAAGCTAGGAGCATGGTTCAAGTGGTAAAATACTAGCTGTGAGCAAACAAGCTGGCTAAGGTCAAGACCCAGTACCATCAAAAAGAAAAAAAGAGAAAGAAAAAAGAAAGGAACATTAACTTACAGGCTAGTGAATAGTACATATGGTTAAATAAAGCTTTAAAAGAAAGCACCAGGGCTGGGAGGTTGGCTCAGTGGTAGAGCGCTTGCCTTGCAGGCCTGAGGCCCTGGGTTCGATTCCTCAGCACCACATAAGCAAAAAAGAAAAAAGCTGGAAGTGGTGCTGTGGCTCAAGTGGTAGAGCGCTAGCCTTGAGCTGAAGAGCTGAGGGACAGCGCCCAGGCCCAGAGTTCAGGCCCCATGACCGGACCCCCCCCTAAAAAAAAAGAAAGCACCAAACTTTCAACCAAGCAGGAAAAAAATATATACAAAATTTAAAAAGAACAGCTACAATTTGACACTGAAATCAGAAGTATGTTTGGGAAAAATAGGAGAGCTATCTATGTGCACCTAATTTTATCATAATTATACTGGCAAAACAAGTAAACAAATGAGCTTCAGAAGATTATCCTTGAACATTTCCTTGCTACAGTATAAACTTCAGCCCTGACTACAATTACTTCCTCTTTTAGAGGACAAAAAATATTGACAAATCCTAATGGAAAAAACACACAGATATCTTTTAGTAACAAATTTAAGATATTATCAGGCTTATTTTATAAATGAGCTCTGAAGCTACTACTAAAAAGCTCAAAGATATCTAAACCATGTATATTGGCAGCATTCTTTGTCCTCCTTCCAAAGCAAATCCATGACTAACAGTGATTTTTTTGTTTCTTATGTTATATATATATATATATATATTTTTTTTTTTTTTTTTTTCTTTTTTTCCCCCAGTCGTGGGGCCTGAACTCTGGGCCTGGGCGCTGTCCCTCAGCTCTTCAGCTCAAGGCTAGCGCTCTACCACTTGAGCCACAGCGCCACTTCCGGCTTTTTTCTTTTGCTTATGTGGTGCTGAGGAATCGAACCCAGGGCCTCATGCATGCAAGGCAAGCGCTCTACCACTGAGCCACCTTCCCAGCTTCAACAATGATTTTTTTGAAAGGAAAAAAAAGATTTAAAGACAGGTACCGGTATGTCATGCCTTTAATTCTAGCAACTCTGGAGGCTGATTTGGTGGGTTGAACTCAGCGGAGGCAAACAAATCCTCAGACTAATCCCCAATGAATCAGCAAAAGGCTGGAAGTCCAGGTGTGGCAAAATTAGTAGACCATCAGACAAGAAGGAAAAAGCCAAGGGAAGTCTCAAGACCTGGTATTAAACAGGAAATCTGGCTCTCACCTGTAATCCTACCTATTTGGGAGGCTGAGAGAGTCAGAATGGTTATTAGAATACAGCTTGGGGCCAGGCGCCGGTGGCTGAGGCCTGTAATCCTTGCTACTCAGGAGGCTGAGATCTGAGGATCATGGTTCAAAGCCAGCCTGGGCAAGAAAGTCCGTGAGACTCTTTATCTCCAATAAACCACTAGAAAACCAGAAGTGGAGCTGTGGCTCAAGCAGTAGAGCGCTCGCACAGTGACAGTGCCCAGGCCCAGAGTTCAAGCCCCCAACCGACAAAAAAAGTAAAAATAAAAAATAAATAAAAATAAAAAAATAAAAATAAAAAACAGAATACAGCTTAGGAAGAAAAGTTTGCAAGACCTTATCTTGAAAACAACAAGCAATTGGGCTGGGAAGGTGGCTCAGTGGTAGAGCGCTTGCCTTGCATGCTCAAGGCCCTGGGTTCGATTCCTCAGCACCACATAAGCAAAAAGAAAAAAAGCCAGAAGTGGCACTGTGGCTCAAGTGGTAGAGCACTAGACTTGAGCTGAAGAGCTGAGGGACAGTGCCCAGGCCCAGAGTTCAGGCCCCACGACCGGACCAAAAAAAAAAAAAAAGAAAAGAAAACAACAAGCAAAAACAGACTGGAGGTGTGGCTATGGTGGTAGGGGATTAGTCCAGCAAACTGGAAGCCCTAAATTCAAAGAAAAAGAGACTTATTCTTTGTTCTAACTCACTCTGTAGTACAGGTTGTGCTCTAATTCATGATCCCCACTCCAGTACGGGTAGCCCAGTGCCACTATGCCCAGACCTTATTTAGCTTTTTTTTCTCATTTGTAATTTCAGGCCATTTTAGGTACTCCTTTCCTTCTGATTTTCACTACTCACTGTCCTATACATAAAGGAATAGTGTAAGGCCCTGACTTCAAACCCCAGTACCCCTTCCAAAGAACAGTTGATTCATATATTAACTCATCTCTCACACACAAAAATCCTATCATTTTTTTTTGGGGGGGGGGTCCGGTCGTGGGGCCTGAACTCTGGGCCTGGGCGCTGTCCCTCAGCTCTTCAGCTCAAGGCTAGCACTCTACCACTTGAGCCACAGCGCCACTTCCGGCTTTTTTCTTATGTGGTGCTGAGGAATCGAACCCAGGGCCTCGAGTGTGCAAGGCAAGTGCTCTACCACTGAGCCACTTTTCCAGCTCCTCCTATCACTTTTTAAGGTGTCATTTAATTACTACTTCAGTTAAATAATACAGTACACGACATTGCTTCAATATAACTTAAGAGTAGTTACAAATCATGTGAAGATAGGGAGAAAAGACTGGCTATAAACTGAAGCTCTACAGTATGCAGTATACTATTCCTTTTTTGCAGATCTGAATAGGAAGCTGGACTAAGTAGCTCAGATATATAAATCCTTGCTATTCAAAGCAGAGTAGATGGATCCCAAGTTCAAGGTTAGCCCAGGCAGAAAAGTTCAAGAGACCCTAACTCAAAAATAACTAGCAAAAAAAAAACAAAACACAAAAAAAAACTAGCAAAAGGAAGGGCTCAAGTGGTAGAGTGCCAGACTACCAAGTGAGAAGGCCTGAGTTCACATCCTAGTAAAGGAGGAAGGGAAAAAGGAAAAGTTTATGTGAAGACTTCCTGATAAGATGTCAACAAAGGCTAGGAAGGGGCTCAGTGATAGAGTGCTTGCCTTGCATGTATGGGGCCCTGAGTTCGATTCCTCAGCACCACATCAGCAGAAAAAGCCAGAAGTGGTTCTGTGGCTCAAGCAGTAGAGTGAAAGCTTTGAGCTGAAAAGCTGAGGGACAGCACCCAGCCCAGCGTATATGCTCCATGACCAAAAAAATAAATAAAAAGTCAACAAACATGTCTTAAGGCTGGATACTGGTAGATCACACTTGTAATCTGGCAACTCAGGAGGCTAAGATCTTAGAATGTGATCTGGTTTGCACCAAGCTAACTTGGCAGACAAATCCAATTAACTGGCCTTAAACAGGCAAAAAGCGAGATGTGGTTCAAGTAGGTAAGAGTGTAAATTCCTATGTTCAACCCCCACTACTGGCAAAAATAAGAATAAAAAGTAACAATATTACCAACAATAACAAAGTGCTTTAGATTAAAGGGAAAAAAGCCACAAAGTTTTGGGCAAGCTGAGAATCTATAGGGATAATCTCTTAGGGAAAAAAGGGGGAAGAAACAGAACAATCCAATTTTTTTTTTTTTTTAGTCGGTCGTGGGGCTTGAACTCTGGGCCTGGGCGCTGTCCTTCAGTTCTTCAGCTCAAGGCGAGTGCTCTACCACTTGAGCTAGAGCGCCACTTCCGGTTTTCTGGTGGTTTATTGGAGGTAAGAGTCTCACAGTCTCTCCAGCCCGGGCTGGCTTTGAACCGCGATCCTCAGATCTCAGCCTCCTGAGTAGCTAGGATTATAGGCGTGAGCCACCGGCGCCCGGCTCAGAACAATCCAATTTTTAAAAATAAATTTCCCACATCCAATTAATAACCAATTTCTCAAAAGTTTACCAACTGATAACTAGATAAAAAGGTTACTAAGGAACAGACACACACAGAAGCCAATACAATTACTAACTGCACAAAAATGACCTAGCAATCATCATCCTAACCAATGAACAAATTTAACCATCACTAAATATAGTAGAATAACACAACAAGCAGTGCTTTTGATGTAATATTCTAAAATTCTACAAAAACACTTATCCTGAATATTATCAAGACCTAACTATAAACACTTCTAGATATATGAAGTGTTTAAAGGGATAAGTTAAATGACATCGCTAAAAATTTCACCTAAATCAAAAACAAAGGAAAAATAACACAAACCTGGAAAAATACTCTAGACTTTGCAGACAGACTATACCCTTGGGGAGAAGGGATGTAACTGAGGAGACAACTTATATTTAAAGGGCTGGGAGTAGCTTAGTGGTAGAGTGCTTGCCTAGCATGCATGAAGCCCTGGGATCGATTCCTCAGTACTACCTAAGTGGACAAAGCCAGAAGTAGAGCTGTGGCTCAAGTGGAAGAGTGCTGGTCTTGAGCCAAAGAATCTCAGGGACAGTGCCCAGGCTCTGAGTTCAAACCCCAGGACTGGCCAAAAAACAAAATCAACAACAACAAAAACCTAAAAATCAATGAGAAGCCTATTTCATAACAACCAATGTAAAAAAGGGGCTGCAGGGATGGCTAATGTTTAGAGGCTAGGAAACAAAAGACTCTGGTGTGTGTGTGTGTGTGTGTGTGTGTGTGTGTGTGTGTGTGTGTGTGTGTGTGTGTGTGTGTGTGTGTGTGTGTGTGTGTGTGTGTGTGTGCGTGCGTGTTTTGTAGGTTGTGGGGCTTGAACTCTGGGCTTGGGCACTGTCCCTGTGCTCTTCAGCTCAAGGCAAACGCTTGAGTCACAGAACCACTTCCGGTTTTCTAGTGGTTTATTGGAGATAAAAGTCTCACAGACTTTCCTGCCCCGGCTGGGTTTGAACCATGATCCTCAGATCTCAGCCTCCTGAGTAGCTAGGATTACAGGCATGAGCCACCGGTGCCCGGCTTGTGAGTGTATTTTTTTTTTTTTGGGTCAGGTCGTGGGGCCTGAACTCTGGGCCTGCGCGCTGTCCCTCAGCTCTTCAGCTCAAGGCTAGCGCTCTACCACTTGAGCCACCACTTCAGGCTTTTTTCTTATGTGGTGCTGAGGAATCGAACCCACGGCCTCGAGCGTGCAAGACAAGTGCTCTACCACTGAGCCACCTTCCCAGCCCAAGTATATATTTTTTTTAAATAAAAAAGCTGTTAGCTCATGCTTAGCTACTCAGGAGACTTGAGCTATGAGAATCCAGGTCCTAGGCAGATAAATCCTCTCATGTCCAATTAACTGGTAAAAAGCTGGAGCTCAGCTCAAGTGTTAGCCAGCTAAAAAAAAAGTGCTGGAGGGTCCAGATTCAAGCCCTGCTACAGGCACACACACAAAATAGCTCAAGGTAATAACATTTCTACATCCTTAGAAAACAGACAAATTTAAAAATTAACAAAGAATTTCAGAAAGTCCAATGAACTCTCTCCAACAACTCCTTTACTGTCAAATGACAAAATAATAGCTATGGGGCGGTAGGTAGGTAGGGCACAGATGGAGCACTCAGGTAATAATCATAGCTCATCAGGAGACTGAGATCCTATCTCCCATTAACTACCAAAAAAAAAAAAAAAAAAAAATCAAAAGGGGAGGTGTAGCTCAAGTGGTAGAGCCAGTTCAAGCAGACTAATTGGAGACCCTCTTCTCCAACTAACCAGAAAAAAAGCTAGAAGTGGAGGTGTGGCCTTGAGCGAAAAAGCTAAGCAAGAGCCCAGATGCTCTGAGTTCAAACCTCAGTACAGGCACTAAAAAAGTAAATTTTAAAAAAGGTGTTATGAGTGAAGTTTAGATACACCGGCTTACAATTTGCGTATCTGGGCATCCTAAAGTTGGGTACAATGTAAACACTGGGAAAACTCCAGGACTAAAACCAGTCCTCAAGCAAAAACTAAAGTATGTTGCTAATAATGAAACTTAGTTACACCCCACACTACACAACAAGAACGGTCCTCTGGTACCTCACCTCATTCTAGCAACTTCCAATAGCAGTTTCCACGTCATCAGAGGACTTGGGGGGGAAAAAAAAAAGAAACCTGAAGTGCATGTTCGCTGCTATGGCAATAGGAAATTTCAGGAAAACAAGACTTTGCAGGCAAAAGCTAGACTCCATTTTAAAAACGATTTATATCGAAAACCACCTTTAAAGATATCTTTATCTTTTGAGTTACGAAAATCAGATGCCTCTCTCATCTAAAAGGCAATCATCCCCTCCAAAACTTAAAAAACAAACGAGTAAAACATAACGAGCAAAAGGAACCAAAATTTTTTTTTTTAAAAAAAGAAAAAAACTGCTGCTAGAAGGGGGAAAAAGAAAGCGAGAGAAGAACCAGAAAATTCTCCCCGACCCCAGGCCTCGGCCTATTCCCGCTAGACTGGCTCTCTGCCGTTGGTGTCCTCAAGTTTCGTGTCGGACTGGTAACTGCTGTCTTTCTGGGTGGAGTGTGTGTGTGCGAGCGTGCGCGCGCGTGTCTGGCAGGCAGGGAGAAGACACACGGCCAAGTGCTGTTTTTCTCGAAAACGGCCATGACTCGTTGAACTAATTCCCCATCACCAAACACCAAGCCTGGAGTGGACCGATCGGGCGGCCGGCCCGCAGCCCAGCCGAGAAGGCGGACAGGGACCAGGCGGCCCCAGCCATTGTGTAAGTCGCATGGTTCCCGGGCCTCCCGGGGAAGACAACCTGTTCGGCGGCCGTGTTCCTCACGTCCCTCCCGCGCCCGCTTCCCCAGCCCGCCGTCCCCGGCCGGGCCCTCCACTCCCGACTTCGGCACCCACCCCGACCCCCGGAGCACCACCCCCCCCCCAGCTCCTTCCTCCGGCGCCCACGGCCGGCGTCCTCGGACCCACAGACACGGAAAGAAGAGGTCGCCACGAGGCCCGCTCGCTCCCTCACCTGCTCCGCAGCGCCGTCTCCTGACATGGCCTCCCACGACCGCAACGCGCGCGCCGCCCGGCCGATGGGAAGCTAGAAGAGAAAAATTAAACGCCAACTAGCCCCCTCCGAAGAACCAGGAGAGCCAGCGTCTCCGCCGGGATGGCTCCGGACCGCCCGCACGAGTCGCCACCGCCCACTCGAGCTATGAATTAAGATGGCTGCGCCCCAGCCGGCTGAGGAAAAGGTGTGATTTTTTTTTTTTTTGCATTAACTTCCGGGGGTAGGGGGCGGGGCTAAGAGCTCAATTCGCCGGTTATTCTGGGCGCGCAAACGCAGAAAGACTCCCGAGGGGGAGGAGGGGCGGGGCGGGCCCCCAGGCGTGTGCTGACGTCACGGCCCCAGGGCTAGTGGAGCTGACTGCGTGGGGCTGGGGACGCTGGGAAGCGGGACGCTGATTGGCTTTGCACGCTCGCGCGCTTCTGGGAGTTTACTTCCCGAGTTGCTGTGCTTGGCTCCTCTGGGGTGAAGCCCGGCGGCCCGTCAGTTCAGTTCCTTCCCACTTAGCACGTTAAGGAGCCGTGCCAAGGGTTGAACGGCTCCTCTGTGGGCAGAGAAGAAGACTTGTGTGGACGAGAGAAGTGAACGTGTCATCCACCTCTGATTGGGTGGCGGAAGCTTCGAAGGCCGTGTTTTTGGCTTAGCGTCGTCTGCACGTGGGGGTAAGAGTCTGGGAGCCAGCGTGGATTTGAATTTAGGTTTGTTTTTCACCACGTGAATAACTTGGGCAGTTTGCCTTCTGTGTGCCTCAGTTTCCCGGCTTTGAAATGGCACTTGTGATTTAAATGAAGATTTATTTCGATACAATAAAGTGTTTAAAAAATAACTAGCCTCTTTAAAACCTCCTCAATTCAAAGATGGTTACTGTCTCGTTCCATTCTTCTTGCCTACACCTCAAAGTAAACTATTCAACTGTGCTCATACATGCCTTAATTCTTTTTAGCCTGTACATAGGCTGGTATTTACACATCCTCTCTTTGCCTATGATCAGACACGTGATCAGATGTGTATTTTCAGCTAGTCATTCCACCACTCAATGATGGAGTACTACTTAAATATATCACAAGTCATCTCTATGAAAGGATATCAGTCGACGCTGATGCTACTTTGTAATTACTGACATGGGAAAACATCCACAATATTAAGGGGGAAAATTAGATCAAATACTGTCGGTGTGCCTTTGCATGCATATGTTCAAGGAATTAAGAAACATTAGATGATAGCCTTGTTCTATATCTGTCATCTTACATATTTAGGAAGCTGAGATCTGAAGGTCAAGATTTGAAACCATTCAGTGAGGAAAGTAGAGAAGACTCTTATTTCCAAATAATCACTGAAAAGCCAGAAATGCAACTGTGGCTTAAGTCATAGGGCACTAGCTTTGAGCCAAAAAAAAAAAAGTGAGGGATGGCTGAGAATGTGTCTTAGTGGTAGAGTGCCTGTCTAGCATCCATGAAGCCCTGGATTCCATTCCTCAGTACCACATAAATAAAAGAAGCTGGAAGTGGTGCTGTGTCTCAAGTGGTAGAGCACTAGCCTTAAGCATAGAGAGACTCAGGGACAGAGCACAGGTCCTGAGTTCAAGCCCAGGGCCAGCCAAAAGCAAACAAACAAAAAAAAATTGAGGGATAATGCCTAGTTTCTGAAGTCAAACACAACTACTGGCACACAAGTATAGGCAGATGCCGATGACTCACTCCTGTAATCCTAGCTACTCAGGAGGCTGAGATCTGAGGATTGCAGTTCAAAGCCAGCCTAGGCAGGAAAGTCTATGAGACTCTTAGAGTCAATAAACTACTCAGAAAAAGCTGGCGGTAGGGCTGTGACTCAAGCAGTAGCGCACTAGCCTTAAGCAAAAGAAGCTCTGGGACAGTACCCAGGCCCAGAGTTTAAACCCTAGGCCCAGAAAAAAAAAAAAGCATAATAAGTAAATGCTTTCATTTTTTCCCCCATAACTGAGTTAAAAAACCAGTACTGACACACACACATACAAAAAAAGTACATACATGTTTTAATTTTTTCCCTTTAAAGACTACTTTCAATATAAAGTAGAAGGATGAAATTCTCATTTATCCTTTTTAGTACCATTATGGTTTCTTTTTGTTTTGTTTTTGTGCATATACCAAGGCTTGAACTCAAGTCTTCTCCCTCTTGCTAAAATTTTTGCTCACAGCTGGCTCTACCATTCAAATGAGTACTCCAATTAGCTCACCTCATTTCTTACATAAAAGCTACTCAAATCTAAGCCAGGCAAGGTTCTATGTGTCTGTAATTCCAGCTATGAGAAAAATTGTCTTGTCTTTTTTTAACAAAACTGCAGTTTAATTTCAGAAAATGTATTAAATATATATTTATACATCAATTTCTGACATATACTTAATGTCTTAATATACACAAAATACTTTTTCTTGAAACTGTATTTATGAAATGTACAATTTATTTTTTTATTGTGAAAATTATAATTACATGGGTAAAATAATGAGCACATTTCTTATCAAGCATTGTAGCCTCTGTTTCCCCTTCCCATCCCTTCGTATCCTTCATCCCCCCCTCCCCCAACCAGAGTTGTAAAGTGAAATGTACAATTTAAATAGTACACACTCCACTTATTCTCCATGTTTGCATTTATTAAGTACATTAAAATCTGCTATGTAATAATATGTTTTCTGCATATGAAATTCAAAGAACTGGGCTGGGAAGGTGGCTCAGTGGTAGAGTGCTTGCCTTGCATGCATGAGGCCCTGGGTTAGATTCCTCAACACCACTTAAGCAGAAAAAGCCGAAAATGGCCTTGTGGCTCACGTGGTAGAGGGCTAGACTTGAGCTGAAGAGCTGGGGGACAGAGCCCAGGCCCAGAGTTCAGGCCCCATGACCGACCAAAAAAAAAAAAGAAAGAAATTGAAAACACTTTTATTTATATATTTATTGTTGTCCTGGGCTTGAACTCAGAACCTGGGCATGTCCCTGAGCTTCTTTTGCTCAAGGCTAGCACTCTACCACTTGAGCCACATCACCACTTCCAGCTTTTTCTGTTTATGTGGTCCTGAGGAATGGCTTCATGCATGCTAGGCAAGCACTCTACCACTAAGCCACATTCCCATCCCCCAAAACATCATTTTAAGTGAACGAAAGATGACTTGCTTCATTTTTGTTTTTTTGTTTGTTTTTTTTTGGGGGGGGGTCCGGTCGTGGGGCCTGAACTCTGGGCCTGGGCGCTGTCCCTTAGCTCTTCAGCTCAAGGCTAGCACTCTACCACTTGAGCCACAGTGCCACTTCTGGCTTTTTTCTTTTTGCTTATGTGGTGCTGAGGAATCGAACCCAGGGCCTCAGGCATGCAAGGCAAGTGCTCTACCACTGAGCCACCTTCCCAGCCCCTTTGTGAGACTCTTATCTCCAATAAGCCACCAGAAAACTGGAAGTGGTGCTATGGCTCAGGTTGTAGAGTACTCGCCTTGAGCTGAAGAGCTGAGGAACAGTGTCCAGGCCCAGAGTTAAAGCCCCACAACGAACAAAAAATAAAATAAAAAGTGCTGGGTGGCTTCCTCTTTCTGTAAGTGGAGTGAGGTGATCTGTGAAAATGGTTCACTACTCTCTAGACCCAGAAACCCCCACAAAATCATGCACGTCAAGAAGTTCAAATCTTCATGTTCACTTTTTAAGAACTCCAGAGAAACAGCCCAGGCCATCAACAGTATGCGTATCCAAAAAGCTACCAAGTATCTGAAACATATCACATTAAAAAAGCAATGTGTGCTAGTCCAGGGTTACCATGGTGAAGTTGGCAGGTGTGACCAGGCCAGACAGTGGGGCTGGACACAGGGTCCATGGACCAAAAAGAGTGCTGAATTTCTGCTGCACATGCTTACGAATGCAGAGAGTAATGCAGAACTGAAGGGTTTAGATGCAGACTCCCTGGTCATTGAACACATCCAGGTGAACAAAGCACCCGAGATGTGCCACTGAACTCAGCACTCATGGTAAGATTAACCCATACATGAGCTCCCCCTGCCACATTGAGATGATCCTTACTAAAAAGGAGAAAATTGTTCTTAAACCAGACAAGGAGGTCTCACAGAAGAAAAAGGTAACCCAGAAGAAACTGAAGAAACAAAAACTTATGGCATAGGAATAAATTTAGCATAACATAAAGGCAAATTAAAAACAAGAGTGGGGCTGGAAAGGTGGCTCAGTGGTAGAGCACTTGCCTTGCATGCCTGAGGCCCTAGGTTCCATTCCTCAGCACCACATAAGCAAAAAGAAAAAAGCCAGAAGTGGCGCTGTGGCTCAAGTGGTAGAGCACTAGCCTTGAGCTGAAGAGCTAAGGGACAGCACCCAGGCCCAGAATTCAGGCCCCACGACCAGACCCCCCCCCAAAAAAAAAAAGTCTAAAAACAAGAGTGCTGGGTGAAAACACAAAGCACCACAGCAACTCAAAGAAAGATTGCAGGCCAAGCAGAGCATGCTAGACAGCAGAGGAAACTGTGACAGAGAAAACACTAAAAATACATAAAAGAATGCATTATATGTATGTATTTTATATATACATACTTATATAAAATACATAAAGAATGTAAGGTACGGATCATATATATAATCTATAATCATATATATATATATATAAATATGATCCATATCTCAAAAAAACTCCATTACACAGCTTGGCTTGTTTGGTTACAAGGTAGGTTGAACAATTTCACAGCTTTTTATTCCCACTCAAAAAAAATGTCATAGACAATGTCGAAAAAACAGGAATTGTGGGAATTTCTCTATTGGAAAGTAGAAAGAAACAAACAGTCCTCTTAATCAAAATAGCCCAATTATTTATTTATTTAGTCAGCTTGAACTCAGGGCCTAGGTGCATATCCCTGAGCACTTTGGCTCAAGTCTAGTGCTGTATCACTTTGAGCCACAGCTCTACTTCTGGTTTTCTGGTATTAATTGGAGATGACATGGACTTCTCCGGGCTAGCTTTGAACCACAATCCTCAAAACTAAGACTCCTGAGTAGCTAGGATTACAGGCATTAACCACCAGCACCTGACATAAATAATTTTTTTATTTTTTTAAATTTTTTGCTGGTCCTGGGGCTTGAACTCAGAACCTAGGTGCTATCCCTGAGCTTCCTTGTGCTCAAGGCTAGTACTCTACCACTTAATACACTACATCACTTTCCAATTATTTATCATATCACAATAACTGGTGTCTGCCTGTGCAGATTTATTCTGTTCTTCATACTTACATTATATGAAATTCACATTCAAGCTGGGTCTTTACTATGGAAAATAAATACAAAAGGTAAATTCCCATTAATGTTAGAATGCTAGAATTCTTTTTTTTTTTTTGGGTCCGGTTGTGGGGCCTGAACTCTGGGCTTGGGCACTGTCCCTCAGCTCTTCAGCTCAAGGCTAGTGCTCTACCACTTGAGCCACAGCACCACTTCTAGCTTTTTTCTTTTTGCTTATGTGGTGCTGAGGAATCAAACCCAGGGCCTCATGCATGCAAGGCAAGTGCTCTACCACTGAGCCACCTTCCCAGCCCTAGAATGCTAGAATTCTTTTGTTCAATTATTGCCTAAATGTTTTATCTATTAAATGCATCCTTTCAATTCCTTTACAGATAATTACAACTATTGAAAAAAATTAAAACAATTTCTGTGACATTGTTCATGTACATTATGAAAATAGTAGCCCTGTAATAAATAAAACACAAAGCCAGGCGCCAGTGGCTCACGCCTGTAATCCTAGCTACCCAGGAGGCTGAGATCTGAGGATCGTGGTTCAAAGCCAGCCTAGGCAGGAAAGTCCGTGAGACTCTTATCTCCAATAAACCACTATAAAACCGGAAGTGGCGCTGTGGCTCAAGCAGTAGAGTGCTCACCTTGAGCTGAAGAGCGCAGGGACAGCGCCCAGACCCAGAGTTCAAGCCCCACGACTGACAAAAAAGAAAATCACAAAAAATGAAAATTTATGTGGACAAATGTTTGATACTGAAAGGAAAGTGGCTCTTTAGATGAATGATTAGCCATGCTTTGGTTGTGTGTTTGGCCTTTTCAGTATTAAACAATTATCCTGCAAGAGCTTTTCCTCTTTACTGTCATGCAGCTATTGGTGTCCTCTGTCAGTACACGTGGAGAATGATAGATAGGTTTATTAGAGCAAAATCTGTGTCTGCCCTGGTGCACATGGGTGGGTCTGAACTTGAGCTTTCTATCAGATTATAAAAATTATCTTTTCTATTGAAGTGTATTGCTTAAAATTTCCTGTTTTGGCTCTTGTTAAGGAAATAAGGAACTGGCTTGGGTAAGAAAGGATTTATAGGGGGCTGGGAAGGTAGCTCAGTGGTAGAGCGCTTGCCTTGCATGTCTGAGGCCCTGGGTTTGATTCCCTAGCACCACATAAGCAAAAAGAAAAAAGCCAGAGGTGGCGCTGTGGCTCAAGGGGTAGAGCGCTAGCCTTGAGCTGAAGATCTGAGGGACAGCGCCCAGGCCCAGAGTTCAGGCCCCACGACCAGACCCTCCCCCCCCAAAAAAAAGGATTTATAAAGTGTTTTTTGGTAAAAGGTTTTGTCTTAAACTGATTTCTTCTCAAAATGGAATTAAGATACATCCCAGAGTGTTCAAGATATATCCAAGGGTAAGGGTATTTGAGATTACTTGTGTACTGTTAATCTTATTTGAGAATCACTTTATATAAATACATTTCACCCTTTTCAAACTAGCCAATGGCGAGTGGATTGTGAACCTGAGCTCAACCAATTGGAGCAGAGGGGCGGGGCCTGCTGCTTTAGGGAATAAATATCGGAGCAGGTGGCTTGTTTGCCACATTTTTGGCTGATGGAGCACCCTTCTGTGCAGAAGTAAATTTTGCCTTGCCGAGACAATTCTTTATTTTTGTGTCTATCGTTGTAACTCCAATGGTTCTTGGAGAGCATATTCATGACAGAGCTATTCTGGAAACTGAGGCAGAAGGATTACAAGTCCAAAGACAGCCTGGGCAACATAACTAAAATAGCATGACACTGAGTCAAAGCAAAACAAACAAAAGCAAATATCAAGACAAAAGTCTATTCAATTTTACATTTTCTTTCTGCTTTATATCAGGGAGCTCATTTCCTACTATAAAGTAGGGAATGGAATGATTAAATCCATGAAAACCATGTTGTTGTTCCAGGCTAGTACTCTGCCATTTGAGCCACAGCACCAATTCTACCTTGTATGGTGGTTAATGGGAGATGTGTCTCATAGACTTTCTTGCTGGGGCTGGCTTCAAACCATGAGCATTTAGATCTCAACCTCTTTTTTTTCTGTTCGTAACATAATTTTTTTTTATTAGAAAAATAATGTTCAGAGGGGTTGAGTACACCTAGATCTCAGCCATTTGAGTAGACAGAATTACAAGCATGAGCCACTAGTGCCTGGCTTAATTTTCTTTCTTCTTTCTTTCTTTCTTTCTTTCTTCCTTCCTTCCTTCCTTTCTTTCTTTCTTCCTTTCTTTCTTTCTTTCTTTCTTCCTTTCTTTCTTTCTCTTTGCCAGTCTCAGGGGCTTGAACTTAGGGCCTGCACACTGTCCTTGATCTTCTTTTGCTCAAAGCTAGTACTCTATCACTTGAACCACAGCTCCACTCCCAGCTTTTTCTGTTTATGTGGTCCTGAAGAATCAAACCCAGTGCTTCATGCATGCTAGACAAGCACTCTACCACTAAGATCTTGGCCTACTTTTCATATTTTTAAAAAATAGTTCCATAGTACTATACTGTGTGGAGGTAATGTAAATTTATCTAAACCTACAGATAGATACTTGTGTAACTTCTAGTCTTTTGCTATGTTCACTAAAGATAAAATTAACCTAGGCTAGAACAAAGAAAACTGCATTTATTCAGAGCTAATTAGGACTACAAATTAGGAAAAATGATTCAAGGAATCATGAAAATGTGTTCTAGGGTTTGACAAAATGGTGGCTTTATTTACAACTTCAAATTGCAAGGGAGTGGGGAATGAAATCACTTGTTATTCAGCAATTATGATTGGTAGGGACAAAAGTTAAGCTGTCTTTAAGGAAGGACTGGGTGCAGTTTGGGTCCCTGGGTAGTTAGGAGGAAGGAGTCTGTTGTATAGAAGAGCAGCAAAGGTTAAGATTCAGGAAACTGTGAGTGGGACTTAGTCCAAAGGTCAGCTCCCATCTGGGGCTGGGCAATTTCTACAGTCTAGTTCAAAAGTTCCAGCTGTATACCCATATGAAAGCTGATTAACAATAGCCTCCTAACTCATTTTATGTGCCCCACACTGTTTTGACTTTTTTTCTTTGACAGCTGTACAAATAACATTTCAGCAAATAAGCTTGTACATCTGTTGTTTTATATTTGTGGGTGTATATTTTAGGATACATTCCTAGATAGGACTGCTGAGTCAAATTACATGTGTTATTGCAATAGATCTTATATATAATTCCCTTCCAAGGAATTTTCAATATTGTGTCATTTTTTTCATTCCCAAATCAGGACAGTTTTCTGATAGTTTCCTAATAGAACTATGTTGTCAAATTTGAATTTCTGCCAATCTCTTAGGTTAAAAGTGGGATCTTGGGCTGGGAAGGTGGCTCAGTGGTAGAATGCTTGCTTGGCATGCATGAAAGGCCCTGGGTTTAATTCCTCAGCACCACATAAGCAGAAAAAACTGGAAATAGTGCTGTGGCTCAAGTGGTAGAGTGCTAGCCTTGAGCTGAAGAGCTGAGGGACAGCGCCCAGGCCCAGAGTTCAGACCCCACGACCGACCAAAAAAAAAAAAAAAGGACCTCAATGTAGTTTTATTTACTCCTTTTTAATACAAGTGATGCTATAGACCTTCATGAACCTTTGAGCTATTTTCTTTCTTTTATTCTGAACCATCTATTCATATGCTTTGCCCACTTTTCTATTATGTTTTAGTTTCTCTATATTATAGAGATTAACTCTGAGTTTTGTTTAGCAAAGGTTCTCCCTCATTTCTATCTTTTAATTAAATTATGGTTTTGGTGTTGTCACTAGAAGATGGATGGATGAGGGCTTTTCTCGGCTTCCCAAGTTCTACTCAAAATCTCAAGTCCTGGAGCTCTATTCATGTAAAGCATTTCAGGGTGTCTCACAAAAAGGGGAGTCGTTGGCCGGGCAACAGTGGCTCAGGCCTGTTATCCTAGCTACTCAGGAGGCTGAGATCTGAGGATCACAGTTCAAAGCCAGCCCAGGCAGGAAAGTCCATGAGACCCCTTATCTCCAGTTAACCACCAGAAAACCAGAAGTGGCACTGTGGCTCAAGTGGTAGAGCGCTAGCCTTGAGCTGAAGAGCTCAGAGACAGTACCCAGGCCCAGAGTTCAAGCACATGTGATAGTTTTACCAAGCATTTAGTATAACAGGTTCAAGGCGGAAGAAACTACAAAGAGAGAGAAGCATTTTGTGTTTCTCAAGCCAAAAAATGGGAGTTACAGATTCAAAAATGTGGTTATTATCTGTAGCTTTCATACTCTCTGAGCTATGTGGATATACAAAGTCAGGTGAGTTTAGCAA
This sequence comes from Dipodomys spectabilis, assembly GCF_019054845.1. Taxonomy (NCBI): domain Eukaryota; kingdom Metazoa; phylum Chordata; class Mammalia; order Rodentia; family Heteromyidae; genus Dipodomys; species Dipodomys spectabilis. The sequence goes on along the minus strand of NW_024870822.1, from coordinate 5,816,436 downwards.
CCCTTAATTCTTAGACTATGGTTTGGATGAGTAGGATGGGTGAAGCTCACGCAAAACACAAGCAAGTTTCAAGACTTTCTTTTGCCGGACATGCTCCCCCTCTCCACTTATGAAAAGTTCCCAGGTTTTTACCAATTCAAAACGTAGGGCAGATTAGATAAACTCCTGTATTTTAAAGACAAAGGCAGATCTTATGTAGCCCCTCTCTTACCTCTTAATCTTTTTTTTCCTGTCTGCTGTGGGGCTTGAACAGCTCTGCGGCTCTAGGGGCTAACGCTCTACCACTTGAGCTTCAGCGCCACTTCCGGTTTTCTGGTGGTATACTGGAAAAAGAGTCTCACAGCCTTTCCTGCCGGGGCTGATCCTCCGATCTCAGTTTCCTGAGTAGCCTAGATTACAGGCATGAGCCACTAGAGCCCAGCCTCTCTTAATTTTATAATTTATAATTTAATCTTGTAATGTTAAAAAGGAGGTCCTCAAAGTGGACTCCATTAGACTCCTCTTTAGATGAGTCTTTTGTTGCTTTCCTTTCACTTACAAATAAATTTGCTCTGCTTTTAAACACTATGCCAGGTGGCTCCAGCATGTCTTCCTAGCTACTCAGTAAGCTGAGATCTGAGAATCTGAGTCTGAACTCAGCCCTGGCAGGAAACTACCAGAAGGCCAGAACTGGAGCTATGGCTCCAGTGGTAGAACAACAGCCCTGAGTGAAAAAGCTAAGGGAAAGAGCTTTGGTCCTAAATTCAAGCCCCTGTACTATCTCTCTCTCTCTCTCTCTCTCTCTCTCTCTCTCTCTCTCTCTCTCTCTCTCTCTCACACACACACACACACACACACACACCACTTTCCTGTAGAAAAAAACAAATGTATATCTGCCCCCAGCACACTGCCCTAAGCAACATCACTGATTGATTCCAACAATTGTACTATCATATTTCTTTCACTTTCAACCATAAAGTAATAGGTATAATGTTCTTTGGAACAACAATGTCAACTTCTGTATTAGCCCTTCTCCTAATGATTGTTTTGATAACTTTTGACTTACTAACCAAATTAAGATACTAACATTTTCTAATTTTATTATGGACTTTACATTTATTTGCTAGTTTTTTTGGGGTCCGGTCGTGGGGCCTAAACTCTGGGCCTGGGTGCTGTCCCTCAGCTCTTCAGCTCAAGGCTAGCGCTCTACCACTTGAGCCACAGCACCACTTCCAACTTTTTTTTTTTTTGCTTATGTGGTGCTGAGGAATCGAACCCAAGGCTTCATGCATGCAAGGCAAGTGCTCTACCACTGAGCCACTTTCCCAGCCCTTATTTGCTAGTTTTTACTTTTGGGAAAGTTTTAGTACTAAGGATTGAACTCAGGGCCTCAGGTTACTAAGAAAATGCTCTACACTTGAGCCACACTTCATGTCTTTCTTTTTTGATTTTTGAACAAATTAACCTGCATAAACACAGAAGTGGTGTTGTGGCTCAAGTGGTAGAGCATTAGCCTTGAGCAAAAAAGCTGAGGGACAGCATACAGGTTCTGAGGTGTAGCCCCAGAACTGGTGTCAAAAAATGAAACAAGGGCTGGGAAGGTGGCTCAGTGGTAGAATGCTTGCCTTGCATGCATGAGGCCCTAGGTCGATTCCTCAGTACCACATAAGCAGAAAAAGCTGGAGTGGTGCTGTGGCTCAAGTGGTAGAGCACTACCCTTGAGCAAAATAGCTGAGAGACAGCATACAGGTTCTGAGTGGTAGCCCCAGAACTGGTGTCAAAAAATGAAACAAAAGGAGGGGACAAGGTAACATTCAGATCTTATGATTTGAAAATCTGTGCCACTTTAAATGGTCTCTAGATATAATGCATTAGAATGATAGAACTGTTGCTTAAAAGAATGGAATGCAGGGCTAGGAATGTGGCTTAGTGGTAGAGTGCTAGTCTAGCATGCATGAAGCCCTGGGTTCGATTCCTCAGTACCACATAGATAGAAAAAGCCAGATGTGGTGCTGTGGCTCAAGTGGTAGAGTGCTAGCCTTGAACAAAAGAAGCTCAATGACAGTGCCCAGGCCCTGAGTTCAAGCCTCAGAACTGGCAAAAAAAAAAAAATGGAATGCAGGAGAGTGACATCACAATGAGTGACCTCATTGCATAAACAATATGATTTGTTATTGGTGGTAACAAAAGTCTAGTGTATGACTTTAGAAATGAATAAGGGATGTTAGAGGACAAGATCATTAGAGGTGAGTTCAAGAAATCACAATGTGGGGATGTTGGGAGGTTTATCTAAACCTTCTAAACCTATAAACTGAAATTCACTCAACTTAAGAAAAGAACAATGTTGAGCTAGCACATACATAACTCAATGGTAGAGTATTTTCCTAACATGTAGGAAGCCCTAAGTTTAATGTCAGTGCCCAAAACAAGTCAAAGAAGCCAGAGCTAGAATCTTTGAAGAACATAAAGAAAAGTCTTTCAAATTTCATTAGCAATATTACTATTATTAAACACACAGATGAAAGAAATCTAAAGTTTCTCTAGAGCAGAAGTTCATAGACATGTTGGACTCAAGCTATTCATTGCACAGCCAAGTGCGATGGCTTAAGCCTGTAATCCTAGCTACTTGGAGGATCCAGGCTGGAGGCCAGCCCAGACATAAAAGTTCATGAGACTCCATCTTACTCAATGACTGAGTTCGAGCCCCAGTAGCAGCACATACACACAAAATGACTAGAGAAGAATATGAAATGTTTTGAGTTTAGACACCCTGAAATGATCTTAGATATTCCCATAGAAAGAGTGTTGGGAACTAAAACCCTATCCGAAAATAACTAAATGAAAAATGGCTGGGCATGTGGCTCAAGTGGTAGAGCTCTTGCAGAGCAAGCAGGAGACCCCCCCAGTTCAAAATCTAAGAAGTTAATCAATCTAGCAACTAGCTAGGATTACAGGCATGAGCCACTGGTGCCTGGTCCTTGAGGTTCTTTATGTTGTCTTTGTATATAGCTACAATGTATTTCAAAATAGCTGAAGAACTGGGGTATAACTTAAATGGCAGAGCACCTGTCTAGTGATTGTGAGGCTCTGATTTCAACCCAAAGCCATCAAACAAGACACAAGGGCTGGGAAGGTGGCTCAGTGGTAGAGCGCTTGCCTTGCATGCAGGAGGCCCCGGGTTCGATTCCCCAGCACCACATAAGAAAAAAAGAAAAAAGCCAGAAGTGGCGTTGTGGCTCAAGTGGTAGAGCGCTAACCGTGAGCTGAAGAGCTGAGGGACAGTGTCCAGGCCCAGAGTTCAGGCCCCACGACCCGACCAAAAAACAAAAAACAAACAAACAAACAAAAAAAAAACAAGACACAAAACAAAATAAAAATGGAAAGAATCTGAAGACAATTTCCAATAGTAGCAAATGTTCCTATAAATTATTTTTTCCTTTTAAAATTATTTGTTTATTTTTATTTACTTATTTATTCATTCATTTAGTGCTGAGCATAGACTCAGGGCGTAGGCACAGTCCCTTAGCTTTTCTGCTCAGAGCTGGAGTTCTACCACTTATCACAGCTTCAGTTCTGGCTTTTTATTGTTTACTTGGAGATAAGAGCCTCACAGACTTCCCTGCTGAGGCTAACTTCAAATTATGACCGTCAGATTTTAGCTTCCTCGTAGTTAGGATTATGGGTTTGTGCCACCAATGTGCAGCTCTCCCTCTTTCTTTTTTCCCTTTCCCCTTGAGGTACCCTTCAGTTTTTTTTTAAGTTAAATAATTAAATTGGTTTACTGTTTACACTCCTTTGTTTTATATAGTTTCTTATTTTAGGCATGAAATTTCCCCAAAGTTAGTTATCTTTAGTGGAGTATAAATTGTATTAAAAAATGGAAATGTAAGCTGGGTGCCTGTGGCGTACACCTGTAATCTTAGCTACTCAGGAGGCTGAAATCTGAGGATTGCAGTTCAAATGCAGCCCCAGCAGAATAGTCTGTGTGAGACTCTTCAAATTAATCACTAGAAAACTGGAAGTGGCGCTATGGCTGAAAAGTGGTAGAGTGGGCAAAAGAGCTCAGGGACAGGGGTCAGGCTCTGAGTTCAAGCCACATGATGGACAAAAAAAAAAAAAAGGAATGTATATAACATTTATTTTTATCTCCCATTTTATTATTATTACTTTTTTTTTTTTTTTTTTTGGTTGGTTGTGGAGCTTAAATTCAGGGTCTGGGCTCTGTCCCTGAGCTCAAGGCTCATGCTGTACCACTTTGAGCCTGCTTTCTGCTGATTAACTGGAAATTAGAGTCTTACATACCTTCGTGCCAGGGCTGGCTTTGAACCAGGATCCTCAGTACTCAGCCTCCTGAATAGCTAGGATTACAGGCTTGAGCCACCAACACCCTGCTATACAATTTTTTTTTTTTTTTTTTAATTTCTATGAACTCTGCTGCTTGTAGTGGTTCCGTGAATCCCCCAGGGGGCAGACAAGCACAATTTACTCCTAAAGGTTAAATAAACTTGGTAAAAATCATTGCTTTCTTCCTGAAAATCAGAAATGTTCATCTGAATTCAAAAGGATAGTCTATATTAAATAACTACTTTAAAAATAATTTACATGAGAATTTGATTAAGATGATTATGGAAATTGTCAAACAGATGAACTAGCATCTGAAAAATAAACATTTCGTATCATCCACCATCACGAACAATTATAGATGTATCTCTAGCCATGAAAAACTAGTTTTGGTAATTTGTTTGAGATCTGAAAAAGCAGAATAAATTAAGCATCACTGATAAAACAAAATACCTTTTAGCTAACAGATTGGATCTTTAAAATTCTTTGATGATTCTTATAGTTAATTCTAAGTTAAAACTCATGTCAAAGTGAAAATTGCCCTTCAAAGGCAAGGTATATGTTGCATTTGACATCATTTGCACATTTGTTATAAATACATCAAGTATACCAAAATCCTTATATTTTCTTACAGTTTCTGCCTGCTTGTATTCACGGTGACATTTCTATCCTGATCAATCTCACCGTCATTCTCCCTGATCCTCCTTCCCGTCTCAAAACAATTTCCACAGGTTTCATTATCCTTTTTTTTCCTTCCTTCCTTCTTCCTTCCATTCTTTGTGTGTGCCAGTACTGCAGCTTGAACATAGGGCCTCCAGCTCTTTTTTTTTTTTTGCCAGTCATGGTGCCTGAACCCTGGGTCTGGGCACTGTCCCTCAGCTCTTCAGCTCAAGACTAGTGCTCTACCACTTGAGCCACAGCACCACTTCCAGCTTTTTCTGCTTATGTGGTGCTGAGGAATCGAACCCAGGGCCTCATGCATGCAAGGCAAGCGCTCTACCACTGAGCCACCTTCCCAGCCCGGGCCTCCAGCTCTTATATAGCTTTTTCACTCAAGGCTGGGACTATACCACTTGTGCACAGCTCCACTTGTGGCTTTTTTTTGATGGTTAATTGGATATAAGAATTTTTCAGGTTTGGGGCTGGGAAGGTGGCTCAGTGGTAGAGCACTTGCCTAGCATGCTCGAGGCCCTGGGTTCGATTCCTCAGCACCACATAAGAAAAAAGCCGGAAGTGGCGCTGTGGCTCAAGTGGTAGAGCGCTTGCCTTGAGTTGAAGAGCTGAGGGACAGCGCCCAGGCCCAGAGTTCAGGCCCCACGACCGGACCCCCCCCAAAAAAAAAAAAGAATTTTTCAGGTTTATCTGCTCAGGGTTGGCTTTAAACCTCCATATTCAGATATCAGCCTCTTGTGTAGCTAGGATTATAGGAATGAGCACCAAAACCCAGCTCATTGTACTGTTTTCATACTTGCAAATAAACTCTTTGGACCATACTCATCTTCATCCATCTTCATTACCTCTTCATATTTGAGCCTATTTTGCTTTTCTGTCATTCGTGTGTGTGAGTGAGTGTGTGTGTGTGTGTGTGTGTGTGTGTGTGTGTGTGTGTGTGTGTGTGTACTGGTCCTCCATCTCGAGGCCTTGTGCTCTCATTTGTTTTGTCTTGCTCATAGCTGGCACTCTATCATTTGAGATTTGAGCCACACCTGCAGTCTGGCTCTTTACAGGCTAACTGGAAAAAGTGTCTCAGATTTGCATCCAGCAATAAAACTTCTCTCTCTTTCAATTTCTCTCCCTGCCTCCCTCCCTTCCTTCTTCCTTCCTTCCTTCTTTCCTTCCTTCCTTCCTTCCTTCCTTCCTTCCTTCCTTCCTCTCTCTTTCATTCTTTTTTAATTTCGTCTTATACTCCATGCCTCCTGCTCACAACTGGTACTCTACCAATCAAGCCATGCCTCCAGTCCCCAACCTCCTCTTTTTGGTGTGTATTAATTGCACTCAGGGGGCGGGTGCACTATGCTATTTCAGATGTGCATATTGCATTCTTTGCTCAGAATTTTCTTCTTCTTCCTCTCAATCTCCTATGTCTGTTTTCTTTTTCTATTTTGGTTTATTTTAGAGAAAAGGTTGACAGGCACATGATTTCAGCTATGTAGAGGGATGGGCAAATATTTTAAAAGCCTGTGTTGAGAGGGGAATGGATATATCTGGGATTTTATTTTTGAAGTATGTGTAGCACTTCCAAGTGATGAATTTCCCACGCACATGATGATATTGACTAGAATGACTATTAGTTTGTCTTGAATTAGAATGTCCATCAAATACATCTTTTATAAAATTCTGAAATTTCATCCGACTCTCCTGGTTAAATTAAAGATGATTTAAATTAAAATATCTAGAGACGGGTGCCAGCGGCTCATGCCTGTAATTCTAGCTACTCAGGGGGCGAATTCTCAGGATCGCAGTTCAAAACCAGCCCGCAGGAAAGGCTTTTATCTCCAATAAACCACCAGAAAATCAGAAGTGGTACTGTGGCTCAAATGGTAGAGTGCTGGCTTGAGCTGAAGAGCTCAGGGACAGTGCCCAGGCCCGGAGTTCAAGCCCCATTACTAACAAAAGAAAAAAAAATTCTAAAGGCAATCAGTTTAAAAGTATCTGGTATTTATTTGTGTGTGTGTGTGTGTGTGTGTGTGTGTGTGTGTGTGTGTGTGTGTGTGTGTGTAGTTCAAGCCCCATTACTAACAAAAGAAAAAAAAATTCTAAAGGCAATCAGTTTAAAAGTATCTGGTATTTATTTGTGTGTGTGTGTGTGTGTGTGTGTGTGTGTGTGTGTGTGTGTGTGTACTCCGGGCCTGGGCACTATCTTTGAGCTTTTTTGCTTAAGGCTGGTGCTTTACCACTTGATTTGACCCTCAGTTCCACTTCTGGATTTTTGCTGGTTAACTGAAGACAAGACTCTCATGAATTGCCTAGGCTGATTTTGAGCCACAATCTTCAGATCTCAACCTCCTGAGTAACTAGGATTACAGAAATGGGCCACTGGCATCTGGCTCATCAAAGTATTTTTGTTATATTATGTTTTCTATATTATACTAATATAATTACAATTATATTAAATTATATTTATTATTCTAGCTCAAGCAAGTTTTTTGTTTTTGTTTTTGCCTTTTTGTTAGTCGTGGGCCTGGGTGCTGTCCCTCAACTCTTTAGCTTAAGGCAAGCACTCTACCTCTTTAGCCAGAGCACCACTTCCTGTTTTTGAGTGGTTAATTGGAGATAAGAGTCTCATGGGAACTTTCCTGCATGGACTGGCTTTGAACTGCAATCCTCAGATCTTAGTCTCCAGAGTAGCTAGGATTACAGGCGTGAGCCATTGGTGCCTGGCTATTCTAATATTTTTAAAAACATTTTTTGGAGGGCTTGGCTCAAGTAGTAGAGTACCTGCTAACAAGTGCAAAACCCCTAGGTTCATGTTCAATATTACTAGAAAAAATAAAGGGCTGGGAAGATGGCTCAGTGGTAGAGCACTTGCCTTACATGCCTGAGGCCCTGGGTTCGATTCCTCAGCACCACATAAGCAAAAAGAAAAAAGCCGGAAGTGGCGCTGTGGCTCCAGTGGTAGAGCGCTAGCCTTGAGCTGAAGAGCTGAGGGACAGCGCCCAGGCCCAGAGTTCAGGCCCCACAATCGGACCCAAAAACAACAACAACAAAAAAAAGAAAAAATAAAATAAAAACGTTCTTAATTTAGTCAAAGCATACATGTAAAAAATTTAAATTTGGGGGCTGGAAGGTGGCTCAATGGTAGAGCACTTGCCTTGCATGCATGAGGCCCTGGGTTCGATTCCTCAGCACCACATAAGAAAAAAGAAAAAAGCCGGAAGTGGCGCTGTGGCTCAAGTGGTAGAGCGTTAGCCTTGAGCTGAAGAGCTGAGGGACAGCGTCCAGGCCCAGAGTTCAGGCCCCACGACTGCACCCAAAAAAAAAAAAAAAAAAAAAAAATTTAAATTTGGATTGGGTATGAGACTTAAAAGTGGAACATTTGCTTAATGTGCACAAGGCTTTGGGTTTGATGTTCAGTACCCTGCACCCCACCACCAGAAAAAGAAAACATACATAAATTAGTCAAAGCTCTATAACAATATCAGAGAAAACTGTGAGGGAAAACAAACAAAATAAGTGGTAATCTCCTTTTTTGAAATACTTTTATTTCCCACAATCTCTTTTTGTATTCAGTCACATGACTGCTTCTAATCTCCCACTCTCTTTTTTGTCTCAGACTGGGACTCAAATTTGGTTCCTGACACTTTCGCTTATTGGCTAGTGCCGCACCTCCTACCCCGATATTTTTATACTCATTGTAGTAATCATTAATCAAACTTACTTGATTTTCATAGAGGATTATTTTTGTTTTTTAGAAGATACAGCCAGGCGTTGGTGGCTCAACCTGTAATCCTAGCTACTCAGGAGGCTTGAGATCTGAGGATCAAGGTTCAAAGCCAGCCCAAGCAGGAAAGTCCGAGACATATTTATCTCCAATAAACCACCAGAAAGCCAAGTGGTAGAGTACTCACCTTGAGCTGAAGAGCTGAGGGATAGTGCCCAGGCCCAGAATTCAAGCCCAATGACAAAAAAAAAAAAAAAAAGGCTGATTCTAGAAAATACAAGGCCTTTAGTAACTAGTATGCCACAGACTTTAAATTGGCTTCTAAATGCTCTGGTCAATAATATAGTTCATACTGATGAATTAAACAATATACTCCTCTGTTTCCTACTTGAAAAGTGGCCATTCAAATATATGCATGCATACACACACACACACACACACACACACACACACACTAGTTTATCCATAGTTCTAGAATATCACTGGTTATAAAATGGTTTAGCAATTTTACTGAATACATATCTTTAATCAACTACCTTTTTCTTTGAGAATAAGTGCATTTTATTTTTGTGTAAGTATGGGATCTTGAACTCAGGTCCTCAGGCTCTAATTGTTTTTTTTGCTCAAGACCAGTGACCCATACCTCCACTTCCAGCTTTTTGCTGTTAAGTCTCATGGATTTTTCTGCCTATGCTGGCTTCAGACTCTGATCCTCAGATCTCAGCCTCTTGAGTAGCTAGGAGGTGTGAGCCACCAGCACCTGGCACTTTTGTTCTTTGCAAACTGAAGAATAATGTAACTAATTTTGATAAATTATTCATTTGTGTCTTCCTGAGACTTATTTTCTGTGTCTCCCTCATCTTTCAGGTGAGATTCATTGGAGATAGGAGCAAGTTGGGCTTTTTGTTTGTATGTTTTTGTGTTGGTTCTGGGCTTGAGCTCAGGGCCTGGGCTCTGTCTCCGAGCCTTTTTATGCTCAAGGGTAGAACTCTACCACTTGAGCCACAGCTCCATGTCCAGCTTTTTGGTAATTAATTAGAGATAAGAGTCTGATGGACTTTCCTACTTTGGCTAGCTTGGAACGGCAATCCTGAGATCTCAGTCTACTGAGTAGCTAGGATTACAGGTGTAAGCCACTTGTGACTTGCTAGGAGCAATGTTTTTGTTTTGTTGTTGTTGTTTGTTTTGTTTTTGTTTTTGTTTCTTTTGTCAGTTGTGGGGCTTGAACTCAGGGCCTGAATGCTGTTGCTAAACTCTTTTGCATAAGGCTAGTGCTCTACCACTTTGAGCTACACAGCTTCATTTCTAATTTTCTAATGGCTAATTGGAGATAAGAGTCTCCCAGACTTTCCTGCCTAGGCTGCCGTTGAATTATCATTTCAGATCTCAGCCTCCTGAGTAACTAGGATTACAGGCATGAGCCATTAGTGCCTGGCAGAACAATCTTTTAAAACAGATTTTATCAACTCCCAAAAGAATTTGATGTTGTTTAAAAAAAATGTGAGTATAGGCCAGGCGCCTGTGGCTCTCGCCTGTAATCCTAGCTACTCAGGAGGCTGAGATCTGAGGATTGTGGTTCAAAGCCAGCCCGGGCAGGAAAGTCCATGAGACTCTTATCTCCAATAAAGCACTAGAAAACTGGAAGTGGCGCTGTGGCTCAAGCGGTAGAGCGCTCACCTTGAGCTGAAGAGCACAGGGACAGCACCAAAGCCCCATGACCGACCAAGAAAAAAAAATGTGAGTATTTTAGAACTTTGCTTTTAAAAGTTTCGTTGTTATCCTTTGTCATGGGAATTATATAAAAGATGTATTCATTTTTCTGGGAGAAAAAAACCCCTACAATGTCCATAAATTTACATGATTAAAAATGCCACGTCTGTTTTCAGCACATAAATGTAACCCACAAAGGGCTCTCAGTAAAGCATGTGTGCTTCCTAATCTTGGTGTGATGGCACTGTGCATGGTAACAATACTACTATTATGCTCTGTGCACTGACTTTTAGGCAAAGATGCTTCTAGATTCTTTGTATGAAGCAAGAAATATTTAGACTCCTTGATCCTCACTTCACTGTTTACTGGTAATGTTACACAGAGGATAGAATGTGCTATTCCTGGCACGAAGAGTTCTGTTGGAAGTTTAGAGAGAAGAAACTGTCTTCATACTTCAGTGACTAAAGAGAGAAAGAAAGTTCCAAGAAGTATGTATTATCTCTGTGCTGCTTTTTTTTTTTGGTCCGTTCGTGGGGCCTGAACTCTGGGCCTGGGCGCTGTCCCTCAGCTCTTCAGCTCAAGGCTAGTACTCTACCACTTCAGCCACAGTGCCACTTCCAGCTTTTTTTTTCTGCTTATGTGGTGCTGAGGAATCGAACCCAGGGCCTCATGCATGCAAGGCAAGTGCTCTACCACTGAGCCACCTTCCCAGCCCCTCTGTGCTGCTTTGTTGGAACTCTTTGTCAGTGAGGTCATAATTTTTGTCCCAAGGTAGCTCATTTATTTCTGCTAGCTTCCTTCATTATAGCTTGCACCCTAACACCAGTGAACTTGTTGACTCACTTTCCTTCCTTCCTCCCTCCCTTCCCTCCCTCCCTCCCTCCCTCCCTCTCTTCCTTCCTTCCTTCCTTCCTTCCTTCCTTTTTGTGTTGGTATTAGGGCTTGAAATCAGGACCATGCTCTCACTTAGTTTTTTCACTCCAAGCTGGTACTCTATAAGTTGAGCCAAATCTCTACTTTTGGCTTTTTGTTGGAGATAAGGGTATCTTGGACTTGGACTGGGACTGTACCTGAGTTGCAATCCAGCTATTTTTAGGTCTTGTTGCTGGGATCACAGAGATAAAGCACCATGTCCAACTTCCACTCCATGAAGATGGAATCCCATGGACTTTTCTGCTCAAGGTGACTTGGAATCATGTCTTCCCAATCTCAGCCTTTCCTGTAGCTTGGGATGACAGGGTCATGCCAGCTATTGGTTGAGAAGGAGTTTTGTGAACTTTTCTGTCCAAGCTAGTCTTAAACTGTGGTCTTCCTATTCTCAGCCTCCCAAGTAGCTATGATTACAGGTATGAGTCACTGGTGCTTGGAAATTTGTTCCATTTTAATGACAGATATAAAACCTTGGATTCAATAGACACATGAATAAACACTCAACTTCTCTAGCCATAAAAGAAATGCAAATCAAAACAACATTGAGACTCGACCTCACCCCAGTTACAATAGCTATAATCAAGAACTCTAATAACAACAGATGCTAGAGGGGGTGTGGCCAAAAGGGAACCTTACTGCATTGTTGGTGGGAGTGTAAACTTGTTCAACCACTTTGGAAAGCAGTATGGAGGTTCCTCAGAAGACTCCATATGGAGCTCCCCTATGATCTAGCAATCCCACTTTTGGACATTTATCCAAATGATCACAAGCAAGACCATACTAAAACTATCAGCACAACTATGTTTATCATAGCATTATTTACCATAGCTAAGGTATGGAACCAAAGCAGATGCTGCTCAGTAGATGAATGGATCAAGAAAATGTGGTATGCACACACACACACACACACACACACACACACACACACACACAAAATGGAATTCTGTGCTTCCATCAGAAAGAATGATATTGCCCCATTTGTTAGGAAATGGAAAGACTTGGGAAAAATTATATTAAGTGAAGTAAGCCAGGCCCAAAGAAACATAGGTCCCATGGTTTCCCTTATTTGCAATAACTAGTATATGTCTAGAACAAGTAGAAAAGGTCAAAAGCTCTGTACATATGACCATATAAGGTGATGTTAAGCGAAATGAACCCCAAGATAGGGACACAAGTGTTTTTTTTTCTTTCTTGCTATTGTTTTTAATGTATTTATAATGTACAATGTGATTTTTTTTTGTTGTTCCTTTGGTATGTTCTTCCCCCATGGTATAACCCCTGTTTTCACTGTATTTGATTCTGGTGTCCTGAATCTTGTATATACATTTTTCTAATTTGGGGAGGGGAAGGGAAAAATAAAATGCTTAAATAGGGATACAGGTTGACCCATTGTAACAATGAGATGTACAAGACACTTTGTTGAAAATAAACTTTAGCCGGGTACCAGTGCCTCATGCCTGTAATCCTAGCTACTCAAGAGGCTGAGATCTGAGGATCGCAGTTCAAAGCCAGCCCAGGCAGGAAAGTCTGTGAGACTCCTATCTCCAATAAACCACTAGAAAACTGGAAGTGGAGCTGTGGCTCAAGTTGGTAGAGCACTTGCCTTGAGCTGAAGAGCTAAGGGACAGCACCCAGGTGCAGAGTTGAAGCCCCGACAAAAAAAAAGAAAATGAACTTTACACCTTCAGGTGGCGGGGGAGGGGAGGGAGGAGGTGGGGAGGACAGGGGTAATAAGGGAAAAACAAAGGAGGGGGTAATAATGCTCCATAGGAAATGTACTCATTACCTTACTCATGTAACTGTAACCTCTCTGTACAGTATCTTGACAATAAAAATATTAAAAAAATAAAAACTTGGATTCTGAAAATTCAATATACTTTTAGATACCTTAGTGTAAAACTAGAGAATACAAAAGAAAAAAAATATGACAAACTAAAGGAAAAAGATGACTAGAAGGCTAACACTGATATGTCAATAACAACAATGGAAGCCAGAAGACACTGGAACGGTACCTGGGCACTTTCCTTTAGATTTTTCGCTCAAGGTTAGTTTTCTATCACAGCTCTACTTCTGGCTTTGCTGATTTGGTACCATGTTTTCCCAATGTCCTCCTATGTAGCTTGGGATGACAGAATGATACCAGTTATGGGTTGAGTAGTCTTGTGAACTTTTCTGTCCAGGCTAGTCTTCCCACTTGAGTTGGAGATTAAAAATTTCATGGACTTTCCTGCCTGGACTGGCTTTGAACTGTTATCCTGACATCTCAGCCATCTAGTAGCTAGGATTACAAGTATAAGCCACTAGTACCCAGTTTCAACCTGGCATTTTATAGCTAGCAAAACTATTTTTTAGGAATGAAGGCAAAGTAAAGGTATGCCAGTCAAGTAAATATAGGATAGTTGATCCACAAAAGTTCTCAAGAGCAGAAATTCTAAAGATGATTCCTCAAGAAGAGGGAAATTATTATAAATAGAAAGTCTGAGATATAAATAGGACAAGTTAGCAAACATATTAATGAATATGTGACAAAATCTAAAAAAAAATCTGACTTTGGGAAGGAGTCTGGAGTCAAACTATTGGGCACAGTCACATTGCCAGGGTTATTGTCATTATCAAAGTTAAAATATTCTAAGCTTTTTGTATTACATAGAGAATGCATATTAATTTTTAGATTTTGTTGAGAAGATATTTAAAATAGCCAGTAATCACTAAAAGGGAAGATAAAGAATATATAAGTCAAAGGAACAATATGAAATGAGAGTTAAGTAGAAGAAACAAAATAAAATGCAATTAAAAGACTCAATGAGGGGCTGGGAAGATGGCTCAGTGGTAGAGCGCTTGCCTTGCATGCATGAGGCCCTCGGTTCCATTCCTCAGCACCGCATAAGCAAAAAGAAAAAAGCCAGAAGTGGCGCTGTGGCTCAAGTGGTAGAGCACTAGCCTTGAGCTGAAGAGCTGAGGGACAGCACCCAGGCCCAGAGTTCAGGCCCCATGACTGGTCCCCCCCCCCCCAAAAAAAAAAAAGACTCAATGAGTTCTAACTAAAGGAAGAAAGGGAAATATAAAAGAAAACCAAACTGGGCATCCTTGCTCGCACCTGTAATCCTAGCCACTCAGGAGGTTGAGATCTGAGGATTGTGGTTCGAAACCAGCCTGGCAGAAAAGTTCCCGTGAGACTCTTATCTCCAATTAACCACTCAAAAAACAGAAGTGATGCTGTGGCTCAAGTGGTAGAGTGCTAGCTTTGATCACAAAGAGGATCAGGGACAGCATCCACAACGGATAGTTCAAGCCCCACAACCAACAACAATAGCCAAAAGCCAGATAGATAAATTAATGGGATCTAACTTAAATAAATAAACAATAATTTTAAGTTAAGTCAACTCATTTGTGTGAAACAAAAACAAAATAAAAGGAATTTCTAACCATATTTAAAAAGGATTCTCACCTTTATGTGTGAGTGGTCACTATGAAACCAAAAAGACATGGAGTGCTCGCTTCGGCAGCACATATACTACAATTGGAAAGACACAGAGAAGATTAGCACGGCCCCTGCACAAGGGTGACATGCAAATTTGTGAAGCGTTCCATATTTTTACCCCTCTGTACAGTATTTTCACAATAAAAACTTATAAAAATAAAATAAATTAAAAAAGACAGTCACTGTGATAAAATTATGGGAAAGATATACGGCAATTATAATGGGAAAGATTCTGAGGTAGCTCTTTTAATGTCACACAGAACAGATGTTAAGGCAAAAAAGTATTACTACTAATAGAGGTCATTCCATGTTAAAATGTTAATTTCACCAGACAGTTATGACAATTCTAAATTTATATGACCTTTTTTCTTTGTCTCTTTTGATGAATATTCCTTACCTCCCAAATTTAGAATGTCCCAGGGCTCAGTTCTTGGAACCTTTCTATTTCAATCTTGGGGTGTGTATGTGTTAGTCAGGAGAGTTGAACTCACTGGGTGTTGAAATCTTTTGCTCAAGGCTAGTACTCTACCATTTGAGCTACAGCTCCACTTTAGGCTTTTCTGGTACTTAATTGGAGATGAGTCTCATGGATCCAGGTGCTGATGGTTAGGATCATAATCCTAGCTACTCAGGATACTGAGATCTAAGGATTTGCGGTTTCAAGCCAGCCTGGGCAGAAAAGTCCCTGAGACTCTTATCTCCAATAAACTACTCAGAAAAGGCCAGAAGTGATGTTGTGGTCAACATCACTAACCCTGAGCACAAAGAGGCTCCAGGGCAGCACCCAGGCCCTGAGCTCAAGTCTCAGGACCAGCAAATAAATAAATAAATAAATGAATAAGAGTCTCATGGACTTTCCTGCTTAGGTTGGCTTTGAACTGCAATTCTCAGATCTCAGCCTTCTGAGTAGCTAGGGTTACAGATAGGAACCAGAGGCGCCCAGCTCATCATAATCTTTTTCTTGGCGATCATATGATTTTAAATATATGAACTCTCAAAACTGCTCCTTCACCGGGCACCAGTAGCTCATGCCTGTAATCCTAGCTACTCAGGAGGCTGAGATCTGAGGATTGCGGTTCAAAGCCAGCCCGAGCAGGAAACTCCGTGAGACTCTTATCTCCAATAAACCACTAGAAAACCAGAAGTGGCGCTGTAGCTCAAGTGGTAGAGTGCTTGCCTTGAGCTGAAGAGCTGAGGGACATCATCCAAGCCCAGAGTTCAAGCCCCACGACTGACAAAAAACAAAACAAAACAAAAAAAACTGTTCCTTCAGCAATACCTCTCTTCTGATCTCTAGGAATCTCTTCTTGGGTATCTAATAGTACATACACTTAGTAGGTCCCAAATCAAGCTTTTACTTTTTGGGTGTGCAGGTGCTGGTTCTGGGGTTTGAACTCTGGAATTCATGCTCTTGTCTACTGCTTTTTTTTAGTCTGCAGTTCTACTTTTCCAGTTTCTGCTAGTTAGTTGAAGGTAAGAGTCTCATAGACTTTCCAGCTTGGATTGGCTTTCAACAACAATCCTCAGATCTCAGCCTCCGTTGTAGCTCGGTTTATAGGCTTCATACATCTTATAAACATCTATAAACATGTAAAAAAGCCACCCCCCCCCCAAAAAAAAAAAGAATTATTTTCAAAACAACTCTAATAGTTTTTTTTTTTTTCTTTTGGTCGGACGTGAGGCCTGAACTTTGGGCCTGGGCACTGTCCCTCAGCTCTTCAGCTCAAGGCTAGTACTCTACCACTTGAACCACAGCACCATTTTTGGCTTTTTCTGTGTATGTGGTGCTGAGGAATTGAACCCAGGGCCTTATACATGCAAGGCAAGCACTCTACCATTGAGCCAACTTCCCAGCCCTCTAATGGTTCTTAACAAGTGCTCATCTATGAAAGTTGAATAGAATCCGGGTGCTGGTGGCTCATGTCTGTAATCCTAGCTACTCAGGAGACTGAGATCTGAATATCACAGTTCAAAGCCAGCTGGTGCAGGAAAGTCCGTGAAACTCTTATCTCCAATAAACCACTAGAAAACCTGAAGTGGCTCTGCCGCTCAAGTGCTAGAGTGCTTGCCTTGAGCTGAAGAGTGCAGGACAGTGCCCAAGCCCAGAGTTCAAGCCTCACGACTGACAAAAAAAAGAAAATAAAAGAAAAAAGAAAGTTGGTTAGATTTTAAAAAGTAGCAATAATAGGGAAAATAACTTATTAGTTATCCAAAACTAAAACTATCATGAGAAACTCGTCTTAGCAAAGCAACATTGAAAACCACTTCATAGGCTACCTATTATGTTAAGTATTCCTCCAGAGGAAAACAGAAGAACATCTTAAATAATATGATGGCAGACAATGGAACAAACAAAAGGTACTTGGATGCATTAATTTGTTGGACTTAAGAATGCAGTGACCTATGCATGTACAAACTTAGATCAGCAGCCGATTTAGGGCATCACTATTAGACTGCACCTGTTGGAGTCCTTAGTGAATCCAGTCCCTGTTTCAGGCTTCCAGTTGGAGCTGGCAGTTGTTGTAGGGATTAAATTATTTAAAGCCTTCAGCTGGCTAGTGTAGGCAAGCAGTAGCTTAGAACACACTTAATCTATTTTTTAAAATCTGTTCCTAAGTTTGCTTTGCTTATGCCGTGAGACTCCTATGCGCCACCCACCTGCCACATTCTGGAATCTTTTAAAATTATCCCAGAAAATAAACATCTTCAAGGAGTATCTATATTTTATTGCAATGCATTTATTTATTTATTTAATTTTTAGCACAAGCTATTGTAAAAGATAGATCATAACATTCATGCATAACTGGCTAAAAAAAGTAATGTTTAAATTTATTTCAACAATGAAATTTCCCTCTGTAACTTATGTAAGCTAATAAGATATAAATGTATTTCAAAAGACAATTCCCATATTACTGATTTCTATAGCCCTCTTTAGATTTTTTGTAATTATAGAGAGACTTTTGATAATAAACAATATATGAGTCCTTTCAAACAGATATTTTGAAAAAGCACTTCCATTCGCATTAAATAGTTTGATAGCACATTACAGTATATTTTTCTTGCTCTTTTTTTTTTAGATCATTGATTAGTATACAGATTGTGGGAATAAAGCTAAGGTTCTAAAAATGTGTTCAAAAATATTGTTTAATGCAAATTTATATGCAGGCTAGTTTACTTATTTTTAGAAAACTAGAATTACTTAATAAATCTTACTGTGATTTCAAGTGACCTAATAAGGAATTTAGATAAAAGCTTCTAGATAATTCTGATGCAGAGGATTTATAAGGCAAATCTTCTTACATGTAATTAACCATTATCTAGAGGTCCAATGTATTTTTTTCACTGATGAAAACTGGAAACAGTATCTTCTTTCCTCCTAGAAATCTTTAGTCTGATATTTATCATTTCTTTGAATTTGTTGAATGCACAATATTAATTAATATATTTGTAATATAATGATGTTTTAGACATCACTTACTGTCTGAACTATTTTCTTTTATCTCTAAGACTAACACTTTTGCCCAAATTGTGGGATACAAAGTAAAATATGATGGCTGTATATTCTTATTTTCCTAGAGTTAACATGTAGAATATTTGAAACAAATGAACAATACCTTTTGAAATAGGTATGAATTTTGAAGTATACAATTCTAATCTTTTTCCTGAAAGTCACAAGAACCATTTTGTAAAGCCAGCAAAATTTATTATTTTCTTTTCTTTCCCTAAGACTTTTCATTGCTTTATTTTTAGAAGCTTATTTTGGGCATGAGTAAGATAAAGGCAAAAATTTTAGATATGTAGCAGAGGAAGCAAATAAATTTGGGACAACTGTCTCTTAAAGAAAATAATGGTTAAGTTATTCTTGTTCAGACTTTTAGTTGGCTTCAAGGAGATTGACAAAGAAAAATGAATCATGCCTTTATGCTAAATGGCATAGCCTTGAGAGAGATAATTTGGATGAATCAAACCAAATAATCTAGCTTCACGATTTTATTTTTATTTTTTTTCCAAATATTTCTTTATTGAGAAAAATTTCACACCTCTGTGGCATAGTTATACTTAGCTAAAGTCACAAACACCTTTTAATTCGATTTTTATTTTTACTTAACTATTTTTTTTTCAATCAGGCAGAATTTCATCACTTCTCCATTTGATTGCTGTAAACATGTTATCATTGGGCATCATTCCAGAACCCCATGGCTAAGCCTAAGAATTCCCTTCCAGTCCCACTTCTAGGACACCTCCCTCAGAGTCACTTTCTTGATTTGAGCTGGATCCCAACAGATCAGGACTCATTTTTCTATTCCTCACAGCTGTCACCACCTGCTCTGTTTCCTGGGGTCCCTCCTCCACTTCATCCCACCCAAGACTGGCTGTGGTGTGATCTAGTTTGCTTGGTTACCCCCTTCCTTTTTGTCACTGAAAATAAGCATGGAGGCTGTACACAGAGGCAGCTGAGTATTGGGATGAATCTACCATTCATCCATCATACTTTCATTGTCAAAAATGTAGCCCTGCAGGACTTCCCCTTACAATCCATAATCCTGTATGTTTTTTTTCAATCTTTTCTACAAGTATTCACCTTTTCAGTGAGTACTGCTTTCCCCTGAGAAGCTGCTTACTGTATATACAAGGTTTGTGGCAAGAAAAAGTTAAATAAGCAACCAGAGAGGTTGTTGGTGACATCAAATGGGGTATTCCACCTGTACTCCCAGCACTGGGGAGGCTGAAGAGCAGGAGGATCTCACGTTTGACTGCACTGACCTTCTGTACCCATTTATAGTTCCCAAACTGGCCTCTGTAAGCATCTGAATTCTCCCTTTCTGTCTTAGTCCATGATTGCGAAGGTCATCCAATCATGACTATGAATTTCCTATGCACTCTTAAAAAAAGATTCCTACGTAGAGTAAGGAGTAGCCTGTTGGAGTCTTGGATTCCCTATGAATTAGAAGATCCATTGTGACAACCTCTTCCAAATGGGCTCTTTAAACTCTTCACATCATACATACTCCAAAGACTACTGGTAACCATCTATGGCCAAGATCTGTCTCCTTTAAGCTTCTTTGAATAATCTCACATAGAAGGTCCTTCGGTTCTAAGATCATGGAATTTAAGTCTTGGATTTCTCTTAGTTTTCCCCATTTAGGATTTAATTATTAGGAGTCTTATTTTATCTGATCTGGTGACTCCACAGAATGCTTCCTTTAGCAAGTTCCTTTGATCCAACAAAGAAATGAGATTAGGGTCCTTCAAGGCAGCGGCCGTGTTATATCTCTCTAATTCCCAATGCCAGAAAAGGAGCTTCTGAGAATATATGTGCACCATCAATTTTTAATGGTTGTGATTAGTTCTTTAAGAAATAACAGTAAATACCTTCATCCTTTTAGTAATGTGATAGGCTATAGTTAGCCTGTAAGGGAACAGCATGGTCAGTGACTATTGCTCTGGTTTCTGGAGCCATATTTCTTGTATTCAAATCCTTGCTCTGTCACTTTGTAACTATGAGACCTTGGTCATATTATTTAATTTTCTTTTTCTTTTTTTTTTTCTTTGGGTCTGGTTGTGGGGCCTGAACTCTGGGCCTGGGCTCTGTCCCTCAGGTCTTCAGCTCAAGGCTAGCGCTCTATCACTTGAGCCACAGCACCACTTCTGGCTTTTTTCTTTTTGCTTATGTGGTGCTCAGGAATTGAACCCAGGGCCTCATGCATGCAAGGCAAGTGCTGTACCACTGAGCCACCTTCCCAGCCCCATTATTTAATTTTCTTAGACCTCAGTTGCCTTGACAACAGTACTTACCTCTTAGGGTTGTTATAAAGATTAAGTGAGCTAACATTAATAATAAACTTAGAATTGTGTCTGCCACATTAAGCACAACACTTGTTAAACAGACAAAAAGCTTATTTTAAAATAGGTAGCTAATCTTTATATACCCTCCTAAGTAGTATTAAGATACAAAGCTGGGGGAAAATATTTTTATATAGCCCAGCCAGAGTTCCAGAATGAGTTTGGCTTATTAAGAATTGCTTGGGGAGCCAGGCACTGGTGGCCTACACCTATATTCCTAGCTACTCAGGAGGCTGAGATCTGAGGATCATGGTTCGAAGTCAGCCCAGTCAGGAAGTCTTGTGCTGTGACTCCTATCTCCAAGTAACCACTAGAAAACTGGAATGGAGCTGTGACTCAAAGTGGCTCAAAGCTAGCCTTGGGCAAAAAAGCTCAGGTAGAGTGTTCAAGCTCTGATTCAAGCCCCAAGACTGACAAAAGATAAAAACAAAAATAAAAATGATTGGGGGTAAAAAAATGTTTCAATTTCATCATTAATAAGAATCATCTAGTAGATAATTAAATGTGATGTGGGTTACTATGAAGTTTAGCAATGAGAACATTTTGTTTATACAAAATTTCTCCAAAGTGGAAATAGGTCATGTAAATAAAGATGGAAAGTGCATGTTTAAGTACAGTGGAAGCACTAAAATGTTAGGGGGTGAGTGAGAAAGAGAAAAGAGAGAGGGAGGGAGAGAGAGAGAAAGAAAGAAGAGAGAGAGAGAATATCTCACCATGCAGTACCTAGAAGTCTCTCTGTAGTTCAGGCTAGGTGCACATCCTTAAAAATGTCCTACCATTCAACTATTCAAAAGAATACATGGTCTGGAAAGGTGGCTCAGTGGTAGAGCGCTTGCCTTGCGTGTGTGAGGACTTGGATTCAATTCCTTAGCACCACATAAGCAGAGAAAGCCAGAAGTGGTGCTGAGGCTCAAGTGATAGAGCTAGCCTTGAGCTGAAGACCTGAGGGACAGCACCCAGGCCCAGAGTTCAAGCCCCACGACTGACCAAAAAAAAAAAAAAAAAAAAAGCCTGCTATACACACACACACACACACACACACACACACACACACACACACACACACACACACATATAATGCTTTTGGAACAGTTCTTTTAAATGAATCATATTCAAAATAAGATAATTGACTGGGAATGTGGCTTGCCTAGCAAGCGCTGGGTTCGAGTCCTCAGTACCATATAAATAGAAAAGGCTGGAAGTGGTGCTGTGGCTCAAGTGGTAGATTGCCAGCCTTGAGCACAGAAAGACTCAGGGACAGAGCTCAGGCCCTGAGTTAAAGTCCCAGGACTGGCACAAAAAAAACAAACAAAAAAAACCCATAAAAGCTGGATGTGGTGGTGCATGCACAAATTTACAACTTTGTCTTAAAAATTCAAGAATAGGGCTGGAAATGTGGCTTAGTGGTATAGCGCTTGCCCAGAATGCATAAAGCCTTGGGTTTGATTCCTTAATACCACATTAACAGAAAAATAGCTGGAAGTAGCTCTGTGGCTCAAGTGGTAGAGTGCTAGCCTTGAGCACAGAGAGGCTGCAGGGACGGTGTCCAGACCCTGAGTTCAAGCCCCAGGATTGGCAAAACAAACAAAAATCAAAAAATAATATCAAAAAGGTTGTGTGTGTGTGTGTGTGTGTGTGTGTGTGTGTGTTCCAGTACTGGAGCTTGAACTCAGGACCTGGATGTTATCCCTTCCTTAGCTTTTTTCCTCAAGGCTGGCATTCTACCACTTGGCCACTATTCTACTTCCAGCTTTTTGCTGGTTAATTGGAGATATCAGTCTCATGTGCTTTCCTGACTGCTCTGGCTTTCAACCAAGATCCTTAGATTCTAGCCTCCTGAGTAGCTACAGTTACAGGCATGACCCACAAACCCCTGGCTCAAAATGGCAATATCTTGACTCAAAAAGATATCTTTTTTTTTTTTAAAGCAAGGAAATATGTTCTAAGTAAAAGGCAATTTTATCTTTCCTTTCACTGCCTCTTTAAACCTTGGAGGAAATTTTGGGTGGGTGCCTTGTACCTTTTTTGGTCATCACTTAGATAATGAAAATCCCAGAACATTTCATTTCCAGTAATAGTTGCATTTCTGTAATCACATTGGCTGGTCCAGTGAAATACTTTAAACTAGACTCCTATATGAATTAGTGCTTGCTTTTCCCTGCAGCTCTGCTCTGCCTGGAGGAGGAGGAAAGAGCAGGTTGGAGGATGCTTCTTTTCTCAGCTTCTCCTCCCTGGTCTTCTTTCTGCTGCTTCTTTGGGAAAAGAAGAGGGCCAAGTAAAGGAAATTGTCTTACTTGATTGACAACCAGGAACCTTCTGTTGGTGCCTTGTAGAAGTAACAAGTTCAGATTCTTATTTTCGTCTTTGTATGGTTTTCTCAGAGATTCCCCCAATTGCAGTCACTGTGATGTGGTCCATGCTGTTCTCAGGAAAGCCACTTATACTCTTAACCCTAAGTCCATGTGTGGGTGTCCAAAGGACACCCACACATGTGCTTTCTGTTGGAGTCTCATGTCCCTACAGGCAGCCCAACTGAGAAATGTTCTTTTACAGCTCATTTCAGGCTGGCTTTTGCCCCTGGGTGCACTTGGCCCTCAAGCCAGTACAGCTTATTCCCAGAGAAGGCTGGCCTCTTTCCCTTCCTGCCTCTTCAGGCCAAAGCCATAGCTCACCACCTGATCATTCCCAAAGAACTCTCCAATGGTGGCAGATTTTATCCAGCTCTGCCCTAGAACTAGTTTTTTGAAGATTTGTCTTGAGGACACACACACACACACACACACACACACACACACACAAACACACACACACACACACACACACACACAAACATACACACACACACACACACACACACACAGAGGGTCAGCACAATCCAGTTTACAGAAAATTCTCCTCTTCTGACTTCAATAAAAAAATATTTTGCTCACAATATTGGCTAAGGTTCACAAAGCCAGCTTTGGATTCTTGCCATGGTAAGTCCTGTTGAGGAGGTAGCTACACTCTTTGGAATGTGTTTGTGCTTTCTATTGTTTCCTCTCACCATTTGAGACCGAAGTGGAAAGGAAGTCAGAAAAGGGTCTTACAACATCCTACTTCACTTATACATCTAGGGAGAACTTCTTTAAACCTAGTTGATAAATGAGCCACCTGCCTTTTAGGGACTGAGGGGCTGAAGAGAAGGCTATAAAGGGAGATATTTCATGGCATAGCTTCTTATAGCTTTTACATTTTATATCTTGTGCATTTGCTTCCTATTACATATATGTAATATAGTGTATATTATATATAATATAATATTTATAATCATCTTGTTCTAATTTGCTTCATCTTGCAAAGAGCAGAAGCAAATACAGAAAAAGATGGTGTGTGTGTGTGTGTGTGTGTGTGTGTGTGTGTGTGTGTGTGTGTGTGTGTTAGTACTGGGGCTTGAACTAAGGGCCTCATATTCTCCCTTAGCTTTTTTGCTCAAGGATGGAGCTCTATTATTATTATTTGAACCATATCTTCACTTCTGGATTTTTAGTGATTAATTGGAGATACAGCCTCTTGGATTTGTCTATCTAGGCTGGCTTTGAACCTCATTCTTTAGCTTAAGTCTCTTGAGTAGCTAGGATTATAGGAATGACCCTCTAATGATGCCCAGCTAAGATATTTGTTTTTTTTTTTTTTTGGGTCCGGTCATGGGGCCTGAACTCTGGGCCTGGGCGCTGTCCCTCAGCTCTTCAGCTCAAGGCTAGCGCTCTACCACTTGAGCCACAGCACCACTTCCGGCTTTTTTCTTTTTGCTTATGTGGTGCTGAGGAATCGAACCCAGGGCCTCGAGCATGCAAGGCAAGCGCTCTACCACTGAGCCACCTTCCCAGCCCAAGATATTTGGTTTTATTTGCTAATTAATTAAGTACCAGCACTGGGGATTGAAATCAGGGCCTGGACACTATTTCTTAGCTTTTTTTTGTTCAAGGCTTGTACTCTACCACTTGAGTCACAGCTCCACTTCTGGCTTTTTAGTGGTTAAGCAGAGATGAGACTCATGGATACTCCTGCCTGGGCTGGTTTCTAACCAAAATCCTCAGCTCAGCCTCCAGAGCAGCTAGAATAACAAGTGTGAAC
Organism: Dipodomys spectabilis; assembly: GCF_019054845.1. Classification (NCBI taxonomy): domain Eukaryota; kingdom Metazoa; phylum Chordata; class Mammalia; order Rodentia; family Heteromyidae; genus Dipodomys; species Dipodomys spectabilis. Next base: position 5,791,657 of record NW_024870822.1, on the reverse strand, counting down.
CCCTCTGGCACTCATGTAGGATATTTGTTTTACAATTAAACTCAAGGCAAGGAGTGAAAATGAAATCCTATTTTTTCAAGCTACAAAAAGCCTCTAAGTCTCCATGTATCTTACTTCTGTGCTCTTGGATTTGTTTTTGATTAAGTTATATTGTCTCCATTCTTTAGTGCTTATTTCTGCCTTGGTGTTGCTACCACACTGATAAATTCTATTCAATTCAGCTTTGCTAACACGGTTGAATAGGATTTTGAGTCACAAAGGTGCAAAAGGGGAAGGCAAACGAGAAGCCATCATAGGGCTATTGCTGAGCTCATGGACGATGAAGCAGGACCTTCACGGTCAGGTTCATTGTCATAGTACGCTCATGCTCCAGGAAGCCATCAGCAGGGCAGGAACACCTGCCAGCTTTTTGTCATGAGGGTATTTTGTGTCTCATTTTTTTTCAAGCTTTGAAAGTAAGTGTCAAAGATAAAGGAGTGCCTCCACAGTATTACATAACGGGTGACAGCTTTTGTTGCTGTCTACTTCTACCCTTGGGGTAGGACTACGTGTTTTTCTTTATTTCTTAGGAAAAAATCCATTCTACAAAACACTACAGGGAGATTTTGTACAGAAGATGGATTGGAAGATTACATCATATACCATACAATCAAATTGAATGAAAGTCTCATAAACGGTTCTGTTCTCCCCTTGAGTTCATCCAGAGGCACCCACTAGCCCTTCTCAGATAGCCTCCTCAGGCAGCCTTCTGAAGCCCGCTGGTTACAGTCAGCCTGCAGCCCCTAAGTTCTCTCCTTCAAACTCTGAACTCTCCTTTGTCTCCTAAAGAGCATTTTCAGCTCTCTTATCTCTTCAATTTTGCATCTGTTTCTCTGAACTTCTGAATGTAAAACACACACACACACACACACACACACACACACCCTTTTCTGGGCCTCAAGGTGTTAGTTCAGTGGTAGAATGTGTTCTTAGCATACCCTGGCTTCAGTCCACAGCACCAAAGAAACAAGTAAACAAAAACTTCCTTATCTCAAAAAAATTTTTTTCTGTCATATGACAAGAAATCAACCATAAATAAAAATAGAATCTAGATTTACACAACTGAATATGTTTGGTGTTACAAAGTCCTGGAATATTAGAGGTATGAGGTTAGGGATATAACTCAAGAGTAAAGTGGTTGCCTGGCTTGTATGAGTTCCTGGATTTGATAGCCAATAAAGAGGCCAGGCATGATGGTGTGCACCTGTAATCCCACCACACAGGATGGGAACACAGTAGGATTATCAGTATGAGGTCACTCTAATCCTAGGCAAGACTCTGTCAAAAAGATAAAGGAGGTTGGATGCTGGTGGCTCACACAGTGGGGCTTAAACTCTGGGCCTGGGTGCTATCCCTCAGCTCTTCAGCTCAAGGCTAGCACTCTACCACTTGAGCCACAGTGCCACTTCCAGTTTTCTGAGTGGTTTATTGGAGATAAGAGTCTCATGGACTTTCCTGCCCCGGCTGGCTTTGAACCCTGATCCTCAGATCTCAGCCTCCTGAGTAGCAAGGATGACAGGGTAAGCCACCAATGCCCAGCTGAAGCTCACATCTATTAATCCTAGCTACTCAGGAGACTGAGATATGAGAATAAAGGTTCAAAGCCAGGCCCAGTTAGACTGAACTCTAATCCCCAAGTAACCAGCAAAAATCTATAACTGGAGTTATGGTTCAAGAGATGGCGCACCAGCTGTGAACAAATAAGGCTCTGAATCCAAGCCTTAGTACTGGCATGAAAGCTACTATGGCCTTGATTTAACAAAGAACCTGAGACCTAGAATAAAAATCTAATAAAATCTACTAGTTATTCTCCAAAGTCTATTTCTCCTTCTCCAGCAGCAATGAGTTTAGTGTGGCTACATGACTAAACTCTCACCAATAGAATGGGAATAGAGGCCCCTTGCTTGAAAGGAAGGCGTTTGTTGATTTCTTCTGTTTGCTGCTTCTCTCTGGAGCTGGAAATTAGACTTCAGAGAGACACATTTGGCTCATTCAGCAAAAGGAATAAGTACTCTTACTTCATGGTTTGATAGCACCAGCATTACCAAGGAGCCCTAGAAGAAAGATGAATCAGCCTCTTTCCAGATACACTGCATCAGAGTCTAGAGTTTCATAATATGCTCAGAGAAGAACTGACCTAGAAGCTATCAGAGCCTTAAGATAGAAGGAATCAGTGTTCATTCTATCTTAGCCATTTTTTGTGTAGGAAAAGAGGAGATGAAATGCTCAGGACCTAACCCAAGGCCTTGCTTCAGCATTCTGTGCCATGGAACCACATTCCAGTTCCATTCTGACCACTTTGAACAATAGTTCAGTGGTATTAAGTACATTCAGATTGTTGTGAAACCATCACCACCAACTGTCTCCCAAATGCTTTTCATCTTGTACAATGGACACTTGAAACTCTATACTATTTAACAACAACTGCCCACTCTCCCCGAACCCAGCCCCTGGCAACTCCATTCTGCTTTCTACTTTGGGACTGTTAGGAGAGGAAAAGAAAACCCCTAACTTGTGTACTGCTCAGATTCCCCCCCTTTAGGACAAGCACTCGTTTCCTCAGCTGCTAAGAGTATTGGCAGGTGACAGCTTTAGCTGAGTCTCTCTCTAGACACTACCCTTCATGAAGAGATATCTGACCCCAAATCTTTCCAGAGTCAGTCAGTCAGTTGCAGCGAACCAAGGGATGCAGAGGTCAGTTCAAATACTGATCCCCTTGCCCCATCTTGGGGTAACTCCAAAGGACTATTGATGGACCCTTTCTTGAGTTACTGTGATTGCATTACAGTTTAACTTGTCCCTCTGTCTAAGATTACTACTTTTCTTCCTTCGTTGATTTTTCGTACCCTTGTCTTATCTGAGGGATAAGAGCTATTCACAGTAGGAAAACCTAGGACTCTAAAACTACTCTTTTCTTCCCACTTACCTCAATATCATCTCTAGCCTGTCAAGATAGTAAATCAAAAAAATATACATTTGAGGGCTGGAATGTGGCTTAGTGATAGAGTGCTTGCGTAGCATGCAGGAAACCCTGGGTTTGATTCCACAGTACCACATAAACAGAAAAAGCCAGAAGTGGCACTGTGGCTCAAATGGTAGAGTGCTAGCATCCCAGGACAGGCAAAAAAAAAAAAAAAATTGAGCTGAGTAATCTTAACAACTCAGAAGGTTGAGATATGAGAATCCCAGTTCAGAGCTAGCTCAGGCAGACAAAACCTTGAACCTTTTTATCTCCAATTAACTTGCGAAGAGCCAGAAGTGGAGGTGTGCCTCAAGTGGTAAAGCACCAGCCATGAGGAAGAAAACCAAGTAAGAACACAATTCCCTGAGTTCAAGCCCCAGTACCAGTACCCACACACAAAGAGGTATCATTAATGAAATCTAGCATGCATATATACTTTGTAACACACACATATATTAATCTTCTATTTTTATTTTTGTTCCAGTATTTGGCTTGAACTCAGCCTGAGTCTGTCTCTTAGATTTTTTTCCTCCAGGCTGGTGCTCTATCACTTGACTCACAGCTCCACTTTTGGCTTTTTGCTAGTTAATTGAACGTAAGTGTTTCACAGACTTTCGTATCTAAGCTAGCTTTGAAACATGATCATCAAATCTCAGCCTCCTGAGTAGTTTGCCAGGAGTAAGCCTCTGGCATGTGATTTCTTTCCATTTTTTTTTAACTCTATGTGTAACTATGTGGGTTTCACCTTCATTCACCTTCTTATATAGCAAGACAGCTGCCTCAGTTTCAGAACTAAGATCTTTGAATAGTTGTTTATAAAAACAGAGGAAGAGCAGTTTCTCTTCATGAGTTCCTTTTTTATCAGGAGAATAAAATCTTTTTCAGAGGAGACTCAACAGATTTTATTAGCAAGTCCCCCAAACAGTATTGGGTCCTGGCTCAGGTATAAGTGGAGTGATAACGGGCATTTGAATGGCTAGGTAATCATAATGAATAGCTGGCACTTGAAGTCCAATACCAAGATCTCTTGTCAGCACTTTGGTCCAAGTCAAGACAGTGTTTGCAGTCTGGAGCATTAAAGTTCTAGTGACTTACTGCTTCTTGGTCCTTTACTTGGTGATATAGCTTGACTCTGGAATATGCATTCTGGAATATTCCTGACTCTGCCAAATAGCAGCATGTAGTTACATTTCTTTATCACATACTGAACAAAAATCTCTGGCATTTGCAGAGCTTATTTTTTTATTTTAATTTTATTGTCAATGTGATGTACAGAAGGTTACAGTTATATAAGTAAGGTAGTGAGTACATTTCTTGTTGAATTTGTTACCCTCTCCCTCATTTTTCTCCCTCTTCCCTGCCCCAGAGCTTAAATTTTAACAGAAGCATATAAGCAATGTACAACAAAGTTAAATTTTGTAGTACTCAGAAGATGCTTTCTAGTAGAAAAATAGAGTATGGGAGATCTGGTATATTGGGAGGGTGAGGACACATCGCAGGACTGTTAGGGGAGCTTTATTGAGATGATGACATGTGTATTAAGACTTGAAGAAAATCAAAGAGTGAGCCATGTGAGCATACGAATCAGACTATTCCAGGCAGACAGAGAATCAGCTGCATCCTAAGCTAATATTACTGAAGCAGGAGAATGAAGGACGTTTTTATGGAAAAGTAATGAATGACATTAATGTGTCTGAAGAGAAGCCCAAGGATATTCATAATGTGGAACCTTGGTGGACAATCTTAACACTTGGGCTCGCTCTCTTTCTCTCTCTCTCTCTCTCTCTCTCTATACTGGGGCTTGAACTTGGGGCCTGTGTGCTGCGCACTCAAGGCTGGTTGTTTTACCACTTGAGCCATAGCTTTACTTCCAATTTATTTTGGTTGTTGATTGGAGATAAGAGTCTTGCAGACATTTCTGCCCAGACTGACTTTAAACCATGATCCTTAGATCTCAGACTCCTAAGTAGCTAGGATTCTTAGAGGCATGAGCCCTTGGTGCTATGATTTGTAGGTTGTTTTTTTTTTGTTGTTGTTGTTGTTTTTGGTCAGGGCCTGGTCACTATCCCTGAGCTTCTTTTGCTCAACGCTAGTACTCTACCACTTGAACTATAGCATCATTTCCAGCCTTTTCTGTTTATGTGGTACTGAGGAATTGAACTCAGCGCTTCATGCATGCTAGGCAAGCACTCTACCACTAAGCCACATTCCCAACCCTATAATTTTTTTTTTTAATTTTATTTTATTTTATTTGAGAACATACTGTACAGAGGGGTTACAATTACATGGGCAGGAAAATGCATACATTTCTTACCAAGCATTGCAGCCTCCTCCTTTGTTTACCCTTCACCTCCCTTCCCAGCCTCCCCCCTCCCCCCCACCCAATCATACCCCCCCCCCCACCGACATTGTAAAGCTGGTTTTGACATGACATTTTGTACTTCTCATTGTTGCAACAGGTCCACCTGAATCCTTAAACGACTTGTTTGTCCCCGTCTCCTCCACATGTTATACTGACATCAAATATAGTGAAAGCAGGGGTTACACTGTGGGGGAGGGACATACAAAGCAACAAAGAAATAATATTATAAATGCGTTAGAAACACATGCGTGAAAGAAACAAAAACATTAAAATACATATTTGAGGGTTCGTTTTCCTAACATCACATTCTCTGACTTTTTCCACTTGACTCAGGCATATACTAGATATTGCAAATAAGGGAAACCATGGGACCTATGTTTCTTTGGGCCTGGCTTACTTCACTTAATATAATTTTTTCCAAGCCTTTCCATTTCCTAACAAATGGGGCAATGTCATTCTTTCTGATGGAGGCATAGAATTCCATTGTGTATATATACCACATCTTCTTGATCCATTCATCTACTGAGGGGCATCTGCCAACCCTATAATTTTTTGTTGTTGTTGTTGGTCATGTGGCTTGAACTCTGGGCCTGAGCACTGTCCCTGAGATTTTCAGCTCAAGGCTAGAGCTCTACCTCTTGTACCACAGCACCACTTATATTGATTAATTGGAGATAAGAATCTCATGGCCTTTCCTGCCCTGGCTGGCTTTGAACCCTGATTCTCAGATCTCAGCCTCCTGAGTAGCTAGGATTATAAGTGTGAGCTACTGGCTCCCTGCATGATTTTTTGTTGATGTTTTTAAGGAACTTTTTTTTGTTGATTGGTTATTCTAGGAATTGAACCCATGGCTTTATGAATACTAGCACTATACCACTGATCTACACATCCGCAGCTCTTGGTTTGTTTAGGTATTTACTTATTCATTCATTTATTTAGAGATGGGCTCTCACATGTATTTAGAAATGTAGCCCAGGCTACTTCATGCCTGTGACCCTCCTACCCCCATCTCCTCAAAGCTGGGATGAGCCGGGCATCGGTGGCTCATGCCTGTAATCCTAACTACTCAGGAGGCTGAGATCTGTGGGATGTGGTTCAAAGCCAGCCCAGGCAGGAAAGTCTGTGAGACTCTTATCTCCAATAAACCACCAGAAAATCAGAAGTGGTGGTATGGCTCAACCGGTAGAGCACTCAGCTTCAGCTGAAGAGTGCAGGGACAGCGCCCAAGCCCAGAGTTCAAGCCCCAAGACTGACCAAAAAAAAAAAAAAAAACCCAAAAAACCAAAAACAAAATACTGGGATGAGAGGGCTTGGAATGTGGCTTTGTGGTAGAGTGTTTGTCTAGCAGGCATGAAGCCCTCGGTTCAATTCCTCAGTACTACATACACAGAAAAAGCTAGAAGTGGACCTGTGGCTCAAGTGGTAGAGTGCTATCCTTGAGCAAAAGACACTCAGGGACAGTGCCCAGGCCCTGAGCTCAAACCCTAGTACTGGCAAAAAAAAAAAAAAAAAAAAGACTGAGATGAGAAATACATGCCTCCCTATACCTAACATCATATCTGGTTGTTTTTTTTTTATTTCAGTGCTGGGTATCAAACCCAGGACCTTGTGTGTGTTAGGCAAGTACTTTACCACTGAGTCACATCCCTGTCCCAAGCTATATGATTTTAATGTTTCACACAGTGCATAGGTCTTGATTAAGGAAATAAATTGCATGGAAAAGCAATTTGAGTGTGTAATCTTACTACTATAATCTTACCTACTCAAGAGGCAGAAGAAGGAGAAACTCAGTTTGAGTAGGTAAAGATCAAGACTCCATCTGAAAAACAAAGGAAAAGCAAAATAAACAGAGGTTATAATTCAAGGTAACGTGTTTGTGTGAGGCCCTGAGTTCAATTTCCCAGTGTCTGTCGTTAAAAAAAAAATGTAAGCATCAATTCAATGCCTGGAAACTAAATGATAAATGACTAGGTACATGAACTATAATGACGATGATGATAATAACATTTCACCAATCTGAGGATACTCTCCCAATTTAACATGTGCTAGAAGTAAGTAAATCTTATCCCTTGAAACTCAGCTAAAACAAAGTCAAGTTTCTACTGCTCAACCTTGATTTTTATTTATAGCACTAACAATAACAGTGCCACTGTGAAGTAAAGGTTAAAATAAAGCCCCCACCATCTCACTATCTAACCATATGGTCTTTATTTTTCTACAAGTTTTCCGTTCTCTATTTTGTAAGTTAAAATAGTTGAATCATGACACATGTATACATATGTATCCTAGTTACTTCAAATAATATCATCCAACAAACTATCTTAATACACGGTTAATACATAGTTTCCACAATTATAATTCTTAGTAGCAGCAAAATTTTCCACGTTTACTTGTCTGCTTTCCTATTGTTGCTTATTTAGGTTGTTTTTAATGAATCATGATTGCAAGTAGGGCTGCAATCTCATACATTCATAATATTTTTCTGTCTAGAAACTACTGCCAAGAGCAGTATTTTGGGTCAAAAGGTATGAATATTTTTATAACTCTCAGTGCCTCATGCCAAAGTGTGGAAAAGTTTGTACTGATTTATAGGGTCAAAGGTTGGGGCTTTTCATAAGAAAAAAGAAAGCAAAGAGTAAAATCAAACACATCAAACTAGAGTCATTTAGAAAACAGATTTCCTAATACCATTTTAATGAAACTCTACCCTTAGAGGTTTTCAGCAGTTACAGTCTTTTTTAAATCTATTTGAGCTTCAGGTTACACTTAAATCTTAGCCAAAACGTTAGGACTGGAGTATTGTTGTCTACTTGTTACCTGTATTGAGAGTCGATTTCTTTTAAAGCCATTTTAAGCCATGAACTGGTGGCTCATACCTATAATCCTAGCTACTCAGGAGGCTGAGATCTGAGGATTGAGGTTTGAAGCCAGCCTGGGCAGGAAAGTCCATGAGACTCTTCTCTCCAATTAACCACCAAAAAGGTGGAAATGGAACTGTGAACTGTGACTCAAATGGTAGAGTACTAACCTTGAACAAAAAGGAGATAGCATCTAGGCCATATATTGAAAGGAAAAAAAAGACCCATATTTTCCTTTCCTTTCAATTTTTTACTGTTATTATAGAGGTGATGTGTAGAGGGGTTAGTCACATTTCTTTTTGGACAATGTCATCCCTTTCCTTGCCCTCTCCCAGTTTTTCCCTGCTGTCCTCACCCACAAGGTATATAGTTCGTTTCAACATAGTGTCTATGAGATGAGTAGCACCACTGCATCTGTTCAACCTTTGTCCCTCTGGTTCTGTGCCCCCTCTTACCCTCCCAAAGACAGATAATTGAACAAACAAGACAAAAAGAAAAGAAAACGAAAACAGCACCAAAGGAAAAAAACCCGTTGTTTCCATTTCTCAGATTCATTTCAATACATATTATTTTATATGATCAGAGGCAAATTGCGTCTTTGTGTTCCTCTCCTGAGATAATCCTCCTTTGGTCTCATGTGTGTGAATACCTACAGCCCTGTATAATGTATCATGTCCCAGTGTATTTTATTTTATTTTATTTTTTTGTTGGTCGTGGGGCTTGAACTCTGGGCCTGGGCGCTGTCCCTCAGCTCTTCAGCTCAAGGCGAGCACTCTACCACTTGAGCTACAGCGCCACTTCCATCCCAGAGTATTTTAGGTCTAACTTTTGCATAGGAGAGAAAATATGTGCTGTTTGTGTCTTTGAGCTTGGCTTTTCTTTTTATATTCTTAAAATTTTTTGTTATAAAGGTGAGATATAGAATGGTTACAGTCATATAAGTCAGGTAATGAGTATATTTCTTTTTGGACAGTATTACCCCTTCCCTCACCATATTTTTTTCCTCATATCATTTAAAAACTGTTTTAATTGTGTGTCTGAATCTAGCCATTATTTATTATTATTATTATTAGTAGTAGTAGTAGTAGCAGCAGCAGTAGTAGTAGTATATGGAGCTTGAACTAAGGGCCTCATACTCTTGCTGGTAATCTACCACCTGAGTCATACCTCTACTTCTATTGTTTTTTGCTGGTCAATTGGAAATAGTAGTCTCCTAGATTTATCTGCCTGAGCTTCAAACTAAGATTTTTAGACTTCAGCCTCCTGAGTAGCCAAGATTACAGGTGTGAGCTACTGTCATTCAATTCTAGCCTTTTTATTACACTAGGAGGTAACTTAATTTGTCCCCCCCCTTCCCATCCCTCCTCCTAGCTGAGGTGAGCTATTAAAAGAAATCTAAGATGTAGAATTAACTGGCCTTGGTGATTAACTATCTAATCTCCCTGCTTTCTGTAAGGGAGGAAAAACAGGTCTTCAGTGGGATATTGAAGTAAAATCTGACCAGCTGGTTCAGAGTGGGTTGGTTATATTCAGGAATAGCAGGAATAGATCTATCAATTTGGGACACAATAATAACCCAGTTAAATTCCCAATGTCTGTTCTTTCTTTTCCCTTCTCTTCCTTTCCCTTCTCATCCTTTTTTGATCAATTCGGTACTGAGGTTACTATTTGAGGTTGAGCTAAGTATACCTGGCTGGATGGAAGGAAATCCTAGCAGGAAAAACAGGTTTTGAGCGAGGTGGGTGTTGGAGCCGGAGCAAGGATGAAGATGGCATCCCCATGGATGTTAGCCTGGCTGGGGCTTCAGAAACTAAGGGGTGAACAAGAAGGAGCATAGTCAAAGTAATGTGGTTGCATGGATGTAAAGAAAACAATGCCATCTGCTGAAATTGTTTTAAGTAGAGGTAAGAGAGAGGGATAGAAGGGGTGAGAGGCTGGGATACATTATATATGATGGAAATGCACGATGAAGCCCTTCCTTGTGCAATTAATATATGCTAATAAACTGAGCAGGATCAGAAAGCACCTACTTGTGGGAAAGAATGATGGCAGACACGTAGTATATATATACATATGCATATGTATATATATACCTATACACACATGCGCATACACACACACACACACACACACACACACACACACACACACACACACATGCATGTGTGTGCTGGTGCTGGTGCTAGAACTCAAGGCCTCCAGCTCTCACTTGGCTTTTTCACTCAAAGGCCGGCACTCTACCATTTAAGGCACTCATCCACTTCCAGCTCTTTGGTGATTAATTGAAGTGTCTCATGTACTTTTTCGCCCTGGCTGGCTTTGAACTATGATCCTCAGATCTCAGCCTCTTGAGTGTTAGGATTACAGATGTGAGCCTCCAGTGCTTGGCTTAAACTTTATATTATAACTTCTTCTTTGTTTTATTTATTTTATTTTTGCTAGTCCTGGGACTTGAACTCAGGGCCTGAGCACTGTCTCTGAGCTTCTTTTGCTCAAGGTTAGTACTCTACCATTTTATCCAGAGTGCCACTTTCGGCCTTTTCTGTTTATGTGGTACTGAGAAATTGAATCCAGGACTTCATGCATGCTAGGCAAGCACTCTACCACTAAGCCATATTCTCAGCCCTATCTTATAGCTTCTTCTTCTTTAAATAATTTTTTTTATTGTGAGAATACTGTACAGAAGAGGGGTTACAGTTACATGAGCAAGGTAATGAGTACATTTTTTATCAAGCATTGTTGTTTGTTGTCTCCTCCTTTGCTTTTCCCCTCCCATCCCTTCCCTCCCATCTCCACAACTACACACTCCCCCCACTCCCACCTAAATTGTAAAGTTGGTTTTTTGACATAGCGTCTTGTACATCTCATTGTTACAATGGGTCATCTTATAACTTCTTATGAGTAAAAAAATAATTGTTTAGCTGGGTGCCAGTGGCTCACACCTGTATTCATAGCTACTCAGGAAGCTGATCTGAGGATAGCTGTTCAAAATCAACCCAGGCAGGAAAGGCCATGAAACTCCTATCTCCAATAAACCACTAGAAAACCGGAAGTGATGCTATGGCTTAAGTGGTAGAATGCTCGCCTTGAGCTGAAGAGGTAAGGGACAGTGCCCAGGCCCAGAGTTCAAGCTCCATGACTGACAAAAAAAAAAAAAATTGTTTGAGGGAAGAGTTTTTTGCTTAACTCTCCATTTCTGCCATAATATAATTTAAGTTGCTTTCAGTATTCCTAAGTAGACATTGTAAGTGCAAAGATAGGAGAAAAAATAAAAGAGACAATTTAAAAATCATACAACAATCTTTTTTAAAGTTGTACAATTTCCTCCCCTTTCCCCATTGATTATTTTGAGATAGGGTTTCACTTTTTGCCGGGGCACATGCCTCGGACCATGATCCTCCTATTTTATACTCTCCACAATAGCTTGGATGACAGGAATGTGCCGCTCTATCTCTTCTAGTGAGATGGAGTCCCTTGAGCAGGTCTGGAGCCACAATTCTGATCTCAGCCTTTTCAATAGCTATGATTACGGATATGAAGATAGTGCCTAGCTGCTTATCTTTTCTTTTCTCAAAGTTTGAAGACTTGAAAATAGTAGGCAGGCAGGGCTGCTTAAGGTTCTTGAGTAACCGCGGAATTCATTATCTGGAGTACTTTAACATCATATATTGTTAATATTCAAATTTTAAGTAACTTTCCATACTGACACTATACTTTTAGGCTTCAAGGAAGGAGTCAAGGCTTTCAGAAAAAGCAGTTTTAGCACCTGCTAGAATTTTAGCATACAGAGCTATCTCAGAACCTGATTTCTGCCACATACCACTCAGTATACATACACACACACACACACACACACACACACACACACACACACACACACACACACACACACACACAGAGTGCACTTATACATTTAGGATAAACCTATCATATAGGAGAGATACCTGATGAAAAAGGGAACTTAGGTTAAAAAGGGAACTTTGGGGAATGGTTAAATTTTGTTCTTTTTTTATAAAAAGCCCACAAAATTAGGTTTTAGTTTTCTTCTCTTTATTTTATTTGCAATGCCTAAAGTACCTAGGAGAGCTCTTGGCGCACAAAAGAATCAGTAAATACTTGTTGACTTAAAAAAAAAACTCACTTTGATATGCATCCTTAGAGACATATTTCCAGGTTCTGATTCCCTGTGGCATATGTAAAAATAGACCATGAACAAAATGTGTTGCAGAAAGAAACTTCTGGAATACAAAATGCTGGGTCATGCTCTTTTACCTTTTCTACCAATAACCACAGAATTACTACATACATGGAATGACAATTTCACCTTCTTTAATGCTTCCTATCACTCTGGTTAACGATGCATCAGTTTAAGGTACTTAAGTTTATAGTGTGTGAAAATAAGAGTTATTCCTTGAACCAAGAGTGGTAGTATATATTTGTAATCCCAGCAGGCTCAGGCAGGATCACAGGATCCAGGCTTGCCTGGGCTGCATAGTAAGAACTCTATTTCAAAAAAAAAGAAAAAGAAAAAAAGAACAAAAATATTTGTTTCTTGCTCATTAGTGTTTTTTTTTGTTTTTTTTTTTGGGGGTCTGGTCATGGGGCCTGAACTCTGGGTCTGGGCGCTGTCCCTCAGCTCTTCAGCTCAAAGCTAGCGCTCTACCACTTGAGCCACAGCGCCACTTCTGGCTTTTTTCTTTTTGCTTATGTGGTACTGAGGAATTGAACCCAGGGCCTCATGCTTGCAAGGCAAGCGCTCTACCACTGAGCCACCTTCCCAGCCCCTTATTAGTGTTTTCTTAAAAAAAAAAGGAAAAAAATTCCACAGAATCCAGGATCTAATAAATACAAAAGAAATATTTAGACATAAAATTCTGAGATAATTGTACACTGATTGGGACATTGCTTATTTGCATTTGTATTCATTATTCAATGATGTGGTTCTTTAAAGGCTTCTACTTTGACTAAGCATAATTTTCACTCAGAATAGAGAAAAGCATTTTGTATTTGCTTTCTGTCCAAACCTTCATTATTTTTATTTCCATAGCATTGTAGCTAAGAGACTAGACTCTGGCTTTGATTATCTTGTTTCAAGCTATGCCTTCGTTTCCTCCTTTCTATATAGGGATCATGTTCAAGTATAGAGTATTGCTCAGTAGTAGAGCCTAGATCCTGGAGGATCTGGGTTCCAGCCCCAGTATTTCAAACTAAATAAATATGAGCTGAGTACCAGTGATTCACATTTGTAATCCCAGTTACTCAGGAAGCTGAGATCTGAGAATCAATGTTCAAAAGCAACCCCGGTAAAAAACCCTTGAGACTCTTATCTCTAATTAACGACCCAAAAAATGGAAGTAGAGTTGTGGCTCAAGTAATAGAGTACCAGCATTGAGCAAAAAAGCTAAATGATAGTGCCCAGACCCTGAGTTCAAGCCAGTACTGGCACACACACACACACACACACACACACACACACACACACACACACACACATGCCCACACAAGCACACACAAGACCATCTATTTGCTAGGAGTATTCAACACATGGAAAATTATTTTCCAGATCTCAACTCTGAGCAAATATTTCACTTCTAGTGAATCATGGGAGTAACCTTCACTTCTACAAAGTACCTAGAGTGAGATGTGAGAAAGAACCACCTAGGCAAAATTTAGATCTGTGAACTGTGTTTATGGTTTAGGAATCTATTGTTAATTTGTACAACATGTTCTGATGGCAGAATGGCTTCCTAAATTTGAACTTGAACTTGACATGGAGAGAGGCAATCTGACACCTCTGTTGCAATCAGCCTATTTTCAACAGCCGAGAAGCAAACTGAAATAAAATGAATCTCAGAGTTTTTGGAAGGTTTATGACTGAGAGGATGATGTCATTTTTCCTTTCTGGTGCTTTTAAAACTCCATGAGGCCACTTGTGGGAGATGTGTACTTTAGTCCTAATGCACATGACAGGCAGAGAGATTGCACAGGGATGCTACAATACCCGAAACTGTTCCCTTTCTGATAAGAGCTGGAAATTTCTATTTTAAGTGGAGGCTCAGGAAGCAGTTCTGATAAATGTTTACTAAATTTGTTTAATTGCTATTGAATTATTTGTGTGTGTGTAGGGTCATAGGGGGGCTTGAACTCAGGGTCTTATGCTCTCACTTGACTTTTTTTGCTCATGGCTAGTACTCTACCATCTGAACCACACTCCCACTTTTTGCTTCAGTTACTTTTCAGATAGTATCTTGGGGGTTTTCCTGGGTGGGATTTGGACCAAGATCCTCTAACCTGAGCCTCTGTACCTGAGACCACAGAGAGGAACACTATGCCCAGCTTGTTGATTGAGAAAGGATCTTGCTCACATTTTGCTCAGGTTGGACTCTGGACTGTGATCCTCCTGTGATCTCTGCCTTCCAAGTAGCTTTGATTATAGGGGTAATATCACCATACCCTACTACGTATATATGTATAATTTATTTATTTGTTTTTTTGTCAGTTCTAGTACTTGAACTCAGGGCCTGAACACTCTCTCTGAGCCTCTTTGTGCTCAAGGCTAGCACTCTACCACTTGAACCAGAGTGCCACTTCCAGGTTTTTTTGTTTTTGTTGTTGTTGGTTGTGTGGCCTGAACTCTAGGCCTGGGCGCAGTCCCTCAGCTCTTAAGCTCAAGGCTAGCACTCTACCACTTGAGCCACAGCACCACTTCCAGCTTTTTCTGCTTATGTGGTACTGAGGAATCGAATCCAGGGCCTCATACATGCTAGGCAAGCACTCTACCACTGAGCCACATTCCCAGACCCACTTCCAGTTTTTGAGTAGTTAATTGGAGATAAGAGTCTCATGGGAACTTTTCTGTCTGGACTGGCTTCCAACTCTGATCCTCAGATCCTGAGTAGCTAGGATTATAGGTGTGAGCCACCAGCACCTGGCAGTAAATATAGTTTTAATATGCATATCTGAGTTCATATTCTCTGGGATGTAGAAACCAATGTAGAAGTGATTTAGATTTATTGTGGATAAAACCTGTGAAAGAAGCTCAGTGCCAGGGGCTCATGAATGTAATTTTTTTTTTTTGTCGGTCGTGGGGCTTGAACTCTGGGCCTGGGCGCTGTGCCTCAGCTCTTCAGCTCAAGGCGAGCCCTCTACCACTTGAGCTACAGCGCCACTTCTGGTTTTCTGGTGGTTTATTGGAGATAAGAGTCTCACAGTCTCTCCTGCCCGGGCTGGCTTTGAACCGCAATCCTCAGATCTCAGCCTCCTGAGTAGCTAGGATTACAGGCATGAGCCACCAGTGCCCGGCAAGTGAATGTAATTTTAACCACTCAGGAGCCTGAGAGTTGAGGATTATAGTTCAAAACAAGCCAGGGGAGGAAAGTCTATCAGACCACCAATAAAACCTATGGCATTTTTTTTTTTTTTTTTGTGGAACTTTGGCTCACGTGGTGGAGCACTAGCTTTGAGAGGATAAAGCTATGGGCCGGGCAGGTGGCTCAGTGGTAGAGCGCTTGCCTTGCATGTGTGAGGCCCTGGGTTCGATTCCTCAGGACCACAGACACAGAAAAAAGAGAGGATAAAGCTAAGGGGCAGCTCTCAGTCCAAAACAAAAACACTGGCACTGGCACCAAAACAAAAACAAAAACAAAAATCCCCGATAAAGATAGTAGACATAGAGAATGAAAGAAGGGAGAAGAAACCTTTAGACTGTGAGGAAGGGCCACAACCTGCGACTGAAGAGAGGGAAGAACTAAGAAGTGCACGCAAAGAGCTTTGGGCTGTGGAGTAACTTTGAGAAAGTCTTGGCCCATCTAATGGCAAGCTGCAATGCCAAGATGGCCTGGTTGTAGGCCCAGATTGTGCTTTGTCACTAGCTGGGAGCTGTCCAAGGAGAGTGTGCCTTGGATTTGAAGGCTGTAACAAATCCCAAAGTTTCCATAGCTAGAAAATGTCAGCTGACTGCACTCTTTGGCTACTGTTTTCTTGAGAGGATCTCTGAACAGAGTAATTCCATGGTGAATTACTAGTGTTTAACACTAGGAAGAAAACAGAATATCATATGAGTTGGATTTTGTCTATCCTTGACTAATGAGACACAAGTACTCTTTCACCAAATTTGCAGGTTTTGTTTGCTGACAAATGTTCAGATGGTCAGCTTCATACTTTCCCCCTCTGCTGTTTCTGGCCTTTCACTTTCTTTCTTTCCTTCCTTCCTTCCTTCTTTCCCTTCCTTTCTTCCTTCCTTTCTTTCTTCCCTCCCTCCCTCCTTCCCCCTCCCTCCCTTCCCCCTCCCCCTCTCTTTCTTTCTTTCTTTCTTCCTTCCTTCCTTCCTTCTTTCCTTTCTTTCTTTCTTTCTTTCCTTTTGTCAGTCATGGGGCTTGAACTCTGGGCCTGGGCGCTGTCCTTCAGCTCTTCAGCTCAAGGCTAGTGCTCTACCACTTGAACCACAGAGCCACTTCCAGCTTTTTCTGCTTATGTGGTGCTGAGGAATTGAACCTCGGGCCTCATGCATGCAAGGCAAGCACTCTACCAGTGAGCCACCTTCCTAGCCCCTCACTTGCTCATTTCTTATCTGACATCTATAACATAAGACAGTTGCTAAATGTTATTGGCAACACAATTTTGAAACAAGCTTCTCATTACAATAGCTTCAGATTTCTTGCAAATCAAAACTACACTAAGATTCCATCTCACTCCAAGCACAATGGCAATCATACAACAATAAATACTATCAAGTATATATTCAGGGAAGGGAACACTTAATACTAATGGTGGGAATGTAAGCTGTGATGGAAATCAGTATGAAGATTCCTCAAAAATCTAAAAATAGACCTACCTGTCGGATGACCCCACTATACACCACTCTTGGGCAGATATCCAAAGGAGAATAAATAAATAAACAAAATATACCTGTATATTCCTGCCTATTGCAGCACTATTCACAGTAGCCAAACTATGTGCTCATCTAAGTGCCCAACAACTCATGAATGCACAAAGAAAACCTGGTGTCTGTCTACCATGGAGTATTATTCAGCTATAAGGAAAAATGAAATTCTATAGTTTTCAGAAAATACATGGAATTGGAGACCATCATATTGAACAAGACAAACCAAGCTCAAAAAGCCAAATACTACATATTCTAGTTTATTTTTGGAATGTAGGCCTAAAATGATGATAATGAAGGTGATGATGACAATGATGATAATGGGATATGAGTGTTAAAAGGAGGGCTCTTTATAAGAGTATCAGCAGGAAGAAGGGAGTAGAAGGGGACGCTATAGAATAAACTGGATTGAAAATTATCATGTATATATCTATATATCACATACATATATACTAATTGCATTTGTATGTATCTGTTTACATGTGTATTTATCTCCAATTAACAAGCAAAAAGCTGGAAGTGGAAGCATGGTTCAAGTGATAGAGTGCCAGATTTGATCAGAAAAGCCATATGAAGTGAAGGAAGGGGTGATATTCTCCAAAAAGAAATGTACACCTAGTCTCCGGTGACTATAATCCTAGCTACTCAGGAGGCTGAGATCTGAGGATCACAGTTCAAAGCCAGACTAGGCAGGAAAGTCTGTAAGACTCTTATCTCCAATTAACCACCAGAAAACTGGAAATAGTGCTGTGGCTCAAGTGGTAGAGTGCTCACCTTGAGCTGAAGAGCTCTAGGATGGCACCCAAGCCCAGAGTTCAACCCCCATGACTGACCAAAAAAAAAAAGAAGAAGAAGAAAAAGAAAAGGGACTAGGAAGTTGGCTCAGTGGTAGAGTACTTGCCTCGAATGCATGAGGCCCTGGGTTCAATTCCTTAGCACCACATAAGCAGATAAAAGCCAGAAGTGGCGCTGGGGCTCAAGTGGTAAGGCACTAGCCTTGAGCTGAAGAGCTGAAGGACAGCGCCAGGTCCAGAGTTTAGCCCCTACAACTGACAAAAAAAAAAAAAAAAAAAGAATAAAAGAAATGTACTCATTTTCTAACTTATGAAACCATAACCTGTTTGTGCTTACCTTTATAATAACAATAAAAGTTAAACAAGAACAGGAAAAAGAAAAGCCATGTAAAAGCATAAGACCCTAGCTAGGCACCAGTGGTTCATGTCAGCAATCCTAGCTACTCAGGAGATTGAATTTGAGGACTGTGGTTCAGAGCCAGCCCAGGCAGGAAAGTCTGTGAGATGTTTTTAAATTTCCAATACATCAGTAAAAAGCTAGAAGTGGCTCTGTGTGACTAATGTGGTAGAGCACCAGCCTTGAATGAAAAAAATCAGTCTCTGAGTCCCTGATGCTTGTGCACGCATACCTTCTCTCCCCCCCCTTATCCCCCGAGTTTTATTTTCGATTGGCACATAGTAAGTGTACATATTTACATTCTATGGTGTGACATATCAATATACATATATAATGTGTAATAAAATAATTAAAATGGTAAATTTTATGTTATGGATACTTTACCTACCAAAACGATTAATTTGTATAGTATAAGAGCAATCAACAAAATACTCTCTTTTCTTGTTGCTGGTTCTGGGGCTTGAACTCAGTGCCTTGGCACTGTCCCTGAGCTTTATTACTCAAGGCTAACACTCTATCAATTGAGCCACAGCTCCACTTCTGACATTTTGGAAACTTTTTAGAAATAGGAGTCTTACAGACTTTCCTACCTGGGCTGATTTAAAACCATGATCCTCAGATCTCAGCTTCCTAAGAGATGGGATTATAGGGGTACACTACCGGTGCCTGGCCAACAAACATTCTTAAATATTAAATTCAAGGTAGCCGTGAATCCCTTATGAAAGCAACTATAAAACCCAGCCAAGGGCTGGGAAGGTGGCTCAGTGGTAGAGCACTTGCCTTGCAGGCATGAGGCCCTGGATTCGATTCCTCAGCACCACATAAACAAAAAGAAAAAAAAAGCCGGAAGTGGCACTGTGGCTCAAGTGGTAGAGCGCTAGTCTTGAGCTGAAGAGCTGAGGGACAGCACTCAGGCTCAGAGTTCAGGCCCCACAACCAGACCCAGGGGGGGAAAAAAACCCCCAGCCAATTGATAGATGAATACATTTGCAGCTCTTAAAGAGCTATTTTACCTAACATAAAGATATTTATTTATTTATTGTCCCTGACTGAAACTTGAACTTGGTATCTGTAGCTTGCTTTTGCTCATTGGCTGGTGCTCTATGACCTGGCTGTGCCTCCAATCCCCACAAAGATATTTAAAGCAAACCTTTAGAAATATTAATTGTAGGGGCTGGGAAGGTGGCTCAGTGGTAGAGCGCTTGCCTTGCATGCATGAGGCCCTGGGTTCGATTCCTCAGCACCACATAAGCAGAAAAGAAAAGCCGGAAGTGGGGCTGTGGCTCAAGTGGTAGAGCGCTAGCCTTGAGCTGAAGAGCTGAGGGACAGAGCTCAGGCCCAGAGTTCAGGCCCCACGACCGGACCCAAAAAAAAAAGAAAAAAAAGAAATATTAATTGTAAAATAGTTGTACAAAAGGATTTTAATTCAACATGTCAATTTATGAACACAATTTATCTTAATCAATGTCACTTTTCCCAATATTCTGGTGACCTTTTATGGTGGCAAACTAAATAATGTCTAAGACATTTAGTTTTCATCCTGTGACTCAGGATGAAAATACCTTTAAAAACCACAAAACATTTCTATACTCAGTGTTCACAAATTACTTGTTAGAATATTTTTCTATTTTGACAAGAAAGGAATAGCAAAAATGTCACATACTTAGTGGTGCCTCTATTCTGTGATTGGGAGGTTGGAGAACTCTTTTAAAAATGTTAACCTTTAGAAAGATATTTATCTACTTGCAAGGAACATAGCCCCCATGAGATTACCTGGCTTGTATCCTAATTTGTTGGATTTTTATCAAGTTTCCTGCCTATGCTTATGTACTCACACTTAATTAGTCATAATTCTTCTTTAGAAAAGCCTTGTTTTAAAAAAAAGCACGACCGTGGTATCTTTGGAATTTATAAATATCTAGTCTAGGATTTCCTTCAGCTCGTCATCTGTTTCCTTGTTTCAAAAGATGAAACAGAGCTGGGCTGTGTTTTAAAAATGTCAAATTTGTTTTGCAAATGCAGGAAAAGCAGCATTTCCTAATTTGCTTAGACTGGTGCCCACAGAATTTGAGATTATATTAGATGGGTACTGTTTTAGCAATGGGAGTGTGTGTGTGTGTGTGTGTGTGTGTGTGTGTGTGTGTGTATGTGTGCACCCCATAAATGGGCAATTCTTATATGTCAATTGAAAATAAAACTACATTTAACAAAAGAAAACAAAAAAATATAGAGTACTTGTGGCTCGTCCCTGTAATCCTAACTACTTAGGAGGCTGAGATCTGAGGTTGTAGTTTGAAGCCAGCTCAGGCAGGAAAGTCTGTGAGACCCTTATCTCCATTAAACCAACAAAAAGCCAGAGGTGGAAGTGTAGTTCAAGTGGTAGAGTTGCTAGTATTGAGCAAAAAAGCTAAGGGATAGTGCCCATGCCTTGAGTTCAAGCTCTAGTATCAGAGAAAGAGAGAAAGAAAGGAAGAAAGGAAGGAAAGGAAGGAAGGAAGGAAGGAAGGAAGGAAGGAAGGAAGGAAGGAAGGAAGGAAGGAAAGAAGGAAGGAAGAAAAGAAAGAAAGAAGGAAAGAAGGAAAGGAAGAGAGACAGAAAAAGAAAGAGAGAGAAAGAAAGAGAAAGGGAGGGAGGGTGGGAGGAAGGAAGGAAAGAAGGTAGGAAGGAAGGAACGAAGGAAGGAAGGAGATTAAAAAATCAACAGTGAGCCGGGCGCCGGTGGCTCACGCCTGTAATCCTAGCTACTCAGGAGGCTGAGATCTGAGGATCGAGGTTCAAAGCCAGCCTGGGCAGGAAAGACCGTGAGACTCCTATCTCCAATAAACCACCAGAAAACCGGAAGTGGCGCTGTAGCTTAAGTGGTAGAGTGCTCGCCTTGAGCTGAAGAGCTGAGGGACAGCGCCCAGGCCCAGAGTTCAAGCCCCATGACGGACAAAAAAAAAAAAAAAAAAATCAACAGTGGAGTGAACTTGATGGGTATGGCTACAGTCATATCCCAGTATTTGAGAGGTAGGAGGCAGGAGGCAGGAGGCAGGAAGATCTCTACCACAAGACTACTTTGGGCTACATATTGAGACTTTTTCTAGATAAACAAATGGCAGAAACTAATAATGGAAAGAGCTTGTTTTAAGTATATGTGTGTACATGGAGCCCTCAGTGTGAGCCATGCAGTGTGGGTTTTACCAGGGAATCCATATAGAAGGCAATTCATTTTTTAATCATTTCTGACCAGTAGACAGTGAACTAAAATGAACAGATGTGATTCTGCTAAATACATAGCTTCTCTTTGGGCCATTCATTTGCTTATTTCCCTTAAATAGGAATGGGATAATAAAATGTTTTTCTATTATTTAAATCCTGATGTCAAGATCCATTAATTAGTTTGATATTTTCTAAAACAACATTTTAGAAAATTTTAGTTGCCTGTCACATTTATACATCACAATTGTACTTATAAAAAACCAACAACCCCAAAACCAAAAATCCTCTCAGCTTGGTGCTAATAGCTCATGTCTACAATTCTAGCTACTCAGGAGGCTTAGATCTGAGGATCTTGGTTCAAAGCCAGCCCAGGCAAGAAAGCCTGTGAGACTCTTATTTTCAAATTAACCACTGTCAAGTTGAAAGTAGAGCTGTGGCTCAAGAGGTAAAGGGCCAGCCTTGAGCAATAAAGCTCAAGAAGAATCTCCAGGCCCTGAGTTCAAGCCCCAGGACCAGCACACACAACACACACACACACACACCCCAAAATAAAAAAAATGAAAATTCTTTGCATTACATATTAGCTCGCTTATTATATGTATATTTTTTCCTTGTAACATCTGTAATAACGAGCTACTTTTTTTCTTTTGAACCATTCTACAGCCCAGTCTAGCCTCAAAATCAAGATCCTCATGCCTTTGCCTCTTAAGTGCTGGGATTATAGGTATGTGCCATTATTCCTACCTGTGATCAAGGTCGTTATGAAGTGAGGTTTGGGGGTAGAACTCAGTGGGAGGTGAAGAATATGCATGGGTTTGATACCTGATACCAAACAACAATAATAAACGAGATAACAGCAGTAACAAAAAGATAATAAACTCTTTTCAAGTCTTAAGATATCGTGTCATGGTTTACTTGGCAGTAGTTTTTCTTTTGGGCTCATAAAAAACACTTATATCAGTGACATCTAACAGTAGGTGGTGAATGGCAGAGAAAAGAAGGGATCATGATAAAGACTTCACATAGATTGTCTACAAATTTTGTTCTGAGGTTGGTGTGTGCGTGCGTGCGTGCGTGCGTGCGTGCGTGTGTGTGTGTGTGTGTGTGTGTGTGTGTGTGTGCCAGTCCAGGGACTTCAACTCAGGGCTTAGGCCGTGTGCCAGTCCAGGGACTTCAACTCAGGGCTTAGGCCGTGTGCCAGTCCAGGGACTTCAACTCAGGGCTTAGGCCCTGTCCCTAAGCTTTTTGTTCAAGGCTAGCACTCTGCCACTACAGCTCTACTTTAGGCTTTTTGGTGATGAAGTGGAGATTAGAGAGTCTCACACTTGTTTGCCAGAACTGACTTTGGATTGCGATCCTCAGATCTCAGCCTTCTAAGTAAGTAAGATTACAGGCATGAGCTATTGGCACCCAGCACATTCTGAAGTTTAAAAAAAAACCAAACTTCATTTTTAGAAAAGTTTTACACTTCCAGAGAAAATTGAGCACAGAATACAGAAATTCTCATGTGCTGGGCCTTCCTGTCCTGTTTCCTGATATTAATATGGTACATTTTCCATAATTTATACAAGACCATTGATGCAGTATTATTAAATAGTTAATTAACTTAATTGATTCAAATTTTCTTAGTTTTTACCTAATGTCTTTTTCTGCTCTAGGATCTCAACTATAGTGCCACATTACCTTCATTCATCATGTCTTTTTAGGCTCCTCCCTGCTAGGAAAGCTTCTTAGACTTTCCTTGTTTTTCTTGGAATGTTTAGAGTACCATTAGTCAATTATTTTGTAGCATGTAACTTTATTGAAATTGGTTTGATATTTTTCTCATTATGGATTTTAGGTGGAAAAGCTCACAGAGGTAAGCTATCATTTTTACTATATTACATTAAGAATAGTGTCAACATGTTTTATGAATATTGATGCTTACCTGAGCATTGGCTAAGCTAGTGTTTATTAATTTTCTGCACCTTAAAGTTTCTTTTTCTATATCCCTTTCTCGATTCTGTACTTTTCAGAAGAAAGTCACTGTGGTGCCATGTGTTGGTGCTTATGCCTGTAATCCTAGCTACTCAGGAGAGTGATATCTGGAGGATCTTGATTCAAAGCAAATCTCAAAGCCGTCTGCTGGTGGCTCATGCCTATAATCCAGAGCTACTCAGGAGGCTGAGATCTGAGGATTGCAGTTCAAAGCCAGCCCAGGCAGGAAAGGGAAAGGCCATGAGACTCTTATCTCCAATAAACCACAAGAAAACCAGAAGTGACGCTGTGGCTCAAGTGGTAGAGCGCTAGCTTTGAGCTGAAGAGCTGAGGGGCAGTGCCCAGGCCCAGAGTTCAAGTCCTATGACCGACAAAAAAAAAACTAATATGACCAAAAAAAAAAAATCTTCAAGATTCTAATTAACTAGCAATATGCCAGACTAGGGCTGGGAAGGTGTGTAGAGTGCTTGCCTTGCATGCATGAGGCCCTAGGTTCAATTCCTCAACACTACATAAGCAGAAAAAAGCTGGAAGTGGCACTATGACTCAAGTGGTAGAGTGCTAGCCTTGAGCTGAAGAGCTGAAGGACAGAGCCCAGGCCCTGAATTCAGGCCCCACGACTGACAAAAATAAAAATAAAAATATATCTATATGCCAGACTAGAGGTAGTATGGCTCAAATGATAGAGCACCAGCTGTAAGCATGAATGCCTAGTAAGAGCATGAGGCTCTGAGCTCAAACCCCAGTACTAACACAAAAAGGAAAGTCACTATGGGTAGCCCACACTTAAGGAATGAAGGATTATGTTGTTCTTCCTTGGGGGCTGAGTATTCTATGTAAATTATTTGGAACATTTTTTTATATGACATTTGTCTTATCTTACCTGCTTATTTATTTATGTCAATCTAGACTTACAGATATTTTAATTATGAATAATAACTGTACAATGTACTATATTATACAATATGATTCTATAATGCTTTTGTATTACAGTGAAGAATTATGCTGATATTTCTTTTGTTGCTCACAACGCTTTGGAGCACTTTCTGGTCATCAAATTTATTATTGTGCTTTTGTGCTAGTAATGGGCCTTGAACCTAGAGCCTCGTGCTCTTGCTTTGCTTTTTTTCCTCCTCAATGTTGGCACTCTACCATTTAAGTCACACTTCTGCTTCTGGCTTTTTCTGGTTAATTGGAGATAAGAGCCTGTTGACTTTCCTGTGTGGGCTGGTATTGAACCCTGATACTCAGATCTCAGCCTCATGAGTAACTAGGATTGCAGGTGTGAGCGACTGATGCTCAGCTCCTCCTTTTTGTTTGCTTTTCCTCCTTGTCCTTTTCCTCCTTCTCTTCCTTTTTTCTTTCTTTTTTTTTTTTTTGGTGCCAGTCCTAGGGTTTGAATTCAGGGCCTGGGCACTGTCCTGAGCTTGTTTTGCTCAAGGCTAGCATTCTACCGTTTGAGAAACAGTGCCACTTCTGGCCTTTTCTGTTTATGTGGTACTGAGAAATCAAACCAGGGCTTCATGCATGCTAGGCAAGCACTCTACCACCACCAAGCCACATTCCCAGCCTCCGGTCTCCTCTTCTTTCTCCTCCACAACCTCCTCTTCTTCCTCTTCCTCCTCACAACCGGGTCTTACTATGCATCTCAGACTAGCCTTGTACTTAATATCCTTCTCTCTCAGGAAGCTGAGTGCTAGACTCCACTTTTTGAAGGGAGGAGTATAAAATAACTTCTGGGCATATTTTAAAAGGAATTCACTGGTTGATCAAATAGTATTTGTGGAATGGAGGAATGTCTAAGTTAGATTAAATACTCACTGGGGCTGCCTGTGTGGAACAGAGTGTGGGGAGACAAGAACAGAAGCAATGAGATTGATGATGATGATGGCAGCCAATATTTGTTTATTCTTTTTCAGTGTCAGACACTTCACAGCCATTAAGTCACTCAATATTCAGAATGACCGTTTGAAGTGTATATCATTTATTGTCTCCTTTGGCAGATGAGGAAACTAAACTATGGAGGCATGTAGTAACATTAGAACAAATGGAAAATGATGTGGAATTCCAGTTGACACCAGTTCTGACTGGGGAGATTTCTAGTCTCTTTCTTCTCTGATTGTGATCTCAACTCATAAAACACTTTGACATAAGATACTGCAAGATATTATAAGATATTAGTTGAGTATGATGTCTTCGCTATAAAAGAAAATGGACTCATAAACATATACTATAGTTTGCATGGTTATTCCAGTGATAGTAGAATGGAATACGACATTTTGTGTTTTATTTTTTTTTTTTTGTTAGTGGTGAGGCTTGAACCCTGGGCCTAGGCACTGTCCCTCAGCTCTTCAGCTCAAGGCGAGCACTCTACCACTTGAGCCACAGCACCACTTCCAGTTTTCTGATGGTTAATTGGAGATAAGAGTCTCATGGACTTTCCTGCCCGGGCTGGTTTTGAACAGTGACCCTAGGATTACAGGTGTAAGCCACTGGTGCCTGGCTCAACCTATTGTTTTATACTTTTCAATAATAGAAGTATATTGTTGTGGTGAAGAATAAATTACCTTTTTCATTTTGAGTGAAATTATTATGTCTTGTTACAACCTTCACATTATAATTTTCAGTATGCTCATTAAAGAAGAATGTATATTTAGGTTTGTAATACATTTCATTTAATTTTACTTTGACTTGATTATATTCTATTTAGGAAAATACATCATTTTTACCACATGCAACCTTATAGACCTTTTAAGCAATTTTTCCTCCTCCTCTTCATCCTCCTTTTTTTAATCTTTTTTCAATTATGTCCTTTTCCTATTAGAAAATGTATTGCTGTATTAATCCCAGTAGCAATCTTGGGATTAATGTTTCTTCTGTAATTTTGAAGCTATGAGTAGATGCCTAAGCTACAAAAAAAATACATTTGATGTTTTAAGACACAAAAGGGGGCTGGGAAGGTGGCTCAGTGGTAGAGTGTTTGCTTTGCATACATGAGGCCCTGGGTTCGATTCCTCAGCACCACAAAAGCAGAAAAAGCTGGAAGTGGTGTTGTGACTCAAGTGGTAGAGCCCTAGCCTTGAGCTGAAGAGCTGAGGGACAGCACCCAGGCCCAGAGTTCAGGCCCCACAACTAAAAAAAAAAAGAAACAAAAGGGCTGAGGATGTGGCTCAGTTGTACAGTGTTTGCCTAGAATACAGGAAACTCTAGGCTCATTCCCTACCATTGAAAGAAAAATAAAACAAAATCATGGTGTACCATAAAACTAGTCTAATGCCTATTTATTAACATGCATAACTATCACTTTATATATAACTAAAGCATATGGATAGCAAGCATTTGACATGAATACTATACTTATATTTATTGAGGATAAACCATGCATATTAGGGGTCAATTGGGGACAGGAGAAATGTGAACCTGACCATTCATTATTGGTCATTATTGACTATTAGTTGAGAGGAACCCAAATAGGGTTCTACAGTTTTTGGTTGGATGTAACTTCAGGATAGATTTTTGGTTTTCTGCATTTACTGCAAGACAATTCTCTCAGTGAAAAACACCTCCCCTTCCCCCCTGCCAATCCCCCCACCCTGCCCTGCCACCTTTTTTTGTGTGCTGGTCCTGGGGCTTGAATTTATGGCCTGAGCTCTGTCCCTGAGCTTCTTTTTGCTCAAGACTTTACCATTTCAGCCACAGTGCCACTTCTGGCCTTTTCTGAGTAGTTTACTGGATATAAGCTGTGGCTCAAGTGGTAGAGCACTCGCCTTGAGCTGAAGAGCTCTGCAGGTACAGCACCCAAGCCCAGAGTTCAAACCTCACAACCAATCAAAAAAAGAGAAAGAAACAAGAATCTCACAGATTTTCTTGCTCTGGATGGCTTAGAACTTGAATCCTCACATCTCAGCCTCCCGAGTACCTGGGATTACAGCTGTGAGCCACCAGCACCTAGCCCAAACTCCCCCTTTTAAGCCAAGTGTAGTGGTACAGATGTGTAAATCAGTACTCAGTAGACCAACCTGAGCTTACATAGTGCTGTCTCAAACAACTGAACAAAAAAACAAATCAACCACCTCTCTTTCAAAAAGAAACAAAAAACCCCAAACACCGAGTCATGGTGTATGTCCATAATCACTGCTATTTGGGAGATGGTGGAGACAGGAAGATTGAAAGTTTGAGGCCAGCCTGGGTAAACTTAGTGAGACCCTATCTTTTTTTTTTTGTTTTGTTTTTTTGTTTTTTTGGGGGGGGGGTCCCGTTGTGGGGCCTGAACTCTGGGCCTGGGCGCTGTCCCTCAGCTCTTCAGCTCAAGGCTAGCACTCTACCACTTGAGCCACAGAGCCACTTCTGGCTTTTCTCTTTTTGCTTATGTGGTGCTGAGGAATCGAACCCAGGGCCTCAGGCATGCAAGGAAAGCGCTCTACCACTGAGCCACCTTCCCAGCCCCGAGACCCTATCTTTTTTTTTTTTTTTTTGTCGGTCGTGGGGCTTGAACTCTGGGCCTGGGCGCTGTCCCTCAGCTCTTCAGCTCAAGGAGAGCGCTCTACCACTTGAGCTAGAGCGCCACTTCCGGTTTTCTGGTGGTTTATTGGAGATAGGAGTCTCACGGTCTCTCCTGCCCGGGCTGGCTTTGAACCGCAATCCTCAGATCTCAGCCTCCTGAGTAGCTAGGATTACAGGCGTGAGCCACCAGCGCCCGGCTTCGAGACCCTATCTTAAAAAAAAAAAAAAAAAAAAGAAAGGGGCTGGGAAGGTGGCTCAGTGGTAGAGCGCTTGCCTTGCATGCATGAGGCCCTGGGTTCAATTCCTCAGCACCACATAAGCAAAAAGAAAAAAAGAGAGAGAAGAATAAACAAAAGGGCAGGATAGGGTATGATTCTAGTGGTAGAGATAGCTTAAAAAGGAGATCCTTTATTCAATTTTTTTAAAAAAGCAAAACCAAACAAGGATAAGCGAGGCACTGGTAGCTCAAGCCTGTAATCCTAGCTACTTTGGAAACAGATCTAAGGATTATGGTTCAAAGCCAGCAAATGTTCATGAGACTATTTCCAATTAACCACAAAAAAGCCAGAAGTGAAGCTGTGGCTCAAGTAGTAGAGCAGTAGCCTTGAGCAAAAATGCTTAGGAACAGCACTCAGGCCCTGAATTCAAATCCCTGGACTGACATAAAGAAAGATTAATATCCCTTTTTAAGCATAAAATGGAAGTATTATACATTGATGGTGGAGTTGTTTTCTTTCCAAAGTTGATATTTCAGATATAAAATTGAATGCAGTAAAGGTGAGAAGAATTAATTCTGGGAAAGATTAATTCTTTCTCTTTAGAGGAGAGAGAAGAGGAAAGGCAGAAGCAGAAAGAAAAAATATAGTTGAAGGAAGATGAGTATTCTTTTTGTAATTCAGACTTTCCCCCTTTCATATTAGCTTTGGATTGAACAACAAAATCCTGAATATCTTCTCTAATAAACTTTTGATAAAATTATACTAAAATTATGTGTGTGTGTGTGTGTGTGTGTGTATGTGAGCTCAGGGCTGGAATTAAGGCTCTCCCTTAGCTTTTTTTGTTGTTGTTGTTGTTGTTTTGTTTTTTTGGGTCCAGTCGTGGGGCCTGAACTCTGGGCCTGGGCGCTGTCCCTCAGCTCTTCAGCTCAAAGCTAGCGCTCTACCACTTGAGCCACAGCGCCACTTCCGGCTTTTTTTTTTTTTTTGTACAGGAGTCTTTATTGTAGACTGGCTTTGATTATATCAAATATATATCAAGGTGTGGTATAGCTGAATGATAGGACATTTCATCTTTAGTTTTCTGATGAATCTTCCTATTGATTTCCATAGTGGTTGCCCTGGTTTATAGTCCTGCCAACAAGGTATAAAGGTTCTTATCCTGCCAACCTCCTCACCAACATTTGTTGTTTTCTTGATGTTAGGTTTTTAGGTAAGGGGTAGGTTTATTCAGTAGACCTGATGGGACCAGGCAAGGTTGGCACTCCACATGGCTGGGAAAGAGAGGAGAGAGAGAGGAAAGAGCTAGAGCAGAGAGAGAGCAGAGAGAGCTAGAAAAGAAGAGCAAGAGAGCATCTGGGCCTGGGCTAGGCCTTATGTAGGGTATGGGCGGGGAAAGGTGTGGCCACATCAAATTCAGATGTGACCTCAGCGGATGCAGATGTGACCTCTTCCAGGTGTCCCAGTTGCCTAGGTAACGCAGGTACTGGGTGGAGACTTTGCTGCGAGGAGGGTGGAGTCTGCTCGCCATCCAGGAGTGAATCTTACATTCCAGCCTTTTAATAATCTTGAAATAGGGCGAGGATTCTCTCTGGCTACTTCCTGCTGACAAGGGGTGTCGATAATAGGGTAAAAGGCTGGAATTTGGTCCCCTTCCAGAGAAGGCAGTGAGCAGCAGCTGTCCCTTGGTGGCGTGAGTCCTTAGGTGAAGTCTGGAGAAGTCTCATGAGCATTGAGGGGCTGGAAAAAAAATACTAAACAGCAAATAAATGGCAAGAGGAAGGACTTGGGCTGAAAATGTTGGTAGAAATGTCCCTAGCTACTTCTGACATCTGGCGACTAGGTAGAGAAGTCAGGTGACAAAGGCAAGAATATAAATTCCTGTTCAGTTAATAGGTAGACAGGTATAGACATTGGATGGGCAGGCTTCTTACTCCTACTGACCTCCCGGCTCTGGTTAATTTTGAAAGAGCAGGCACAAAGTAGCTGATGTGACATCATCTCCTCTTAGTCCTCTCCATGTTCCCTTGTTCCCCAGGCGCTCGTTGCTGGGATGGCTTGTCCCAGTTGGTATTCAAGATTTGAACTCAAGGCCTGGGCACTGTCCCTGAGCACTTCTGCTCAAGGCTAGCATTGAACCACTTTGAGTTATAGTACCACTTCCAGTGTTTGGCTGGTTAGAGATAAGAGTTTTGAGCCATGCTTCCAGCCTGGCTCTTTGCAGGTTAGTTGGGAGATGGAGTCTTAGGAATTTTTCAGCCCGGGGTTGGCTTTGAACTGCAATCTTTGCCACAAAAGCCCTTTATTATTTCCAATTAAGGCAACAAGGAGATCAAGTAGAATAAGTAGAGCTTACCTGCTCCTTATCAAGAACTGACCAACAAATATTCTGCAATAACAAAACTCATTAGATGTGATGAGAATTTTAGCATAGATATGCCCAGTAGTAGAATACACAACACAAAACAAAAAAGGCAAAACTCAAAACCTAAAATTTTGACAACGTTTAGACATCTTTGCTAACAAAGCACATCAGATGGTTGGGCCTCAGTTACTAGGGCCTGTGAAAAGAGCAACTTGTTAGCAAGGCACCTTAAAATAGACGGATGGAGTAGTAAACTTAGTGGAAGGTTAAGGGTCACATGGGGCCAAACCCTCAACCCACCACGTGGCCAAGATGGCGAATTCAAGATGGCGAAGAAAGCCTGAACAAATAGACCAAGCCTACATTGGCTAGCCTTTGAGAGGGAACCTAGAAGGGGGTCCCTGGGACCCAGCCTGAGTCGCACTCTTCAAGGCACAAGCCAAAAAGTTGTAGAAAAAAGGGTAGAAAGTTGGACATGAATGGCAGAGAGAGAGCAAAGAGAGCCTGAAATTAAACAAACTTCTGATCATTTACCATTGCAGTAGCAAAAACTGTGTACTTCTGAGAATGGCATAAAATTAGGCTCTCTGGCTTTCCAGGGAGCGCAGGAGGCATTTCAAAGGGGTTCCACAGCTCAGGCGTGATTTGCAGCACCCCATTAAATGAGTAGAGTCAGTCTGGTGAGTGAAGGAGAGCTGACCAGGTAGAAGCAACGTCCCGACTTCCCCCAGAGCCCTCTAGAGAGAAATGGCCAAGCCCCCAAAGCCAAGCGTCCTCTGCTTCAGAGGTGACCGGCCTTTCAGATAAAGGCCGTAGGAGCTCTCTGGCATGGCGTCACGTCTGGACAGAGACTGAGCAACAGAGAGCCGTAGAGTAGTTTCACTCACCAGAGTAGAGAAGTGGTGTGGACGTGGATGTGAAGGCAGCAATGGTATCGATGCGTTGATTCCGCCGTAGACAGACTGGTTCGCAAAAGGCCGTCAGAACTGTGGGTATTCCTCAGAGCAAAAAGGGAAGAACAAACAGAAAAAGAAAAAAGAGGAAAAAAACAGAATCCCAGCTATCCTGACTTTAAGCCTTTTATCCGAGTCACGGCACCATTTATGTTAGGTTTTTAGGTAAGGGGTAGGTTTATTCAGTAGAACTGATGGGAACAGGCAAGGTTGGCACTCCACGTGGCTGGGAAAGAGAGGAGAGAGAAAGGAAAGAGCTAGAGTAGAGAGAGCTAGAAAAGAAGAGCAAGAGAGCCACTTCCGGCTTTTTTCTTTTTGCTTATGTGGTGCTGAAGAATCGAACCCAGGGTTTAAGGTATGCAAGGCAAGCACTCTACCACTGAGCCACCTTCCCAGCCCTCTCCCTTAGCTTTTTAAGTCAAGACTGGCACTCTACCATCTGGGCCACACCTCCATTTCCAGAGTTCTGCTGGCTTAATGGAGATAAGAGTCTCTCAGATTTGTCTGCCTGGGCTAGATTTGAACCGTGGTCCTCAGATCTCAGCCTCTTGAGTAGCTAGAATTTTGGGCCTAAGTCACTGACCCTCAACCAAAATCATACATTCTATAACATTTAGAATCAGCTGACCTTTACATTGCTCTTATATCAGGTATGCAAGGTACTTTATATAATTTTCAACTTCCTTTAAATTTAGAATCATTATATAAATTAAAGGATGAGGTCTAACAAAATATAGATCACTAACAGAGCATTTGCCTAGTGTGTGTGAAGCTCCGGGTTCAATCTTCAACACTGCCAAAAGGAGAAACTAAAAGTGAAGGGAAAAGCTTTGGAAGTAGAGAAGTGTGTCCCAAGTCATACATTGAGACTTGTCTGATTTCTGGTGTCTTCTCATATTTCCTGGGAGGTCAAAGGAAGAGAGGAAATGGTGGTGCTGGTGGTTGCTGTGTAGGAGCGGACATGAATCAGGCTACAGAAACACCGATTTGCATGTTTAGATGATGCTTTTCTTTTTCTTTTTTTTTGGTCGGCCGTGGGGCTTGAACTCTGGGCCTGGGCGCTGTCCCTCAGCTCTTCAGCTCAAGGCGAGCACTCTACCACCAGGCGAGCTACAGCGCCACTTCCGGTTTTCTGGTGGTTTATTGGAGATAGGAGTCTCACGGTCTCTCCTGCCCGGGCTGGCTTTGAACCGCGATCCTCAGATCTCAGCCTCCTGAGTAGCTAGGATTACAGGCGTGAGCCACCAGTGCCCGGCTTAGATGATGCTTTTCTGACAGACGACAGGAAAGTGTGTTGCTTTCACAAAATTGGTACCTTTTTTTTTTGGTCAGTCCTGGGGCTTTTGAACTCTGGTCCTGGGTGCTGTCCCTCAGCTCTTCAGCTTAAGGAAAGTGTTCTACCATGTGAGCCACAGCCCCAGTTCTGCTTTTCTGGTGGTTTATTAGAGATAAGAGTCTCGGATCTCAGCCTCCTGAGTAGCTAGGATTACAAGCATGAGCCCCTGGTGCCTGGCATACTTAATGGTTTTTGTTGTTGTTGTTGTTGGCCAGTGGGGCTTGAACTCTAGGCCTGGGCACTGTCCCTGAGCTCTTCAGCTCAAGGCATGCTTTTTTCTTTTCTTTTTTCTTTCTTTTTTTTTTTTGGTCCGGTCATGGGGCCTGAACTCTGGGCCTGGGCGCTGTCCCTCAGCTCTTCAGCTCAAGGCTAGCACTCTACCACTTGAGCCACAGTGCCACTTCTGGCTTTTTTTTCTTTTTACTTATGTGGTTCTGGGGAATCAAACTCAGGGCCTCATGCACGCAAGGCAAGCACTCTACCACTGAGCCACCTTCCTAGCCCAAGGCATGCTTTTTTCTAAGATGAGTATTTTGATCATAGAAGGAGGCAGTTATTTCTCTACATGCCAAATGTCCAATGGAATGATATAGGGAATATTCTGGCAGCCAGAGCAGTTTGAAGAGAGTGTCTTTGAGCAAAGAAGGGACAAAATTTGATAGAGAGCCAAGTGACTGAGGCTCACACCTATAACCTTAGCTACTTAAGAGTTTGAGATCTGAGGCTCACAGTCTGAAACCAACTCAGGCCAAAATAACTGTGAAACTCTTATCTCCAGTTAACCAGCAAAAGCCTGGAAGTAGAGCTGTGGCTCTAGTGATGGAGCATTAGCCTTGAGCAAAAAAGCCCACAACCAATACACACACCACCACCACCACCACCACCACCACCACCACCACCACCACCACCACCACCACCACCATACCACCACCACCACTACCAAAAAAAAAACCATGAAAACCTAAACATAGAACTACCCTATGATCAGCCAGGTGCTGGTGGCTCACACCTGTAATCCTAGCTACTCAGGAGGCTGAGATCTGAGGATCTCGGTTCAAAGCCAGCCCAGGAAGGAAAGTTCGTGAGATTCTCTCTTTTTTTTTTTTTTGGGTCCGGTTGTAGGGCCTGAACTCTGGGCGTGGGTGCTGTCCCTCAGCTCTTCAGCTCAAGGCTAGCACTCTACCACTTGAACCACAGCGCCGCTTCCGGCTTTTTTCTTATGTGGTGCTGAGGAATCCAACCCAGGGCCTTGAGCATGCAAGGCAAGTGCTCTACCACTGATCCACCTTCCCAGCCCCTTCGTGAGACTCTTAGCTCCAATAAACCGCTAGAAAACTGGAAGTGGTGCTGTGGCTCAAGCGGTACAGCGTTCGCCTTGAGCTGAAGGGCACAAGCCCAGAGTTCAAGCCCCAGGACCCACCAAAAAAAAAAAAAAAAAGAACTACCCTATGATCCAGTGATACTACTCTTGGGAATTGAAAGCCAAGATACAGTAAAGCCACCAGCACAACCATGTTCATTGCTGTACTACTCACCATAGCCAAACTTTGGAAACAGCACAGATGCTCTTCAATGGATGAATGGATCAAGAAAATGTGATAATACTTGAGGTATGTTTGTGGGGGGTGAGATCATGAGGAGAGACTAGATGAATGAGAGATGAAAGGGGGAATGTAGTCATAACATTCAATGTATATTTGTAAAAAAGAAACTAGGAAACTTCAGGTGGGGTGGGGTTGGCAGAGATAAGGGAGAATGATGAAAGGGGTGACATTGATCAAGATGCATTGTACTTACAAACGGACATATTGTATTGTATCCTCTTTATAATAAAAAAGAAAAAAAATCTACATTATTTTGTTCTCTGAAAATCACTCAAAATTTAAAGTACTTTAAGATTTCATTGTAGAATGCTTTATCTTCCAATGCTATTGGTATTTTCTATCAAATATTAAATAATAAATAGAGTGCTTGCCTAGCATGCATGAAACCCTGGGTTTGATTCCTCAGTACCACATGAAAAAGAAAAGAAAAAGCTGGAAGTGGCACTGTGGCTCAAGTGGTAGAGTGCTAAGTTTGAGTTCAAGCCCCAGAACTGGCAAAAAAATAAAAATAAAATCAGAATTTATATATACTAGTCTTTGCAGCCTATGTAAATTAAAATTTAATTAAAGGTTCATCTCATTGGGCTTCTTTTTTTTTATTGTGAAAATACTGTACGGAGGGCTTACAATTACATGGGCAAGATAATGAGTACATTTCTTATTAAGCATTGTAGCCTCCTCCTTTGTTTCCCCTTCCCATCCCTTCCCGTCCTCCCCCCCTACCCAAACCTCCCGCCCCCCCCCCCCCCCCCATTGGGCTTCTTGTAAAAACAAAACAAAAAAAACTTGATAGAGATAGATGTTAAAAGGGGCATCGCACACAAAAAAGTATTCGGGAAGAAAGAGCACCAACCCAAAACTTCCAAATTTACCTAGTCCCTTGTGCTACCTTTTATAATCATCTTCAGGGCACACCTATCTTCAAATTCATCCACATTCACTTTCTGGGAGCAACCCCACTTTCCTTCCCCTAGGACAGCTGTGTTGTTCATATGCAATGTGGCGAATCATGATGGTACAGAAGATGGGATATTCACACATAGGTTTCTAGCTAGGTGTGGTGGTGTTCTCACCTGTAATGCTAGTTACTCAGGAGGCTGAAGCAAGAAGATCTAGACTTAAAGATCAGTCTGGGCTACAGAAGGAGATCTCGTCTCAGGAAAATAGGATTTCTGGAGTTGGGAAGGTGGCTCAGTGGTAGAGTGCTTGCTTTGCACACATGAGGCCCTGGGTTCGATTCATCCACACCACATAAGCAGAAAAAGCCAGAAGTGACACTGTAGCTAAAGTGGTAGAGCACTAGCCTTGAGTTAAAGAGCTCAGGGACAGCACCCAGGCCCAGAGTTTAGGCCCCACGACCTTAAAAAAAATTATTCTCCTTAAGGGTCTAGCAATATGTCATTACCTCTGAGGAATCTGTTAGCAGCTGAGGTTTTGTTGTAGTTGTAGCGTGTTGCCATTGTTCCCCAGCTGTGCATGACTGAACATGCCACTTCCGTTGGGTGAGCACAGCCCATCCTGGACGGACCTGGTGTACTTCCTTCTATGAGCTCTGAAAGAAGGAATGAAATATTTAAGACCTGAATGGACAGTTTGTATTGAACATAAAAGGACTGGAGCAGTTTCCTTAGCTCAACTATAGAGAGAGAAGCAGGAAGTTGGGGATAAATCAGAGAGTTCTTCTTAGGAACACAGGCAATCATTTTGATGAATCCGTGGGATGGACCTGGTGTATCCATTAGGGATTGGAACTGCATGGTCTTGGGTAAGTAATAAAACCTATGGGAGGTTATATTCTCACCTGATATTCTCTATTCCCTCATTTGTGAAGGTTATGAGACAGGATGAGCTTGGACAAATCTTCTCTGTTTAATTGTAAGTTTTTTTGGTTTGGTTTTTTTTTTTTTTTGATATGATGTCAATATGTAGCTCAGATTAACAGTGGACTTAGTGGACTTAGTCCTGTCTCTGCCTCCTGAGTGCTAAGAGTTCAGGCCTGTACCACCTTGCTTGTCTTTCCATGCATCATTTGAGTTCAAGACCTTGTATTCCTTCAGCTTTGCTTGCTCAGTTGATTCTTATCACTTGAGCCATGCCTCCAGCCCAGTTTTTTCAGTGACTTTTTTTTTTGCTTATGTGGTGCTGGGGAATCAAACCCAGGGCCTCATGCATGCAAGACAAGTGCTCTACCACTGAGCCACCTTCCCAGCCCTCCAGCCCAGTTTTTTGCTGGTCATTTTGAGATAGAGTCTCATGGACTTTTTTGCTTGGGATGGCCTTAAACCTTGACTCTCTAGAGCCCAGCCTATCTAGGATTATGCATCAGCCTACCTAAACTCCATGTATCATTTTAGGATATTATAAAATTCTCCCTTTTATTATTTTATTTTATTTTAGCCAGTCCTGGGGCTTGCACTCAGGGCCTGGGCACTGGTCCTGAGCGTCTTTAGCTCAAGACTAGTATTCTATCACTTGTGTCACAGGGCAACTTCTGGGTTTTTCTGTTTATGTGGTATTGAGGAATCGAACCCAGGGCTTCATGCATGCTAGGCAAGCACTCTACCACTAAGCCACATACCTAGCCTAAAAATTCTCCCTTTTTATAGATTAATGTTATGTTTGTCCTATCTTCTCAGGAACATAGTTTTCAACTTTAACTCTTCCTTTGGGGAATTATAATATTTTTTTCTTTTTATTTTTTTTTAAGGTTGTGGGTCTGGGCACTGTCCCTGAGCTCTTCAGCTCAAGGCAAGCCCACTACCACTTGAGCCACAGCACCACTTCCAGTTTTCTGGTGGTTAATTGGAGATAACGGTCTTTCCTGTCTGAGCTGGCTTTGGACCACGATCCTCCGATTTCAGTCTCCTTATTAGCTAGGATCACAGGCATGAACCACTAGCACCCGGCCTATAATCTTTTTTTTCCTACATATTTTATTAAAAGATTCAAAAATGTATTTAATGGAAATCTGAAATTTGGAGATTCTGCTGTGTGTGTGGGGGAGGAGCAAGGGGAGGGGGAGCATGCCAGTCCTGGGCAATGAACTTGGTTTGGGAACTGGTTAGTGGTCTACCACTTGAGCTACATCTCTACTTCTTGATGATTAATCAGAGATAAGGTCTCTTGGACTTTCCTTCCTGGGCCGGCTTTGAACCAAGATCCTCAGAACTCAAGCCCTTGGTAGCTAGGATTATAGACATGAGCTACTAGTACCCAACTCAGGAGTAGATGTTTAAGCCCAGGCAGCTTGCTTGAGTAAAAATCCAGTTAATACATAGTGTAAACTAGGACTTTCTGTGCTTAGTTCCTTCATCTGCAAAATGAGGATAGTAAGCCTTATCTCTGTGTTATTAGATAAAATAAACTGTGTTGTATTATTCAATAAAAGCACCAAGAAGAGTGACTGGCTTATAGTAGGAGATAAAAAGAAATACTGTGATTAAATAAACACCGCTTAGAACTGGGATGTTTAAGCCTGGCACTGGTGACTCATGCCTGTAATCCTAGCTACTCCAGAGGCTGAGATCTAAGGATCAACGTTGAAAGCCAGCCCAAGCAGGAATGTTCCCATTAGACTCTGGTCTCCAATTAACCATCAGAAAACCTGAAGTGTAGCTCAAAGTGATAGAGTGCTAGCCTTGAGCAAAAAGAGCTAAGGGACAGTACCCAGACCCAGAGTTCAAGCCCCACAACCAACAGACAGACAGACAGACAGACACAGACACACACACATACAAGAACTGGGGTGTTGGGCTGGGAAGATGGCTCAGTGGTAGAGCGCTTGCCTTGCATGCCTGAGGCCCTGGGTTTGATTCCTCAGCACCACATAAGCAAAGAGAAAAAAGCCGGAAGTGGAACTGTGGCTCAAGTGGTAGAGCGCTAGCCTTGAGCTGAAGAGCTGAGGGATAGCGCCCAGGCCCAGAGTTCAGGCCCCATGACTGGACTCAAAAAAAAAAAAAAAAAAAAAAAGAACTGGGATGCTTAATAAAAAACCATGTTGGAGGCCTCATATGCATGGTAGCTTGGAGGCAGAGAACTGGAGGATTACAGTTCAAGGTCAGCCAGGGCAAAAAGTTGATGAGACTCCATCTCCTAAAAACCTGCTAAATTGAGATTTTTGAAACTGTGGACTATTATTATTATTATTATTATTGGATTCGGTCGTGGGGCCTGAACTCTGGGCCTGGGCGCTGTCCCTCAGCTCTTCAGCTCAAGGCTAGTGCTCTACCACTTGGGCCACAGGGCCACTTCCAGCTTTTTTCTTTCTGCTTAAGTGGTGCTGAGGAATCGAACCCAGGGCTTCATGCATGCAAGGCAAGCGCTCTACCACTGAGCCACCTTCCCAGCCTCTATTACTATTTTTATCTGTATTAATTAGTATAGTTTTTTTTTGGGGGGGGTAGAGGGGGTTGGCCAGTCCTAGAGCTTGAACTACTGAATTTCACTGGGCACTATCCCTGAGCTCCTTTTGCTCAAGCCTCGTACTATACCACTTGAGCCACAACTCTACTTCTGGCTTTTTCTGTTTATGTGGTACTGAGGAATCAAACCCAGGGCTTCATGCGTGCTAGACAAGCATGCTATCACTAAGCCACATTCCCAGTCCTTTGTGTGTGTGTGTGTGTGTGTGTGTGTGTGTGTGTGTGTGTGTGTGTGTGTGTGTGTGTGTGTGTGTGTGTGTGTGTTTTAAGGAAGAGAAGCAGATTTCTGGGCGGCAAAGAGTTAATCTTTGCAGTTTTTGCAGCAGGCAAGAACATGATGTAAATGTGGGTAGGATCTGCTCCCTTTTGCATGATTTTTTCCCCCTTGTTCCTTAGCCTCAGATATACAAACTGGCTCTCCAGAGGAGGGGGTTTATTTGCATAAGGAAGCCAGAAGCCCACTAGTGAACTTTTTCTGCCTGATTTGAACTCCATTGTACCTCAATGGCAAGAAATAATACCTAAGATCTACAGGGAGAAAAATGGAGCCCCTACCTCCTTCAGTCCTCAACTTCCTTGAGAATGATGAGTATGGGTTGGTGACTCAGGCTTTGACACAGTTCCAAGGTTTTTCTGGAAACTGCAATGCTTTGGCCAGAAGCATCAGTATAATCTTAAGGCTATGGAGGACCATTTCTCTATACTGACATCAGTGTGCAGAACAGTACAGATATGAACTCAGGGTGAGTGGCCTCCCCTGGACAGAGTAGGTGTGGGGGAGAGAGGAGTGCTCAGGGATTGAGACTTTACATGTGAGTGATCTCAAACAATGGTGACTTGCTTGTGGCTGGGGTTTATAGAGAACTTTTGCTTCCACAAATGTCAGGCAAAAATTCTTTGAAGGCCTGGGAAAGTGGCTCAGTGGTAGAGCGCTTGCCTTGCATGCATGAGGCCCTGAGTTCAATTTCTCAGCACCACATAAGCAGAAAAAGCAGGAAGTGGTGCTGTGGCTCAAGTGGTAGAGCACTAACCTTGAGCTGAATTGTGAGGGATTGCGTCCAGGCCCAGGGTTCAGGCCCCAGGACTGGCAAAAAGAAAAAAAAAAAAAGAAAGAAAAGAAAAAATTCTTTGGGACAACGGAGACAGAAAATATATATCATATCAAAACGCATTGTACTTCAGTTGACGTTGAATTAAAACTCCTTTGTATAACTGTTTAGATCTAATAAAAAAAATGTATATATATTCATAACACCTAAGATGATAGTAGTCCTGTTGAGAGTAAGGCTGCGGAAGGAAGTAGAGTTACTCAGGCGCCTAAGGAGGAATGTGACTGGGTGAACATGGCAGGAGCAAGGAGGGAGAAAATAATGAGGGTCTTACATACTGCTTTAGGTGACTCACTCTGTGGTTTTTTGCTTTCACTCTGAAGGAGGTTAGCCATTGCTGGAAGGAAAATTTGAATAAGACAGAAAAATAAAAGCCAAGGAAATAAATTTTACTCATGGTTTTCTCAACCAAAGGAAGTTGGCCCTTCCTTAAAGCCTTCCCTAGCTTCCTGAGCCATAGGACAAGAGCTTACATTTCAGTCCCATCCTGTCATTCTTCACTCCACTGCTTTGACTTGTCTCATCCTCATTAACAGCTGTCTCAGGGCCTCAAAGTTTCTATTCTCCATTGCCTTTTTTTCTTGTATGGTGTTTGCATATGTATATATATATATATATATATATATATATATTTTTTTTTTTTTTCTTTTTTTCCCTGCTTCAGTTCTCTTTTTCTCTCTCCTGCTGATTGAAATCCACGCTTGAACTCAGGGCCTTGTGTTCTTGCCTGGGTATTTTCCACTCAAGGCTGGTGTTCTACCACTTGAGCCATACTTTCACTTTCTGCTTTTTGTCTTCACTTCCAGCTTTGTGTCTGCAGGGACTGGCTTTGAATCTTGATTCTCTGCCTGTTGGGTAGCTAAGATTACAGCTGGTGAGCCACCATTATCCCATATTTAACTCATCTGTCTGTTCAGTTCTCTTATCTGTTTGAGCTCATTCCTATACATTTTTCATACCGAATCTTTCACTCATCCTTCATTCATTCAGCCCCTGAATAGAGGATTAAAAAAAAAAAAGAATGCTCTCTACTTTTGTGGTGCTTTCGGATTAGTGGTAGAGGTAGATGTTAATCAAATCACCACAAAATGAAAGTAAAATTACAACTGGGTAAATGCTATTAAAGCAATGGGAATTTGACTTTGGGAAGTTGAAAATTTCCTCCCTAAGTAAGTGAATTAATTAAGTTCTGAGGATGAGGAGTGAGCCAGGCTTTCTATAGATTCCCTATTTTCCATTGCATTAGATCTTACTCTTTTATTCATTTATCATTGTTCTCCTCCTCTTCCTCTTCCTCTACTTCTTCCTTCTTCAGCAGTGTAACTAAATGTCCATCAGATGTATCTCCAGAGAGTATAGGCCTATTTTTCCCCCATTATCTTCTCAGAATGTAGCACAAGGGCTGGTGAATATTTAAATGATTGTTTGAGACAGGATTTCACCATGTTGAGCAGGGTTTTGAAGTCATTTGGAAATGGAAACAAGGTTTTTTTTCTTTGTTGTTTTTCTTTTTTCTTTTTTGTCTTGTTTGTCCATTTATCTATCTTTGGCAGAGTAAGGGGAGCCACAGGGAGGGTGGACAAATGTAGCAGTGGTACTCACTAGACACTATGTTGAAAATGAATTATTACAACTTGTGAGAGGGTACAGGAGGAAAAAACTGGGAGAGGGAGGGGGTGACATTGTTGGAAAAGAAGTGCACTCATTACCTGACCTGTAACCTCTCTGTACATCATCTTTATAATAAAAAATAAAAAGTAAAAGTTTCATTAATTAAAAACATAATAAAGATATAGTACATACTATGTATTAAAAGTTATTTGGATGCTTATATTCAGAATGGAGTTGTAAAGGAAGAGAGTAGCGGTGAAGAGCTTAGGAAACAATAGTTTAACATGGAGGAGAGGGTTGGGAATGTGGCTTTGTGATAGAGTGCTTGCCTAGCATGCATGAAGCCCTGGATTTGATTCCTCAGTACCACATTATCAGAAAAAACTGGAAGTGGTGCTGTGGCTCAAGTGGTAGAGTGCTAGTCTTGAGCAAAAGAAGCTCAGGGACAGTGGTGCCCAGGCCCTGAGTTCAAGCTCCAGGACTGGCAGAAAAAAAAAAAAAAGAAAAGCCAGGTGCTGGCTTTCCTAGTTACTCAGGAAGGTGACATCTGAGGATTGAGGTTCAAAACCAGGCTGGGCAGGAAAGTCCGTGAGACTCTTATCTCCAATTAACCACCAGAAAACCGAAAGTGGTGCTGTGGCTCAAGTGGTAGAGCACTTGCCTTCAGCTGAAGAGCTGAGGGACAGCCCAGGTCCAGAGTTCAAAAAAAAAAAAAGAAAAAAAGAAAAAAGAGTCCACTTACTAAGAATGTATGCACTATTTTTTGGCTACAAGCAATGTAACTTTTTATTTATTTTTTGGGTCTGGTCCTGGGGCCTGAACTCTGGGCCTGGGCGCTGTTCCTCAGCTCTTCAGCTCAAGGCTAGCGCTCTACCACTTGAGCCACAGCGCCACTTCCGGCTTTTTTCTTTTTGCTTATGTGGTGCTGAGGAATTGAACCCAGGGCCTCATGCATGCAAGGCAAGCACTCTACTACTGAGCCACCTTTCCAGCCCCAAGCAATGTAACTTCTAAAAATAAAAATGGAAGACTACCCTCCTAGAATTTATAGTGAAGGGAGCATTGTAATGTATAGTAGTAGAAAGGGGAAAAATAAGCATCTTTACTTCCTTTCAAGTTTTTTATAAATGTAGCAATGCCACAAATATGAAAGATAGAAGCCATCCATTAGAAGGTATAAGCAATGTTTGCAGAAAATCTAAAATGCTAAGTTCTAGTGGAACATTTTCCCTGTTTCATACTTTTGGGTCGGTCATGGGGCTTGAACTCTGGGACTGGGTGCTGTCCCTCAGCTCTTCAGCTCAAGGTGAGTTCTCTACCGCTTGAGCCACAGCACCATTTCTAGTTTTCTGGTGGTGAATTGGAAATAAGAGTCTCTCGGACTTTCCTGCCAGGGCTGGCTTTGGACTGTGATCCTCAGATCTCTGCCTCCTGAGTAGCTAGGATTACAAGCCTGAGCCACCAGTGCCTGGCATAATAGACTTTTTTTTTCCTTTTTCTTTCTTTTTTTTTGTCGGTTGTGGGGCCTGAACTCTGGGCCTTGGTGCTGTCCCTCAGCTCTTCAGCTCAAGGCTAGCACTCTACCATTTGGGCCACAGTGCCACTTCCTGCTTTTTCTGCTTATGTGGTGCTAAGGAATTGAACCCAGGGCCTCACGCATGCAAGGCAAGCACTCTACCACTGAGCCACCTCCCCAGCCCATAATAGACTTTTTTGTTGTAACTTTTTTGAGTAATAATTTTATTCTTTGATTCTCCTTTTTTTTTTTTTTTTTTAACTCAAAAAGCAACTAAATCCTAAATAGCAACGGCTGCTATGATGCTGTCTCTTGAAAAAGTCATTATTTGATTTCTCAACTGGTTATCTTTCCTACCTGGAAGAAAACACCTTCATTGAAAATCAGCTTCAGGGCATAGTCAAACTTTTTGGCTTTTCAAAGATTTACCCCCAAACAGGCTTTTTTTTTTTTTCCTTCTTCAGTTTGAAAAGCGTCAGATTCTGAAAGGGTGGGAACTCTCTGGACAACAAGTTACCACTCCCTTTGCCCTGGCCCA
Source organism: Dipodomys spectabilis (assembly GCF_019054845.1). Lineage (NCBI taxonomy): Eukaryota > Metazoa > Chordata > Mammalia > Rodentia > Heteromyidae > Dipodomys > Dipodomys spectabilis. Next base: position 5,748,015 of record NW_024870822.1, on the reverse strand, counting down.
GATGCTGCAATAGAAAATGTCTGGAGATGAGTACATTTGAGGTAAACTCAATTATCTTGTGAAGATTAAGAAGGCAGCAGGAGGGCACTTCCAATTCCTGAGAGGAGGGTGCTTGGGGTTGTCAAAAGCTTAGAAAGACATCAGTTCAGAACAAAAGTAGCCCAGCTAACCCAAAACAGGTTTGCGGCAGGGTGCATGGCTTGGAGAGTCAGTTGCTTCCTAGGAAGTGGCGGAGAGAGAGAGGGAGTGGAGAGGAAGCCTTCGTTCCCTAGCTTTGGTCACAGCGCTAAACTTCTCTGAACTCCTGCCTTAGGGTAGGTGTTTAGAGCAAAGTCCATCAAGGTTCTTTCATCTCAAATTCTACGGTTCTATGCTTACGTGGGCTGAAATGGGCCATTCTGTTGATTTCCTAGTCTCCAGGAGCGAGGAAACTAGCCTTTGAGGGCCGAACTAACTTGATGGAGAGCGATCCACGCAGAGGTGGGTTTGGGGTTACGGAGGTGCGCGTGGGGACATTTCTCACGGGGATCGTTCTGCTTTCTTTAACGGGCGCTGACCACCGTTTTGGGATGATTTTAGGATAAGATGGTTCATTTGATCAAGCAATTGCCCCTTTCCTTTGCCCTTCAACCATAACAAAACCTTGCCAAGTTGCCGATCCTAAAGGAGTGGGGGAGGAGCATCATTATTATTAATTATTATTGTTTACTGAGGGATCTAAAAAGGCCTGTCAAATCTGCTTCCGTATTGTCATCCTGTTTCGGGGGTGCTAGAGCTTCTCAATTTCTTTTTTTCTTTTCCGAGTGGGCCTCCTCGAGTGAGGTTCCGCTGAGCCACGGGGTGCTGACGGATGTCGTTTTCCCGGGAGGGACGCGGTGATTCCCCCGGGTGGGATCCGCACCCACCACCGCCCGGCCGCCCGCCGGGCAGGCCGTGAGCGTCAAGTCCGGGGCGCGGCTGCGGGCGGACCCCGGGGTGGGGCTTCGCCGAGGCGGCGCGGCCGGAGCGGAGCGGGGCCGCCGAGGCTCGGCGCGCTGCGCGGCCGGGCGGGCGGTGGCGCTGCGGAGGCGGCGGCCGAGGCCCAGGCCGGCGGGCGCGGAGGAGGGGCCCGAGATTGGGGCGGCCGGCGGCAGCTGCCTGGGTGACGACAGCCGGCAGCGCGGCGCCCTGAGACCCCCTAGCCGCGCGGCCCCGGCGTCGCCGGCTCTCCGGCTGTCTTCCCTTTCCCTCCCCTCTCCGCCCCCAGCGGATTAGGAATGGGCCCCAACGGCTGCGGGGCCCGCGTCCCGCGCCGCCCGTAGGCCCCAGTGCGGAGGCCGGCCGGGCGGCCTGGCACTCCCGCCCCCATTCCCGGCCCCCGGAGTCAAGCGGTCCCCACCCCAGAGCCTCGGGAAGGAAGATGAGGCAGACAGGCCCGGCGTCCGGCAGCCAGAGCAGTAGCAGCAGCAGTCGGGGGAGGGTGTTTCGCTGTTTCCTCTCAGCCGCCAGGGCAAGATGGCAGCGGCCACAGAGAGGGGCTGAGCCCGGGTTGGGTGGTGCCGCCTGCTGAAGCGCCTGGCTCCCTGTCTCCGGCACGGCCCCGCGATCCGCCCCGGACATGCTCAGGGCTGCGGCCGCCCGACGAGTGGAGAGCGCGGGCCTCTAGGAAGGTAAGAGAGTCGGGCGGGGGGCACCGCCATCCGGGTGTGGGGCGGCGGGAGGAGGGCTCGGCCCAGGTCGCGGGTTCGCGGGCCCAGACTGGGCTGCCCGGAGCGGGGGCCCGGACCCTCCTCCGCATCCCCGGCGTCGCCGTGTAATTCTTTTCCGCTTTAGTTCCCCTGTGTGTCTGTGTCGGGGCCCGGGCGGCTCCCGCGAGGCCCGCGCCGCGCCGAGGCCCGAGGGCCGCGGGGTAGCCGCGCGTGCTTCCCGTGCGCGGTGGCGCAGCCTCCGGGAAGCCGCCTTGGCCCAGCCCTGGCGCGGCGGTGCCGGCCTCCCTCCCCCGCCAAGGTTGCGCAAGGCCTCTTCCCGGCAACCGAAGTTTTGTTTAGTCCCACCGGGTGTGTGCGGGTGGTGGTGTGTGGTGTGAGGTGGTGGTGGGGCGGCCCTCAGGCTCCCCCCCCCCCCCCCCCCCCCCCCCGCCGCCCTAGGCCGTCACTACGGAGACCTCTTTGCCTTTGATGAAGGGGAACCAACACAAACACGCCGCCCGGCACGCCCTGGGGGGCGCCGCGCCCGGAGTCGGCCCGCGCCTCGGGGCTCCGTGGGGGCCCCCGTCAGCAGCGGCGCGGAGCGGCGGGTTTGGAGGGTGTCAACTCCGGGGACGTGCGTGCGTGTGATTGTTGGGGAGGAGAAATGTGATCCGAGGCTCCGCGTCCCCAGCGGCGGCGAGAGGAAAGGCGTGGCGGCCGCGCGGCGGGGCTGTTGCCGGGCTTCTCGCGTTACGGTGGTGGTGCTGGTGCTGCTGGTGGCGGCGGCGGCCGCGGCGGTCGGCTGGATCCCGCTTTCCCTCCGCCGCCCCGGGAGAACGCGCAGAAGAAGGGACTTGGGAGGAGAATGTCTGTGTTCCCGTCGGGGGGCAGACGGCCCTGTTAACATGGTACGTGGGCTCTCGGGGAAGCCTGTTGTTTCCTCAGTGTTATCTGGGCTGGAGGATTTGCGCCAAAGGGTGTGTGCGTAAAAATTACCTTGGACCGATGACAGAGGAGTCACAACACGTTCAGTCCTTGAACCGTGTTGTCACAACCGGCCTCTTTGCAGGCCTGCTGGGGAATTTATTTTCATTCCACCTGTCAGCTCGCTGCGCCGAGGGGAGCTTCTGGTCGGCGGCAGCGGCGGCGGGAGCAGCAATGGTCCGGCTTGGTTCTCTTGTCCAGAGACAGGGAGGGAAAAGTTAGCTTTGGTTAAGCCAGCCAGTGCTTGGGAGATGAGCTGGATGTTTCTTCTCTTTTTCTGTTTTCGAGTTGAGATCTAGCTTTGGGGAGTGGAAGTAACTTGTTTTCAAACCAGTTCAGTTAATTTCAAGGTTTTAGTTTGCTGGATGCTTTGAAAATGTCTGATCAGAGTTATTACTAGTCGTAGTATTATTATTTTTTTAAAACGAATACCTTTTAGCAGGATCGATGAGGTTTTGTTTACCAAAACTTCATTCACAGGAAGCCTCCATTCACATTTTAATATTTCAGAAGCACGGGCATGTCTCGCCATATGTTTGATAAGTCTAGATTCTGCTTATGTTTGCAAGTGCGGTGCTAATTTTATACAATGAGCAACGATAAGTTTAGATAGATAGGTCATGATTAAGCTTCGTATTTTAGGCAAACAAAATATGATTGACCTTTTAAAAAATTGTTTCCAGTTTTATTGATTCTTTAGTGCCTTCAACCCTCTTACCAACGATTGAAATTGAACCAGCCAGTCCAGTTTATTTTTAAATCAACAAGATATGTACACATATATATTTTTTGGTATATGTATGGCTGTATTAATAAAGTATAGGATACTCTTGTGATATATAATGCTTATCTAGTGCAGTGTTTATTTTCTGCAGTATTTTGATTTCAATTTGTAAAAGTAGAGATGTGCAGAAATAACTTGATATTTTTTGACTATTTTTTAATTTTGGGGAACATAAAAATTTCTTTGGTCCTCATCTCCACTCTAGGGAGTACATTTTCTAAAAAAGACTGTATTTGTGGAAACCCATAGATTAAAAACCTATGTTTTGAACAGGTAAGATGAGCTTGATGCCTAGAACAGAACTGGCCATTAAATGTTTCAAATTTATATTTGGACATTGCTGACTACTGTAGCTAAACATACATATTAGGCAAGCAGATCATAACATGGTGAGACAGCTTATTGTCATAGCCCTTTTTCCATTGAACTAGTCATTATCTTGTTTATGAACCAGTCACTGGCTTCTGGACATGAGGTTTTTAGAGTCACATTAAAGGGGATGGTTTCTATGAGATAATTCTGGTAAACATGCTAGAAAAGAAGCTATAGGTCATACTGTTTGAATCTTTTGGAAGTTCTTTCATGGAATGCCACAAAAAAGTTCAGATTAACAAGATATTGCTGTGGCAAGTATGGCTTTGACACAAATAGGTATTTATTTCATTCTAGGATTGAAGGTGTTTCTGTGTGTGTGTGTGTGTGTGTGTGTGTGTGTGACAGAGCGAACAAGCAAGTGCTAGCACGCAGAGAGCACGTGCTAGCTTGAACTGAGGGCCAGAGCACTGTCTCTGAGCTTCTTTTTGCTCAAGACTAGTACTCTACCAACTGAGGCATGGCACTTCTGTTTTTTTTTGGTATTTACGTGGAGGTAAGTCTCATTGACTTTCCTGCCCTAGCTGGCTTCCACGCTCAGTCCTCAGATCTCAGCTCCCTGAGTAGCTAAGATTACAGGTATGAGCCACTGGGGCTGGGCTGAAGGTGATTTTTGAAACTTCAGAAAGCAACAGCTAGCTGTCAAAGGAACTTGATGGTGGAACTTCTATTTTTACGTATTTGATACATGAATACTGAAGGCTTATGAAAAGAGGAAAGGAAAAATGTAAACTTCCTGATGTGGAATTAATGTTTCCCAAATCTGATTCATATTCATTTAAGTGGAATACTTCTTTTTCACCTGAATGTTAAGATGACTTACTGCTTTTGACATTTTTGATAGGAAGAGTTAGCTTATTAAGTGCTGTTGTCATTGCAGCAGGTCATCCAGCATGACGGTAAGGTAGAGCAGATTGTCTTGCATGAAAATGTACTTTCCATTGCATCGTCACCAGAGTTTGGATATGAAAAGATATCTTGGCAATATTTAAATTTAATGATGTTATAAGGAACATTGAAACTCTCCATATTTAGAATATCCTTTTGTGTGCCATGTGCCGGTGACTCATGCCTGTAATCCTAGCTACTCAGGAGGCTGAGATCTGAGGATCATGGTTCAAAGCCAGCCCAGGCAGGAAAGTCCGTGATACTCTTGTCGAAAATGTTGAGATGACCATTGTGGTATGCAAAGTATTTCTGAAGACGAACTGTTGGAATTCCATTAAAATAGATGAATCTTATCAGTATTACTTCTCTCTGAGGGAACTTTGAGAACAGCTTTTACTGAAAGCTTTATCATTGGCAGCTTTTGTTTATAATAAATATATAAGTAAAAGTATGTTAAGTGTTTTACTTGTCTTGAATGTAGCTGCTTAAAAGACATATTCTTCTCTAGTACCTTTAATCACTTAATGTGACTTGAGTAAGGATATGAATGTGTGTGTGTGTATGTATTTAGAGCAGAAATTTGACTTGGTGATATTTTTAGGATCAAGCATTATGTGGTCAACTTATGGGCTCAGTTGATAACTTGGGGCCATATGTCACTAAATAAAGGAAACAACACATTGCCTAAATACTGAGACACCACACCACTGTTAAGTTCCAGTTCTAGATCTTCTGCTCTTCTTCCTTGTGTGGCATTAAAAGAAATGGATGGGGGGGGGGGGTGTCTGGGAAAGTTGCTCAGTGGTAGAGTGCTTGCCTTGTATGCATGAGGCCCTGGGTTCCATTTCCTCAGCACCATATAAGCATAAAAAGCCGGAAGTGGCACTGTGGCTCAAGTGGTAGAGGGCTAAACTTGAGCTGAAGAGATACTGGACAGTGCTCAGGCCCAGAGTTCAGGCCCCATGACCAAAAAAAAAAGGATGAGTATTGACAATATTATATCTTAGGTTGGTTCTTATTTAGACACTAAGTAGGTTTACTTCGTCTTCTATAAATAATGTCAATTTCAGTACTTTAGAAATCTTTTTTCAAACAAGAAGTCTTTGAAAGGAAAAAAGGACAGTATCTTTTTTTAAATCTTAAATGTAATTTGTTACTTTGAACTAAATTTTTCTAATTTTCTAAAAGTGAAAATTTTCACTTCTGTAAGATAGGAAAATTGGGAACTAGAGGGGGAAGAGTTGGGTGTAATTGGATTTGATAGAACAAAATCTATTGACTTAAGAGTCTAAGTGGAGACCGAGTGAACTCTGTTTTAGACTTATAATTATAGTTATATATATAGTTGTGTGTGTGTGTGTATACATAGTTAGCAAGGAATTTTAGTAGTTGAAGGAAGTTTGAGAATAATCTGCTGAGGCCTGCTAATGGCGTGTCTTGAGGGGTAACATCTTTATCTGAGTGCCTTGCACCTGGCTAGGCAGATGTTCTACCTCTAGAGCCATGACTCCAGCCACCCTTTGACTGCCATTTTTAAATTCCTCTCTTTCCTTCCTTTCTCTTTGTATCTTTAATTTTTTCAATCTAAAAGATTAAAAATGTTTTTCCTTATTATTTTGCATTAGTTATGTAGGGACAGATTTCATTGTGATATTTCCACCATATTTATAATATATTCCAGTCTTACCTCATCTAACCCCATCAATCACTCTCCCTTACCCTTTTTTTTTGGTCGGTCATGGGGCTTGAACTCTGGGCCTGAGCACTGTCCCTCAGCTCTTCAGCTCAAGGCAAGCACCCTACTGTTTAAGCCACAGCGCCACTTCCGGTTTTCTAGTGTTTTATTGGAGATAAGAGTCTCATGGACTTCCTGCCCAGGTTGGCTTTGAACTGCGATCCTCAGATCTCAGCCTCCTGAGTAGCTAGGATTACAGGTGTGAGTCACCAGCACCCGGCTCCCTTACCCTCTTTCTAGAACAGTTTGACCAGGTTTCATTGTCCTATTGCACATGCAGACCATCTACTTTCACCTTGTTCATCCTCTTTCATCCTCATGAACCCCTTCTCCACAGTACGACTGTCCCCCCCACAAAGCATGTTTCTCTTAGCAGACTTTTTTTAAAAATGTAGTTTGTAGGTCAGATAAACTTTCCATGTACTTAAGAAAATTTATTACAGACCTAACCTGAAATCAGAAGTCTAAAGAGCATAGAGAATATTACTATGAAGTGAGTTTGACATACAGAATTCACACTTTGTTTTTGGACATCTTTAAAACTTAGATACATGTAATATTGAATCTAGGTTATAGCTTCCTCTTTCCCTCCCTTCCCCACTGCCTCCCTCCCTCTTCCCTCCCTACCTCCTTTCCTTCTTCCCTCCCTTCTTCTCTTTCTCTTTAGGGATAGGGGGTCTTACTATGTAGTCAAGTGTGGTCTCAAACTTCAGATCCTCCTTGAGCTTACAGGTGGGCATCCCCACAGCTTCTCAAATTATTCATTAAAACTCGGACTTCTGATATCTATCACACTATTTGCTTCTGAGAAAAACATCTATTTTGAGAGAAGAGGGCCTTATACATGATAAGCATACATTTTCCCACTGAGCTACACCCACTCCAGCTGAAAAATACGCCCTTTTTAAAAAGACTAGATTTCCAAGTTCATTTTACCTTTACATATTCTTTGCTGGTAGACTTGTTTCATCCTCTACCAATGTATGTATATGTAATGTTGCAAAACCACCTAAGAAAAAATGATGTAAGCATAGCATTTTCATAGGAAATAATTAAGCCAATCATGTAGTATACACATGTAATCCCAGTATTTGGGAGGCTAAGATGGGAGGAACTCAAATTCAAGGCTGGGCTGGGCTGTATAGGGAGACCCAGTTTTAGAAAAAGAAAATGTCTGTAATCCTAGCTATTCTGGAGAGTGAATCGGAGTTTTGCAGTTTGAAGTCAGCCTGGGCAGGAAAAGTCCATGAGATTCTCTTACCTTCAGTGAACCAACAAAAAGCTGGAAGTGGAGCTATGGCCGAGTAGGTAGAGCCCTAGCCTTGAGCATAAAAAAAGCCATTGACTATCCCAAGACCCCAAGTTCAGGCCTTGAGACTGGAACATACACGCACCCCCACTCCCCATTATTTTATGTTTTGGTGGGCTTGGGTGCTGTCCCTGTGCTCTTCAGCTCAAGGTGAGTGCTCTATCACCTGAGCCACAGCTCCACTTCGTTTTCTAGTAGTTTATTGGAGATAAGAGCCTCACAGACTTTCCTTCCCTGGACTGGCTTTGAACTGTGATCCTCAGATCTCAGCCTCCTGAGTAGACAGGCGTGAGCCACCGTTGCCCAGCACATCACCTTGAGGTTACATATTTTCCATTGTTCCTTTTTGTGTTTCCCCTCTGTCCAGTTGGGATGTCACTATATTGCCTAGGCTGGTTTCCTAACTCCTGAGCTCAAGTACTCTTCGTATCTCTGCCTTCTGAGCTCCTGCTCTCTGTGTAGTGTCAAAAAATCATTTACAAATATGAGCAGCAATTTTATCAATTTATTTTTGTGACAAACTTCACCAAAGTTAATCAGTTTGATAGTCCATTTACCATATAGGAGCATTATATGTTAATTTAAATCATGTCTCCCAGGTATGATTAATAATGCAGTTCTATTGTTCCCATGTTTTCTCCCTCCACTCCCTTCCAGCTCACAGCTGGCACTACCACTTGAGTCATGCTTCTAGTCTGGCATTTAGCTGGTTAGTTGGAGATAAGAATCTCTCCGAGGGAGCTGGGAAGGTGCCTCAGTGGTAGAGCGCTTGCCTTGCATGCCTGAGGCCCTGGGTTCGATTCCTCAGCACCACATACGCAAAAAGAAAAAAGCCAGAAGTGTCGCTGTAGCTCAAGTGGTAGAGCGCTAGCCTTGAGCTGAAGAGCTGAGGGACAGCGCCCAGGCCCAGAGTTCAGGCCCCATGACCGGACCAAAAAATAATAATAAGAATCTCTCCGACTTTTCAGACTGGGTTGAGCCATGATCCTCAGAGCTAAGCTTTCTGAGTAGCTAGGATTACAAGCATGAGCTACTGGCAACTGGTTTGTGGTACACATAGAAAATTTCTACAACTTATTATTAGTAATTATCTTTAGTTGCATAAAGGGGTTTTAAGGGCTGGGATTGTGGCTTAGTGGTAGAGTGCTTGCCTAGCATTCATGAAGCCCTGAGTTCCATTCCTTAGTACCACATAAACAGCAAAAGCCTGAAGTGATGCTGTGGCTCAAATGGTAGGTAGAGTGCTAATCTTGAGCAGAGACAGGCTCAGGAACAGTGCCCAGGCCCTGAGTTCAAGCTCCAGGACTGGCAACCCCCCTGAAACAACACCCCCCCCCAAAAAAACCCCCAAAACCAACAAATAAAAGGGGTTTTAATTAAAAATGTCAACTTAATGTGTGCGACACATTTTTAGTAATGAAAGTAATGCAGGTATCTGCTGGTGTAGACTACTGTAATAAACTTCAAGGATCATCTCAAGACTCTCATTTACCTTTAACCATTTGTGACATTTACTTTTTGCATAATGTCTTAAGTGATAGTTTTAGAAGGCCAATTTAACCAGGCTTACACAGCACCCAATAGAGGTTTCACTAAAAGGAAGCACTTTTACTCTTTTTAGCTTTCATTCTGCTTCCAAAAAACATGTAGGAATTGAAGGTGAAGTTTGTAATAGAAGCAGACTGCTGCTCCTTTTCTGTCTAGTCTATAGGTTTATATCCCCTAAGATGCATGATAGACATTGAGAAATCAAATATATTATAAAAGTAGTGAAGCCAGGTGCTGGTGGCTCATGCCTGTAATCCTGAAGCTACCCAGAGGCTAAGATCTGAGGATCACGGTTTGAAGCCAGCCCCAGCAGGAAACTCTGTGAGACTCTTATCTCCAATAAACTACTCAGTAAACTACTCAAAAAAGGTGGAAGTGACCCTGTGGCTAGAGTACTAGCCTTGAGCAAAAAAAGAAGTGCCCGGGTGGAGTTCAGTCCCAGAACTGGGCAGAACAAAAGGCAAATACAGACAACTGTACTTCTTTACCTATGAACCTTTTCTTTATTGAGTAGTTGGCATTTATGTGATCCAGGGCTTGTGAATGTGTCATAATCACATTTGACTTCTCAGAACTCTGCTTTGTTCCCAACTCCTCCACTTCTAGCAGAGGGCTGTTTCCTGTGTGGGTCAGTGGCATGGTGATGTGCCAGATTTCCCACTCCCTATCTCTGAACTGAATGCGTATGGTGCATACTTTGTGCTTTCACTCCACTCTCAAGGAAAGAAATGGCTTATCAACCATTCAGTTCTCCATTTGGGTTACAACCTGAATTGGTTTTTCAGCATCTTCAGTTTTTCTAAGAACTTCACATTCCCACTTTCTCCTGGCTCTTTTTCTTCCCTTTTTGTTGTTGTTGTCTTTTTAAAAACATCTCTAGTGTCTGGGATCTTAAGCAGCCATCTTTTGGTGGCTTTCAAGTCCCTGGCCCCATTATTTCCATCTATTGTTTTTTCTAAATCATTTGTCCAGTGTAGTCCATATCATTGTGGTGAAATTACTTCCATTAAGCTGCCCATTGGTTTTATTGTTTATTTCTTTGGTTGACTCCCATCAGTGTCCCCTGCCTAATTGTAGACTTTCAACCACAACTGTATTTGGAACTGCTGTTGATCTGTGTATTGCTTTCCCCCACCCCTACACCACAAACTGATTATCTAATTTCTAAATTTATTCCATTGTCAGTATTTTCCATCTGCTATCCTTGTTTCTCTTAGGTTGTTTTTTGAAACTTAAAAATTTGGAAAAATATTTGTTGAATAAAATCTGTACTGCATTTGTGAAGTAAAATCAGCAATATTTATCATTATCAATTCCCCTTTCTGGGAATCCATGCTAAAGAAATTAAAAATGTACAAAAGCTGGGGCTGGAAGGTGGCTCAGTGGTAGAGCGCTTGCCTTGCATGCCTGAGGCCCTGGGTTTGATTCCTCAGCACCACATAAGCAAAAAGAAAAAAGCCGGAAAGTGGCGCTGTGGCTCAAGTAGAAGAGCGCTAGCCTTGAGCTGAAGAGGTGAGGGACAGCACCTAGGCCCAGAGTTCAGGCCCCACGACTGGACCCTCTCTCCCCCCCAAAAAAAGTACAAAAGCTATATGAAAATGTTTATTACAACTTCAGTGAAAAAAAATTGGCTGAGCGCCACTGGTTTATGCCTGTAATCTTAGCTTCTCAGGAGGCTGAGATTTGAGGATTGTGGTTCAGAGCCAGCCTAAGCAGGAAAGTCTGTGAGGCTCTTCCAGTCAATCATAGAAAAAGCCAGAGTGTTGCTGTGACTTGTCCGGTAGAGTGCTAGCCTTGAGCAAAGAGGGACAGCGCCCAAGCCCCAAGTTCAAGTCTCAGGAATGGCAAAAAAAAAAAAGGAAAAGCTGCAGTTCAGTGAATTATGAAATGTTCATAGAGTAAAATTTTCTCCTGCTATTTAAAGTAAAAAAGATATTCTGGCTGGGCGCTGGTGGCTTACGCCTGTAATCCTACTACTCAGGAGGCTGAGATATGAGGATCGTGGCTCAAAGCCAGCCCAGGCATGAAAGTCGGTGAGACTCTTACCTCCAATAAACCACCAGAAAACCGGAAGTGGCACTGTGGCTCAAGTGGTAGAGTGCTGGCCCTTGAGCTGAAGAGTTGAGGGACAGCGCCCAGGCCCAGAGTTCAAGCCCCAGGACCTACAAGAAAAAAAAAAATGTTCTATAAAAGAACTAAATTGGTATGTCAAGTTGTTAATGTATTTTGAATGTAAGCATGTAATGATGTGTACACTAAAATAATTGAATTAACTGGTTCTTGTGCCTGAAACACTTCATAATTTTATAGTAATTGCTTTAAAGATTGTTGTACTGAAATTTAATCCCTTTCTTGTGTGACTGATGTATATACTTTTTCATGATTTCATAGAAAAGTATTTTAAAATTTTACAAGTATACCCATTTTAGCAGTTTATTTCCAGGTAATGATAATGGTTTAATGGTAGTTTTTAGTTTTCAAGGTTATGTAAATAAGTTACATTTGAAATGTTAGTGTGATAAACATTGTAATGAAATAACTGGCATATTTATGTGTAGTTAATATGTAATCATTATTTTCATATCTGAGATTCTACACAGCTTCATGTGCAAATGCCTGATTAAAAAATGATATGAAGTTAGTTCTGGACCTTAAAGTTTTAGTTATTTAAAAACAGATTTTTAATCAGTAAACTAAACCCACTCTGCAGCCATTTCTAGTCACTTGAGTAAGCCTATTTTTCCTTATTTTAGTCCATGGAACCAAATGCTGGCCTTAATTTTGAACTTAAAAATATCTTAGGTATAGTTATTTACATAACTTCAAGCTGAGTTAAACTTTCAAAATATCTTTTTTCTACCTTTTTTATTTTTATTTTTCTTGCTGGTCCTGGAGCTTGAACTCAGGGCCTAGGCACTGTCCTTGAGCCTCTCTATGCTCAAGGCTAGCACTCTACCACTTGAGCCACAGTGCCACTTCCGACTTTTTCTGTTTATGTGGTACTAAGGAATTGAACCCAGGGCTTCATGCATTCTGGGCAAGCACTTTACCACTAAGCCACATTCCCAGCCTCTCTACCTTATATGTTGTATATGTATCTATGTTGTATATGTTCTAATGTATCTCATCCAGATACATTAGAAGTAGCATATTTTTCTTAACATTTTATAGTAGTGGTATATGTAATTTTAATAACATGCTTTGGCAGTGTGGCTTTTATAACATTCAATGAAAAAACTAAGTTTTTTTTCTGAGGTATACAGAAGAAGAAAAAAGTAGTTTATATTACCTTTGTAAGATCAGTTTGAAGTCTTAGAGTAGAGTTTATTATAAGCTGCCTAACAGTGGGTCACATGTTGGGGTGGGAAGGTGGCTCAGTGGTAGAGTGCTTGCCTTGCATGCATGAAGCCCTGGGTTTGATTCCTCAGCAGAAAAAGCCAGAAATGGCTCTGTGGCTCAAGTGGTAGAATGCTAGCCTTGAGCTGAAGAGCTGAGGGACAGTGCCCAGGCCCAGAGTTCAGGCCCCACGACGGACAAAAAAAAAAAAAAAGTTAATTATTAGAGGAAGTCACAGTGAAACGGGAGGAGTTCTAATAGATTTCTAAGAATTCTATGTTCTTCCTCTGAGTTACTGTTTTGAGAAGCTGCTTGTTTTCTTTCCTCTTTAGGTCTCTGAGCAATATATTTTTCTTCTTTAACTTTATATAAATCTCTATCCTGTCCACTTCCTCAAATTTGTCAAGAGAATAAGACACATTTGTATTTTTAAAAAATTTGTTTTTTTCTTAATGTATTCATTTCTGTTTTTCCTGTTGTTGGATTTTATACTAAAGTTTCCTGAAGCCATTGTTAAAAGGCCACTTTAAGTTGATGAAATACCTGTGACTGCTGATTGAACTTTTACAGTTTCTATCTTAGGAAGATTTCTAAAAGTATTTCATTAAATATCTTAAAAAGTATTTAAATACACTGGTGTGGGACTGAGAATGCTTGCCTACCATGCTTAGGCCCTTTATACCTTGATCCTGGGATAGACCGCTAGTATATATACTTCATGAACTAAAACGCATAAACAAAATCAAACAAAAAGTTCCAAACTCTTTGAATTTAACATTGTTGTAAGATACCATGTGGAATCTTAACAGAATTTGGAAAGTATAAATTGTTTTCCAGTTAAACTCTGGAAGTCTCAAAATATTCTTAATGAAGCTTTTGAAAAACTGAAAATACTATAATCAGATACATGCTGTAAATATTTATCTTTTTATCTTTTTACAAACAGTTCTATTTGTTTTGGGGGAGTGTCAACCACTTTCATTTAACTGCTTTTTAGCCTCTGAATTCTTACTGTACATATTAGCACATAATTCTCTTTCAGTTCTGTAGTGTTAAGACACTGGGGAACATAAAATGGAATGTTAAATTTGTTCAGAGTAGAGTAGCCCTTTGCAAGTGTTCATTTGAATTTCTTACAAAATTTATTTCTCAACAGAATAGTAGTGGACATTTTGTCAAATTATTATTTCTGCCAGTATTAGGGCTTGAGCTCAAAAGTTTGGGCACTGCTCTTGAGTTCTTTTGTTCAAAGCTGGCACTCTACCACTTGAGCCACATCTTCACTTAGGCTCTTTGGTGGTCAGTTGGAGATAAGAGCCTCACACATTTTTCAGCCTGAGTTGACTTTGAACCTTGATCTTCAGATCTCAGACTCATGAGTAGTTAGGATTATAGGCATGAGCCACTGCTACTCAGCTGATCAAATTATTATTGTTATTATTATTTATTTTTTGTTGGTCGTGAGGCTTGAACTCTGGGCTTGGGCGCTGTCCCTGAGATCTTCAGCTCAAGGCAAGTGCTGTAGCACTTGAGCCACAGTGCTGCTTCTGGGTTTTCTGGTGGTTAATTGTAGATGAGAGTCTCACGACTTTCCTGCCCAGGCAGGCTTTGAACCATGATCCTCGTATCTCAGCCTCCTGAGTAGCTAGGATTACAGGTATGAGCCACCAATATCTGGCTTATTTGCTAATCTTAAATTTACCTCAAGAGAGAGCTCCAAGTGTATTTATCTCTAGCCAATTTGTCAGTATACCATTTCTAATTTTATATAGCTTTAAAAAAGGTGAATTATTATTTTAGTAAGAGTTGTCTTTTTCTAGACTTGTTAAAATACAAGTAATGTATGTAATGCATTGTAATGGTAGGGTGATTTCTAGCACCTTTGAAATGTCCAGCAGATCATTTTCTGTTCCAAAAGTTGGAACATTTTGCTAAGTCAGATGAAGCTTGTTATTTAACATGCTGATTGTGTTATAGTCAACACATTCTCTAGATGCTTTGCTAACAATACAACTGGAAAATACCCAAGTCTTTACTATTTTCAAATAAATGTTTTATAGGCACTTCAGATAGTAGGTTCAATCAATGGAAAGTGAAAATTATTTACTATTTATACTAGGTTATTTAGAGTATCCTGCTTTTTATTTCTAAGAAGACATGCTTTATTTTTTGTAAATACACTTTAAGTAATTGAGAAATAATGAATAGGCACTTTTTATTGTCTAATATTATTAATCATCTAGACTTTAACTTCTACTTATAGACCCTTGACTAGAGCAGTGCTATGGTTCTCTGTATTTTCAAGAATGAAAAGCTTTTAATTGTCAAATTTATTTAGATCGCATAATAAAATCCTACTTTTAGTTTCTCTTGTTTGAAGAAGTTACATACTAACCAGAAGCTCTCTGGGCCTTGGTGCTGTCCCTCAGCTATTCAGCTCAAGGTGAGTGCTCTACCACTTGAGCTACAGTGCTGGTTTTCTGGTGGTTTATTGGAGATAAGAGTTTCATGGACTTTCCTGCCTGGGCTGTTTTGAACCTCGATCCTCAGATCTCAGCCTCCTGAGTAGCTAGGATTACAGGCATGAGCCACTGGCACCCAGCTAATGCTTTTACTTTTTAAGCTTTAAAATAATTTTAAAAAGTATTTACTTGTGTCAGTACTGGGGCTTGAACTAAGGGCTTTTTGCTCAGCTTTTCACTTATCTGCACAGCTCCACTTTTGGCTTTTTGGTATTTGATTGGAGATGAGAGTCTCATGGACTTTCCCTGCCTAAGCTGGCGCTCTTGAGGTAGCTAGGATTACAGGTGTGTGCCACCAACTCCTGATTATTTATTAAGTGCCAGTCCTGTAGCTTGAATTCAAGGTTAGTATTCTACCAATGGAGCTACATATTTTCTTCTAGGTTTTTGGTGGTTATTTATTTTTTATTTTTGGGTCCAGTCGTGGGGCCTGAACTCTGGGCCTGGGCGCTGTCCCTCAGCTCTTCAGCTCAAGGCTAGCTAGCGCTCTACCACTTAAGCCATAGCGCCACTGCCGGCTTTTTTCTTTTTGCTTATGTGGTGCTGAGGAATCGAACCCAGGGCCTCATGCATGCAAGGCAAGCGCTCTATCACTGAGCCACCTTCCTAGCGTTTTTGGTGGTTAATTGGAGATGAGAGTCTCATGGACTTTGCTGACATAGCTGGATTTAAACTGATCTGATCCTCAGATCTCAGTCTCCTTAGTATCTAGGGTAATAGGCCTGAGCCACCCATGCCCAGCTTTGTTTTCTTTTCTTTTTTTCTTTTTTTATTGTAAAGATACTGTACAGAGGGGTTGCAGTTACATGAGTAAGGTAATGAGTTCATTTCCTATCAAGCATTGTTACCCCCTCTGTTTTTCCCCTCCCATCCTTTCCCTCTCTACCTCTCCAACTTCCCTGGTCTCCCCCTTTGGCCCTCCCCCCCTTGTAAAGTTCATTTCAACACAGTGTCTTGTATGTCTCATTGTTACATAGTGGGTCAACCTATATCCTTGTTTCAGCATTTTGTTATTTCCCTTCCCCTCCCCAAATTAGAAAAATGTATATATAAGACCTAGGGCACCAGAATCAAATACAGGGACAATAGGGGTTATACCATGGGGGAAGAACATACAAAAGAAAGTACAGTAAAAACAACTGAGACAAAGAAAAAAACTCTGTGTCCTCATCTTGGGGTTCATTTTGCTTAGCATCATGTTATATGGTCATATGTACATAGCTTTTGACCTTTTCTGCTTGTCTGGCAAGATTATCCTAGACTTATAGTAGTTACTACAAATAAGGGAAACCATGGGACCTGTTTCTTTAGGTCTGGCATACTTCATTTAATGTAATTTTTTCCCCCAAGTCTTTCCATTTCCTAACAAATGGGACGTGTCATTCTTTCTGATGGAGGCATAGAATTCATCTGTCTGTCTGTCTGTCTGTCTGTCTGTCTGTCTGTCTGTCTGTCTGTCTATATCTATGCATACACACATATATCACATTTTCTTGATCCATTCATCCATCTACTGAGGGGCATCTGGGTTGGTTCCATATCTTAGCTCTGATGAATAATGCTGTGATAAATAAACATAGTTGTGCTGGTAGGACATAGCTAGCAAAACCAATAGAAAGCCCACGGATTGGGAGAAGATTTTCATGAGCCATATAACAGACAAGGACCTCATATCTAAAATATACTTAGAATTCAAAAAATTAAATCTCCCAACAACAAATCCTCAAAGAAACAACCACCCAATAATAAGTGGGCTAAAGACTTAAAAGAGAGACTTCTCTGAAGAGGAAATAAGAATGGCCAATAGACACATGAAGAAATGTTCAACTTCTCTGGCCATAAAAGAAATGCAAATCAAAACAACATTGAGATACCACCTCACCCCAGTTAGAATGGCTATAATCAAGAAATGTAATAACAACAGATGCTGGAGGAGTTGTGGCCAAAAGAGAACCTTACGCATTGTTGGTGGGAGTGTAAACTTGTTCAGCCACTTTGGAAGGCAGTATGGAGGTTCCTCAAAGACTCCACATAGAGCTCCCCTATGACCTACCAATCCCACTTTTGGGCATTTGTTTTGTTTTCAAATAATCCTTTCAAATTATAAAAAGCATTTTTGACTTATGGACTATACAAAAATAGGCTGGGTCAATTTTGGCCAACTGTAATTTGTGGGTTCCTGTTCTAACCAAACCAAACTATTTCACTATTCTCCACTCTTATATAGGCTGTTGGTTTTTACTGATATCATCTCCTACACAGCAGATATATTTCCTTTCACCTCCAAAACGTAAAGGGATAGATGAACCTGTTTCTGAATTCTGAATACTTTTCTGTCTCTGTAGGACACACATGCATCATCCTTTTTTTTTTTTTTAATATGTGCTACTAGGATTTGAACTCAGGGCCTTGTACTTACTCATTCTACTTGGCTTCACAGGCATATTTCCAGCCCTGCTTTTTCAGGCTATTTTAGAGATAACCAAAGTTTCTGTTATGACTGTCCTGGAACTGCTGCATCTCAGCCACCTGAGTAGCTTAGATTACAGGCATGAGCTACTGGCATAGGGCAACATCCCCTTTTCTTCCTGCTCTGTGCTTTCTTCATCCTTATGTAGTTATATGTGTACATGTGTAGTTATGTGTATACCTATGTTTGCCTCGTGCTAGAAAGGAGCCCACTGTGAAAAAAATTTCTTTCTAGCTCTTCCTGTTCCCCAAATGTTTTTTGTTTCTGTTTTTTTGTTTTTTTGTCTTGGGGCTTGAACTCTGGGCTTGGGCGCTGTCCTTGTGCTCTTCAGCTCAAGGCGAGTGCTCTACCACTTGAGCCACAGCACCACTTCCGGTTTTCTAGTGGTTTATTGGAGATAAGAGTCTCACGAACTTTCCTGCCTGGGCTGGCTTTGAACTGCGATCCTCAGATCTCAGCCTCCTGAGTAGCTAGGATTACAGGCGTGAGCCATCGGCAACTGGTAGCACAGTACCATTTTTTTTTTTTTTTTTTTTTTTTTGTCGGTTTGGGGCTTGAACTCTGGGCTTGGGCACTGTCCTTGAGCTCTTCAGCTCAAGGTGCGTGCTCTACCACTTGAGCCACAGCACCACTTCCAGTTTTCTGGAGGTTAGAGATAAGAGTTTCTCACAGCCTTTCCTGTCCCGGCTGGCTTTGAACTGCCTCCTGAGTAGCTTGGATTATAGGCCTGAGCCCCTTGAGCCCAGACCCAAATGTATTTGTGATTTGCATTGAAAAGTCTCTCTCTCTCTCTCTCTCTCTCTCTCTCATGTGTTGCTAGAGAGAAAACCAGTGACTTGGCCATACTATGCAAGTCAAATGCTCTGCCACTGAGCCTGTCTGCCTGCCTGCCTGCCTCCTTCGTTCCTTCCTTCCATCCTTCCTTCCATCCTTCCTTTTGTTTATTCATTCATTCTTGGGACATAGTGCAGTACCAGCATACACACACAAAAGAGGTTATTCCTATTTACCAGTAGAGTCTAACTCATTAAAAAAATTAATATAATTTCTGACTGAAATTATAGCAAGGAATAGAAATCAATTTTATTTTAGTTTATAAAAGATAAACTAAATTTCTCACTTTTTTTCTTTTCTTTCCTGCGTGTTTCTTATTTCCATACATGTTATTCTGCCTTTACCTCATACTTACTATATACCAAGAAACCTGGCACTGGAACTACAGTATATAGTCAGCCTTCTGTATCTGTATATTCTACATTCATAGATTCAACAAACTGGGGATCCAGTAGTTGAAAAAAATTTTGCAGGGGCTGGGAAGGTGGCTCAGTGATAAAGTGCTTGCCTTGCATGCTTGAGGCCCTGGGTTCGATTCCTCAGCACCCATAAGCAAAAAAAAAAAGCCGGAAGTGGTGCTGTGGCTCAAGTGGTAGAGTGCTAGCCTTGAGCTGAAGAGCTGAGGGGCAGCGCCCAGGCTCAGAGTTCAGGCCCATGACCTGACCCCCCCCCCCCCAAAAAAAATTTTTTTTTGCATTTGTACTAAACTTATATAGACTGTTTTCCCATTATTATTCTCTAAGCAGTATCATATGGCAAATATTTACATATTGTTAGCATTATAATAGTGTAAGTAATCTAGAGATGATCTCAAGTATACAGGAGGTTGTGTGAAGGGTTATATGCAAATATACCATGTTATATAAAGGACTTAGATATCCACTGGATTTGGGGTATCCTTAAGATATTCTGGTACCAATCCCCTTTAGATTCTGAAAGAAGATTGTATAGTTTATTTCTTCTTATCATAAACTGTACTTTACAACAAATGACACATAGTCTTCAATAACTTTTTTTTTTGTTCAGTAGTTTTTGACAATTATGACCTGTTAATGCAATGTGATATTCAACATTTAGGAAGTATTCTTGCCCTGTACATTTAAACTGAATATAATTGCAAGAGAAAATATCAGAAGCTGGGCACTGGTGGCTCATGCCTGTAATCCTAGGCACTCAGGAGGCTGAAATCTGAGGATCCCAGTTCAAAGCCAGCTAGGGCAGGAAAATCCACGGGACTCCTTATCTCTAATTAACTACCAGAAAAGTGGAAGTGGTACTGTGGCTAAAGTGGTAGAGCTCTCACCTTGAGCTGAAGAGCTCAGGTACAACACCCAGGCCCAGAGTTCAAACTCCAGTACTGGAAAAAAAAAAAAAAAGGTTCTGGGACAGTTTCTAGGCCCTGAGTCCAGCTCCATGAGTAGAACATACACATGTACACATTAAAAAAAAAAAACCAGGAGAGATTCAAATTGTGGGACATTCTAACACAACCAAACCAAACACAATTCTTCAAAAAAATGTTAGGGCTAAGAAAGACAACAACAACAAAAAAGACAGAAAGGGGTTAAAGAGTAAGAAACATGACATACAGGCTATCATAAGCGGACAGCCACATGCAGTTTTCTCACCCTGGATTAGAAACATGAAATATCCATCCAGGAATGACAAGGACTGGTCATGTGCACATGGCTTGTATT
Organism: Dipodomys spectabilis; assembly: GCF_019054845.1. NCBI lineage: Eukaryota > Metazoa > Chordata > Mammalia > Rodentia > Heteromyidae > Dipodomys > Dipodomys spectabilis. The sequence continues at coordinate 5,727,869 of NW_024870822.1, read as the reverse complement.
AAACACTACAAACCAATCAATGCTAACATAAATGAATGCCATAGAAAAGACACAGTGATGTGAGAGAATGACTTGTACTTCAGAATCACATGCTGAAATACTAGGAAGAAAGTGATTAAAAAAATACCTTCCAGGTAGATGATCTCAAAGTGTACATGAATGCATACCTATGCACATTTGTGTAATGTTTATATATGGGTGTATCTGCGTGTAAGAAAGAAAATGGGTCAAAAGGTAATGAAATGGTGAATCAAGTTGAAAAAAAGTATTTCAAAAAGAGCAAATGACACAACAGCATCATGCTTATGTATGTAACACCATCATGTTTAAATATGTAATTTCAGTTAATCCATTCTGCTGTACTTTTATCAGTTCTGATACATACTCCACCCTTCTTTTTGGGCATTTTTGAAATGCATGCACATTAAAATCAGTGATCTCTTTTGCAGTTGTTTTTCTTTTTTCTTTCTGATGTGTGTGGCATGTAAATATATGATAATTTTTATACGCCACACTTGTCTTACAGTTTTCATTTCATGGATAAATGACAATATCAAGTCATTTTTCTGATAATTACATTATTTCAAAGTTTTATTACGTCCAGCAGTACTATGGAGAATATTATTTTTCTTGCTTCTATGCAAGAAGAAGAATCCTGTAAGCAAGGGTTGTGTTTTGTTAAGAATTCTGTCTTATATGGGGCTGGGAAGGTGGCTCAGTGGTAGAGCCCTTGCCTTGCATGCTTGAGGCCCTGAGTTCGATTCCTCAGCACCACATAAGCAAAAAGAAAAAAGCCGGAAGTGGTGCTGTGGCTCAAGTGGTAGAGCGCTAGCCTTGAGCTGAAGAGCTGAGGGACAGCGCCCAGACCCAGAGTTCAGGCCCCACGACCGGACCCCCCCCCAAAAAAAAAAAAAAAAAAAAAAGAATTCTGACTTATAGACACATCTGCCTTCAGCTTTGCTTTCTAAAGTGATTCTACTTTTTGCTATTATATGAGTATCTGTTAGTCTACTCTTAATTCACTTTAGGTGTTATTCTGCTTTTGTCAGTTGTAAAATGACAGTAAAATGTCATTTTTAATTTATAGCTCCTTTGTTTTTCTTTATTACTTACTAGTAGGATTTTATTTTTATTTTTATTTTTTTGGTGCTGGTAATTGGGATTGAACTTGGGGCCCTCTGACTCTCTTGGCTTTTTCATTCAAGGCTGGCATTTACCATTTGAGTCACACCTCCACTTTTGACTTTTTGCTGGTTAATTGGAGATAAAGAGTCTCTTGGAATTGTTTGCCTGGGCTAGGTTTGAACTGCAACCCTCAGATCTCAACCTCCTGAATAACTAGGATTGTAGGCATTAGTCACCAGCACCCAGCTTCAATTTTTTGAATAGGTCTTTTGATTTTTATTTCTTTTTTTTTTTTGTGACTCACCTGTTTATATCATCTTCATGTTTTTTTGCTGTGTTTTGCTGAGCATAATGTGACTATATGTATATGTATATGTATATATATGTATATATATGTATATATACATATACATATACATTTTTTTTTTGTTTTGGTGGGTCATGGGCTTGAACTCGGCTTGGGTGCTGTCCCTGCGCTCTTCAGCTCAATGTGAGCGCTCTACCGCTTGAGCCACAGTGCCAATTCCAGTGACTATATATTTTGTTGGTTATGTGAGTTGCAAATGTCTTTCTGTGGCTTTTTTTTTTTTTTTTTTTTTGGGGTCCGGTCATGGGGCCTGAACTCTGGGCCTGGGCACTGTCACTCAGCTCTTCAGCTCAAGGCTAGTGCTCTACCACTTGAGCCACAATGCCACTTCCGGCTTTTTTCTTTTTGCTTATGTGGTGCTGAGGAATCGAACCCAGGGCCTCATGCATGCAAGGCAAGTGCTCTACCACTGAGCCACCTTCCCAGCCCCTCTGTGGCTTATTTTTATTTCCGATCTTATTCCTTTTGTGTGTGTGTGTGTGTGCATATGTGCTGAATCTGGGGCTTGAACTCAGGGCCTGGGCAGTGTCCCTGAGCTTTTTTTGCTAAAGGTTAGTGCTCATTTTTATTCATATTGGATGAATCAAAGCTAGAAATTTTAATAAAGTAAAATTAGTCAACTTTTTGCTCTCACTGTGCTTTTTTTCCTCTTATTTGAAGGAAAAACTTCCAAAAATTGATGATTAATTTGTTGAGTATAGCATCATTTTAAGCTGGATGCAGTAAAAAACAAAGCATTACACAGGGTTGATTCCAATTTTTTTTTCTTTTTTTGTAGTTAGTCTTTGGGGCAGAAAGTTGGAAATCTCATTGGTGAAGAGTTTTAATCTTATATATTTGTCCTTTTGAAGGAAATTCTAGCACTCCAGTGGAGAATAAATTAGCACACATGGGTGTGAAACCTTTCAAAGCAAGGGACAAATACAGCATAAAATCCTCTTGATGGATTCACATAGAATGTGGCCATTCTGTGAGTACAGTTTGGGGAATCACTAACTAGGCAGCCAATTTGCCACTTGCTTTTTTTTTTTAGTCAACTTCTTCCATCTTTTTGGTGGGCTTAGAGTGAATTGGGCAACAATAATGAAGTAAATAGCCAACAATTCAGACGTGATAAAATAGAAAGTAGCTATATGTATTTTAACTTTATTGTTTATAATGACAAAGAAAAAAGTGAAGTTGGGCACCAGTGGCTTACACCTGTAAGCCTAGCTTTCCAGGGGGCTGAGATCTGAGGATTGTGGTTGGAAGCCAGCCCCTGTAGGACTGTCCGTGAGACTCTTACTTCCAATAAACTACTTTAAAAAGCCAGAAGTAATGTTATGGCTCAGTTGGTAGAGTGCCAACCTTGAGCAAAAGAAGCTCAGGGAGAGTGCCCAGTGCCTAGAGTGTAAGCTCCAGGACTGGCAAAAAAAGGGAAAAAATGGATTGAATTATGAGAAAGCTGACTTGTTTGTTAGAAAAATCTGCATACAAAAATTGATTTACAAAGAAGTTACTATTGGATTTAATCTCCCATTTGTTTAATTGTTTTTTTTTTGGCTCGGTCATGGGGCCTGAACTCTGGGCCTGGGCACTGTCCCTGAGCTCTTCAGCTCAAGGCTAGCGCTCTATCACTTGAGCCACAGCGCCACTTCCGGCTTTTTTCTTTTTGCTTATGTGGTGCTGGGGAATCGAACGCAGGGCCTCATGCATGCAAGGCAAGCGCTCTACCTTCCCAGCCCCATTGAGCCACCTTCCCAGCCCTCCATTTGTTTAATAAAATAACAATATATATTTTGTCACAGATTAGAAGTTTAGGTTTCAATGAAAGTTGTTTTCTAATCTTTCCAGTGAGGGAATTTTAAACCTTAACCTTAACTCTAAGAATTATGCCAAACATCTTTGTTTGGTAAAGATAGAATTAAAACAGTGTCAAAACACTATTTGATAATATCCCCTGTGGATATAGCAAAGAGATTGAAGTGAATGAAATTTAACAATATTGATGATCACTTATTCATTTGAAAAGTAACTTGAAAATTAGGCTAGATAGCTGAAACTTAAACTTCAGCCTAAATATTAAGCTTTGCTTAAAAATTTTTTTTTTTTTTTTAAGAAAGTAAGAGCCGGGGCACTGGTGGCTCACGCCTGTTGTTCTACTCAGGAGGCTGAGATCTGAGGATCGAGGTTCAAAGCTAGCCCAGGCAGGAAGGTATGTGAGACTCTTATCTCCAGTTAACCACCACAAAACCAGAAGTGGGACTGTGGCTCAAAGTGGTAGAATACTAGATTTGAGCTGAAGATCTCAGGGACAGCACCCACGCTCAGAGTCCAAGCCATACAACTGACCAAAAAAAAAAAAAAAAAGAAAGAAAGATAGGATCTTGATACATATTCCAGGAAGCTTTGGAACTTATGATCCTCCTGCTGCAACCTCCTGAGTGTTGGGATTACATACTTGTATGTGTCACCATACCCCACTTAATAGTCTTAACAATTTCTCCATTTCTTTTCAAGCATGGGCTAAAAGAACTGAAGTGACATCTGTAATGATTTGAGAATGCGAGCTAATATGAATTAGTTTTAGTTGTAGTGGTTAATATTTTTCCTCAGTAACTCAAATGCAAGATCTTTTTAGGCTGGACAGTAAGCACTGAATATTAGTGTAGCAATGCTGATGAAGAATTAGAGATGTCCCTTCATGTCTGTTAGGATAGCTGTTAGAAAAGAAGAAATATGGAGAAAGACATGGATCAAAGATGCATTGTCTTCACAAGTTGCTTTGTTGAATGGCAACTCCTTTGTCTGACAATGAAAAAAACATATTTTAAAAGGAAATAGTTGTGGAGAAATGAGAATCTTTGTGGGAATGTAGAATGGCAGAACTGTAATGGAAAACTGATATGGTGGTGATACAGAACATTTGAAATTACCAGCAATTCTACTTCTAGGTATGGATACAAAAGCTATACTTGTACCTATGTGCATAGTGTAGAAGCAACCCAAGTGTCCATAAATGTATAAACAAAATGTAGTGCATACTTGCTATCAAATACCGTTTAGCCTTACAAAGGAAGAAAATCCCTTCACATACTACAACTTGAATGAACCTTATGGTAAGGCACAAAAGGCAAATATTGTATGAGTGTAGTTATATAAATTGTACCTAGACTAGTCATAGTCGATGAACAGAATATAGTGATTGCTATAGGAGAGAAGATAGGGAATTACTGTTTAGTGCGTACAGTTTGACTAATGAGAGGGATGTGAGAATGATGGTGATGCTCACACAACATTGTGAATGGACTTCATGCCACGGAATAGAACACTTAAAAATAGTGTAAAGGCAAATTAAAAAAATTTTTGTGTTATATATACACATAACCATATTTTTCAAAAAGGAGAAGATATGAAAAGTAGAGATTTAGACAAGTAGAGGAAAACTGAGCAAGGAAAATGCATGACATCACTGCTTTTTATTATTGAATCTCTTTGTCATGTCAGAGTATATTTAATAAAAAAGCCCTATTCCATACCAGAATTTGACAGAAAATAATTCAGAAATTTCATATTAAGTAATAAATTGACTACATTAGTAAAGCATCTCTATCCCCTTTCAGAAAGCTAGATATTATGTGTAATAAAACATGAGGATGATAAATGAGTATGGTGACACGTGTCTGGGTTCTTGTAACTTGGGAGGCTAAGCAGGAGAGTTGAAAGAGGCCATCCTAGGGCTATGTGGACAGAACCTGTTTCCCCAATGCCAAAACAACAGCAAAAAAGACATATACATTTTACTATATCTAACAGTGGTCAGACACGGGATTGTGGGTGTCACTATTGGTTACATTGCTGGTTTGATCAGTGTGAAAAGATGAGAACCTTTGGAGAGGGATCAGATGGGATTTAGCGTTTACAGAGGGAAAGGGTAAACTTATGTGATAGTCCATTTGATTTCTACCACAAAACTTGGACTGAGTAATTTATTAAAAAAAGTTTATTGGGCATACTTTTGTACCTGGAAAAAGATCTAAGCTCAAGGCAACAGCAGATTCAGTGTCTAGTGAAGGCTTTCTCTCTACTTCAAAGATGTATCTACCTTCTAGCTATGATTTCAACATGTAGAAGGGGTAACAAGCTCCCTGAGATAATTCTCTCTCTCTTTCTCTTTCTCTCTCTCTTAATTTTTTTTAATTTTAGGAACAGGGTCTTGATATATAGCCAAAGTCTGGCTTTGTTAGATTACAGGTGTGAGCTACCACTACCATCACCAAAGCCTGTCTGCCACCACCCTACCTCTAGTGTACTAGGATTTGAACTTGGCTTCAGTCATGCTCAACTTGCTTGTTCTACCAACTAAGCCATGTTTCTAGCCTAGCTTTTTGCTGTTCTTTTATTTTTTTAAAGGTCCAGATCAGAATTTGGACTCGGTACCTGTGCTTTTGCTCAGAGGCTAGCACCCCACCAACTGAACCATGCTTCCAACCCCTTTTGCTGTTTTTGTTTTTTTCTTCTTCCAGTCCTGGAGCGTGAACTCAGGGCCTGAGCACTGTCCCTAAGCTTCTTTGCTCAAGGCTAGTGCTCTACCACTTGAGCCATATCTCCACTTCTGGCTTTTTGGTGGTTAATTGGAGATAATCTCAGGGACTTCTCTGCCTGTGCTAGCTTTCACCATGATCCTAAGATCTCAGCCTTCTCAGTAGCTAGGATTACAGATGTGAGCCAGCTACCAGTCCCTGGTTTGCTGGTATGCTTGCCTAGGCTGCCTTCAAACTAATCCTCGGGATCCTGGCCTCCAAAGTAGATTAGGAAAGTCTTTTTTTTTTTTTTTTTTTTTTGCATTCCAGTCCTGGACTTGAACTCAGGGCCTGGGAGATATCCCTGAGCTTCTTTTGCTTAAGTGTAAGAGCCTCACAGTCTTTCCTGCCTGAGCTGCCTTGGAACTGCAGTCCTCAGATCTCAGTCTCCTGAGTAACTGATTACAGGCTGAGAGCCACTGTGTCTGAAAGGCCTCTTTTATAAGAGCATCTTTCCTGTTAACAGGGAAGGAGCTCTTGTGACCTAGTTACCGCCTAAAGACCTCACTTCTAAGTATCATCATCTTGGAAGTTGGGTTTCAACATAGAAATTTTGAGAGGACACAAACATTTAGCATATATCAGGTTGAAGTACCTGAAATAATTAAACTCAAGGACTAGACGCTTAATGGTTACCCTAGTAAGAGTCTTTACTATACTCTTGAGTAATATTTTATAGGCAGTCCTAGCTTCCTAAGGGATGGTATTTCAAAACTAACTTCCTTAGTTGATAAGAACAAATGACAAAGGCATGAATAATGTAGCTGCAGAGTGTAACACAGTATATATTGCAATGAAAAAGAATAGAAAATAATACTGTACCAAAACAGTATTTTGGTCTCTACCTTCAGGCTTTAGTAATTCCTGTACATAATAGCACAGTATATAATTCATAAACACTGTGCATAAGATAGTCTTATATGCTTATTAGTTTATCTGATGGAGAGGGTAAGAGATGCAGAAGACTTAATACCTTAATGTGGCAGGGAATGTCAGTAATCAAGTTAATTAGTAATTTACATTTTGTCTTTGCAATCTATTATAACTGTTTATAGCATATCACCTCTACCTTTTTCAGATGTCTGGGAATGTGTGATATGTATATCTATCTATATTTATTTTAATTTTGTTGTTGTGGGGCTTGAGCTCTGGGCCTGGGCACTGTCCCTGTGCTCTTCAGCTCAAGGCAAGCTCTCTACCACTTGAACCATAGTGCCACTTCTGGTTTTCTGAGTGGTTTATTGGAGATAAGAATCTCACAGAGTTTCCTGCCCAGGCTGGATTAGAACCGTGATCCTTAGATCTCAGCCTCCTGAGTGGCTAGTATTACAGGTGTGAGACACCCGTGCCCAGTTTAATTTCCATTATTATTATTATTATAAAGATGATATACAGAGGGGTTATAGTTACATAAGGCAGGTAAAGAGTACATTTCTTTTTGGACAATGTTACCCCTTCCCTCGCTCTCTCACAATTTATATTTTAAAATTTCCTTTTGAGATTAGTCATTCAGAGCACGAGGATTGAAAATTAGTTGATGAGTGATGACTTTTTCTAAGCTTCCTTTAGTTGGCCTAGAATGGGTCCTTGGGTTGGTTGGTTGTCTTTCTAGCTTGGCATGTTGGGAAAGAAAAGACAGGAAGAGGAGGATTCAGAAATTACAGTATTACTTTCTTTAATTTCTCTTAATCACTTGCCTGTACCTCAGTGATAATTCAGATTACACCTTAATTTCCCATGGAATGGAAGGAAACAGTGTGCATTAATTCTAGTCCCTATTTTTTTTTTTTTGACATGAGGTCTCTGAATTGTACAAAGTAGGTTTCACATTTTAGTGAGAGTCAGAATGACCATAGGAGCTTGTTTTTTTTTTTTTTTTTTTTTGGGTCCAGGTGTGGGGCCTGAACTCTGGGCCTGGGCGCTGTCCCTCAGCTCTTCAGCTCAAGGCTAGCGCTCTACCACTTGAGCCACAGCACCACTTCCAGCTTTTTTCTTTTTGCTTATGTGGTGCTGAGGAATCGAACTCAGGGCCTCAGGCATGCAAGGCAAGTGCTTTACCACTGAGCCAACTTCCCAGCCCGACCATAGGAGCTTGTATATACTTGGACCTCATCACATACCTACAGAATCAGAATTGAGTTTAAATTGTGTTTATTTAACTCTGGTCAGTCATGGGGCTGGAACTCTCGGCCTGGGTGCTGTCCCTGAGATCTTCACTTAAGGATAGCATTCTACCACTTGAACCATAGCACCATTTCTGGTTTTCTGGTGGCTTATTAGAGATAAGAGTCTCACAGACTTTCCTGCCTTGGCTGGCTTTGAACTTCAATCCTCAGATCTAAGCCTCCTGAGTAGCTAGGATTACAGGTGTTAGTCATCCTGCGCCCGGCTACCACTGTCTATTTTTTTTAAAAATAATTTTGAACTGAGCCCTGTGTCTTCTCTGCTAAATATAAAATTTTTGTGATGATTCAGAATTTAGAAGAGGAGCCAGGCATGCTAGTTCATGCCTATAATCCTCGTTGGGAGGATTGTGGTTTGAGGTCTGCCTGAGCAAAAAAGCTTTTGTAAGACCTCATCTTAGCCAGTAAAAATTTGGATGTGCTTGTTTGTGCCACTTATTCCAACCATATGAGAAATGTCAACAAAAACAATTGAAGTCCAGGTGAAAAGTGAACTGCTATTTGAAAAATTACAATAGCACAAAAAGGGCTGGAGGTACTTTGCCTAGCAAGCACAAGGCCAAAACTTTGAACAAATAAGTGTTCATGATAAATCACGATGTACCATGAAGAACGAATCTTTTATTTCTCCAGTAGTTTCTTCATTCTTCTTACAATTTCATTAAGTATCTACAGATTCTCAGTGCTTATACAAATGTATATGTATATATCTTTAAAAATATTGTAGAGCACGTTTGTCAGAATCTTATATTTTATACAACAATATTTTCAGAATCAGTTTATAAAAGTGAAAAAATATTACTGTTTATTTACTTTTGTATTAGTGGCCCGGAGCCCTAGGCTTGCTACGCAAACATTCTTACCATTTGAGCCAAATCTTTTACTCTAAAAATTTTATTTCTGAGATTGGTTTCAATAACTCTGCCCAGGGCCTGGTCTTGTACTTGTAAACTTTCCTTCACTTCTTGCAATCCTTTTGGTCCTGAGTCCTTGGGATTACAAATATGTTCCACCATGTCTGACAAAGAAATGGTGTGAAGCAACCACCATTTATTAGACAGGCCCATTGAATCCAGTGGTGACTGTGGGAATGATGTCTTCTCTTGGCGCTGTCATTTCTAGAGAAACTCAAAAGAATGATTCAATGGCTGAGGGCAAGAACAGTGGCTGGAGGATCCTTCCTTAAACTTTTGTCACTGTCAGGGAAAGCTCGAGGACCATGTGAGCTGCTGTGAGCACCCATGCATGGTCCTTTCTCATACCCTTGGCTTCCTCAGAGCATTTGTCATGCTTGTCACATGGTAGCTCAGGGCTGCAAACACTGGTGTGTAAGCAACAAGGCAAGTGTGTTCTTCTGACCTGGCCTCTTGGAAATCACAATGTTAACCTTGTCTGGAGGTTCACAGCCTGTCCTGAGCCCTGCCACGGCTGGAGTGGATCAGCAATCCTTACTGCAAAACTGATAGGGTCAAAATAACTTTCAATTCCCAGTAAAGGGAGTTTGGAAATGATCCCACATTTCAGTTGAGAAATGAAGAAGCTGGCCTAGAAACTGTCTAAAACTTTCCCATGGTACACAGCAGGTGGGCTAGAGTAATGGGAAGTGGGGGTTTGGCATCGGGCTCAGCGTCCAGCTCAGGTCATTGTACAGACAGAGTCTTGGTCAGAGAAGCAGTTTGTGTTAGTTAGCTACTGCCATGATGACATGTTTAACAAAAGTGCTGTGATTTATAAAAGTCATTCTTGGGGCTGGGAAGATGGCTCAGTGGTAGAGCGCTTGCCTTGCATATATGAGGCCCTGGGTTCGATTCCTCAGCACCACATAAGCAAAAAGAATAAAAGCTGGAAGTGGCGCTGTGGCTCAAGTGGTAGAATGCTAATCTTGAGCTGAAGAGCTGAGGGACAGCGCTCAGGCCCAGAGTTTAGGCCCCAGGACCGGACACCCCCCCCCCCCCCCCCCAAAAAAAAAAAAAAAAAGTCATTCTCGCCACTCATGTGTCTGTAGTCTGTGAGGCTGTTAATCTATGGGAACTCTGGCTATTGCTGGGACCACTAAGACTTCCTTTTTTGGGGGGGTGGGGGTCCGGTCGTGGGGCCTGAACTCTGGGCATGGGCGGCGCTGTCCCTCAGCTCTTCAGCTCAAGGCTAGCACTCTACCACTTGAGCCACAGCACCACTTCCAGCTTTTTTCTTTTTGCTTATGTGGTGCTGAGGAATCGAACCCAGGGCCTCATGCATTCAAGGCAAGCGCTCTACCACTGAGCCACTTCCCAGCCCCACCACTAAGACTTCTGTGGGTACAGAGTCACCAGAGTTTCTGGGTGACAGAGGTAGGGATTACATGATGTTACCACAAACCAAGGAAGGAAAAAAGGACTGGCAGCTGTTGGGCCCTTGTAGCAAATCTGATGTGTCATCACAGGATCCTTCTGCCCATATGGGGAAGTCTTAATATTCCTGCCTTCTTCATCCCCCCGGACAGAGCTCTCTCCTCACACCTGAAGAGCCATACTAAGGATGTCTACTAATGATGTCAACAAGGATGCGGTTCTTCCCATCTTTATGCTCTGCCAATTTTTTGTGCTTGATTATTATTATTATCCTAAGGTTTTAAGAAGGCCACTACATTGCAAATTAATGTGACTTTTCTTTTTGTTGTTGCTTTTTTTTTCCTATATAGGGAAGGGAGTCTTATAGCCCAGCTTGGCCTTGATCTTGTAATCTGTCTGACTCAGACCCCTGAATGCTGGGCATAATTTTTTTTTTGGGGTCCGGTCGTGGAGCCTGAACTGTGGGCCTAGGCGCTGTCCCTCAGCTCTTCAGCTCAAGGCTAGCGCTCTACCACTTGAGCCACAGCGCCACTTCCGGCATTTTTCTTTTTGCTTATGTGGTGCTGAGGAATTGAACCTAGGGCCTCATGCATGCAAGGCAAGCGCTCTACCACTGAGCCACCTTCCCAGCCCTCTGGGCATAATTATAGGCATGTTCCATCATGTCCAACTCAAAATTCACTATTCCTCAGTGCTATATTTAAGGCAGGAAGAAAAAGATCATTCTAATTCTCTTCTGAAAAATTACTTTGTTAAAACTTAGTATACAATTTAATATTGTGACATTTCTGTACATACGCACATTTACTTTGAACAAATTCATCCAATTTTCGTTCTTTTGAAATAATGCAGATTAACAGCTGTAGCTGTTACAAAAATATTTTATCTGTGAGTTTTATTAACTGTCTTTCTGTGTCTATCGGTGGTATATAAGTAGTTTAAAAATTAGGACAATCAGAGTAGTGTTTGTTTGTTTACTTATTTATTTGAGGTGGGTTCCAGGTTGACCTAGAACTAAATTCTCCTATCTCTGCCTCCCAAGTGCTGGGATTACAGGTGTCCACTACCATACCTGCTGCAATGCTAAGTAATTGAGCGTAAGATTGGGTGACCCACAAAAGTGCATTAGTTTGATGAGTTTAATATATTTAGAAAGGGTGTTTGGTGGAGTTACATTTCAGTGGCTTACTGCTGTAATCCTAGGTACTCATCCTACTGGAAGACAGGTTCAAAAGCCTATGCAGAAAAATCAAATACAAGACCCAGGTGCTGTCCCTTAGTTTTTTTTTTGCTTAAGACTGACATTCTTCCACTTGAGCCATAGCTCCATTTCTGGCATTTTGTTGTTCAATTGTTGCAAAGACTTTTCTGCCACAGCTGGCTTTGAACAATGGTTCTCAGTCTCAGTCTTCTGAGTAGCTAAGATTATAGGTGGAAGCTACTGGTGACTGGCTTTGATTTTTTTTTTTTTTTTTTAAGACAAATTATGCCTTTAATGTCAAATGTAGGGTGTTTAGCTTTCCTTTTTTTTTTTTTTTTTTTTTAATCACATCTTAGCTTTATGATGGTGCTGATTGCTCAGTCCTTCTGAGCGTTAATTTTCTTAGTAGCAAATTGAGAGATATTGCTATTATTAAATAAAATATCATAAAGCATTTGTCACACTGTTGCATGGTTAATACTCCTTAGGTGCTAGCTCTTATTTCTAGTAGATATTATATGTTGTGGTGGTAATATGTTGTTTCTAGGCTAGAGTTGATCTTAGTGACTTAGAAAAATAAAGACTACACAGTTAATATAATATATAATTTAGTGAAGAATAAAGTTGTCTTGAATTCAACCATTTTAAGAGTTGTTGAACAACAGCTCTATCTACTAAATACTTTGAATCTGATATAATGTGAAAGATATAAAAAATGTACATTACAATGTAATGCATGCAATGAGAAAAATATAGACACTGCTTTGAGGGCTCTGAAGGCCCTGTTCTTTCTGGAGGATAAATGGTGAGTCTTGAACAAGAATAAAGGGCCTTACTTTGCTCGCATTCAAATTGTTCAAGGTAGATCTGCAGAAGCACATAAATAGAACATTATGAAAGTTCCTGTATCATGGTTGTCTACTTATTTTTATTTATTTATTTATTTATTTTTTGGGTCGGGTTGTGGGGCCTGAACTTTGGCCTGGGTGCTGTCTCTCAGCTCTTCAGCTCAAGGCTAGCGCTCTATCACTTGAGCCACAGCGCCACTTCCAGCTTTTTTTCTTTTTGCTTATGTGGTGCTGAGGAATTGAACCCAGGGCCTCATGCATGCAAGGCAAGCGCTCTACCACTGAGCCACCTTCCCAACCCGGTTGTCTACTTATTTTTATAATTGAGTATTTGCATAAAGATTTTCCTATTAGGGTAATTCCAAGTTTCTTTTGTATGAGTATAGAACATGGGATATTAAAGTGAGGATTCTAGAAAATGGCTAGTTAGACATAGGTTTATGAGTGATAGAGCATGTAGTTGGATTAGATGGCAGATTGAGTACCTGTGTGGCTCATTTTAATAGGTTTCTTTTTTCATGCTGTGGTACTGAGAATTTATTGTTACTGTGTGACCTGTTACACAGGTCAGCAGTTGCTGGATTTCATGCTATATAAATTTTAAGCTCAATAAATAAAATTAATAGGGAAGAAAATCAAGTATGCTGGTAGAAGCATTAAATCTTTTTTCATATCTATGTTAAATTGGGATAAAATACCTTTTACAAAATTGTTATGCATTTAATGGTAACATGTAGTTAGAATGTATGCTATTTTACCCACATTAACCTCAACTCCTTTATGGATTCAGGGCTAAAATACAGAGAATGTCATTTAGTTTGGGAACTTAGAATGATTTCAAATATAACCTATTTTTCAAATATAGGTATAACCTACTTTTCAAAAATAAGTGAACTAAGGTCTGTTGTTTGGAGAATGTCTTAAAAAATATCCACATAATAAAAATTTAGGAAAAGAGGCAACATACGGGTTACTGGGTAGAAAGTTACTAAGTTGTCTTTGTTGTATAATAAATGCTCTTTTAGATCAAAGGATAACCAGGTACCATTGTTAATGCCTGATATACTAGGTACTCAGGAGCCTGAGATCTAGGAATCAAGGTTTGAAGCCAGGCCCAGGCAGGAAAATATGAGACTCCTTTCTCCAATTAACCACAAAGCCTGAAGTGGAATTATGTCTCAGGTAGCCTTGAGCAAAAGAGCTCAGGGACAGCATCCAAGCCCTAAGTTCAAGGCCCAGTACTAGCACCCCTCCCCCCCCAAAAAAATCAAAGGATAATATATTAGCAGGTAGAATGTAGGATCAGCTGTTCATAAAATGTCATCCTTTTTCTATTTATTTATTATTTGGGTTCAGTCGTGGGGCCTGAACTCTGGGCCTGAGTGCTGTCTCTCAGCTTTTCAGCTCAAGGCTAGCGCTCTACCACTTGAGCCACAGCGCCACTTCCAGCTTTTTTCTTTTTGCTTATGTGGTGCTGCGGAATCGAACCCAGGGCCTCATGCATGCAAGGCAAGTGCTCTACCACTGAGCTACCTTCCAGCTCCTTTTTCATTTTAAAACAGGAAGTTTAGCCGGGCGCTGGTCGCTCATGCCTGCAATCCTAGCTACTCAGGAGGCTGAGTTCTGATGATCCTGGTTGAAAGCCAGCCTGGGCATGAAAGTCTGTGAGACTCTTTATTTCCAATAAACCATTGAGAAAACAGGAAGTGGTGCTGTGGCTCAAGTGGTAGAGTGCTAGCCTTGAGCTGGAGAGCTGAGGGGCAGCACCCAGGCCCAGAGTTCAGGCCCCACGACCAACAAAACACACACACGCACGCACGCACGCACGCACGCACACACACGAAGTTATGTTGTCTAAGGCAATTATTCAGCTCTAGGCTTAAGGAATCTGATGATAAACTTTATATAATGTATATTTTACGTCTTTATTGGTTCATAATTTTTTTCTTTTTTCTTTTTTGGGGTTTGAACTCAGAGCTTAGAACTTGCTAGGCAGTGCTCTACTACTTGAGTCATGCTTCTAGCTTGTTTCATAGATTTTCCTTTTTTTCCCCTTCATTTTATTTATTTATTTATTTATTATTGTGAAAATACTGTACAGAGGGGTTACAATTACATGGGTAAGATAATGAGCACATTTCTTATCAAGCATTGTAGCCTTCTCCTTTGTTTCCCCTTCCCATCCCTTCATATCCTCCCCCACCCCCCTATTTATTTATTTTAAAATGTAGCCCAGTCTAACCTTGACCTCTCAATACACCTATCTCCATTTTTACCTCCTGAGGACTGGGGATACAGGTGTTATCACATCTGACCAGAACGCATTATTTTTTTACCGCATGTCTCCAGGGGGAAATATTTAATGGAATTGTTATTTGTTTTACCAAGTTATGAATTTGCCCCTGAATGTTTCTTGTTGAGATTTAAATTTGAGGATTTTTTTCCTTTATTTTTTTGACTAATATTTGCTTTTCATCTCTTGTAGGTATGGCCTCACAAGTCTTGGTCTACCCACCATACGTTTATCAAACTCAGTCAAGTGCCTTTTGTAGTGTGAAGAAACTCAAAGTAGAGCCAAGCAGTTGTGTTTTCCAGGAAAGAAACTATCCACGGACCTATGTGAATGGTAGAAACTTTGGAAATTCTCATCCTCTCACAAAGGGTAGTGCTTTTCAGACAAAGATACCATTTAATAGACCTCGAGGACACAGTTTTTCATTGCAGACAAGTGCTGTTGTTTTCAAAAACACTGCAGGTGCTACAAAGGTCATAGCAGCTCCAGTGCAGCAAGCCTCAGTAGAGGTACCTCAGATTGGGGCGTGGCGACACAGGTTACATTTCCTAGAGGGCCCCCAGCGATGTGGATTGAAGCGCAAGAGTGAGGAATTGGATAATCATAGCAACGCAATGCAGATTGTCGATGAACTGTCCATACTTCCTGCAATGTTGCAAACCAACATGGGAAATCCAGTGACAGTTGTGACAGCTACCACAGGATCAAAACAGAATTGTACCACTGGAGAAGGTGACTATCAGTTAGTACAACACGAAGTCTTATGTTCCATAAAGAACACGTATGAAGTCCTTGATTTTCTGGGTCGAGGCACTTTTGGTCAGGTTGTTAAGTGCTGGAAAAGAGGGACAAATGAAATTGTAGCAATCAAAATTTTGAAGAATCACCCTTCTTATGCTCGTCAAGGTCAAATAGAAGTGAGCATATTGGCAAGGCTCAGCACTGAAAATGCTGATGAATATAACTTCGTACGAGCTTATGAATGCTTTCAGCACCGTAACCATACTTGCTTAGTCTTTGAGATGCTGGAACAAAACTTGTATGATTTTCTGAAACAAAATAAATTCAGTCCTCTGCCACTAAAAGTGATTCGGCCCATTCTTCAACAAGTAGCCACTGCACTGAAAAAATTGAAAAGTCTCGGGTTAATTCATGCTGACCTCAAACCAGAGAATATTATGTTGGTGGATCCTGTTCGGCAGCCCTACAGGGTTAAAGTAATAGACTTTGGGTCGGCTAGTCATGTATCAAAGACTGTTTGTTCAACATACCTACAATCCCGGTACTACAGGTAGGTGACAGTTAACTTTTGGCTATTTAATAAACGTTGATTTTGCTAAATGAGGTATTTTGTGTGTATATATAGTGAAGAAAAGAGCCATTTAGGCCTGAAGTTTTAAAATGATTTGAAAAATGGAGGCATAAAATTGGCTCAAGGACAATAGAAATCACTACTTCGTGGCTAAAGATATCTGACCATTTGAAGACAAAGGAATGCTATTGATTGATGATCAAATGCAAGTCTAAATGTTGGAAAAGTTTTTATAGCAATTTCTGTATTTACCTTTGGTCATCTCAGCACTTGGGAGTTTAAAGACATGTAAATGAACATTTAGAAAAATTCTGTTATTGTAATTAGTGGTTTTAGGATTTAAATGTATTTATATAACTCCCATGAAAATAGATATGTATATGCTTAATTTATTTATTTTTCACCTCTACATACTTTGGTATTGGTTCTATGGGAGAGTTTGTCAGGGATTTAAAAATTTTTTAATTTACCTGGGGCTTGAACTCAGGACCAAGACACTGTCCTTGAGTTCTTTTGCTCAAGGCTAATGCTTTATCACTTGAACCACAGCCTCACTTCCTTGTAGGGGGAATTTGAAGAAGAAAATAGTTTCCATGTAAATGTTGATACATGCCATGATGAGTGGAACACTAACCTGGAGTACTGTAGTTTGAGAGGCTAGCTGATGGTTACCAACATTCAAAATAGCAAAGATTTCTTTGTGAGTATGATTATTTTTTCTTTGTGTGCTGGTCTTAGGCTTAAACTTAGGGCCGGAGCTGTCCCTGAACTTTTTTGCTCAAGGTTAGCACTCTACCACTTGATCCACAGCTCTGCTTCTGGACTTCTGGTAGTTAATTTTTATTGTTAGAGTCTCACAGACTTTTCATTCCTGGACAGGCTTTGAAATGGTGATCCTCAATTCTGAATAGATAGAATTGCTGGCATGATTCACCTGTGCCCACTATGAAAAGTTTTAAAATTTGTAGTTGCATAATTTAAATGTTTTACCTCATTATTTGCTTACTTTTCTGAAGTTAACTTATTTTCATTTCAGCTTGAATGAATTTATGGTCTGGTATATTCTACAGAGCAGTAATGGTAACAGTCTTGAGCTCTGATAAGTTACTAGACAGAGTAGGACATGCCCAGCGTATAGCTAGAACTTGTTAGAACAAAAGAGGTAGTTATTTTCTGTTCATTTGGCTTTGTTTGCATTATTTCTGATTATGCCCATTAGCTTTCTTGCAAGTATATCCTAAAGTACCTTGGACAAAGTAAAGGAGAAATTAATTAGCAAAAATTGCATACATAAGCCAGGTGCTGGTGGCTTATGCCTGTAATCCTAGCTACTCAGGAGGTTGAGATCTGAAGATCATGGTTCAAAGCCAGTCCGGGCAGGAAAGTCTGTGAGGCTCTTATCTCCAATAAACCACTAGAAAACCGGAAGTGGCTCTGTGACTTAAGTGGTAGAGCGCTTGCCTTGAGCTGAAGAGCGCAGGGACAATGTTCAAGCCCTGAGTTCAAGCCCCACGACCAACCAAAAAAAAAAAATTGCATACATACATGCTCTACTATCAAAAGATTGTCAGAAGGAATCTTATGTCACCTAGTGATAATTACCTTTGTTAAAATATATTAGGAATTAGCAATATTGTGAGACTTACTCCTATTATATTTTGGATGGCATAGTTTTTAATATAAGAGAGCTAGATACTATTTTAAAACTTTTGATAGCTTAAAAAGTAACTTGCTGTTGTAGTAGGGTAGCAGATCTTATTTAATTTCACACAATTAGATTTAGTTGATTTCTCTGCTCCTGACATTATTTTTCAGTTTAACAAAGCATAAAGATCAGCTTTTTAGTTGATTTTTTTTTTGGAAAATTCATTTTAAAATCTTCTTTTCTTCCTTGTACATTATAGATCGAGTCTTGAGAGCTTTTCGCGGTTGGCTAGTGTATTACATAAACTCCCAGCTTCAGCTGCTTGGACCTATATTTAGTTTCCTTGTTAGTAAATGACTTCACTTTATTTGGGTTCCACATTATTCTCCATATCAGATTTTAGCACTGTGGTATCCCTAGCCATTATTGATACCTTTTGGTTGAGAGTTAAAACAAAAAACCCTTATTTAATTATTTTTGTGCTTGAAAATATCAGTTGGCTTATTAAGTATTTCACTATTGTTTGCTCTTTACGTTTAGAATCCTGCCATTTGTCTTTGCTTATGACTCTGTTACTTTTAAGTCTGATTAGGTAATAAGCCAAAATGTCTTGTATTTTCTTTTCATTCTTTGTTAAAAAGATATTGTATGTTTGAATGAAGGCAGGAAGTAGAAATGTACCAAATGGAGTATTTTCAAGATCAGCCCAGTAGGAACCCATACCCCAGTTTCCAGGGTTCATGTGTTTCTCTGAACTGTGTAACACAAATGTAGTAGGGATATCTTAAAATAGACAGGGGAGAGGCCAGAAATTGTTGACTACTATAGATGGTGAGGCTGTCTAGCTCTTGCAGTGATAGAAGCCAGAAGTACATGCTAAGGGCATTGATTTGCTCAAGGTCAGCATGTTCTAAATTCAGCTGCTTGACTATGGTTTCTGTCAGGAACACGTAGGGCTTGTGAATGCATAAAAGGTTTCAGTAGCAGAAGGTGCTCTATTTATGAGGTGTGGTGGGAACATTTGGGTCATGAATCCCTCTCTCTGTCTTTTTTAATGTACAATTTTAGTCTATGGTTCTGAGGCATTATAGAGCACAGAGACAAGAAAGTGGGCTGGAAAATACCCTATTAAGCAGTCATATTCTCTTCTTCCTCACTGTTCTTCCTCACTGCTTTAGCATTAACTGTTATTGAACTAAAATATGCTTTCCACAGTGGAGGCTGTAGCTCAGTGGTAGAGCCCTTGCCTAACCTGCCCAAGACTCTGGAACAACAGCAGAAACAAAAGACAGAGAGCTTCCTGTGTATGCCTATGAAAGCCACAAAAAAGTATGGAATGTTGAACAGTTTATTTAGTTTTTATTTAAGGCATACTAATTCTTCTTTAAGCCAGAATAGCAAAGGAGAGGCCTCTGTAACAAAATTAAGGCCCACAGAAAGACCCAGAAAAATAATCCGTCTTTTATATGAGGTACTCCATAATAGAGCATCTTTTGTTTTCTTTTTTTCAAAGCACTGTCACTTAAATTTCCTATTTTGTTTTTCATTTCTTCTTTTTGGAGTCAAGGTCTCATTACATTCCTGCGGCAGGTTTTGAACTCAGGTTCTGTGTGTGTGTGTGTCTATGTGTGTGGGGACTGGTTCTGGGGCTTGAATGACTAGGCAGTGTCCCTGAGCTTTTTGCTCTACTACTTAAGCCACTTTTGGCCTTTTGATGATTAGAGATCAGTCTCAGGGGCTTTGCTGGGGGGTAGGGCTGGCCTTGAACAGAGATGCTCAGATCTCAGGAAACATTTTTTGCTCTTATTGCTTGTATTCCAATGTTATATCCAAGAAATAATTGCTAAATAATGTCATGAATCTTTCTCCCTGTAGTTTTTTTAAAGTTTTTGGGAAAGAAATAACACTTGCAATTGAAAGCAAGCCATTCTTAGGGTAAGAAAGACTTTTTACCCCAGCACAAGTTTTTATTGTTGTAAAGGGGATTAGAATGTTAAGTCGATCTTGGACCAGCCAGGAGAACCTTGTCCTGAGGTTGGGGGAGGTTCATAAGTCACATTGACCTCTAAGGCTTGGCTTACTGGCCTTTTGTAAGCTAGAGATTTTATTCTTCTAGGAATGACTTCCTGACCTACCATAGACTGGAATGCAGCCTTTCATTAGAACATAAAAAAAAAACCCTATCTTGTCACATTCTATGATGTTAGTGGGCTACTTAGGCTGGTCATCTGTGAGTTGGAAGATTACAGTGTTTATCTCTCAATAACCTTTTGATCTTTCCTTTCCTTTTAGCTTCCCTTTGCATTTCCCCATCACTCACCTTAACTGCTACCCATCATTCCCTCCTCAAATTTTCTTTTATTTTTTTAGTACTGGGGTTTGAACTCATGACCTTAAATTTGCTAATCAGGCCCTTTCCCAACTGGGCCATTACCACCAAGTGTGTGTGTGTGTGTGTGTGTGTGTGAGTCTGTGTGTGTGTGTCTGTGTGTCTGTCTGTGTGTGTATGTCTGTGTGTGTGTGTGTGTGTGTGTGTGTCTGTGTGTCTGTATCTCATGGGGCCTGAACTCTGGGCCTGGGTACTGTCTCTCTGCTCTTCAGCTCAAGGCTAGTGCTCTACCACTTGAGCCATAGTGCCACTTCTGGCTTTTTCTGCTTATGTGATGCTAAGGAATCGAACCCAGGGCCTCATGCATGCAAGGCAAGCACTCTACCACTGAGCCATCTTCCTAGCCCTGTGTGTGTTTTAAAAACACAAAATGTTAGGTAGGCTTCTGTAATCCTAGGTATTCAAGAGGTAGAGATCCAAATGATCACAGTTCAAAATCAGCCCAGGCAGCAAAGTCTACCTATTTCCATCTCTGCATAGTGAAATGCTATACTAGAGGCAACCGTGCCAGAGTTTAATACCCAAGACTGGTGCATGCACACGTATGTGCACACTCTCCTGCCAAAAATTAAAAAGGATTTGATATCATTAGATCTTGGATCCATTTTGACTTAATTTTTGTTTATAGTACTAAGATAAAGATACAAGTTCCATTCTTCTCTTCCTGAATATCCAGTTTTCCAAACACTTAGAGAAGAAACTATTCTTTCTGTATATGGTAGCTTTGTACCATCTGTACATACACTCAAGAGTTTTTCTGTTTTTTTTTTTTTAAATTCTGTCTTTATGTTAGCAGTGTACTGTTTTGATGATTGCAGCTTTGTAATAGATTTTTAAATTAGATTTTTAAATCAGGAAGCTTGAGCTATTAAAACTTTTTCTTCCTTTTTAAAATTGTTTTGGTTACTTGGGGGTCTCTTGATTTTTTTTGGTCAGTAGTGGGGCTTGAATTCTGGTCCTGGGTGCTGCCCCTCAGCTCTTCAGCTCAAGGTTAGTGCCCTATCTACCACTTGTGCCACAATGCCACTTCCAGTTTTTCTGGTTGTTTATTGGAGATAAGAGTCTCACAGACTTTCCTGCCCAGGCTGGCTTTGAACCATGGTCCTCAGATCGCTTCTTCCTGAGAAGCTAGGATTACAGGTGTGAGCCACCGATCCCCTTCCTTCCTTCCTTCCACCCTTCTTTCCTCTCTTCCTCTCTTCCTCTCCTACCTTTTTGTGTATGTACATTTGAATTTTTGAGTCAGAGTCTTGCTATGTATGCCAGATTGGTTTTGAATTGGATATCACAGCCTCAGCCTCCTGAGTGCTGCTGGTTGCAGGTTTGAGCTGGCTTCCCCTTGATGTTTTTATGCTTATAATCACCTCCCTTCCCATTTGATCTCACGATTGAGAACTTTAATAGTAAGAACTTTAGTGGTAATTATTACTATATGTCAGATTTTTAAGAATGTAGCTTGACCAATATGTCTGTAAATTGTACCACCGTACCTGATTTGTTTTGGGCTTGAAATGCTCCTGGCATTACAGGCTTGAGTCATTGAGTCCAGCCCCAGATTATGCTTTATAGTAGTAGCCCAACACTATTGCTCAGCCTTGCCTTGAAGTCTATTTAGTAATTACTAGTGCTTTCCTTTTGAAACTGACTCCTATCCATGAACTTTTAAGGTATGTAGTATAAGTATCCTAAATATTTTATGTCAATGTTATGTCAATGTATTGAAGAAATATGTTTTGGTGGTATTGAGGTTTGAACTCAGAGCCTTATCTTTCCTAGGCAAGACTTGTACCACTTGAGCCATAATCCCAGCCCAGAGATTTCTTTAACTTTAACTTTTGTACATTAATGGATTAAAGTCAGTACTATTACTGGTATGGCATTAAGTTATATGACTTGGAGTAATGTATAAGTGCTCAGTAAACATTATTTGTCAAGTATAGGACAAATGCATTTTTAAAAGCTTGGTCATAAAATGAGTTTAATTTTGTACATTGTAGCTGTAAAATACAGAACAAATATAATGATGCCAATGTAAACCAGACTGACCTGTCATTTTACCAAGTTCGGAAAGCTGTGTTCTAAAGTGGCTTATTCTTGTTTGTTAGGTCTTTTTGTTCTATTGAATGAAAGTCTTTAATCTCAAATGTTACCAGTATTTTCCTTGAGCTATAAGTAACCTTGTTGTATATAGCCTCAAATGTACTCTGCAATAGAGTGTCACTATGTCATAGAGTAGAAAATAGTCTTAACCTCATACACCTCACAGCATTTGTGCCTATTTGGTTCTGAGTCTTCAACATCTTCCTTACAATGGAATTCAGCACCCAGTATTATTATCAGTGTGTGTGTTACCACAGAAGAGTGCCAGTTCAGTGGCCAGTGAATAATTTAGCTATCAGCTAATGCTGTGAGATTGTATTACTTAGGAGAGAGAATTTAATATGTGTTAAACATTTACATTAAAAAGAGCAAATGTTTCCTTTGTGAGAGAATACTGAATTACAAAAATAATGAATATACATATCTAAAAACCAGTGTACTCAATTGCAATTATTTGATTTAGTTTTTTTTGTTGGTTGTGGGGCTTGAATGGTTTAAATACTTCTTAACTTATGAAGGTTAAAAAATTAATAATAGACAAGAATATATAGTAAAATAGAAATGACTTCTCCTTTATCTTTTTGGTACCATTTTATAATTTCACAAACTATTTTGAATGTTTTAATCCTCTCATGTAATGTTCTGATAAGGCTATATAGAATCTTTTTGTATGATCCTGAATACTTAAAAGGCACACTCTTTTATTTGTTTATTTATTTTTCCCGGTCATGGGACTTGAACTCTGGGCCTTGGCGCTGTCCCTTAGCTCTTCAGCTGAGGGCTGAAGTGCCACAGTGCCACTTCTGGTTTTCTGGTGGCTTATTGGCGATAGGAGTTTCATGGACTTTCCTGCCCAGGCTTGCTTTGAACTCGATCCCCAGATCTCAGCCCCCTTAGTAGCTAGGATTACAGGCGTGAGCCACCAGCACCAAAAGGCACATCTAGAGTGAAAGTTAAGTCAAAAAGTACATGTATTTTACTGCTAGATACTGGCAAATTTCTTTCCAGAACATGGACCATTAAGTTTGCAATCTTTTTTTTTGTTTTAGTTAATTTTATTTTTTTGTTTATGTGGTACTTCATGCATGTAGGGCCTCATGCATGCAAGACCACTCTACCACTAACCCACATTCCTAGCCCTCCAGTTTACAGTCTTAGTAGTACATAAAAATACTTTTTTTTTCCCACAAAGAAATTTCTGCATTTTCAGATAATTGGCTTTGAAGAGATAAATAACTTGTAGATCACTTTTCTCTGTTGAATTATTGATAAATATTTTTTAATGTGGAGATTGACAACAATATAAACTAAAAAAATACATTTATTGACTGCTTAGTTGCAGTCACTGTGCTAGAGAATACACAATTCCCCTTTCTCCTTATAATAATCATAATAAGCAATAATGTCAGCTTCATCCTTTTTAAGAAATGAGATTCAGGCATGTGAAGCAGCTTGTCCTATGGTATACAACTAACCTTGAAGAACTTTGATTTGAGTTCAGTTGTACCTCTTCAAACCGTACTCTCCACAGGGATTTTCTCTTTATCTTATTGACAAGGCCTCTTATCCTTTGGCAAGGCCTCTAATAACTTGATAATTACCCAATATATTGGATTTTTTTGCTGTATATATGCATGCATGCATATAAAGTATAAATATATGTATTCAAGGCCTTACCATTTAACACCATAAACACTTCATTTTATTGAAACTTTTTAAAATTTAATTGAAATTTGCTTTTTATTTCTTCTAGAACAGAACACCATACCCTCAAGTTTCTTTTTCACTTCTGTGATAAGCTTCCCTATTCTCTTCCTAAAGGAATTTTTTCTCCATTTATTCTGGGCTCTTTTCTCACTGAATACTAGTTCCTTTTTGGAGATCTTATTTTCTTTTCTTTTTTTTTTTTCGGGTCTTGGGGTTTGAACTTAGGGCCTGGGCTTTGTCCCTCAGCCTCTTTGTGCTCAGGACTAGTGCTCTACCCCTTGAACCACAGCACCACTGAGAAATCGAACCCAGGGCTTCATGAATGCTAGGCAAGCACTTTACCACTAAGCCATATTCCCAGCCCTCTATTATTACTTTTGATTTTGTAAGTGAAATTTTCTTCTTGAGTCTTTATTATGAATGTGTTGAAGTACACCTGATTTCATGTTCTGTAATTTCATTGGCATAGTAATCTGTAAATGATAATTTAAGAACTATCATTTTACTACAGTGTTCTTTACCTTCAGTTGTTGGTATGAATATAATTTTCAGTAAATGTCACAAACTAATGACTTTTAGATGCCTAATTGCAATGGTGTCAAGATTATGGCATGGGGGCTGGGAATGTGGCATAGTGGTAGAGTGCTTGCCTGCATGCATGAAGCCCTGGCTTTGATTCCTCAGTACCACATAAACAGAAAAAGCTGGAAATGACGCTGTGGCTCAAGTGGTAGATCGCTAGCCTTGAGCACAGAGAGACAAAGGGACAGAGCCCAGGTCCTGAGTTCAAGCCCCAGGACTGGCACACACACACACACACACACACACACACACACACACACACACACACACACACACACACACACACACACACACACACACACACACACACACACACACACACACACACACACACACACACACACACACACACACACACACACACACACACACACACACACACACACACACACACACACACACGGCATGTTCTTGGCCTTGCAGAAAAGAGTTGTATGCCATGGGAAAATGTGGCAATGTTAATTTTTAAAAATATTTCAGGGCTTAAAAAAAAGTATGAATACTTTGTTTCCTTGCTCAGGAAGCATTTGCTAACTTTCAGTAGGCTTTACAGCACATTGCTGATAACTTGAGTCCAGTATCTCCTGTGACGTAAGGCATTTTCAAATTCTTCAGTCTCTGAGGTAGCAAGAGATTGTATTTTGTAGCCAAATGCTCTCTGGCACTGAGTATGATACGTGTTTATGCTTTATCTCCTCCTTCAAGGCTAAGTTAATCAGCAGTTTCTAAAGATAAAACATTTGTATTAAGACTCTTGTGATACAGAAACAAATAATTTTAGATTTTTAAAATATTTTAGAGAACATTTATGTAAGACATTTGGTCTAACTTCATAGAAGCAACTGAAACCTAATGTGCAAAACTGAGAATTGGCATACTAACATTACTAATTCTCTTATTCTTCATTTGCGTTTTTTGTGGTTGTGCTTGATTTTGAATCTAAGGATATAGAGGCCCACCTTATTAGCAGATTTATTGCACACTGTTTTGACCAAGTGCTGTCAAAACAAATGAACAAAATTTCCAAACAAAAAATTTAAATTCCTGTGGCAAATTATGTAGCTCTGTTGTTGGAGAGAAATTCAGAGTCCCGTTATGTTGACTTGTACATAAATTGCTGTATGATAGGATGAGTGTTTACTTGCTCATATTTTTTTTGAGAATCTGCTTTTCCAGAAGCAGATGGTGCCCTAAAATAAAGGTGAAAATGAATGTGCTCAATTGAAGTGATAAAGTAACAATTTGAAATTTGTTGACTACTTCAAGTTTTTAGTAAAAGTTATGAAGAAAAGATGAATCAAGCATCTGCACTACAGTGCTGAACTTTATGCATCCTGAGCATGAGTGACTTTTCTTCAGTAGCCATCTCATTGGAACTATGTACCAGAAGATAGCAAGGGCCCCCTGTAGTTTCTTTGAAAATGGTAAAATGTAACTATAAAAGATGACAAGCCATGATTGTAAGTAAAATATCATTTTCTAGATGCTGGTGGCTCCTAGCTACTTAGGAGTCTGAGATCTGAGGATTGTGGTTCAGAGCCAGCCCAGGCAAGAAAGTCCTTAAGACGTATTTCTAACTAACCAATAGAAAAAACCCCAAAAACAAACAAAAATACATGGACCTGTGGCTTCAAGTGGTGTAGAGCATTAGCCCTGAGCAACAAAGCTCAGGGCCAGAGCCCAGAACTGAGTTAAGAAATTTATTTTTGAACAATATGGTGGTGAAGTTGGATACCATTAAAATAGTATATGTTTAAATTTGTAGAACATTTCTTTATTATAAATTCTTTTTCCTTCGCACATAACAAACCCTTTCAGAGAGAATCCCATTGAATTTGTAACAAGGTTCTGGTACCCCAGTATTTGGGGTATAATGGTATTTATTTTCAAGTCTTGTAAGAAAACTTTATACTTGGAGCTGGGATTGTGGCTTAGTGATAGAGTGCTTGCCTAGCATGCATTCTGAAGCACTCGGTTAGATTCTTTAGTACTACATAAGCAGAAAAAGCTGGAAATGATGCTATAGCTCAAGTGGTAGAGTGTTAGCCTTGAGCAAAAGAAGCTCAGGGACAGTGCCCAGGCCCTGAGTT
Organism: Dipodomys spectabilis; assembly: GCF_019054845.1. Taxonomy (NCBI): domain Eukaryota; kingdom Metazoa; phylum Chordata; class Mammalia; order Rodentia; family Heteromyidae; genus Dipodomys; species Dipodomys spectabilis. The sequence goes on along the minus strand of NW_024870822.1, from coordinate 5,701,135 downwards.
CAAGCCCCAGAACTGTCAAAAGAAAAAGAAAAAGAAAAGAAAACTTTATAGTTGATAGTTATTCATGAGGCATATATACCCTATTTTCAAACAGGATAAAACAATGAAACAATATAATTATATCTGATGGTGTTAAGTAATGTCAGGTAACTAATTATCATATTTATGCTCATAATTCTAGTACTCCTATATTGTATTAGCTGGAACCAGTTCTTAACCTTTCTGAGCCTCAGTTTACTTATCTGTGAAATGATGATAATAGCTACCTCAAAAGTTGTTTGAGACTAAATCCATAATACAAGTATAGCAGCACTTCATATAAAGTAGGTGCTATAAGAAGAATGACATGATACGATGATACTCTTCCTTTGGTAATTGTTTTCCTGGTGGCTTTCTTTTGGTACATGGGTTTTTGCTGTTCTTCAGGGCTGAATCTTGGACAGCCTACAAAATATAGTTGAATTTGTATGAATAAAAAATAGTACGGGCTGGGAAGGTGCCTCAGAGGTAGAGTGCTTGCATGCATGAGGCCCTGGGTTTGATTCCTCAGCACCACATAAGCAAAAAGAAAAAAGCCGGAAGTGGTGCTGTGGCTCAAGTGGTAGAGCGCTAGCCTGGAGCTGAAGAGCTCTGAGGGACAGTGCCCAGGACCAGAGTTCAGGCCCCACGACTGGACCCCACCCCCCCCCCCCAAAAAAAAAATAGTGCACTTTTTTGTGTGTATGTGCTATCCCTGAGCTCTTTTGCTCAAGGCTAGTGCTCTACCACTTGAGCCACAGCTCCACTTGGAGTTTCTTGGTGGTTAATTGGAGATAAGAGTCTCAAAGACTCTCCTGCCTGTGCTGGCTTTAGACCCTGTTCCTCGGGTTGCAGCTAGGATTATAGGAATGACCCGCCTGTTGCACTCTGCTCCCTTTTTTTTTTCCTTTTTTTAAGGCAGAGTCTTTACTGTGTTGCCAGTTGCAGTACTACTGCTTTTTCCTCTTACGTGGTGTGTACAGGTGTGTACACCATACGGGCTTATTGCACCCTATTTTTTTGTGTGAGCTCTTTTACCAGAGTACTAGGTAGTTTATAATATACAGCTTGATATTCAGTATACAGCTTGATACATCTTTATAATGTGAGCACACTTATATAACTACTACTGATATCAAGTTTATTAACTGCATTCTACTTTTATGAAGTGCCATTTGTCTATTTGGCTATGTGTGTGGTTGTCCTTTTCTAGTTGGTGTGTGTGTGTGTGTGTGTGTGTGTGTGTGTGTGTGTGTGTGTGTGTGTGTGTGTGTAGATGTTTTATGCCTTGCTCTTTCACTCTTAAAGCTATCTTATATGGCTACAGTATTAATCATTTATGTCCTTGAATTCATAGTTCTTTCTCTCTCCCTCCTGGAGAATTCATAGTTCTCCCCTCCCACCCCCCTCCTGGCTTTCCCTCCTCCCTTTTCCTCTCATTCTCTCTTCCCTATCCTTCTCCTTTCTTCTGTCCTCCCTTTTCTTCCCCATCTCCTCTCTTTTCCCCTCCCCATCTCCCCTCTGTTCCTTTTTATTCCTCTCTCTTTTTATTTCCAGTACTGAGGCTTGAACTCAGGTCCTGGGCATTGTCCCTTAGTTTTTTTTTTTTATTAATGCTAGCACTTTACCACTTGAGACACACCTCTACTTCCTGCTTTTTGGTGGTTAGTTGGAGATTAGAATCTCAGATTTTCCTGACCAGGCTGGCTTTGAACCTTGATCTTCAGGTCTCAGCCTCTTGAGTAGCTAGGATTACAGGTGTGAGCACCTGGCACCTGACATCTGGCTGGCTGTTTTCCTCTCCCTCTCCCTCTCTTTTCTTCCCTTCTTCCCTTCCTTCCTCCCTCCCTCCCTCCCTCCCTCCCTTCCTCCCTTCCCTCTTCCTTCCTTCCTTCCTTTCCTCTTTCCCTCCTTCCCTTCCTTCCATCGCTCCTTCCTTCCCTCCCTTCCTCCCTCCCTCCCTCCCTTCCTCCTTCCCTCCCTCCCTCCCTTCTTTCCTTCCTTCCTTCCTTCCTTCCTCCCTTCCTTCCTTCCCTCTCTTCCTCCCTCCTTTTCTTGTCTTGTATGGTGGTATTAGAGGTTTAAACTCAGGGCCTCATTTGCCATGTTCTGCCATTTGGCTCAAGGACTTCTTTTAATTGAGCACCATTTATTATTCCTCTGCAAGATAATAATGCATTTGTTATAAGTCACGTGACTTTATTGTGGTTTGTTATCACTTTGTATCTTCTGCCAGTATCTCTGTGTTATTACCATAATTGATAATGTAGATCTTCCTGCTTATTTTTCAAATATTTGATTCTGGACCTTTGTACTTTTAGATGTATTTTAGATTCTGTCAACAAAAACATTTCTTTTCTTTTCTTTTTATATTTTTTATTGTGAAAATACTGTACAGAGGGGTTACAATTACATGGGCAAGATAATGAGTACATTTCTTATCAAGCATGGTAGCCTCCTCCTTTGTTATCCCTTCCCAGCCTCCCCCCCCTGCCAAAAACATTTATTTTCAAGGTATATTTCCTCCTAATTATGCTCTGCGTTCTTTTTCTCAGCACTATAATGATGTCACTTTGAGGTTTTTTTTTTTTTTTATTTCTTTAGAAAACTATTTTCTTGGGCTGGGAAGGTGGCTCAGTGGTAGAGCGCTTGCCTTGCATGCTTGAGGCCCTGGGTTCGATTCCTCAGCACCACATAAGCAAAAAAGAAAAAAGCCGGAAGTGGCACTGTGACTCAAGTGGTAGAGTGATTGCCTTGAGCTGAAGAGCTGAGGGACAGCGCCCAGGCCCAGAGTTCAGGCCCCACAACCGGACCCAACCAAACAAACAAACAAAAAGAAAACTATTTTCTTTGGTTGATGGCACTGTGCCCATGTAATGATTAATGCCCACAGGGTTCCCATGTTTAAGGATTTGTGTTTGTCTGTTTAAGCAGTTCACTCTAATAATGTTTGGTTTGGTGTGTGTGTGGGGGGGGGCGGGGAGATGATTCTGCTTAAGGTTTATAGAGCTTATTGAATCTGTTAATACAGTTTTAGAAACTGCACATTATCTCTGCAAGTATTTATTTACTTTTGTGTTTGGGGTTTGTTTTTTTGAGATTGTCTTAAATGTACCCAGGCTGTCCTTGAACTCATGATCCTCTTGTCGCAGCCTACTAAAAAGAAAAAAAAAACCCAAAAAAAACCAAGGTACTTGAAAGGATTTTGCAGTTAATATACCTGTTATACTCATGCCTACTATTTGGATCCAGTAGTTAACATTTTGCTACGCTTGCTCATCATGTACTTCCCTTGGTTTATCAGTCCATCTTTATTTCCTAATGCACTTTAGGATAAGTTGAAGATATCAGCCCAGTCTACCACTACGCACGTCAGCATGCTTATCATGATCGTGCTCAATTTTTATTTATGGCTCCGCTGTGGGTTTTGTTGTTCCCTCTAAAACTTCTGTTGTAGTTGAATCCCTATTATGAGATACTAAAAAGTGGCACCGGGGATAGGTATGACAGCACATGCCTGTAATTTCAGCTTCTTCTGCAGAAGTAGGAGGTTCAGAGGCCAGCTTAGGGCAAAAACATGATACCTTATCTGAAAAAGAAACCAACGTGGGGTAACACTTTTGCCTAGTGAGTGTCCCAGCACTGAGGAAAAAACAAAATGGGGATGGTTAGAATCTTTAATTAAGGCTCTGCTCTTTTGATGAATGGATTAATAGGGTCATCTCAACAGTGAGGGCTGTTATAGAATCCAGTTTGGCTAGGTCTCTCAAATCTGTGTCTCTCCCTGATGCCCTGGGCAGCTTTGGACTAAAACTGTGGTATTGTGTTATTACCAACAGAAAATGGGACTAAAATATGCTTTTTTTTTTTTTTTAAGCTCTCTTCCCTTCCATTCTTTCCCCTTCCCTTCTTTCTTTTATGCTGGTCCTGGGGCTTGAACCTCAGGACCTAGGCGCTGTCCCTGAGCTGCTTTTGCTCAAGGCTAGCACTCTTTGGTCACTCGAGTCACAGCTTTACTTCCAGCTTTTTGGTATTTTATTTGAGGTCAGAATTTCACAGACTTGGGCTGGTAAGGTGGCTGAGTGGTAGAGTGCTTGTCTTGCGTACATGAGGCCCTGGGTTTGATTCCTCAGCACCACATAAGCAGAAAAAGCTGGAAGTGGAAAAAGCTGTGGCTCAAGTGGTAGTGCGCTAGCCTTGAGCTGAAGAGCTGAGGGGACAGCGCCCAGGCCCAGAGTTCAGGCCCCACACTGACACACAAAAAAAGAATTTCACACTTTCTGGCTGGTTTCAAACTCACATCCTCAGATCTCAGCTTTCCTAGTTTCTTGGATTTTAGGCATGAGCTACCAGCAAGGGGGGGGGGGGGAACCCTTTTTAAAATTAGCTTATTATCTTAAGGTTCTTGTTTCATGATTTCAAGAGATGGATAATTGTGGGAATGTTTTTATTGATCTCTTTCCCTTTTGAATCTTGGCATTTGATTATAAGAAAAATGCTTGAGCTGTGCTCATCAATATGGTAGCTGCTAACCAGTCTCTTGTGACTGTTAAGGTATAAAGAAAATAAATTGAACATGTCCTTAGCCACATCAGTGACATCTGAAATGCTTAGTAGCCACATATACAGGTGGGTGGTACAGATAGACATTTCTATTGGTGCAGAAAGATCTCTGGATGGGGGTGTACCTGGGACTTCAGTGATAATCTTTTTCCTGGGAGAATTCGTGTTTTGGAAGTAGATAGATCACATTATCTGAAGAAACGGGCCTGGTTCAGCTTTCCTTGTTCCTAAAGTATAACATTTTGTGATTTGGGTTGAAAAACATGGGGGTATACCCAGGCCTATGGCAGGTTCTGAACTGCAGGGTTTTTTGTTTTGTTTTGTTTTGTTTTCTGAGATGAGTGGGAGACAGCTTCAGCCTCCAGGTCACTGCTTTCTGTTTAGTCTTTGTATCTCTCTGTCAATTGCCCACTACCTCAGGAAATGTAAAGCTCACCTTAACCTAAGTTTTCTCTTTGTAGTGGGACTTTCTTCCCTCCCTCCCTCCCTCCCTCCCTCCCTCCCTCCCTCCCTCCCTCCCTCCCTCCCTTCTTTCCTCCCTCCCTCCCTCCCTTCCTTCCTTCCTTCCTTCCTTCCTTCCTTCCTTCCTTCCTTCCTTCCTTCCTTCCTTCCTTCCTTCCTTCCTTCCTTCCCTTCCTCCCTCCCTCCCTCCCTTCTCCCCCTTCTCCTTCTCTTTCTTCATTGTGTGCCAATCCTGCAGCTTGAACTTAGGATCTGGGCCCTGTCCCTGAGCTTTTTGCTGGAGGCTAGCACTTTACCACTTGTATCACACCTCCACTTTGGGCCTTTTAGAAGTTCATTGGAGATAACAATTTCATGGACATCCCTGTCCCAGCTGACTTTGAGCCAAGATCCTCAGATCTCAGCCTACTCAGTAGCTAGGATTAGAGGCATGAGCTACTGGCACTCAGCTCCATTTCCTTTTTAAGTTTTGTTTTGCTTTTTATTAGCCTATATTAGTTGTATGGGGTGGATCGATTTTGTCTCAGTGTTATTTCCATGCATGCAGAGTTCACGCCTATCAAACTCTTCCTTGCCCCCATCTCTTCCTTCTTAAAACAGTTTCAACAGTTTATCAATGGTAGTTCTCTTTTCATCCATGCCTACAAAGTACTTCAGCCACATTCACCCCCCCCATCTTCTGTCCCTCTCCGTTTGTCAGAATATTACTAAATATATTCGAAAGATATCTGGTATCTGAAAATTTTTTTAAATTATTATTTGTTGGGATTAATGGTTCTGATACAGGAAATTATGTACTATGGTAGATTTAGAGGGATTTAAATTTTGCATGTTCCCTTAAGTCACAATAGTCTAGTTTCAGAAATTGCTTAATGTAGTTGACTGTTTTGTAGGTTATCAAATACCTGACAGTTTCACTTAAAATGTGCATTAAAACTATGTTTTTGGGGGAGCATTGTGTCTAGTTGACTATTTTGTTTCCCTCGAATACTTCCATAGGGATTGGATGATACAAAAAACCAAATGAAAGGCGCTCCTGGTCTTTAAGGTCCTGTTCCCTCTTAATAGAGGAGATAGAACAAAGATGTAAATATTTTCAGGGCTGTTTGTGTGGAGGTCATCCTTTATTTCTTATAAGGTTTATGTTTTAGGCCTAAGCTTTTTTGTGTCACTATTTTATTAACACTGGGGAGATAATTCCAGTACTCTTACTTTCTGATGTGATTTTTGTTGTTGGTGGTGGTTGTTGGGCTTGAACTCTGGGCCTGGGCGCTGTTCTTCAGATCTTCAGCTCAAGGCTAGTGCTCTACCACTTGAGCCACAGCACCACTTCCGTGCTTTTTTTTTTAGTGGTTTATTGGAGATTAGAGTTTCACGGACTTTACTGCCCTGGTTGGCTTTGAACCGCAATCCTCGATCTCAGCCTCCTGAGTAGCTAGGATTAAAGGCATGAACCGTCAACACCCGGCATCCAATGGTGATTTTTGGTTAAGAGAGTAATGCCAAATGTTCTTTATTGTCACAATTGCCTGGAAAGGCAAGTATATCCCTGTCTTAGTCTATTTTGGGTTTCTATAACACAATATCTGAGATAAGCATTCAATAAGTAATGAGGCTTATTTGGTGCATAGTTCTAGTGATTGGATGGTAGCCACAAACCCCATGGCATCAGCATCTTGGAATGGGTCCCTATTTTATGAGGCACAACATGTCAGTACGTAGGAAGGAGCTCAGTCTTATACACAAGGGGACACAGTCACTAGACTGAAGGACCAGCAATTTTACCTGACAGAATTGGCATTTAAATTCAGTTTTCTGTAATTCTGAAGACTAATTAACTGATCATATTGTAAGTATTAAAAGATGCTATTTGAAATTAATGGTAGGCATATTTCCTGCTATTACCTTTTTAAAAATGAAGCGTACAGTTGTATCACTCCTAAGTAGTCTGCTGAAAATTTGGCATTTTCCTTTTTTTTTTTTTTTTTTTTTTGTCGGTTGTGGGCTTGAACTTGGGGCCTGGGTACTGACCCTGAGCTCTTTTGTCCAAGGCTATCACTCTATCACTTTGAGTCACAATGCCACTTCTGGTTTTCTGGTGGCAATTGGAGATTAGAGTCTCACAGACTTTCCTGCCTGTTCTGGCCTTGAACCTTTGTCCTCAGATATCAGCCTCCTGAGTAGCTAGGATTACAGGCATGAGCCACCAGTTCCTGGACCTTTATTCTTTTCTCTTTCTTTTTTTATGTGTGTGCCAATGCTGGGGCTTGAATCCATTGCTTGGGTGCTACCCCTGAGGTTTTTTGTTTTTCAGTGCTAGTAATCAAATCCAGGACTGTGCACAGTTTAGAAAGTGTTTCGCCTCCAAGCTATATGCTTACCAAGTATGAAACATTTAACAGACTGACTCAATATTTTTTGTTACTGACAATCATAAATTTAGAAAATTAAGTCATTTATTGCAGTATGATAATTTTTGTTGTTTGAGTTAGTCTAAACATACTTTATAGATTATAAGTTTCTATTGATGTTTTATTAATAATATAATTTTAGGGGCTGGGAAAGTGGCTCAGTGGTAGAGCACTTGCCTTGCATGCATGAGGCCCTGGGTTCGATTCCTCAGCACCACATAAGCAAAAAGAAAAAAGCCGGAAGTGGCGCTGTGGCTCAAGTGGTAGAGCGCTAGCCTTGAGCTGAAGAGCTGAAGGACAGCGCCCAGGCCCAGAGTTCAAGCCCCACGACTGGAACCCCCCCCCCCCCCCAAAAATAATATAATTTTAAATATAAAGAACAGTATGAATAGATGAGCTACATTATATCCACAATGTATGTGTGTATACATATAACCATTCATACCTTCTACTAAGATATAAATATCCAATAGAATGTAAACCAAGATATAAAGAACAGACACAACCTCAGTTGCCAACATTTTTCCTTTATTTTCAGATACTTTTCATATTTCCCTACCAATCCAGCCCTTTATTTCTTTTTGGATATTTGTTAATAATTTTCTCACAGTTTTCCACCCACAAGAATTTTGAGTGCTTCTGGGCTGGGAAGGTGGTTCGGTGGTAGAGCAGGAATGAGGCCCTGGGTTCAATTCCTCAGCACCACATAAGCAAAAAGAAAAAAGCCGGAAGTGGCACTGTGGCTCAAGTGGTAGAGCGCTAGCCTTGAGCTGAAGAGCTGAGGGACAGCGCCCAGGCCCAGAGTTCAGGCCCCACGACTGGACTCCCCCCCCCCCCCCCCCCAAAAAAAAAAAAAAAAAAAAGAATTTTGAGTTCTTGGTAGATATAAGCTGCGAGTCCTATTTGTAAACTTATGTTAATAAACGCCTACTTTATAAAACATTAACTATTGATAAGTCACAGATACCCTATAGTTTTGGGATATTATACTATCAAATGTACAATGAATACTGTCTGTTTTCTATTGTCCTCTACCTCTCAGGTTTTAAATTTATTGGGCTTTGAAAATATTTATTATTGCTTCTTTCTCCTGAGTGCTTTGATCTAGATCAATGTCTTGTCCACTTAAAAGATTGTCATTGCAATAAGGAATTTTTTTTTTTTTTTTTTGGGTCGGTCGTGGGGCTTGAACTCTGGGCCTGGGTGCTGTCCCTCAGCTCTTCAGCTCAAGGCTAGTGCTCTACCACTTGAGCTACAGCGCCACTTCCGGTTTTCTGGTGGTTTATTGGAGATAAAAGTCTCACAGTCTCTCCTGCCTGGGCTGGCTTTGAACCGCGATCCTCAGATCTCAGCCTCCTGAGTAGCTAGGATTACAGGCGTGAGCCACCAGTGCCCGGCGCAATAAGGAATTTTTAATTGTGATATTTTTAGCCTACATGCATACATTTGAATAAGGGTCTGTTGTAAGGGTTGGGGTGCTAGTGTCTCCTGCCTGTCTATTCTACTACTCTGGAGGCTGAGATCTGAGGATCACCCATTCAAAGCCAGTCCTGGCAGTTCATTAGACTCATCTCCAATTAGCCACCAGAAAACTGGAAGTGGAGCTATGGCTTAAAATGGTAGAGCCACTAGCCTTTAGCAAAAGAGCTCAGGGACAATACCCAGGTTCTGAGTTCAGTACCCACAACTGACCCAAAAAACCCAAAAAGTGCCTGTACTTTATACTTCATTGTGTTATTAGATAGTTGCACGTATAGTCATAAAAGCAATGTCCAGTATTCTGTAGTGATGTTTTTTTCCCTTACAGCAACAATTTTTTTTTTTATTATTTGGCAATATTCATGAGTTGGGGTTGTAGCTCAGTGCTAAGAGTGTTTGCCTCCCATGTTGCAAGCTCCTGGGTTTGATCCGCTGCACTGCAAAAAGAAACAAAATAAGCCAAATTTATAGCTTGAAAAAGAAAATATGTGTGTAAGCAATTATCCTTTTTAGAATACATTGTTTGGTTTTTTTTGTATCATTCAACAGTAGAGGTTAAACAATTCTGTTAAACCAGCCAGGTGCTAGTGGCTCACCTCTAAGTCTAGCCACTCAAGAGGTTGAGAACTGAGGAGCAGGGTTTGAATCTAGCCTAGGCAAAAAAGTGTGTGTGACTCTTATTTCTAATTAAGTACCCAAAAGTCAGAAGTAAAGGTGTGGCTCAAGTAGTAGAGTGCCAGCCTTGGGTGACAAAACCAAAAGTGAGCATGAGATTCCTGAATTCAAGCCCCAGTACTGCAAACATACACAAAATAATCTGTTAAACCAACATCTGTTTTACATTAAATGTATTTTTGAAATAAAATATTACAGAAATTTTTCATTTTGTAGGGCCAGGGATATGTTTCCGGGCCGCCTCTCAGATACAGTCTCTCTCTTTGGTGGTAAAAAAGACCTGTAAAAGCTGACTGCAATCGTCTCAAGTGGGCTGATGAGTAAAGAGAATAGTGTCAAGCAAACAAATTAAATCCTGAGGTTTCTCAGAAAAGGGGGCATTTTGGGTGTGCCAATTGTATAGATCACTGGTAGAAAATGGCCAATATTGGAGTTGCTGTTGACCATCAGCATCCACAGGACCTACGGCGCGTAAGGAAAAACAGCTGCACTAGAAGGGGGGTTGATCCCATTGCATCGTCGAGTGACTGGCCCCTTAGAAACTTTAAGGGCAGGTGCCGAGGGTTCTATAGCTCCCTCCTCCCCTTGATCCTTCTCAGGTTCTGCAAAAGGAACCTAGGAAGGAGAGTACGGGGGAGGAAACATTTCTTCTTCCAAGTTATCTCCCTGAAAAACTGGGGGGTACCTTTTCTTTTCCTCTTTTTTAGTTTCTTTTTGTAAGTCTAGGGGGCCAGATGGAGTGGTGCCCGTGGTTTCCAGTCCCGTCAGTCGTACAGTCCAAATAACAATAAACAGTACAAACAGAACACACACAGGCCTGACAGTTACGAAAAAAAAGGTCACGAAGTGGAGATCTCCCAAATTGGTCCCTGACTCCTGTCACGGAGGGGTTCCCACGCCCCACAGCAGTAGGAGCAGACCCACAGTAGGCGAGTTGGGCCTCGGTTAGGAGGCCTTCTTGGTCAGTTCCTGACCAACACCGAACCGACCCCACCCCACAATTCACACAGCGGGGTTCCAAGGACCCTTGCTCCACAAGAGGATCTGGGACCACCTCCCAGTTCCTCCAGGGTTGTCGTGCAATCGCGTCTGCTTCGACAACCCTTTATGAATCTGAGGGGCCGTCCTCACAAAGGAAAACGAAAGTAAAACAGACAAATGACAGGACAAGACAAATTAACAAAGAAGACAGCGCTGTTTTACCTTTGGAGCCTGAGGTCTCGGGGGTCTTTGGGGGGATCCCGGACGAGCCCCCACTAATATGTTAGTCTAGGTTGCAGGACCCCCACCAAGAAGACCACCGAGAGTCAGACTCTAGAGTTGTTTTAAGGTTTTATTTAAACGGGCTGCAGCTGGAGCCTCGTCCTACACTCTGACACAGCGGAGCCCAGGAGGAGAGCCCCAAGCTAAACATTTGCAGAGGTTATAAAGGCACACAACCAACCAGGTGTTTGGATTTTGTTGCTCTGCTAGAAACAAGCAACAAGTGGTCACTGCCTCAAAACTTAAACCCTTCATGATGATTGGTAATAACAATTTGGAAACTAATGGAGTTATGCAGAATTTAGCTAACTAAAAATTTTGTCTTTTTGTTGTAGTTTTGGTGCCAGTCCTGGGGCTTGAACCTCAGGCCCTGGGGCTGTGGAACTGAGCTTAAGGCTAGAATGCTCTACCACTTGAGCCACAGCTCTACTTCCAACTTTTATAGGAGCAGTTTATTGGAGATAAGAGTCTCAGGGACAGCCAGGTGTCTGTGGCTCACACCTGTAATTCTAGCTACTTAAGAGGCTGAGATCTGAGGATGGGGGTTCGAAGCCATCCTGGGCAGGATAGTCTGTGAGACTCTTATTCCCCAGTAAACTACTCGGAAAAACCAGAAGTGGCTCTGTGGCTCAAGCGGTAGAGGGCTACCCTTTAACAAAAGAAGCTTAGGGACAGGGCCAGGCCCTGAGTTTAAGCCTGGGACCAGTGCCCCCGGCCCCCTTCCCCCCCAAAATAGTCTCAGGAACTTTACAACCTGGACTGACATTGATCCTTGAACTCAGTCTCCTGAGTTGCTAGAACTACAGGTGTGAGCCATTGGCACCTGAAATTTTTTTCTTTTTCTTTTTTTTATATAGTTTATTATATAGTTTAGAAGCAATCAAATATTGTAGAAATGTGTACCCTTCCTCCTCCTTGCCAGGTTGATTTTTCATTGTTAATCATCAACATAAAACCTCTTTATTTCTCACTCTAGAATTCCTGTTCTTGTAAAAACACATTGTTCTGTGCCTTCATTTGTAACCTCCTACCTTAGTTCTTCAGGGTGTTTTGACAGTATTAGGTTTATTATTGATGTTGAGTTGACACTGTCTGGTTGGCTTCTAGATGGACATACCCACTTGCTTTCTATTGGCTTTCTTTGTGAAAAGGTCTAATGTCATCTTATCAGTATCTTAGTTTCTCCCATCCTGAGAGTCTTTTAACTGTCAGGTAGCCATAGAATGTCTGTGTATTTAATGTGAAAGATTTCTTATGACAAAATCATGAAAAGGGATCATTAAAATGTGAGTTACACTTCTTAATGTGAGTATATTTATATTTTATATTTTGAGATTAGATTGAAAGTCTACAGTGCTACACTTAAGGAGAAAAAGAATACATTAATGGTACATATAGTGTCTGGAGTAGGAGAACTTCCAATAAAAGTCCAGTATTTTAGTAATGCTAAAATTTATTTATTTTAGTGTGGAACAGTTAAAAGCATGGATTCTAAAAGCAGTAAAGATGAATCTGAGTCCTAGGCTCACTTGTTATGAGCTGTGTGACCTTATTACAAGTTACTTATTCCTTGTCTGTGTTTTTCATCTGTTCAAAACATTTGTATGGGCTGCGTGTGGTGGAGAACTGCTATAATCTGAGCTGAGACACCCAGACAAAAGGATCATTGGTCAAGGTCAGCCTGTCTCAATAAATAAACAAACTGGGCTGGATGGTTCTCAGCTACAGCCCCAGCCACATTACTGATGCAGATGGGAGGATCACAGTTCTATCTGAAAAATAACTAAAGCACAAAGGGGTGTGATTTAAGTGGAAGTGCTTTTTCAAGGTTGCAGCTCAAATCCTAGTACCATCAAGGAGGGAAAATCTGTATAACTATAAAATAAACTAATATTTCATATAAAGTTCTTAAAAAATCTTCCTTGGTTCATAGTTATACTAAGTACTTGATGTTATTTTATTGCATATTTCTAAAAAGATTAGTATGTAATGAAAAATAGGCTCAAAAAAAGGACACCAAAATTCATTCTCCTCTCTCCCTCTCTTTCTTTATTTCTTTTTTCTTTCTTCTGTCCTAGAAGGCTAAGGACTGGTTAATAATAAAAGGTATGTAATAACAGGTGGCTTCTTATGTTATAGAACCATTAGAAACAGAGGTCAGCTAGTATTTTCCTTCTTTGTAAAAAATAAAATGAGAGCATAACTTAATTGAGTGCTAAAAATGACTTCTGGGTCAATTTCCAGGTTTTGTTAAGTTTGGCTCTCTGTGTTTTCTGAGTCAGACAGTTTTATAATTTGGGGTGATATGGTATAGAGAGAAAAAGGATGATGAAGCATTTCCCACTGCTTGGAGGGTATTTTGTGGCAGTGCATTTGTTACCTGTTGCTGAGCGACAGTTCCAAAACTTAGTTGTTTCAGGAACAATAGTTTATTATTTCTCGTAATTCATTGAGCTGGCTGTACTCAACCCAGGGCTGCTTCTATTTTACATGAGAACATTTTGTTTATCTGATTTTTTATCTTGGACCAGAAGAACAATGCAGTAATATGTTTTTAGAACATTTTCTGTAAATGAGATAATTAATGCATTGAAAGTTATTTCCATGATACCTGGACCTGTATATAAAGTGCACAGAATCATACCTACTATTATTATGTATTCATAAAATATTTCAGTTTCCTAAATGCAAAATGGTTAAAATTGAAGGTTAAGCTTATATGTTTATTTCAACAGATGTTTTCTTAGGAATCCTGAGTGAATGAATGTAAGCTAACAGTTTTTTGTAATCACAGTAATGAGTACTCACAATATGCCAAGATTTGGGATTACTAAAGTTTGCTGCATCTCTCTGGTAGCTATACCCTGTCAAAAGTAAAGAGAAGCCAGGTGCTGGTGGCTCAGACCTGTAATCTTAGCTACTTGAGTAGCTAGAGGCTGGGATCTGAGGATTGAGGTTCAGAGCCATATTTGGCAGGAAAGGCTGAAAGACTTTATCTCCACTAAACTACCAAAAAAAGCTGGAAGTGGAACTGTGGTTCAAGTGATAGAGCACTAGTGTTAAGCACAAAAGCTCAGAAACAGAGCCCAGTTCTTGAGGTCAAGCCCCAGGATGGGGACACACACACACACACACACACACACACACACACACACACACACACACACACACACACACACACACACACACACACACACACACACACACACACACACACACACACACACACACACACACACACACACACACACACACACACACACACACACACGCATGTTCTCTACTAAACACCAAGAGAAGTATGGATGACTGTACATTTTCAGGCTTATTGAGTGACAAAACCATCAGCTTGCCATCTCAGAAACTTATTTGTTCACTGCATTTGATGTGACTAGATTTGGGTTGTTCTAGTACTAACTTTACAGAGAAGCTGATATGTATAGTGTTAGGCTTCTTGTATTACCTTTGAAAAACGAACTTAGGTAGACTAGGTATTCATGTTGGTTTTGTCATTGTCTGTACGAAGGAAAACTCAAGTTGGGAGTTTATATATTATGGTCTGTCTTTTCTCTCCTGCCTTCTCTACTGCCTCTCTGCTACTGCAAGCACTGTACTACTAAGCCAAATCCCCAAACCAGTATTTTCTTGTTGAATGTGAAATCAGGACACCAATTCATAGTTTTATGGCATTTGCAAGGATAGTAAGGTACTATATTATAAGAATGTATTTAGTTAAAACTGGACATACTGAATTCCTGAACTGAGATACCTTTTTTCCTAACTGGGTTGAATTTCTTTTGCTAGTAATTAAACATTTTGACCCAAACCAAGTATGTGAAAATAGAGTAAAGCAAATGAAGATGGCTTTAATAGTCATCTTTTGAAGTATCTGCTGTGAATATTTCTGCTACTCTAGCAGAAGTTTTATAAACTCTGTACAGTTCTGGCTACTTAAGAAATTTTTATTCTAACTTCAAATTTTAAATGTTAAGCTGTGTTTTGTATCAGTGTTTCAAGATCTTAGGGAAATAGAAGTCTTTCTGCCTCTGTCTCTCAAATGGAATGATTATAGGAGTGAGCTACCATGCCAATCTGTCTTTTTTCCCTTTGGTATATAGTCTTTCTTTTCTTTTTTGTTTTTCGTTTTGGTTGGTCGTGGGCCTGAACCCTGGGCCTGGGCATTGTCCCTGGGATCTTCAGCTCAAGGTTAGTGCTCTACCACTTGAGCCACAGCGCCACTTCCAGCCTTTTCTGCTTATGTGGTGCTGAGGAATTGAACCCAGGGCCTCATGCCTGTGAGGCAAGCACTCTACCACTGAGCCACTTTCCCAGCTCTTCCCTTTGGTATATATTAACTGTACAAGACAATGGTTTTATATATGTATATAATTTACTAGGATCCTATTCACTCTCCCCCTCCTTCTGTGGTTTCCTTCCTTTTTCAACATAGTCTCTATTGTAAGTAATGCTGCTATAAAACACATGGAATCTTGAATATTAATTCAGGGCTAACTATCTGTTTACTCTAGTAATTGTTTTCTTTGATATGAAGAATTCCTCTTTTTTGGTGCTCATTCTGGGGCTTGAACTCAGGGCTTGGGTACTATTTCTGAGCTTTTTTGCTCAAGGCTAGTACTCTTAACACGTGAGCCACAACTCCACTTCTGGCTTTGCGGTAATTAATTGGAGATAAGAGTCTTTTGGACTTTGCTGCTCTGGCTGGCTTCAAACTGCGATCCTTAGATCTCCGCCGCCTGAGTAGCTAAGGTTTTAGACATGAGCCACCAGTGCCTGGTCCCAAGCTTTATAATTTGAGGAAATCTCACTTGTCTATGCTGCTGCTGTTTGCTGAGAGAGTCCTATCAGAAAGTTGTTACCAATGTCTTTATCTTGAAGTGTTTCCCTTAGTAGTTTCAATGTTTCATGTCTTCCATTCTGGTATTTGATCCATTTTTGAATTAAAAAAATTTTTTTTTGACTGGGGCTTAAATTGTTGTTGTCCCTGAGCTTCTTTTACTCAAGGTGAGTGCTTTACCATTTGAGCCACAGGGCCACTTCCAGCTTTTTGAATAGTTTATTGGAGATAAGAGTCTCACAGAGTTTCTTGCCTAGGCAAGCTTCAAATCATAATTCCCCAGATCTCAGCCTCCTATAAGCTTGTATTAGAGGCATGAGCCACCAGCCCCAGTGGTTTTTTGTTTTGTTTTGTTTTTTGTTTTTGTCTTTTGAATTTTTTTATACAGGGTAAGAGATAAAAGAACCAGTCTCAGCCTTCTATATGTGGATAATCAGTTTTCTCGCATCACTTTGTGTGTGTGTCTGCGTGTGTCTGCGTGTGTCTGCGTGTGTCTGCGTGTGTCTGTGTCGGTCATGGGGCTTGAACTCTGGGCTTGGGTGCTATCTGTGTGCTCTTCAGCTCAAGGCTAGTGCTCTACTGCTTGAGCCACAGCACCACTTCCAGTTTTCTAGTGGTTTATTGGAGATGAGTCTCATGAAGTTTGCTTCCCCAGGCTGGATTTGAACCATGATCCTCAGATCTCAGCTTCCTGAGTAGCTAGGATTATAGGTGTGAGCCACCGGTGCCCAGCTTCAGCATCACTTTTTTTTTTTTTTTTTTTTTGGTCCGGTTGTGTGGCCTGAACTCTGGACCTGGGCGCTGTCCCTCAGCTTTTCAGCTCAAGGCTAGCGCTCTACCACTTGAGCCACAGCACCACTTCTGGCTTTTTTCTTTTTGCTTATGTGGTGCTGAGGAATTGAACCCAGGGCCTCAGGCATGCAAGGCAAGCGCTCTACCACTGAGCCACCTTCCCAGCCCCAGCATCACTTTTTAAAGATACTGTCTTCAGTATATGTTTGGCATCAAGAATCAGATAGCTATAGTTGCTTGAGCCTTTTTCTGGATCCTCAATTTTGTTCCATTGGTCTATGTCTGTTTTTGTGCTATTTATTTTTGGTTCTATGGCTCTATAGTATAATTTGAAATAAAGTATTGTAATTTTTCTAATGTTTTTCCCTTTGCTCAGGTTTGCTTTGCTATTTGTGATCTTTGTGCTTCCATATGAATGTTAGCTTTTTTCCTCCCTGTGGTAATGACATATTCATGGTATACAGAGCCTTTTAAGTACTAAAATGCTTTTTAATTGTTTTGCTTTGACCAATGTTTAAAACAGTATATGGAACTTGATTTTTGTTTCTATTGAATGAGTAATGGGCTTTAATTATGTGAATATTTATTATTAATGTTATTATTTTATTCTGACCTGCTTTTAGCTCTTTAGATATTTATTTTGTTTTCCTTTGGTCTTATCCCTAACCATCTGTTTTTTCAGTTCTGTTGTTGATACCGTAGTTGATGTATTTATTAGTAGTTTTGCCAGTTTTCTTTTTTTTTGGGTTCGGTCATGGGGCCTGAACTCTGGGCATGGGCGCTGTCCCTCAGCTTTTCAGCTCAAGGCTAGCGCTCTACCACTTGAGCCACAGCGCCACTTCCGGCTTTTTTCTTTTTGCTTATGTGGTGCTGAGGAATCGAACCCAGAGCCTCTGGCATACAAGGCATGCACTCTACTACTGAGCCACCTTCCCAGCCCTTTGCCAGTTTTCTTTCTTATGGTTTTGCCAGTTTATTTCTAATCAGCTATAGTCTGAAAGATAAGAGCTAGAGTTTTATTTTTAAGTGTTCTATTAATGAAACCTTATAAAGGAAAAGGATTACAGTGAAGAGACTTCACCATCGTGATATTGTATCTTTTCACTTTCATTTTGGATTATGGTTAGGCTTCACAGTTTGCGAGTCAACTTTATGTGAGTAGAAAGTGGTTCCTTTTTAAAATTTTAGAATTCTTTTAAGAATTTCAAGTGGAATCAGATAATTTTCAGTGAAAACCACCTTAATTAATTTTTTTTTTTTAATTTCAGAGCTCCAGAGATTATATTGGGGTTGCCGTTTTGTGAAGCCATAGACATGTGGTCATTGGGATGTGTGATTGCAGAATTGTTCCTTGGATGGCCACTCTACCCTGGAGCCTTGGAGTATGATCAGGTACTAGAACTGTCACGGTAATCTTGTTGAATTGCTAGAAAGCAAATAATATTCGGAAATGCCTGACCCTAAGGTATTCAAAATATTTACTCTTCATGAAGTACAAAACCTGAGATTTTAAGCAATAAAATGTAAACTCTTTTGGTTTACTCTATCTATCTATCTATCTATCTATCTATCTATCTATCTATCTATCTATCTATCTATCTATCATCTATCTATCTATCTATCCATCCATCCATCCATCCATCCATCCATCCATCCATCCATCCATCCATCCATCCATCCATCCATCCATCCATCCATCCATCCATCTATCTATCTCCTAAAACATGCCATAAAATTTGGTCTAAATTTTGCATGAAATTTGGTCTTAAATCAGCAACCATTATTGATGGTAAGTATTTTACTTACTAGAACTTTGTTTTGTTTTGTTTTTGGTGGGTCAAGGGCTTGAACTCTGGGCCTGGGCGCTGTCCCTCAGCTCTTCAGCTCAAGGCGCTCTACAGCTTGAGCCACAGTGTCACTTCCAGTTTTCTGGAGGTTAATTAGAGATAAGAGTCTCACAGATTTTTCTGCCTGGTCTGGCTTTGAAGCTCGATCCTCAGATCTCAGCCTCCTGAGTAGCTAGGTTTACAGGCATGAGCTACCAGTGCCCAGCACTTACTAGAACTTTTATTAGTCTTTTCTGCCTTTTTAAAAATGCTGCTGAAAGACTCGTTTTGTATTATTTAATGATTTTTCAGTAGGATGCAGAAATTTACCTTATAAATATACTTTTCCAACTTTTTTTTTTTTTTTTTTTTTGCCAGTCCTGGGCTTGAACTCAGGGCCCAGGTGCTGTCCCTTGGCTTTTGTGCTGGAGGCTAGCGCACTACCACTTGAGCTACATTTCCACTTCCAGCTTTTGGGTAGTTAATTGGAGATTCGAGTCTCTTGCTTTCCTGGGTTGTCTTTAAACAGAGATCCTCAGATTGCAGCCACCCAAGTAGGTAGGAATACAGGTGCAAATCACTGATACCTGGCCCAACATACTTTTTTTTTTTAAAATACTTTTCCAAACATACTTTTCCTTTCTAACCTGATAGACAATATTGTTATCTAGCATCTTGATTTTTTAATATAAGATTATTGTTTTGAGAAATTGTCTTCTTTATTCATTATTATTTTAATGCTTCTGTGTTTTAAAGGAAAATGTTAGTGAAAATCAACAATGTTAGGTGGGTGCACGTGGCACCATCTTCCTGACTCAGCTTCTCTCAGATGCTGGGATTATAAGTATGCGCCAGCACACTTCACTAATTTTAAGCAAGAGGGGAGGGAAAAACAAAGAAAAAGAAACAGCATTTTAAAACACAGGTGAAATAATCTTATAGTATGCTGTGAATTCTAATTTTCCGAGCTTAGTTTCAAGACTTAGATTTTCTTCTTCTTTTTTTTTTTTTTGAGGCTTGAACTCTGGGCCTGGGCATTGTCCCTGAGCTCTTCAGTTCAAGGCAAGCACTCTACCACTTGAGCCACAGTGCCACTCCTGGTTTTCTGGTGGTTTATTGGAGATAAGAGTCTCATGAACTTTGTCCTGCTGGGGCTGGCTTTGTACTTTGAGCCTCAGATCTCAGCCTCCTGAGTAGCTAAGTTACAGGTATGAGCCACCAGCGCCTGGCCTAGATTTTCTTCTTCTTCTTCTTCTTCTTTTTTAAAAAAATTTTTTTTTTGGGTCCAGTCGTGGGGCCTGAACTCTGGGCCTAGGCGCTGCCCCTCAGCTCTTCAGCTCAAGGCTAGCTCTACCATTTGAGCCACAGCGCCACTTCCGGCTTTTTTCTTTTTGCTTATGTGGTGCTGAGGAATCGAACCCAGAGCCTCATGCATGCAAGGCAAGCGCTCTACCACTGAGCCACCTTCCCAGCCCCTAGATTTTCTTCTTGAGATGACTAAAATGTGCTTAATACTACTTATTATATTAGATGTTATTATTGGCACGATCTTATATTATCCTGTAGTGACTTTACCCATGAACCTTCTGTTTTAGGTCACATTTTCTATAGTTTCTATGCTTCCTCCTGCATGTTTAGGATAACATTTGGAAAAATTCCCCAACAACCCCCTCTTCCTTTAGCTTTTTACTCAAAACTGATGCAGATATTAAGACGATTGTTAGTTCTAAAACAGTTGCTAATCTAATCATTCCTGTAATCCCTTGGTTGCAGAAATACTGAGGCTAGTCAACTGTTAGAAGTACATTTTACGGCCCTGGCACTGGTGGCTCATGCCTGTAATCCTAGCTACCCAGAAGGCTGAGCTGAGGATCATGGTTGGAAGCCCAGGCAGGAAAGGCCATGAATCTCTTATCTCCAATTAACCACCTAAAAACTGGAAGTGCAGCTGTTGCTCAAAGTGGTAAAGTGCTAGCCTTGAGCAAAAAAGCTCAAGGATAGTGTGGAGGCTTTGGGTTCAAGCCTCCATACCCCCAGTACCAAAATATTAAAAAGAAATATGCTTTGTGGATCACCAGTTAATGTATTCTTGTGTCATGGAGTAGGACACCATCTAGTGGCAGTTCAAGTTTACTTAATATTGTGCTTTGGATTTGGACTCCACAATTCTTGGACAACTGATATTGATTAGGACTATAAAGGACTACAGAGATTATCTGTTATCTTATTATATAGAGAAGAGAAAACTCAGACACCTCTCCTCCCTTGTCAAATGGATGGATATGAATGAATTATAATAGCAATTTTAAAGATAAAAGCCCTGACCAAACCCCAATTTTCCTAAATTCTGTAATCGACAGTAAAAGACAAAAAACCAAACTAAACCCTTGGGCCAAGTGTTATGTGGTATATATTAATATTTTCAGAAATGTATTATAGGGGCTGGGAAGGTGGCTCAGTGGTAGAGCGCTTGTCTTGCATGCATGAGGCCCTGGGTTCAATTCCTTAGCACCACATAAGCAAAAAGAAAAATGCCAGAAGTGGCGCTGTGGCTCAAGTGGTAGAGCGCTAGCCTTGAGCTGAAGAGCTGAGGGACAGCACCCAGGCCCAGATTTCAGGCCCCACGACCAGACCCCCCCACCCTCCAAAAAAAGTGTATTATAAAGTGATTGAAAAAAATCACTATCATATAGCATCAATAGTTTTTATTCAGGGTTTCAAAATATTTACTTTCTTAAGTACATTCTTCTTACTCAGAAACTTTGGTCTTACCAAAATTTTATTTTATTTTTTGGTCGGTCATGGGGCTTGAACTCTGGGCTTGGGTGCTGTCCCTGCCCTCTTCAGCTCAAGGTGAGCACTCTACCGATTGAGCCACAGTGCCACTTCTGGTTTTCTAGTTGTTTTTATTGGAGATAAGAGTCTCATGGGCTTTCCTACCCTGGCTGGCTTTGAACCGTGATCCTCAGATCTCAGCCTCCTGAGTAGCTAGGATTACAGGCATGAGCCACCAGCGCCTGGCTAAATGTCTATTTTTAAGATAAAGGTGCACTCTATTTATAATTCTCTTTAATATTTTCTTTGAGTCCTAAACTATTGGGATCATGCTTTTTGCATCCATTAATGTGTGTGGTAGAGCTCCTGATTAGCATGTAAGGGAATTTCTGGGGGTGCATCGAGGGTTAAGGGTGTTCATGTATTTTAAAACTATTAATGTGGGCCAGGCACGGGGGCTCATACATACCTGTAATCCGAGCTACTGAAGAGGCTGAAATACGAGGATCACAGTTCAAAGACAATCCCAAGAAATTCAGTGAGCCTTTTATCAACAATGAACTTCCAAATAGAAATAGAGCTATGGTTCAAGTAGTAGAGCACTAACGTTGAGCAGAAAAGCTCAGAAACAGTGTCCAGGCCCTGGATTCAAGCCCCAGGGCTGGTAAAAACAAAACTATTAAGTATTTTCTCCATCTCCTTAGATTATAATTACCTCACTTAGGATGTGATAGGATCACCAAATAGGATATCCCTCATCTGTTCTCTATTCCAGTTATCAGCTTTGACATTCCAGATAGGACATTGACACCATTCATTTATTTATATCTACATTCGGTTTTGCTTTTGAAATTTCTTTTGATTTTTTTTAAAATTAATTTTTGGGGGCCATGTTTGTTTATATATAGTAAATCCTCAAAATATGGTATATTTACTGTTTAAAGACGGGACCCAGCTAACTTGGGAAAATTCATTTAAACTTTAGTACCTAGCAGTTCTATATTTTATACCTTCATAGTAGCTTCAAAATAATACACATCTGAAATAGACAGATGTAAAGAAAAATAGTAAGAGAAATTTTAGCATATTTCCTTCTATAATTAATAAAACAAAGAAAATCAATGAGTATAGAAGTTTTGAACACATGATTAAGTTGATATATTCACTAAGTTCTTAAGAGTTATATATTAAAAATCAAATTTAAATCAGTAGGAAAAAATGTTCAGATCATTTTAACTTTGTTATTTGTATTTCAACCTTTTCATGATCATCATCACTGTTTCTGAGGACTTCCTTTTTGAATTTTTCTTGACAGCTAGGTACTGACTATATTAAACATTTATCATGACACATTTCATGTGCATTTTATTTGTACACACACTTACACGTGTATGTGAAGGACCTACTGATACTCAATAACTCAATAACTCCAATGTTGATTGTAGATATATTGTCTTAAAACTACATATAGTACTTAGCTTATTTATTTTTTATTTTATTTTATTTTTTTTTGGGCCCTGTTGTGGGGCCTGAACTCTGGGCCTGGGCGCTGTCCCTCAGCTCTTCAGCTTAAGGCTAGCGCTCTACCACTTGAGCCCCAGTACCACTTCCGGCTTTTTTCTTTTTGCTTATATGGTGCTGAGGAATCAAACCCAGGGCCTCATGCATGCAAGGCAAGCGCTCTGCCACTGAGCCACCTTCCCAGCCTCTTAGCTTATTTTTAACCAGAAAATATCAAAAGTATTCTATGGAATTAAATAGTACTTTTATAGTGGCTGGACAGTATTTACTTGACAAATGTTGATTGGAGGTTAAACTTACCAACTTGGTCAGTGTTGGTTTGAGTTTAAATAGAGTCTAAAAATATGAATTTATATTTATGTTCTATTTCATAATTTCAAGTTTTATGTAATAAAAAGTTCAAGCCAAAAATGGCTAGATCAGAAGTATCTTTGTTCAAGGCTAGCTCAAAAAAATTACGAGACTCCTGTCCCCAACCACCCCCTTTCCCCAGCCCCGCAACCAAAAAAAAGTTGGGTATGGTTGCATGCACCCACCATCAGCTATGTTGGAAGAGTACACAGAAGAATCATGGTCCAGGCAGCCTGGGCAAAAAGCAAGACCCTACTCCAAAAATAACTAAAGCAAAAAGGGCTGGAGGCATGGCTCAAGTAGTAGACTACCTGTGAAAGCCCTGGGTTCAAACCCTAGTACCACTAAAAAAAATAAATAAATAAAGGATGGAAGGAAAAGAAAGGAGGGGGTGGGGGGAAGGAGAAAGCAGAAAGGGGAGAAAGCTGGATGAAATAAGAGCACATTTAATTTATATGTGTGGGCTATTAAAACAACGGGAATGGAACTACAAAGTGACTTGGTTTCTTTTGTTAAAACTTTTAATTGTTACTAAAAAGGTGAAGCACAGGGTGGGTACAGTTATATAAGTCAGGTAAAGAGTACATTTCTTTTTGGACAAAGTCACTCCTTCCCTACTCTGTCCCAGTTTTCCCCTCTTATCCCCATCCACAAGTTGTATAGTTCATTTTCAACATAGTGTCCAGTGAGTACCATTGCTGCATTTGTTTACCTTTTATTGACTTTTTTTTTTTGTATTTGAAGTTGTAGGTGCTTTTAGATTCAAGGCAACACTGGAAGAATTGTTAGGCATGGGCAGAACTTACCTGTGGTGCTGGACCAACAGTGGGACTTACTGTTTTTCATATGATTTTGTTTTTTTTTTTAGCCAGTCCTGGGGCTTGAACTCAGGGCGTGGTCACTGTCCCTCAGCTTCTTTTTGCTCTACCACTTATGCCACAGTGTTATTTCTGGCTTTTTCTGTTTATGTGGTACTGAGGAAATGAACCCAGGGCTTCATGCTGCTAGGCAAGCACTCTACCACTAAGCCACATTCCCAGCCCCAATGGTTCTGTTTTGAGCCTAAGTCCCTATGCAATTTCTGTATGGTTAGGTTGTACAGCATCAAGTTCCTGTAACCCTTCAGCTCATGCTCCAACACTGATTGGTATTTCTTACTTCATGTTTCTGATACTGTAACCCTGCTTTGTGTAGCTTATTTTTGGTTGTGCTCACGGAGCCAGTTTATGAATGATACCCTTATGAGTTGAGTACCTCTCCACTCTTTAACCAGGGAAGAAAGGGGAGGGAAAGGCCAGTCAGGTCTCATAATAAGGATTTTGGATACAACATGTTCTCTTCAAAACTGAAAGGGCATCATGACCAATATAAAGTCAGGGCTTACTTGCCATTTTGTTTTATTTTTCAGGAACATTGTTCTGTGCTCTGTGGCCTTTTAGCTTGGTTATTTTCTTCACTGTGGCACTTGATTGCTTAATTGAAAATCGTGTGCTTAAGTACTTGTTTTACTGAATTGCATGCTTTCAAAGATTACCATCATAGTTTTTCATGTGCATTCCTAAGCATCTTAGCCACTGTGTGTTTGTTCAAATGGCTTTCCTATATATGGTGCAGTAGTATCTAAGTACTGAACCGTTAATACTTTTCTTCCCATTCTCTTGTTTCCTTAAAATATGGAATTTAGTTATTTAGGGGGTGGTAGTGGGGGAAATGGACAACACTTCAGTGAAATAAAGCTAATTTGTAATGAGATTTGAGTTGTTGCTTAATTTAAAATCAGGGATACACAGTTCCTTTTGGAGGAGGATATGAAGAAGGAGGAAAAGAAGAGGGTAATGGAGATGAATATAATGAAAGTATTTATACAGATATGTATGAACATACAACAACAAAACATATTGAAGTTCTTCCAAGAGGTGGAAGGGAGAGGATGATAGAGGGGTGTGATTGGGGAGATGCATTGTATACATGCATGGAAACATCACAGCGAAACCCATTTGTACTAATAGAATGCTAATTTTTACTAATATATGCCCATAAGAGGAAAAAAAAGACTATGTTGTAAAGGGGCTCACAATCTAGTGATAAAACAAGTGGCCGGGCACCGGTGGCTCACGCCTGTAATCCTAGCTACTCAGGAGGCTGAGATCTGAGGATTGCAGTTCGAAGCCTTTCGGGGCAGGAAAGGCCATGAGGTTCTATATTTCCAGTAGACCACCAGAAAACTGGAAGTGGCTCTGTGGCTCAAGTGATAGAGCACTAGCCTTGAGCTGAAGAGCTGAGGAACAGCGCCCAGGCCCAGAATTCAAGCCCCACAACTGACAAAAAAAGATAATTGTATTATAAGTGCATTAAAATTGTTATGTTCTAGCCAAGTGCTGATGGCCAATGCCCTGTAAGTCCTTGCTGTTCTTTTTTTTTTTTTTTTTTTGCTATGGGGGAATAGTTTTTATGCTCTCAATGTCTTGATATAATGCAAAGGGGTGTAATTGCCTTTGCTTGTTATAAGAAGATTCTCTTTTCCTCCCTTGTGCTTGTTTGAACTAAGAGCCTTGGACTTGCTTGCTTGGTTCACTTGCCTGGCTAATGAGCTTTCACTTAAGCTACACCTCCAGCTTGGCTCTTTTGGAGATGGAGCCTTATGAAGTTTTTTTCCCAGGCTGACTCTGAACTTTGATCCCTTGGATATCAGCCTCCTGAGTAGCTGGCATTATATGTGTGAGACCCTGGCACCTGGCTGAAAAAAGAAGATTCTTGATCTTGGTCTTTTATTTTTTTTTGATACAGAGTTTTGCTAATAGCTCAAGTTGTCTTCAAAATTTGAATCCTTCTGTCTCTGTCTTCCTAGTGCTGTAATTATAAGTGTATGCTTTGAACTGGATCTTTTTGTTTTTTTGTCTTGTCGGTTATGGGGCTTGAACTCTGGGCTTTGATGCTGTCCCTGTGCTCTTCAGCTCAAGGCAAGCTCTCTACCACTTGAACCACAGTGCCACTTCCAGTTTTCTAATGGTTTATTGGAGATAAGAGTCTCACAGACTTTCCTCCCTGGGCTGGCTTTGAACCATGATCTTCAGATCTCAACCTCCTGAGTAGCTAGGATTACAGGCGTGAGCCACCAGCACCCGGGTTGAACTGGATCTTGAAAGAGGATTGGTAAAAGCTTAACATTGATTTGGTGAAGAGGGGACATAAGTTAATAAGAAGTTAGCAATCTAAAAAAGAGAAGCAGGGCCATACAACGTTTATCAGCTGCTGGATGGGCCTAAAGGACAAGAGAATATAAAAGGGCAGGAAGAGGAAGTGGAGGTTTGGCTGAAGTTGTAGAGCACTAGCCATAAGTAGAAAAGTCAAGCAAGAGTATGAGGACCTGAGTTCAAGCCTTAATACTGGCACAAAAACAAACAAACAAAAGAACAAGGAAGAGATAGTGAGTGTGGGCGTGTGGGTGTATATATCATGATTTGATTTTTTTTTTGCCAGTCCTGGATCTTGAACTCAGGACCAGGGCATTGTCCTTGAGTCTCTCTGTTCTCAAGGCTAGCGCTCTACCACTTGAGCCACAGTGCCACTTCCAGCTTTTTCTGTATGTAGTGCCGAGGAATCGAACCCAGGGCTAGGCAAGCACTCTACCACTGAGCCACATTCCCAGCCCATGATTTGATGTTTGAAATTGATGATGTCGGCACTGAGTGATTGTAGGTACAGGAAAGTAACAATCAGATGTATATTTTTCAAAAATGCTTGGTAGCAGCGAGAGTAATGAGTTGAGAGGTTAAGTAGAGGTTAAGTAGGTATTAGGGAGGACTGGAGGCAAACAATGAAATCCCTCGTTTAATGGAACTTAGATGCTATTGGGGTGGAGTAAGAAAATAGAAAGTAAAAGGAAATGATACTAGAGAGTGAAAAGCATGATGGAAAAAAAAGCAACCAGGAGGTCTGGGGTTATTGAGAAAGGGCAGAGCTTGTTCTCGTGTAATTGGCTTTGGAGGTCTTGTATATAAGGTAACAGTTGAACCCAGAGCTGAAGGAAGTGAGAAAACCAAGTGCATACTTGGGAGTAGATGTACCTGGTAGAGGAAACATGAAGTTTAGCGGTTCTGAGGCTGGAGGATTTGTTTGTTTGTTTGCTTATGTTGTGGGGCTTGAATTCCGGGCCTTGGTGTTCTCTCTTAAGTTTTGCTGAAGACTAGTGCTCTACCACTTTAAGCAACAGGTCCACTTCCAGGTTTTGGTGGCGAATTGGAGATCATTTTCATGATGCTCAGATCTCAGCCTCTTGAGTAGCTAGGATTACAGGTGTGAGCCACCAGCGCTGGACAGCTGGAGGATTTAATATGTTCCCTGAGAGAGCTCATTCATAACTGTGTCTCTTCCTCAATAGGCACAGCTTCCATAGGCTACTGACTCATAGCATCTCATCTTTCTGAGTCTCCATTGGTAATTCATCCAGGCTATCAATCTAAACCCCTCTGGAATGTACTGCTCTGCTCTTTTCAGACAACTGTGTTTCTACTCTGGCCGCATCCCCTCACCCATCCTTAAATGTTACCTTTAGTTGCTAATTTTATCCCCTCATACTTCTTTCTCCCTTAGTAAATCTCTGTTTACTTTGAATGTATGAATATTCTCTCTTTAGTTTTCTCATTTACATGCATTATGACTTTAGTATAAATTGAGTTTTTCTCGAAGAACTCTGACTGCAGTTATTTTTAAGGATGCATTTTTGTTTTGCTTAAATATGCATTTTATTTTGGTACTTTAAGCCCTGTATAATTGTTTTCTTATATAATTATAATTGTTTATTTATAATTATGATTGTTTTCCCACTAGGTTATAAATTTATTTAGGGCATATATGACCTTTTTTCATTCCTGATCTAACATCTAACATAGTATCTGATCTAAGTGTTTAATTAATGTCTATCATATTAAAGGATAAACTGTTTTTTGAATTATTTTTCAGATTCGATACATTTCTCAGACTCAAGGTTTGCCAGGAGAACAGTTGTTAAATGTGGGTACAAAGTCCACAAGATTTTTTTGCAGAGAAACAGATATGTCTCATTCTGGTTGGAGATTAAAGGTAATTCATTAAAAAGGCAATATTTAGAAAGCTTCATATGCATGGTTAATCCCCTTCCATGCCTGCCTTTATTTTGTTACATTTCATCCTTTTGAATTTTGGTTTTTGACCCTCTGTCAGAAGAAAATTCAAGTAATTTAGCTCATTCTCTAACCTAACAATATAATTAAATCATCTTTAGTTTTTTTAAACTTTTATGTGTATAATAACATTTGTGCTGTGTTTTCTCCACTCATTTCTGCATCACTAAGCTTTATAGGCAAACGACTGAATCTATCCGCTTCTTACCTATACTAAGTTGGCAAGACTTTGGGGATGGGGGAGCAGTAAATCCTCAGCAATTAACTTTTAATTAGTTTTTTTTTTTTTTTTTTGTCATGGGACCTGAACTCTGGGCCTGGGTACTGTCCCTCAGCTCTTCAGCTCAAGGCTAGTGCTCTACCACTTGAACCACAGCACCACTTCCAGCTTTTTCTGCTTATATGGTGCTGAGGAATCGAACCCAGGGCTTCATGCATGCAAGGCAAGCACTCTACTACTGAGCCACCTTTTCAAGCCCCTTAATTAGTTTTGTTGTTGTTGTTGTTGTTTTGAGACAAGGTATTGCTCTATAACCCAGGTGTCTTTAAACTGGAGATCTTCCACCTCAGCCTCCTGATTGCTGGGAGTACAGGCTTGGAATACCATTCTTTGCACTGCTCTTTCACTTTGCATAAAACACACATTTGCTAGTTATTCTTGTGTTAGAGTTCTTAATATTAGACTAAGCATATATGCTAAGATTAAAAAGTAGAAATTTAGAAATAATAATATGTGATTTTTTTCTTTGATACATATAATAAGACACTGGAAGAACATGAAACAGAGACAGGAATGAAGTCTAAAGAAGCCAGAAAGTACATATTCAATAGTCTGGATGATATAGTGCATGTGAGTATTGTTGTCACATTTTTAGTCTTGTGTGCTTAAGATGATAGAACTTGAATGCCAAGAATTCCAAAACATGTAACTCATCTTCTAAATGGAATAGAGTGCTTGCTGTTTTTAAGTCGTCCAAATGAGATTGGTTCGAAGTTTTCAGCCTTTCAGAAGATAAACAGCATTTGTCTTTGTGTTTTTTTTCTTTTTTTAATTTACCTGTCTTGTTAGATAATAAAACATGATATTCTTTAAAAGGAAAATTCCTAGAAAGCTGCTTTTCCCTATGTCTTCTTACAATTGGGTATTTGTTTAATTAAAAAAGAAATTCTCCCTGCTTTGAATTTGGCATATCAAAATACCTTGAGGATTTGTTAACTTCAGTTGTTCTTTGCTTCAAGGGAATTGTATTTGCCTGTTATTTTCTGTATTTAAAAAAAACAACTAATTTTATCATACCTATATTCTGGCTCATTTTTATTCTGTGTGTTGACATGTTGACTTCTTTTTTTTTTTTTTCATGTTTTTTTTTTTTTTTTTTTTCATGTTGACTTCTTAGGTGAACACAGTGATGGATTTGGAAGGAAGTGATCTTTTGGCTGAGAAAGCTGATAGAAGAGAATTTGTTAGTCTGTTGAAGAAAATGTTGCTGATTGATGCAGATTTAAGAATTACTCCAGCTGAGACACTGAACCATCCTTTTGTTAATATGAAGCATCTTCTAGATTTCCCTCATAGCAACCAGTATGTTATTTTATGTCTTTGATATTGCTGCTTCTTTTTTTTGTCCAAACAAACTCAGTACAGGATGTTTTCTCTTATTGGCCGGTACTTTACCAGCTTAGTAAAGTCTCTAGCCCCTTGTATTGCTTCTTGAAAAGTTATAGTATAGGTCTATAGAAAATCAGTATGTTGTAAAAATGACTTTCCTTCATTAAAGTTAGATAAACTGAATAAAACAAGATGGGGCTAACAATCTCTTAAATGACAGAATAAAACTAGACCATAATCTGAATGTTAGCCCCAGTGGTTTGCTTTTACATGACTTTCCTCCTTAAAAAGCAAAGGCATATAAAACAAAGTATAAACAATTTTCCCTCGGAGGTCACATTTCAGTTTCTACAGGCCTTGGAGTGAATCCTTTTTGAGTGAGTCCTACAAATTCCATATTCTGTTTCCCTCCGTGCCATTTGCTTTTTCTTCCTCTTTCTTCCCTGCATCTGGAAGGAAAAGAAGTCTTTGTTGTTGTTGTTGTTTTGTTTTGTGCTCAAATTCTGAAGGCTGAACCGATCAAAATTTCCTTGGCAAATCTTCCAAATTTTTTGAGTTCCAAACCTTTTTTTTTCCTAACAGTTATCCTGGGATTTGAACTCTGGGCCAGGTTCTGTCCCTGAGCTTTTTTTGCTCAAGGCTAGCACTCTCCACTTGAGCCACAGCTCCACTTCTAGCTTTTTTTTGGTGCTTAATTGAACAGAAGTCTCTTGAACTTTCCTATCCTGGCTGGCTTTGAACCTCTGTCCCCAGATCTCAATCTCCTAAGTAGCTAGGATTATAGACATGAGCCTGGCTTCAAACTTCTTTTTTTGTAGGATGAAAAACCTGAACAACTCTAGTTTCTAGTTTTAAAAACACTAAATGAGGAAGTCATAGGTATGAACTTCAAACGTTGATCATCTGGATCTTTCATAGCTTCTTGAATAGTTAGATTCACCAACGTGAGCCACTGGTGCCAACGAGGTTTGACCTTTTTTCTTTTTTTAATTATTATTAATAAGTTTTTTTTTATTGTGAAAATACCATACGGAGGGGTTACAATTACATGAGCAAGATAATAAGTACATTTCTTAAAAAGCATTGTTGCCTCCTCCTTGGTTTCCCCTTACCATCCTTGCCCTCCCCCAGCCCCCCTCTGGGGGTCAAAGTTGTAAAGTTCATTTTTTGACATAACATCTTGTACATCTCATTGTTACAATGGGTCCACCTGTAACCCTATTTAAGCAATTTGTTTTTTTGACTTTTTTTTTCTTTTTTGAGAAAGGGCCCCTGCTGGCCTGGAACTTATAAATGTCCAAATAATTTTTATTTTGCTAGTGTATGTTAACTTCAAATACAATACCTTTTCTTTTGCAGTGTAAAGGCCTGTTTTCATATTATGGATATTTGTAAATCCCACCCAAATTCATGTGACACAAATAATCACAATAAAACTTCACTTTTAAGACCAGTTGCTTCAAGTAGTGCTGCTACTCTACCAGCAAATTTTACTAAAATTGGAACATTAAGAAGTCAGGTAAGAATTTAACTGCTGTTAGTAATTTATTCTCTTAAAAAAAACAAAATGGTAGCTCATTGCTCTTGAGTTATACAAGTGTCATGTTGTGTAGCTAGATGGTACAGAACAGGAGAGGAATTGGTATGGCTGATTTTTTAAATCTCAAACAATTGGAACATGGCTGCTAAAGTTAATTATTCCTCTTTTCTCATCTAAGTTTCTTACTCTGCCCTTGGTGCTCTAACTGTACCAAAAGTAAATTCATAGAATCAATTTTTAAATTTTAGTTTGGCCAAATTTTGTTTTTAATTTTCTGGACCTATTTTACGTGTAGAATTATAGTTTGAGAAATGCATGTGGATTCTGTTTATCCAGCCTATGTTATAGCAGTTGAAGGACTGTTTTGTATAATTTGTGGAACATTGCTTGTTTCAGGCATTGACCACGTCTGCTCATTCAGTTGTGCACCATGGAATACCTCTGCAAGCAGGAACTGCACAGTTTGGGTGTGGTGATGCTTTTCAGCAGACCTTGATTATCTGTCCCCCAGCTATTCAAGGTATTCTTTCATTACATGGCACTTTGAATTTAGGCATGTGTTACTCTCCAGTTAACCAGAAAAAGCTGGAAGTGGAGGTGTGGTTCAAGTGGTAGGTTGCCAGCCTTGAGTGCAAAAGCTAAGGGAGAGAATGAGGCCAATACTGGCACAGAAACAGAAAAAAAGATAAAATAAATAAGACAAAGTTAACTATTTAGGATTAGTACTCATGTAGTAAAAAAATATATATACATATATAGTTTTTCAGTCAGAAAAGAGGAATTGTATTTTTTTTTCTTATAACAGTGAAATGTTAACATCACTTTCATCTAAAAACTGATTGTGTTATATAACCATAGCCATGTGTTACAGTGTTTTGTGCAGTGACAAGCTGCATGTATGACAATGGGACCTTTGGATTATTTTGCCTAGTGATGTGCAAGTCAACTTAGTTTGTGTAATTGTGCTCTGTATTCATGTGATTAATGAAATTACCTAAGGACTTTTTACCAACTATCCCTAATCATTAATCTCAAGTGATTGTGTTTAAGTAATTCTACCAGTCCATATTGAAGGTGATTGGTATAATAATCTGGAATTGTGACATAGAGAATTTTATTTGTTTGTGCTTGAACTCATGACTTTGAGCACTTACTGATGCTCTGCCACTGAGCCACATCTTTAGGGAATTTAGTTAATTGCTTTTTTTTTCTTCTGTTGGTTGTGGGGTTTGATCTCAGTCTTGAACACTGTCCCTGAGCTCTTTAAGCACAAAATCAAGACTCTACCACTTTGAGCCACAGCTCCACTTCTTGTTTTCTGCTGGTTATTTGGAGATAAGCGTCTCGTGGACTTTCCTGCCTAGGCTGGCTATGAAAACCACGATTCTAAGAGTTCAGCCTGCTGGGTAGCTAGGATTACAGGCATAAGCCACCAGTGCCCAGCTAATTGCTTTTGTAAAAGCATAATTAACACATTAATTGTATCAAGGGATTTCATTTTGACATGTCCATATATGCATACTTGTTCATTGCTTCCTGCTCTTGGGTAGATACCCTAAAATCTTGTTAGTCAAAGCTTTATATGGTGGATTTGATACCACTTTGCTGTCTCAAAGTTCAATATTGTACAAAGTTCAATATTGTAAGCCAGTGTTCATGAGGTACTTTGTGATGTGTTGAAGAGAAATATTAATGTTATCAGGATTAACATGGTGACTATTTTCTGATCTTTCTAGCAGATATGTGAAATGGTAAAATATTTGTTTTGGAATTCCAGCAGGTTGCTTAGGAATATTAGTCCATTAGGAATATTATTAGGAATTATTAGGAATATTAGTCCAGTGTACTATAATGGGCAAATTTTGTTATATCATCAAAGTAGGCAGAGTAGGTTACTTTTTTCTTTTCTTTTTTAGAGGTTGAAATATGATAGCAAGTACAAGTGTAGCAAATATATGAGCCATTCAAAAATTCAGAAGTCCCCAAATTTCCATTCCTTATGTAAGCCATCATGTTTATTGAATTGTGAAATGTAATGTATTTCCCCTTTTGGTGACAAGAGTATGAGATCCTGATGCACTTTCAAAGAAAGTGTAGAGAGTTTTTGTATGAAAGGAAAGATGGGCTAGGTTTTCAGAATTTTAAGCCCATTTCACCTTTCCAGGTGAACTATCTGAAAATAAAATAAGCCTATAGTAGCAAATTACAAAGGGAAATAAGGGCTGAGTATAGTGGTTCATGCCTGTAATCCTAGATAATTGGGAGATAGATTGGAAGAATTACACTTTGAGACCAGCCCAGTCAAAAATTTCAAGAGGTCCATCTCAACCAACAAAAAGCTGGGTATCATGACTCACTTCTATATCCTTAGTTACTTGGGAAACATAGCTAAGAAGGATGTCTTGCTATAAAGACAAGAACCCTATTGGAAAATAACTTAAAAAATAAAGAGCACCAGCTTGTCAGGGAGGGGCATAACTTAAATGATAGAGCATATACCTAAAAAGTATATGGCCCTAAGTTCAAACCCAGTGCTTCCAAAAAAGTAAAAGAGGAAGTGAAATGTTTCAAGAATAGTAAATGATTCAGCTTCTTAGTTCATACTGTGAAACAAAACAGTTTGGGGAATGATGTACTTCCAAGTGTATAGGAAGAACCTCACTATCCTCATAGATTCCTTTGTTCATGTTATGAAAGTTTTATGTAGGAAGTGGATATAATCGCCACCAGAATAAAGCATTTCTTTACATTTAATATAAATAATCTTAGAAGTTAAATCAGAAGGCGATAGTTATTCTCCTGCTGAATAGCTGTTCTGTTTTCATAGGTATTCCTGCAGCACATGGCAAGCCTACGAGTTACTCCATAAGGGTAGACAATACAGTGCCACTTGTCACTCAGGCCCCAGCTGTGCAGCCCCTGCAGCTCCGACCAGGAGTTCTCTCACAGGTTGGTTGTGATTCTTTTTTTTTTTTTTATTTAAATTTTGTATATATGCTGTTTTCCTTACACATTTATAGAGGTACTGATTATATACTGGGTTTGAGGGCTGCTGAGAAGTAATGAAAGTGATAGATGGGAAGTCAATCCTTTTTATAGGGTATGGCATTTAGCTTTTGAGTTATATCATTTGTAACTTAGTCATTTCTGTGTGATTGGTTTGTTCTGACAGCAGACTTGGTCTGGTAGAACTCAGCAGATGCTGGTACCTGCCTGGCAACAAGTAACACCCATGGCTCCTGCTGCTGCGACATTAACTTCTGATGGTGTGGCTGGTTCACAAAGACTTGGAGACTGGGGGTGAGTTCAAAATGAAAGTACTTCTTTGTGAACAGTCTGCAGTGTTGATGTTGATAAACAAAAGATGCAATCTTTCTGAATTTTCTCCCTAGGAAAATGATTTCTCACAGCAATCACTACAACTCAGTGTTGCCACAACCTCTTCTAACCAATCAGATAACTTTATCGGCCCCTCAGCCTATCAGTGTGGGTATTGCACATGTTGTCTGGCCCCAGCCTGCCACAACTAAGAAAAACAAACTATGCCAGAACAGGTTGGTCTGATTAGTACTTTAATTTTACTCTGCATTTTAAAAATTAGTCTTTAAAGTGAGTTTTGCATGCTATGCTAAAGGGTTGCTCTGTTGTAATCAAAATGACCTCTTCAATAGCTTTGTTACAAACACTAAGCGAGCTCCCTTCTCAATTTCTCAGAGGTATTTTGGTAAAACTTATGGAATGGGAGCCAGGAAGAGAGGAAATAAATGCTTTCAGTTGGTAAGATTGTCTTTATTGCCCTTTTGCTTTATTACCTATCTTTAATGTAGTATTTGTAGACATTCAGATATTACCAAAAAAAATGCTCATTTAAATGTATGTAAGTGCAATATACAGTGATACTCTTAGAGATAATAACTTCTATTTTACAAAAACTCATGATATATCACTTACTTATATACATGAACTCAAAAGAAGGTTTACATTATTTAGTTTACTGAAAAGATACCTTAGAAAAGTCATTTCTATATTTGGATTATAGAAGTCACAAATTATTCCTTTGGTTGCAGGAGTAATTCATTGCAGAACACCAATATTCCACACTCAGCATTTATTTCTCCAAAGATAGTAAATGAGAAAGATGTCGAACAAGTAAGTTGTGTAGAAACACAGGACAATCATAACTCAGAAGGAGAGGCAAGAAGTTGCTGTGAAACGTCTGTCAGACAGGACTCTGATTCATCACTCTCAGATAAACAGCGGCAAGCCATCATCATCGCTGACTCCCCGAGTCCTGCTGTGAGTGTGATCACTATTAGCAGTGACACCGATGAGGAAGAGGCGTCTCCCAGACATTCACTCAGAGAGTAAGTGCCAGATGCGCATGCTCAGGAGGGTTGGCTCTTTGGAGTGCAAGAAGATGACTTTTGGAGACTTGCTCCTTGTCACTGTTCTTTGGAGTAAAACATTCAAATGAGATAAGATAATCAAGTTCTGTGTAGAGAGGACTTATAATATTAGGCGTAATTGAGCATTTTGCCTTTATTTGTAAGCTTTAAATTTTGGTCCATGTAGCACATTCTAAATTTTTTTTTTTTATCTTTGAATCAGGATTGTAAATTTTGGCCACTTTGAGAGTATTTCCTCATTTGTGACTTTATTTTTCCCTTCTGTCTTCCACTAGATGCAAAGGTAGTCTAGATTGTGAAGCTTGCCAGAGCACTTTGAACATTGACCGGATGTGTTCGCTAAGTAGTCCTGATAGTACTTTGAGCACCAGCTCCTCAGGGCAGTCTAGCCCATCGCCTTGCAAGAGGCCAAACAGGTAAAAGAATTTCATAGTCACACACACACACACACACACACACACACACGCACGCACGCACGCACGCACACACACGCACACACACACACACACATGTAAACTAAACAGCAAGTCTAATAAGAGCCCATGCTTTCTTTTTGTTGTATGTAAATTAATAAATGTCTGCCAACTTCCTATTGCCTCTCCCCCCCCCCCCCACACACACACACCTTGCTCTCTCTTTCCAGCTCCCTCTTGTTTCTGATCTTAAGGGCTTGAACTCAGGGCCTGGGAACTATCACTGAACTTTTGTGCTCAAGGCTAGTGCCCATGCTGGCTTTAAACTGTAATCCTCAGATCTCTGCTTCTTCAGTAGCTAGGATTACAGATGTGAGTCACTGGTGCCTGGCTTTTTTTTTCTGTCTTTCTTTTTTTTTTTGTACCAGTCTGGGGCTTGAACTCATTGCCTCACATTCTCCCTTAGCTTTTCCATTCAAGGCTGGTGTACTACCACATGAGCCACAGTTTCCCTTAAAGCTTTTGGCTGCTTAATTGGAGATAAGAGAGAATCTCAGAAACTTTTTTTTTTTTTTTTTTTTTGGGTCCAGTCGTGGGGCCTGAACTCTGGGCCTGGGTGCTGTTCTTCAGCTCTTCAGCTCAAGGCTAGCGCTCTACCACTTGAGCCACAGTGTCACTTCGGCTTTTTTCATTTTGCTTATGTGGTGCTGAGGAATCGAACCCAGGGCCTCATGCATGCAAAGCAAGTGATCTACCAATGACCCACCTTCCCAGCCCCCTCAGGAACTTTTATTGCTTGAGCTAGCTTTGAATTGCAATCCTCAGATAGCTATAATTACAGGTGTGAGCCACCAGCCTCAATCTGTGTTTTCTCTCTAGAACACAATTTCTGAACGAAACCAGTTTTTGTAAAGAGTGTGTGTGTGTGTGTGTGTGTGTGTGTTTGTGTGTGTAAGTAATTGCGTGCGTATTTGTGTTGGTACTAGGGCTTGAACTCAGGGCCTGGGTGTTGTTTCTGAACTGTTTTGCTCAAGGATAGCTAGTGCTCTACCACTTGAGTCTCAGTTTCACTTCCAATTATGGTTAATTGGAGATAAGAGTCTCATGGACTTTCCTGCCTGAGCTGGCTTTGAACTGGGATCCTCAGGTCTCAGCCTTCTGAGTAGTGAGGATTACAAGATGAGACTCTGGTGCCTGGTTTAGATTTGGGTTTTTATAGTAATTTTCTTTATTGTTGTAACAATGGTCTACTTGAAAAATTTAAGTCTAAGAAATTACTTTTAAAGAGACATCAATTTTTTTGAAAAAATGAAAATCAACAATATTTGAGAAAAAATCCATTAGAAAAAATACGATAAAATAAATATGACATACTACATAATAAGTTTCATAAACTATTATGAATAGGTTAGTTAAAAAGGAACAAAAATGAGGAATCATCTGCTTAAAGGAATTTTTAAAAAGTGTTCTTAGATATGTCTGTGTGTCTATTTGTATATATAGAAGTTGATTTTAACTATGGGACTGTTTGAGGGGGTAACGTGAGGGAGAAAGAGAATGATTGTCTAATATAAAAATACATTGTGTCTGAAGATGGCATGAGAAACATTGCTGAAAGCTATAAAACATGAGAGTGGATAGAGAGGCTAGGGAAAGAGAGCAATAGAGAGGATTATTCTGACTTAAATGCAATATATGTACATGCAAAGTAGCAGTTGGACCTCTTGGTACAGTTAATATATACTAAAAAAAAAATGACCAGGGAGTAACACAGGCTTTGTTGTGGAGTGCATATCAAGTGGGAAGGGGAGAGTGAATGGTAGGGTAAATGTAAATGAGGGTAAATGTAGTCAACTTGAGCTCACAAACTACTATTACGACTTAAATTTTGAGTAATAACATATACTCTAGCAAAATAAAGAATATTTTTGTAAAAAAATACTGATTAACCCATTGTCTATAGTGTAATCATATTTTCTTGTCTACCTTCCTTTTAGCCAAAGGTTTACATTTTCATTTTAGTACTAAGCTTCTCCTACATTATGATGTGCTAGCACATTGAAACAAGCCCTGACAATGCACTTTTGTGTGTGTATCAGTACTGGGGTTTGAACTCAGGACCTCCTGCTTAGTCTTTTTGCTCAATGCTGGCATTCTATCACTTGAGCCACCCCAGGTCCTTCACTTCTGGCTTTTTGCTGGTTAACTGGAAAGTCTAGGATTTGTCTTCCCAAGCTGGTTTTGAAGCCAAGTCCTCAGATATCAACCACCTGAGTAGCTAAGATTACAGTCATGAGCCACTGGTTCCCAACATGAGATGCAGTTTTTTTGTTTGTTTGTTTGTTTTTAGTTTGTAGAAATACTTTTCTTAATTGGGCACCAGTGTCTCACACCTAGCTACTCAGAAAGGTTGATATCTGAGGTCAAGGTTCAAAGCCAGCCCCGGCAGGAAAGTCCTTGCAATTTATCTCCAATAAACCACCAGAAAACCGGAACTGGCCCTGTAGCTCAGGTGGTAGAGTACTAGCCTTGAGCTGAAGAATTTGGAGACAGTGCTCAGTCCCAGAGTTCAAGCCCCATGACCAACAAAAAACAAAAACCAACAAAAACCCAAACCCTTTTCTTACTGACAACAATCTTTAAAAGACTTTTAAGAGTTAATTTTATATATTTTTCTTCTGTTTTTCCTTAGGTAATATGTATTAAATACTTAATAGACTAACTTCTGTGGGAAATATGAAGAAATTTTACTACACCCTCTTATAAGTTCTTGTAATGTTGGTTAGAATGTAATATATACATAATACAATATATATTAATATAAAATATTAGTATAAAAATAACAAAACGTTACATATAAGATTCTTCAAGTTGTTAATTATTAAGTGAGTGATTAAAATAGGTAATAAGATGGAAATAAAGAGCAGGATCTTGTTGGGACCTGAAAAGATGAGGAGAAGAAAAAGTTGGGACTGGCTAGATCTGTTTATTCAAAGGCAAGGAGGATTTTTCAGAAAGGCACAAATATTAACCTTAGAACTCTGAAATTTCCAGGTCACATACTTGTTATGTGCTTGTACATTTTATGTAAGTTATCTAGAACAGTACTTCTTTTTGAATAAAGCTCTTACCGGTTTGCTGAAGACAGAATATAATGTTTGCAAAAATATCCTTCATAAAAATACTTTTTTGTAGTATGTCGGATGAAGAACAAGAAAGTGGTTGTGATACTGTGGATGGCTCTCCAACCTCAGACTCCTCCGGGCACGACAGTCCATTTGCAGAGAGTAGTTTTGTGGAGGACACCCATCAAAACACAGAACTGGTTAATAATACCTCTGCTGACACAGAAACCAAGCCAGCTGTTTGTACTGTTGTGGTACCACCAATGGGGATAGACAGTGGATTAAATGCAGAAGAGCATATGGCAAACCCAGGTAAATCTGTCATATGAAAAACATCTCCTGATATCATTCAATGCTTTTAAGTCACATAGTTTTAAATTAAAACTTAAGGTCCTCAGATCACTTATATAAAATACCTAAAGGCTTTTGCAATTTTCAGTAGAGAAGAAATAAGCACCCACTCTAATACTTTGTTTCATTATTGACAGAGTCTACATGCCAGCCATTACTAAAAGGACGATCTGCCCCGGGAAGATTAAATCAGCCTCCTGCAGTGGGAAATCGTCAGCAAAAATTGACATCAGCATTCCAGCAGCAGCATTTGAACTTCAGTCAGGTGTGTTGGTTTGTGACTCTTACCAGTCTTTGGGAGTCATGTATACCAGTTGTTTTTTCACTAAGAGGAGAAAAGATTACTATAGGTAGTCTGAATAATATTTTCCTTTATCCAAGTGATTAATGAGATCCTTACCTAATAGGATAATTAGCAAAGTTTCCACAGAACTTATAAATTCTTAGGTTCTCTAATTCTCTTAGAGAATTGCAACCATACACTAAAGGATTGGTGGCTTGCTTCCTTGTTTAGGTCAGGAAGCTTGGAACTTGCTATGTAACCCAGGCTGGTCTTAAACTTGATCCTCCTGCCTCAGCTTCCCAAATGCTAGAATTACAGGCATGCACAGCAGCATACCTTGCATGGTGGCTATACTTCTTATGTGTTAGTAGGGGGAATCATTTGATATGTGTTAGCAGGGTGATCATCCACTGTTGAATGCTGTGCTTGCTCAACAAATGTATTTCACTAGAGGAAAGAAAAGGTAACAGTTAGCACTGTTAGAGCTGGCTTCAAAATCTTTACTTTGCCAAGTACTATATATACTACTATAGCCAAATCTCTTCAACATATCTGGAATTAATGGAAATCATGGTTATATCATGAGATTGTTTAATAAAGTTACATAATAGTTTATCATAGAAACTTAATAACATTCAAAATATAAACTGTTAGCTTTACATAAATAAATGCTATATAAATGGTAGCTGTTAGCAGTGAAACAGACAAGAATGGTACGAGCAGTAGTAGTGGCAGTGTTAACATTGTAGTAACATGTTGTAATAACTTATTAAATTGTCATATCCACTGTGAGTAAGTCTTTTATAACCTTTATAAAGTTTCCTTTTATCTTATAAAATGTTATTCAGTCAGCTTTTTCTTTGTGATTAGGTTCAGCATTTTGGATCTGGGCATCAAGAATGGAATGGAAACTTTGGACATCGAAGACAGCAAACTTATATCCCTACTAGTGTTACCAGTAATCCATTCACTCTTTCTCATGGAAGTCCTAACCACACAGCAGTACATGCCCATCTGGCTGGAAGTACACACCTTGGAGGACAGCCCACTCTACTTCCATACCCATCATCAGCTACCCTCAGTAGTGCTGCACCAGTGGCTCACCTTTTAGCCTCTCCATGTACCTCAAGACCTATGTTACAGCATCCAACTTACAATATCTCCCATCCCAGTGGCATAGTTCACCAAGTCCCTGTGGGCATAAATCCCCGTCTGTTACCATCCCCAACCATTCATCAGACTCAATATAAACCAATCTTCCCACCACATTCTTACATCGCAGCATCACCTGCGTATGCTGGATTTCCACTGAGTCCAACAAAGCTCAGCCAGTATCCATATATGTGAAAAGTCGAAACAGTATATATTGAGGAAGCTCAATGATACAAACATTTGATTAAAAAAATAAAAACATGGTATTTAATAAATATTAGCCATGGCACAAGAAAATTATTTTTGAATCATGTAGACTTGGGTGCAATTTAAACAACTTTGAGCTTTAAAAAAAATCTCACTTTTAATGTGTTTTGCACATTTGGTATAACTTGTCTTTGGTCATGTTATCTTCTTATGTAGTAACTCTAGACAGGTGACTTATGGGAGCAGAAGTCCAGTTTTGCTCCTGCTATTTTTTATAAAATTGCCTTCTAACTAGTGCAAGACACGTCCACATTTGGGAAGCCATTCTGTGTACAGACTTAGAGCAACTGATGCACATATGTCAGAATTACAGCATACAAGTGAATTGTATTATCTGTGTCTTAGTGTATAAATGTTGGGTCACTTAACCTAAGAAATTGAGCTATTGTTCTTTACATTTGCATGTGTCTTTTGCATGGGCAAAATGTTGCCTAGACTTTGCTCTTAATGTTGTTCTAATAATCTCAGCTGCATTGTAAACCGTTTCCACACATAGTGCCTTAAATATTTGAGGTTGTTAATGTTATTACCTATCTATAAATGTTGAGG
The DNA here is from genome assembly GCF_019054845.1 of Dipodomys spectabilis. NCBI lineage: Eukaryota > Metazoa > Chordata > Mammalia > Rodentia > Heteromyidae > Dipodomys > Dipodomys spectabilis. Next base: position 5,659,287 of record NW_024870822.1, on the reverse strand, counting down.
ACTGCAGCACTTAAAATCCAGACCTACTCTTTAGTTTTCTTTTGATAGAGTAATGTTCACTTTTGGTTTTGTGTGGTATGATTTCAGGTGGTAGCTGTTTTTTCCTTATTAAGGGGGCAGCATGTTTGCTATAGAAGAAATCTGCTGTCTGATTTTTTCAGAATGATCTAGCTTCAAGAAAAGCAAGCAGCTAGTAGTGCTTAAGAGAAATTGATTCAGTATCTAATGGATAGTTGATAACTGTCACAGCACAGCATTTTATATACTGTTAAGTGAAACAGCAATACAATCTAAGTTTATTTTGGGAGTGTTTGCTGTACAATTGGACTTGATGAAATGTTTAGAGGTGAAGTAGGCATGACTTTGAATAGATAATGAAAGAAAATGCGAAATGCTCATTGATTCATGATGTGGTTTCATCTTAGCTTGGGCAAACCATGCAGTATTTAATAAATAGTAGCAGAATATTTACTATTGAAGCTTGAAAAGATGTGAGTTCTTTGTGTGCAATTTTTCATTTATGCATGTGAGAGGGTTTCGTTTTTTGGTTATTTTTTAAAAGTATTTTTACATTATAGTACTTGTTTTGCTTGTTGGTGGTGTTTGCTTATTTAATACATTCCGTCAGGGACAGAAATTACATGCTTTTTTTCCTAGGAAGTGTGTCTTGGGTTTTTCCCTTCCTTCCCCCACCTTGGTGGTGATGGTGGTGATGTTTAAATGAAGTTGCTTTTACAGCACCAAAGACTTAATCATCCATTTCTTATATAAAAGGTAGCTAACTTTTTTGCATAGACCTCAAGTATATTGTAGTGTAGAGGTGGGATTTAAGGAAAGGTATTAAACTGAGGCTTTGTTTTAGCTTACAGGCAAGTAATAAATTGTATCATTTATCTTGAATGTATCATAGATAAGCTGCTATATAACGATTGCCACTTCAGATAGCTGTGAAATTAGATGATTAACTAGTTGTTATTTAGCCTTCTAATTTCTGTATAAATCTAACTACATGAAATAGAAGTTGGGGTTTTGATTTTTTACTTTGCTTTTCTGTTTGGAGTGTCATTGTAACTACTGTATTGTAAATGATGGAAAATAATTGCATATGTTATTTTGGGGTGTGTTTTTGCATCAGTATTTTATCTCTTAATGTTTGTGCTCATCACTGCATATAAAATCTTGGATGTATCAGTGTAACTTAATTTTTTATTTTCATACTGGCATTGTAGACACTTGAGAAAGCTGTATCTTGCAGGCTTGACTTAACTTTTTTTTCCTTAAAAATCTGGAATATAATCTTACAGCATTTACTGGAATAAACAGTACAAAGCATTTGGGTGTAAAACTCTTCAAATGTTTTGGATTTACAGCATTTCTTTAGTAAATGAATTGTATACCACTAATACAGCATTGACGATAAGCTAATAATGGATAAACTTTTCTTTACTCCATTAACACAAAGCAGTGTTTTATTTAATAATCATCGATGGAATAAATGTGCCTGAAATTGATTTTAAAAATCACAGTATTAGATCATAAAATAAAAACCAGCAGTACATTTTTAGTCACACTGAAAATGAAGGACTTAATTTTCCCCATGTTTCAGTGTTTTTAGTAATCAATTCTATGCATTTTATATAAACAGAAAACATATAACACATAAAAAAGAGTAGGCTAAGATTAATTTAGAAGATGATTTACACATGACACATTTATGGAATCACTATTTGAGTAACTTTACGGCCCTCCACAGCCTTCTAATTTTATTTATATGGTCTAGCAGATTACTGGTATCTGCTCTCTTCTTGGAAAAGAATCAATGCTGCCAATGGATGTTTCAGAAATACTAAGTGAAAAAGATCGATCAGCTCACAACAGGTACAAAGCTGGCGCCATGTGCTTTTTGTTCAGGGCTGTTTGCTACCTTGAAATGAGGTATTTTCTGCATTTCAGTTCCAAGACTGAGTAGTCTTGTTAAAGTGACCATAAATGGTAAAGGTTAACATTCTCATACTACAACTGTAATGCTTGTTAAAGGCATATGCTACTCTTAATTAATTGCAATCATGGACTTTATTTTTAATGTGCTTAAACATTTCAAACTTCAAAATCTTGCTGAAGATTAAACTTCACACTGACAAACACATCTGGATCTATGCCATCTTTAGACCATTTTAATCCATTATCTTTGGTTTTAATGCTTTCTTAAATAAAACACTGCATGAATTTTAAGCTGCATATTTGCATACTATTTTAATTTGCAAATGATTTTTATCAATTCTGATTTTTAGATTATTTTCCTTCAGGGTATTTAATTAAATATGCTTCTATATAAGCAAAACCTTTTGTTTTAAAAATCTTTACTGCTAAGTTTAAACTTGGTTTGTGTTAAGTACAAGTTAAATCATACACTGCAAGGTGTAGAAAGATTTGTTTTAATGAACCCAGTAATATAGATTTGATTACTAAGTTTGAACTGTTAGCTGTTCAACAATTTTAGACTTGTGGCTTTCTTTGATTTGTTTGTTTTTGCTCTTACTTTTATGCTACACTAGTTTGCCATGTAGCAATTGCACTGTGCAATATTACAATAAGGACTGGGAAAATTTTTATGGATGTAATGTCTATTACAGTTTGCGATAGTATTTCTCTCTAGTTCTCAGTGATTTAAATGTGACCAAGCCTTCTGTACTTTGTCACAAAAAGCGGGTTTTCCAGGTGACTATTTTGGTGAGTGTCAAAATAAGAATTTATGGTGTATTACTGTTGATTCACTTTGAATTAAAATATATATATTGCAGCAAACAGCTTGTTGACTTTTTCTTTTCATTCCAGTACTCTTATTTAACTCTCAGAGCCACCTTGTGAGAGTGTGTCATTAGTTTGTTCTATGAATAAGGGCATCAGCACAAAACATGTGGGTAACTTGCCCAAAGTCTCTAGAGAATATTAATCTGAAATGTGAACCAGTTTATTGAACCCTAACTCATATCTTTTCTACCCATTCTTTTTACACTGGAGTCTTCCACATAGTGCCGGAAATACCTGCAAAGAAAGGATGACCGCTGTTCGTTTTCCTTCAATGTTAGGTTTTCTCAAATATTTTCAAGGGAACTATTTTTGTTTAATATGCGTAGATACAGAGGAAATTCATATGAATTTAAAAAATATGAAACATTCAAAAAACGTAGTTGTAGTGGGCCCAATTTCAGTTTTTTTTTTTTATTGTGAAAATACAGAGGGGTTACAATTACATGGGCAAGATACTGAGTACATTTCTTATCAAGCATTGTAGCCTCCTCCTTTGTTTCCCCTTCCCATCCCATCTTCCCCCGGCCCCCCCCACCCAACCCTTCTCACCCCCCCCACCACCAAAGTTGTAAAGTTCGTTTTCAACATATGACTTGTACGTCTCATTGTTGCAATGGGTCCACCTGTATCCCTATTTAAATGATTTGTTTTTTCCCTTCCCCTCCACAAATTATAACAACATCAAATACAGTAAAAGCAGGGGTTATACTGTGGGGGAGGGACATACAAAGAAATAATCTTATAAATGCGTTAGAAACAGTCACATGAAAGAAAAAAGCATTTTATGTTTTTGAATAGACCTCATACTTTAAGAAACTATCAGTGGGAAAGTTTGAAGGGGGAACATTCTGCCAGAACATGATTAGAGGGTTGCTGTTTGATGCTGAGCATCAAATCCTGGGCCTCATACATGCCATAAGCCAGCACATACCAGTGACTATATTTAATCTCCCCCCCCTACTCCCATCTCCCTCCCCATAATTGAAGTGTAAAAGATGAAGTCTTTAGTGTTTGACTTCCTTAATTCAATATTTTCTTTGTGAGATTCTTCTGTCTTGTGTACAGTTACATTTAACTCACGATTGTATAGTATTTTGTTCATACAATTTTTGTTTTATGATCAGTTAACTATTTTCTATTTTTTAGGTATTATGAGTTGTGCTGTTATGAATATTCTTGTCCATTATCCCCCCCCCCCCCCCCCCGGGTTGGTCATGGCTTGAACTCTGGGACTGGGTGCTGTCCCTCAGCTCTTCAGCTCAAGGCTAGCACTCTTACCATTTGAGCCACAGTGCCACTTGCAGCTTTTTCTATTTATGTGGTGCTGAGGAATCAAACCCAGGGCCTCATTCATGTGAAGCAAGTACTCTACCACTGAGCCACCTTCCCAGCCCGGTCCATTATCTTTTGATGAACATAGGAATGCATTTCCTTATGTTATAACGTGGGTATGGAGTTACTAGTGATCACAAGGTTTCACTTCATTCAGTACTATTGAACAGTGTTCCAAAATACAGGTGTTAATTTGCACCTAACAATGTATGAGAGTTCTGGATGCCATATTCTCACAAAAATGTTTTTTGCTTTGTTTTGGTTTGTCTTTTTGTCTTTTGCTTCAGTCATTGTTGTGAGGATGAGTTCATAAATCATAAAACGAGCACATGTGCCTGTACTAGAGCTTGACCTTGGAGTCTTGTGCCCTTACTTAGTTTTTATTTTTCCTCAAGGCTGATCTGAGCCACACCGCTGCTTCTGGAAATCATTTTTCCTTACCTATAAATAAGACCTACATTTTTCAATTTACTTGAAAATAAATTGTAATATTGTAAATATATTCAGCTATTTAAATGGATCTGGAAATATAAAATATTATTTTAGGGTGAGACTAATCAGATGGAAATGGATTTGAGCAACACATGTAAAGTGGCCAGTAAGTACCCAGAATGCACCTGGCACATTGCAGGTATGTCAGGAGTCATTCAAAATACTTAGGAAGCATTACATCCCTAGCACTAGCTAGGCATGTATCATGGGACAAAACACATGCTTTTGTTCTTGGGGATATTTTCCTGTGGTGCAGTAGAAAGATTAAAAAGTAAACTCGTAAGGTGAGTAAAGCAAATAGAGCGGTAAAGGAGCTGGAGGGAACATGTCAGAATGCCTCACTCAGTGAAGTGACATTTGAGCTCTGTCAGGTGAGTACCAGTCATGTAGGGGAAGAAGCAGCAAGGACAGAAGTCTTAGAACAGGAATGAGGTGGAGTTTTTCAGGATTTGCTGTTTGTTTTTATCTTTATTTTTTTTGTCAGTCGTGGGGCTTGAACTCAGCCTGGACACCGTCCCTAAGCTCTTCAGCTCAAGGTTAGCACTCTACCGCTTGAGCCACAGCACCACTTCCAGTTTTCTGGTGGTTAACTGGAGATAAGCGTCTCACAGCCTTTTCCTGCCTGGGCTGGCTTTGAACCTTTATCCTCAGATCTCAGCCTCCTGAGTGGCTACAGGTGTGAGCCACTAGCGCCCTGCTGTTGTTTATTTTTTAGACAAGGTTTTGCCATGTAGCTCAGGCTGGGTTGGTACTCGCATAATCCTGCCTCTGCCTTCTTAGTACTAGGATAAACAGCATACTTCGCTATGAAGTTTGCTTTATTCAAAAAGTTAAAACTATTAATTACCTTCGAGACTCCTGAGTTCTCTTGGCATCACCCCATTAGTGAGAATGTTTCCTTGCTGTCTGTTCCTGTGACAGGATCATGTCACATTCCTGCCCTAGCCCTGGAGTCATCATCCATTTCCCCCAAACAGCCTAGATTTCAGAGGATCCAGTGTGAGTTACAAAGGTGATTTCCCTTTTTTTGGCTAATTATGGTGTCCTGTGTGTTGCTGACCAAGATTAGATTGTACTTTTTTTTTTAAAAATGATAATTGCTTCTGTAGATATTGCTTCCCCAGCAATTTTGTGCACTCTGATGAATATCACTCGCTTTAATCCACACGCACTTCACCACCACCACCACCCCCTTTGCCTGAGATGATTCCCAAACTGCAATGAGGAGAGAAAAGGGTGGTGGTTGTCTCCATGCACAGCGGAAGTAACCACCTGATAAATGCAGGGATTTTTGTTTTGTGCTGCTACTAGGGTTTGAACTACTACTTGCACCATGCCTCCACTTCCAGCTTTTTGCTGATGAATTGGAAATAGAAGTCTCATGGACTTTTCTTCCTGGGTTGGCTTTAAACTTCATCTTCCCACTTTCTGATCTTTGCCTCCTGAGGTAGCTAGGATTACAATGTGAGCCACTGGTACCCAGTGTGCAGTAAGTGTTGTGGTGTTTGTTGTTTTGTTTGTTTTTGTTTTGGGTCACATTTTGAACTCAGGGCCTCCTGCTTGCTAGACAGGTGATTCATGACTTTGAATCATACCTCTTCCACTAAATGAAGTGCTTAGCACCTTTTCCCTAAGGGTTACTATTTGTCCCCAGTAATTGCTGAATACATGTGGACATTATTTTGTAAATAGATGGATGCCGTGTGCATGACCATGATGAACTTGTTTTTTGTTTTGTTTTGTTTTTTCCGGTCGTGGGCCTGAACTCTGGGTCTGGGCGCTGTCCCTCAGCTCTTCAGCTCAAGGCTAGCGCTCTACCACTTGAGCCACAGCACCACTTCTGGCTTTTTTCTTTTTGCTTATGTGGTGCTGAGGAATCGAACCCAGGGCCTCATGCATGCAAGGCAAGTACTCTACCACTGAGCCACCTTCCCAGCCCGACCATGATGAACTTGGACCAGGTGATGAGGTAAGTGCTGAGACACAGCATCACCACGCCCCTTCTCCCCGCTGTCACCCATCCTCATGTTTCGAGTTATCTGGCTGCTGTTCCTACAAGCTGGAAACTGAATTGCATCATTTTTATTTTGCAGATTTTTAGACATTAGCTATGGCCTTGGTCACTGTACACAGTAAAGCATCAGTTACACACACACACACACATGTCGGTTGTGGAGCCTGAACTCTGGGCCTGGGCGCTCTTCAGCTCAGGGCTAGCACCCTACCACTTGAGCCACAGTGCCACTTCTGGCTTTTACTGCTTATGCGGTGCTGAGGAATCGAACCCAGGGCCTCATGCATGCGAAGCAAGCACTCTACCACTGAGCCACCTTCCCAGCCTCAAGAGATACAATTTTAACAACCATCTGTTAAATGGCTTTTAGGAGGTCAGGACCTTGAGCTTCCTAGGCAAGTACTCTTCCACTTTCATCCTGTGCCCGATCTTTTTGTTAATTTTTTGTTTTGTTTGTTTTAGGGATAGTTTCACTAATTGTGTCCAGGCTGGCTTCAAACTTGTAATCATCCTTCCTCTGCCTCCCAAGTAGCTGGGATTACCAGAATGAATCAACATGCCTGACTTTAAAATTTAGGTTCAGTATACAACAGACAAGTTGTCTGCAGGCCTAAGTTGATCTGTGTGTCCGGTTTGCTAAATACTGAGTTTCCATTTTGACAGTTAGTAATTCCTTCATTACTGTTATGTTGTGTTCTGACCAGCAGAGGGAGAAAGGACTCTAGTAATTTTTCAACTGATTTTTTTTTTTTTATAGAAATTTATAAAGCAGTAGTGGTGCTGTGGCTCAAGTGGTACAGCGCTTACCTTGAGCTAAAGAGTTGAGGGACAGCGCCCAGGGCCAGAGTTCAAGTCCCATGACCGACCAAAAAAATTTTTTTAAAGTTTGTTCATAGAAATTTATCAAGCACAGCTAGATAGGAGGTGTAAGTGGGAGGATTGTGGTACCAGGACAAAAAGATGAAACCCTATCTCAAAGTAAGTGAAAAGCCAAAAGGTATAAATCTAGCTATTCAGGAGGCTGAGGTCTAAGGATTATAGTTCAAAGCTAGCGTAGGCAGAAAAGTCTGTGAGACTCATCTATTAACCAGCAAAAAGGTAAAAGTTGCCTTAAGTGAAAAAGCCAAGAGAGTGCACAAAGTCCTGAGTTCGAGCCTCAATACTAGAACAAAAAACAAAAACCCGACTGTAATCTGGAACCTTACAAACTGATTGTAATCATTGGAAAAATTGAAATTGTTTGCTTTGGTTAAGATATTACAACATCTATGGAAAATAGCCACCAAAAGAAAAAAAAGCCAATTGAATAAAGTGTATTCATTCAAAACTAGAAACACTGAGAATCAAAAGTTTATTTTTAGCCAGGTGCCAATGACTCACTCCTGCAATCCCAGCTACTCTGGAGGTTGATATATGAGGATCCGGTTCAAAACCAGCCCAGGCAGGAAACTCCATGAGATTCTTATCTCTTAATTAACCATCAAAAAGTCAAAAGTGGAACTGTGGCTCAATGTGGTAGAGTACCAGCCATGATAAAAAAAAAAAAAAAAATCTCAGGGACAGTGTGTAGGCCCTGCATTCAATCCCCAGGACCACAGCCTCCACACACAAAGTTCAGCTCTTCATGAAAACTTTGGTTTGGTGGGCTTCATTATGCTGTCACGTAAGTGTGTGTATATGTATGTGAAAACATACATACACAACAATGTATGTCATGGCTTTTGATCCTCTTTGTTCCTCATTGTCCCTCCCTCCTTCCACAGATCCCCTTCTGATAGGCTCCTGTTTGTGTCCATGTCATCATTGTCATTGTTGCTCTTATCATCATGACCACTATTTTAGGCAAACACTCCACACAAATGAGCCAGAACACGTGGTGTATGGCCTTTTGAGCTTGTCTTATCTCAATCAAGATGATCGCCAGTTCCGTCCATTTTCCTGCAAATGACATGGCTTTTATTTTTCTTTATGACTGAGTATTATTCTATGATCTACTATATTTCCTGATCACTTCATTATATGTGGGGATATCCTTCCTGTCAGAACCACTTTGCTCATTTATTAGGTAAGTTTTGTCTTGCCTAAGTTGCTCTGGCTGTATGTTTTCAGCCTGTTGAACAACACGTGTTAAGGTTTCTACACTTAAGTCTGCTGTTGCTTCATTTACATTTGAGTACAGTCCCTTCCCCTCTTTTCCTTTAAGACCCTGGGGTTTGAACTTCAGCTAGGCAAAAGTATTATACCATTGGATCATACTTCCGAATTTCAGATTATTTTTTTCAGATAAATTCTCAAACTTTTTATGTCAGTCATCCTCAGACTTTGATCCTCCTACATAGCCCTCTTATATACCTGGAATTCCAAATCATGTACATCTTAATTATTGAGATTGGGAGGCTTACTAACTTTTTCTCAGTATGGCCTTGAATTGCAATTCGCTTAATAGCTCTACCTCTGAGTGCCCAGCCTTAGCCCTGTCTTACTGCTAGTATTTTTCATTTCTTTGCTGCACTTTCACCTTTTATAGCCAATTTACTTTTATGATTACCTATTTTTGTAAAATGTTATGTAGACTTGTCGTTGGAAGGCAGTACAACACAACCATAAGCTTTATTGTCTGCCTGGACTGAGTGACAGGAGAGCATTGATCAGTCTGATAGTCTTTGAAAGAAGTGATGTGTTCATGAAAGCACATCTCTAGTGATTTGTGGTCTGAAGGCTAGTTGTAAAGTCTGTGCTATATGCAATCATTCACAGTTACGATAGATGCTATGGGAACTACAAAGTAAGCTGTATTGTATACAGGTAGACAGGTGTTGTTTAACTGTGGCAAATAGAATCCATGCTTACTAGAAAGTAAAGAGTGCCTATATCAACAATTCATTTTAATAATAACTCAGTTGTAACTTTATGTCACTCAATTTCCAAATAATGATTGATGTGTGTTTGTCAGGTGAGGGTAGCTCACACCTATAATCCCAGCTTCTAGGGAGAATGAGATCTGAAGAATGAGACTCAGAGCCAGTCTAGGCAGTCAAATTTGTGAGCGGTTTTATCTCCAACCAATCAGTAAAAAGCTGCAACTGGAGGTGTGGCTAGAGGGCCAGCTGTGAGCAAAAAAGCTGAGTGAAATTATAGGGCCTTGAGTTTAAGCCTTGGTACTAACAACAACAATAACAACAACAGCAACAATAACAATAAAGACTTTACCGACAGGCTTACCAAAAATCCTGAAAATTTAGTAATCAGTCCTCCAAAGAGGCCCAACCCCTCTTTGCAAAACTCCAAAAGTATTTAGTTCTTCCCATTTATTGACAGCAGAGGGACTGTGACTCAAGTTCACACAAAAGACACCACAGTCAGTGCTACCAAGCTAAAGTTGAGGTTCTTTAAACTCTCTAATAACTCAAGGGTTACAATAAGCCTACAACCTGAAGGTCTGTTCTATTGGTATCCATAAAGAGGAATTTCAAAAATTTAGTTAACTTTTATTTTTATGGTACTGTGTTTTAATTCAGGGCCTCATATTTGCTAGTCTTTATAGCCTACCACTTGACCCATGCCTCCAGCCCTGCTTTTTGCTGGTTCTTTTGGAAATGGAGTCTAGCAAACCTTTCTGTTCAAGCTGTATTTGAACTAAGATCCTCCAGAACTCATCCTCCTGAGTAGCTAGGATTATAGGTGTAAACCATCAGGTCTCAGATAGTTCTAGATTTTTTTAAAAATTCTCCTATTGAGTTAAGGTTTATACCCTGTGTTTGAAGGTCTACTTCCCAATGTGTGGTCTACAAGAAATTCAGACTCTGGGTGATTCTATTTATTTAACAAGAATCTTCCTTTGTAATATCCCTATGTTATCTGTGTGTTCACTAAACATGGTGATACTTAGGCCTAATGGATATCTCTACATGAATGCCTTTTTTAGGTCTTACTTTTTTCCCCTAATCTTTCCCTGTATCCTCAAATATATAGTATCTATAGTAACTCCTCCCTTTCCCCTCACACACCTTGTTGTCCTGTCATAGAGACATTCCATCCTGTCTCCAACATCTTCCTTGTGTGCCTTGGCTCAGAGCTGGGGAAGTTCAATGTAACCCAACTTCTTCATTACTTGCCAGGTGGTCTTTACAGAATTCAGTTCTGATGGAGATGGAGGCATGGAGGGGGACAAGGAACTATTTGGGACAAGGGAGAGGATGTGAGTAAACATAAAACTGAAGCTAAGGGCTGGGAAGGTAGCTCAGTGGTAAAGCGCTTGCCTTGCATGCCTGAGGCCCTGGGTTTGATTCCTCAGCACCACATAAGCAAAAAAAAAAAAAAAGGCGGAAGTGGCGCTGTGGCTCAAGTGGTAGAGCGCTAGCCTTGAGCTGAATGCTGAGGGACAGCGCCCAGGCCCAGAGTTCAGGCCCCACAACCAGACCTAAATAATAATAATAATAATAAAACTGAAGCCAAAGGCGTTCTGTATTTCAAAATCAGCTTCAGGCATGTCCTTGACCAATTTCTCTCAAGCTCAAAAATATTTACTGTTTATTTTCAAGTTGCCGTCCAAATGTCTTAGAAGGACATTAACTTCCCTGTGACTGACCCTTATCTGCTTATAAATAGAAATGCTCCATACTACATACGCTAAACAGTTAAAGATAGACCATTGGTTTTTTTTTTTTTTGTCGGTCATGGGGCTTGAACTCTGGGCCTGGGCGCTGTCCCTCAGCTCTTCAGCTCAAGGCGAGCGCTCTACCACTTGAGCCACAGCGCCACTTCCAGTTTTCTAGTGGTTTATTGGAGATAGGAGTCTCACGGTCTTTTCTGCCCGGGCTGGCTTTGAACCGCGATTCTCAGATCTCAGCCTCCTGAGTAGCTAGGATTACAGGTGTGAGCCACCTGTGCCCGGCTAGACCATTGGTTTTGCCTCAGAGACTGCCATTGAGGAATATCCTCAAATGCTCAGTATGCATAGAGTTCAGCACTGTACTGCAGATGCCCAATTCATTTTCCCTATAACTTCAGTGGAAGACATGCCTTTCAACAAATCTCAGATGTTCACTTGACCACTTCAGTTAGGCACATTCACTTTTACTTTGATTGGAAGGGTACCATTTGTTTTGGGCAGGGTAGATTTTCACAAAATTATGGGCAAGGAAACACCTGTAGCTTTGTACTAAGGCATCCTGATGTGAATGTCCTCTCCATCTTGCCTTCCCATCATGCTCTTTGCAAGTCCTCCCTGACCAGAGAGAGATTTATCATCTGCTTCCTGAGCCATTTCCTCTGGCGTAAATTACATCTCCCTGGCCATATCCTGATTCCCTTGAGGCTATAGGGTTTGTCTAATTCATCTTCATGGAGCAGAATGCTGGGCATACCGAAGGAACTCAGTAGAGGCTTGCTGAATTAATGGAGAAAAGATCAAAGCCAAGCATGTGAAGAAATGATAGATGTGATTGAGTTAATATACAAAAAGTGTCTCCTGTCAGACACAGGAGAGGTACTCTGGAGTAGAAAATGCTACTCTGACTGTGCATGTTGGCTCTGTGTCTAAGGTGATGATCTCATTAGTTCAGAACTGAATCAGTTGGACCTCCTAATAAAAATGGAAGTGTTTTTGGCAAGTGAAAAGGCGCAATGGATTGTTCATGGAATTATATTTACTGCTAATATGCTAATATCCTTGTTGGAATATATATCTTTTATCATATACCTCTTATAGGCCTTTCAAAAGCTTCAATGTAAAGTGCTTTTCTTTTTACGTGCTTGCAACTTTATATGACAATAATATCTAAGCTTTATTGAGCACCTGTGTCATGTTGTTTCTGTTTTCAGAATGGCTTTATTGAGATTTGATTGACAGGCTGTGGCTATAGCTCAGTGGTAGAGTCTAGAATGCATGAGGCCCTGGGTTTAATTTCTGGCATCATTCTACTCACTCACAAAAAAAAGTATGGTGGACATAACATGGAATTCACTAGTTTTAAGTGTAAAATCCAATAAACTTTTAGTATACTTACAGAGTTGTATATTAATCCTCATGATCATACTGAAAAGAAATTTTATGCTTATTGAATCCCCTACATTTTTACTCCTTTGGCTCCAGGCAACAAGCAGCTACTTTCTGTCTTTGATCTATTCATATAAATGGGATCGTATAAAAACTATAACTTTTCATGACTGGCTGCTTTTTTTGTGTGACATTGGGATTTGAACTCAGGGCCCTGAACTTGATAGGCAAAAGCTCTACCACTTGAGCTATACCCCAGCCTTCTTTGCTTTAGTTATTTTTCAGGTTAGGATCTCCTGGTTTTGCCTGGGATGTCTTAGATCAAGATTCTCCTACTTAGTGGAAAAACCTCCCATGCTCCTGGATTGGGAGGATTAACATCATGAAAATGGCAATACTGCCAAACGCTATATACAAATTTAATATGATACCTATCAATATTCCAACCTCATTCTTCAAGGAAATAGAAGAAACAATCCAAAAATTCATATGGAGCAATAAAAGACCCCGAATAGCAAAAACGATCCTTAGCAGAAACAACAGTGCTGGAGGAATATCATTACCAAATTTCAAACTCTACTACAAAGCCATAGTAATTAAAACAGCTTGGTACTGGCACAAGAACAGACCTGAGGACCAATGGAATAGAACTGAAGACCCAGAAATGAACCCACAGACCTATAGCCACCTAATCTTTGATAAGGGAGCTAAAAAAATAGAATGGAAGAAAGCCTTTTCAGTAAATGGTGCTGGCAAAATTGTTTAAACACTTGTAGAAAACTAAAGCTAGATCCTTATATATCACCCTGCATCAGAATCAACTCCAAATGTAAAAGCAGACACCCTGAAAACACTACAGGAAGAAATGGGAGATACTCTAGAGCTCCTTGGCACAGGCTGAAACTTTCTTAATAAAGACCCAGAAACACAACAAATCAAAGAACGGTTGGACAAAATGGGATTGCATGAAACTGCAGAGCTTCTGCATGACAAAGGACATAGCTAGCAAGATCAATAGAAAGCCCATGGATTGGGAGAAGATCTTCACTAGCCATACAATGGACAAGGGTCTCATATCTAAAATATACTTAGAACTCAACAAATCCTCAGAGAAACAACTGCCCAATTAATAAATGGTCTAAAGACTTAAGAGAGACTTCTCTGAAGAGGAAATAAGAATGGCCAATAGACACATGAAGAAATGCTCAACTTCTCTGGCCATGAAAGAAATGCAAATCAAAACAACATTGAGATTCCACCTCACCACAGTTAGAATGACTATAATCAAGAAATCTAATAATAACAGATGCTGGAAGGGATGTGGCCAAAAGAGAACTCTACTGCATTGCTGTTGTGAGTGTAAATTTGTTCAATCACTTTGGAAGGCAGTATGGAGGTTTTTCAAAAGACTCCACATAGAGCTCCCCTATAACCCAGCAATCCCACTTTTGGGCATTTACCCAAATGATCACAAACAAGGCCATACTAAAGCTACCAGCACAACTCTGTTTATCGCAGCATTATTCTCCATAGCTAAGATATGGAACCAACACAGATGCTGCTCAGTAGATGAATGGATCAAGAAAATGTGATATATATGTGTGTGTGTGTGTGTGTGTGTGTATAATGGAATTCTATGCCTCCATTAGGAATAATGACATCACCCCATTTGTTAGGAAATGGTAATACTTGGAAAAATTTATATTAAGTGAACTAAGCCAGACCTAAAGAAATATAGGTCCTATGTTTTCCCTTATTTGTAATAACTAGTATGTCTAGGATAACCGGGTTACCAGACAAGTAGAAAAGGTCATATGCACATGTAACCATATAAGATGGTGCTAAGCGAAATGAACCCCAAGATAGAGACACAAGAGGGTTTATCTTTGTTGCTGTTGTTTTTAATGTACTTATAATGTACTATGTAATTTCTTTCATATGTTCTTCCCCCGTGGTATAACCCCTGTTTTCACTGTATTTGATTCTAATACCCTGCATCTTGAATATACATTTTTCTAATGGGGGGGGGGGAGGGAAACAACAAAATACTGAAACAAGGAACAGGCTGACCCATTGTAACAATGAGATGTGCAAGACGCTATGTTGAAAATGAACTTTACTGCTTGGCGGGGGTTGGGGGAGGGAGGTGGGGAGAGAGGAATTAGGGAGGTGGGGAGGAAAGGGATGGCTGGGGGAAAAAAAGGAGGGGGTAACAATGCTCAAGAGGAAATGTACTCATTACCTTACTCATATAACTGTAACCCCTCTGTACAGTATCTTTACAATAAAAAAAAAAGAATAAAAAGATTCTCCTACTTATGTTTCCCACATAGCTGAGATGACAGGTGCTTACCACCACCCTCAACGTTTGTTGACTTGGAGTTTCACAGAACTTTTAATCTGGAACTACAATCCCCCCAGTCTGTGTCTCCTGAATGGCTATGATTCCAAGCATGAATCACCATGCCTGGCATGACGGCTTTCTTCAATCGGTATACGATCTTTAAGTTTCATTGATGTTGTGTATGTATCTTATTTCTTTTCCTTTTCATTGAGGACTCCTGTCTGTTATGCAAAATTTGTCTTATTTTTTTAACCACTTAATAGACCTTTGTTTTGTTTCTACTTCGGGGCTATGATGAATAATGCTAGATATGTTTGTATGGAACTATTTGTGAAGACATATGTTTTCATTTATCTTGGGTAGATACCATGACATCTTGAGTAGTTATTTCTAGATTTCTGCAAGGAATTCTGAGTTTTGAACTTTGTCACGGGTTACTGGTTACTAGGTGATGGAGTTACAGCTTGAACTCGGATTGTAAATCACTGAGATTTCCCATGGCAAGTCCTAATTCCTACCCTATAGAACTCGAGACAAGGGCTTAACATACAGCAAAGGAAGAACTAGAGGGCAAAGAGGTACAGTACCAATGAGCTAGCCTCACAGTGCCAAAGGCTGGACCAGATCCCACTCTATGATTGGAAGAGCCCCAGCAGCCACAGAAATATTAGTGAGACAAATTGATACTTGATGACTTAAAAAAAAAAAAAAAGAAAAAAGCTGCTGCCTCCCACCGGAGGATTTAGAGGATAATTAGCTAGAACCTGGGGGAGTTGAAACGTCATCAACGGAAGTCAAGTCAACAAACAGTGAGTTGCTAGGCTGTGTGGGGGCTCCTCTGAGCACTGAGATAAGACTCACCCACCTGGGGACCAGCCGCTGGGCCTGGTCGGTTGTCCTGGCCCTTGGGGCAAGTTTGGAAAACTGTTCTTAGAGAAATAGCTTGAGCTATAAGGGACAAAGGCAAACAAGATGACCTGTATTTCCAGGACAATGAACTTTCTTCACCTCACTTCCCCTTCCCTCACAGTTCCTGTCCTATAACCTCCCTATGCTCCTGACTGCCCTCCAGCATTGTGAATGGTAACTTTCATTATCTAGGGCAAGTCTTGTCTGCCAGGGCAAGTCTTGTCTGCTGAGACAAGCCAAGCATCCTCTATGGCTATGTTAAGCAGGTTTCTCTGGTCCAAGATAAGGAGATTTAGAAAGAGCCCTGCAAATGCCCCATCCCAGAAATATCTAGCATTTTTTGAGGGCCCTGGAAGTGAGGAAATACATTTGAAAATTTCTTTTTTTTTTGGTCATGGGGCCTGAACCCTAGGCCTGGACGCTGTCCCTCAGCTCTTCAGCTCAAGGCTAGCACTCTACCACTTGAGCCACAGGGCCATTTCCAGCCTTTTCTGCTCAAGGAATCGAACCCAGGACCTCATGCATATGAGGCAAACTCTACCACTGAGCCTCCTTCCCAGCCTGAAAAATTCTATTTTCAATTTTAATCCTGTCTTCAATTTCTCCCCCTGTCCCCCAGTTTTTCTGGGGGAGAGTTTGTAATGGGGCTTGAATTCAGGGCCTTAAGCTCTCACTTGGCTTTGTCACTTGGCTTAAGACTGACATTTTATCACTTCTGGCTTCCTGTTCGTTCATTAGAGCTGAGTCTCTTGAACTTTTCTGCCTGAACTTCACACCATGATCTTCCTACCTCAGTCCCCTGAGTAGCTGGTATTCCAGGTGTGAGCCACAAGTTTCCAGCCATTTCTTCCTTTCTTTTAGATGAGGATTCTCTATGATATCTAAAATATACCTTATGACCCTTTAGGCCACTATGGATTATATATAAATTCTTCCATATAGCATATGTCCTGTCTCTCCAGTCTCAGTACCCTCCTCTGCATGACCCCATAAATCCTCCACCCTCTGGGAGCTGGGACATAATTGTGCTCTCTTATTTCCTCTTCTGAGTGTAAGTTCTGAGTGCCGTGAGGGTGGACCAGACCTTGCTCATTATGGAAACTGTAGATCTCTAAGTACAGCGGCTACAGGAAAGATGTTCAGTATAGTGGTGTGTCAAGAATGGGATTCATAGTAAAGGAGAAACATCTGCTCATTGCTAAAAATAAAAAAATAAAGCAGAAACCCTTAGTTCTCCCACCCTACCCCATGAGAATAGAAGTTTCAATCAAGGGCCTAAAACCATTGTACAGTGGTTGAGGATCTTTTCCCCCTGCCTAATAAAATACTTTGCACAAGACTGACTTTTTTTTTTTTATTTTTGGTCAGTCGTGGGGCTTGAACTCTGGGCTTGGGCGCTGTCTCTGCCTGCACTTTTCAGCTCAAGGTGAGTGCTCCACTGCTTGAGCCACAGCAGCAGCACTTCCGATTTTTTAGTGGTTAATTGGAGATAATAGTCTCATGGACTTTCCTGCCCAGGCTGGCTTTGAACCATGATCCTCAGATCTCAGCCTCCTGAGTAGCAAGGATTACAGGCATGAGCCACCGGCGTCTGGCAAGACTGACTTTTTAAAGGTATGTGACATAAAGTCCCAAAGTCTTAGTTAAATAGATCAAAATGAACAGAGTTTATGCTTTAAGGGGATTTCAACTGTCATATAAGATATAATATGATTGATCGAATGCTTACGGGTGTCAAGTATAAACCTAAATGATTGACATGCATCAACTTGATTCTAAAAACAACATAATGAAAGAGTTAACTGGTCATTCCAGGTGTGTGTGTGTGTGTGTGTTTCCTGGGGCTTGAATTCAGGGCACGGACGGCCCCTTAGCTTTTTCAATGAATGGTAGTACTCTACAACTTTATCCACACTTCCAGATTTTTGGTGGTTAATTGGAAATTAAGAATCTCTCATAGACTTTCCTGCCTGGACTGGCTTCCAACTGCTACCCTCAGATCTTAGCCTCCTGAGCAGCTATGATTACAGATGTAAGCCACTAATGCCTGACTTTTCCTTTCCTTCCTTTTCCCTTCCTTTCTTTTTCTTCCTTCCTTCCTTTTTCTTTCTGTTCTCTTTCTTTTCTTTTTCCTTCTTTCAAAGCCAGCCAGTGCAGAAAAGTCCATGAGACTCTTCTTTCCAATTAACCAGTAAATAGCTGGGAGTAGAGGTGTGGCTCAAATGGGAAAGCACCAGCATTGAGCCCCAAGCAAGAGTGTGAGGTCTTGAGTTCAAGCCCCTGTACCCACTTGTGTGTATATACACACACATACACACACACACACACACACACACACACACACACACACACACACTCTTGGATGACTCAAGCTTTAGTTCACCAGTGGAGTCCACATTCCCCTGACTACTTGTCTGGTTAGTACTTAACAGAGTAAGCAGCTTGGCAAACCAAGGCTGCCCAATCAGTCCGTGTCAGTTGAATAGGAAGCACCTGTGAACCAGCTAGTTTGCTTAGGCCGTCTGGTGAGGGGAGGGCAACTCTGTTCCCTGTGCCCTTGTTCTACTGAGTACTGACTGCCACACCCCACACTCTCCTGTCTCAGGTGAGGCATATTGAGAAAAAAAAAAAAAAAAAACCCTTAGCTTCCCAAAGCCCAGTGCCCGACTTTGCAGGCGGTAGGGTGGCCACAAATATTTATGATGTGTGACTGTAGCATTTCATTTAAGTGGGCCACAGTGGCTCTACTTCCACCGGGGCAAAAGGCACAAGCGGGTGTCTGCCTGCCCTTCAGAGAAGCGAACCAACAGCTCCAAGCGCTACCGCCCAGACACAAAGAGTGTTTCCAAAACCCCAGCGGAAGACTTGCTGCACGTTGACCACGATGACCATGTCTACTACCCCGCTCCTCTGCTTAGATGACCTCTCCCATTGACCTTTCCTCTTCTAGATGTGAGGCTGAAAGGTGAACGGGAAGGAGGGAAGCCTCTCCTCCGTGCAGACCCGGGCGGTACGGGCACCTCGGGGAGGGGTCCTCTCAGGGCCGGGGCCCGGCTGGGCGCGCGGGAGCGGGGGCGCGCGGTGGCTGTGCGCGGGGATGCGCGCGCGCGCGCCGGCCTCGCCTCCCTCGCCCGCCCGCTCCGGTGCTACGTGCTTCCTTTGTCAATGAGGCGCCGCTCCGAGCTGCAGTAGCCTTCGCGGCCCCGAGAGCCCGAGCCCGAGCCGGAGCCGGTGATCGAGCGAGCTAAGGGAGGAGAGAGCCCCGGGCGGAGAGGCAGCAGGCGGTGGCGGGCGTCGGCAGGGACCCGAGCGCGCCCCACGGCCGGCTCGCAGCCGCCGATCCCGGCCCCCTCGCCCCCTCGCTCTGCAGGTGCTGCCCAGGGGCGGGGGCGTCGGGCGGCGCCGGTGCCACCCAATCTGCTCGGGGCGCGGCGGCGCACGGGGACAGGCACCGTGGCCAGTCTGGCCCGCGCCCGCCGCGGCTCCATGCGGCCCCAGCTCCTGCGCGGGTGAAGCCGCGGCTTCCCGGAGCCCGCCACGGGCTAGTGGCAGGAGGATTGGGCGAGTCGCGCCGCCCAACGCCTCCCTCCCTCCGGCGCCCGGGCTCTATGGCTGGAGATGCCCGGTGAGGACCGGGACGCCCAGGGCTGGGGCAGCGGCCTGGATGTGTGAAGGGTTCCCATGGCTCTGCAGGAGGCGAAGCCCCCGGGCCCGAGCAAAGCTGGGCCGGTGGAACGGGGGCCGAGGAGCTGGCCCCGGGCGCGTGGGCTCGGCGGGGCCGGCGCGATTGCTGCACGCTGCCCGGGCGTGAGGAGCCGCGCGTCCCACCATGCGCCGCCGGCGCCGGTGCCACCGCTGCAGCCGCTGCTGCTGCTGCTGCTGGGACTCCTGCTTCTGGCCGCCCTGCCGGGGCTCGGCCGGGCCGATCCGGGTAAGCACTTGGCGGCGGCTTTGCGCTCGGTGGCGGGTTCTGGAGGAGCAGGGTGGCCGGTCCAGAGGGGCACCGGACCGCGTTGGCTGTGGATGCAGGGATCTTGGCAGAGCCGGCGCCGGGCTTTTCTCTCTGCCCTTGGCTGCTGCACCTGCGAGCGAACTGTCAGAATCTGTCTCCCAGGAAGGCAACGCTGGGCGGGGAAGGAAAAAGAAAAGAAAGAAAAGAGATGCATTTCTCTTTTCTTTCTGGACAAGTTGCAGATCCTTCTTGGAGGTCCTGCCGACCACGGTGTGTTTGGGACACCTGGTAATAATAGATGCATTTTAGCAGGACGCGGGTGGCATGCGCTCGTCCACTATGTTTTGGGCTCCCCCGCGTTGAGGGGGTCCACTTTGTCTTCACATGGAATGGCTGTAGAGTTTGGAGCCGAATCTAGCGTGGAATGGCTAGAGTTTGAAGCAATTCCCATGTCGGCTTCCAAAATAGCGTTTTCCCCCTCTGGGTTGAGAACAGATCCCCCAACCCTCTTCCCCATCCTCCTTCCAATAGAAGGCTGAGATTGCTGTGAAATAGATGTCTGTGAAATCTGTGGTAACTGTTTTGTTGGAATTATTTCTGCTGAAATGCTTCAGAACTTAACTCCAGTGCAGTCAGCAATGGTCTTTGGACTAAGAACGAGTAAGTCTGGCTTTTGTGTTTGTTCTGGAATTCCGGGCTCTTCAGTGTATCAAGGAATATAGCTTCCACTTTGGTTATTTGTTCCTGTAGTTTTGTAGTTTCTGGCAAGGATTAATGAGGACCTCTTCTTTTCCTGAGCCCCTCCCCTTCCCATTAGATTAAAATTCCTAATTATAAAAGGAGCACAACACTGCTTTAGATAAAAGGAGTTCAGGTTAAAAATATCTCTGCCATCCACAGCTTAATTCAAAGCCACTTTCCTTTGGTTCAGGTAAAGGTGTTCATGTGTACAAATCAAGGGATCTTCAATGCAATGATAGTGGTTACAAACTTCAGTAGTAAAGCTGAGAAAAATTTTCAGCCCCGCTTATTATATTTCTAACAGTTTTACTGCTGTGTATTTAGCACTGTGGCTGAAAGGCCAGTCTCCAATAGCCCGTGTCTGTTGGCTCAGTAATGTGGAGTTTTTGTTTAAAAGTCTATCAGGTCCTGGAAAGTTTCGTAAATTATTCGTGAGCTTTTCACTTTTGGATATTGTTCATTTGAATAAAGCTACCCAACACTGTTCAGCCATCTGTAATATGTGAAATTTGGCTTTCATGTATTGTTCCTACTCAGCCTGATGGTGGATGATTTTCTCTAATGGGTTTTGAATTTCTGATCTCCCTTCCAAATTCTGTACCCAGACCCTTCTGAATCTCTGTGATTTCCACTACTTGTCTTTTAGACAACCAGAGCCTGATTTAGGGTCTTTAAAAAAAAAAATCTACATCTTCATTTTATCTACATCTCCATCTTTTCAAAATCTCCATCTTTTATCTACATCTTTCACTAGTCTCCTTTTTCTTTTCCCTTGTAGTGTGTGGTGGTCATAAGGACACTGGAACACTTTGATGAAGACCATAGTATCAAACATTAAAGTGGATATTGCTCCCCAAAGCAATGATTTTCCTTCTCAGTGAAGTGACTTATTGGTTCATGAGTGTTTCTGGGTGTTCCTTCTCCTGGCATCCTTGCTGATCCGTTTCCCTGCCTTGTCCCTCACTTGTGGATCCATGGCCTGAAGCACTGAGCTTTAACAGGTCCTGTGGCTTTACACTGTCTTATTTCATGATTGCTTTCCCAATGAAAGAGTTAAAACACTGGACTCCCTGTCTTCCTTCTTTCCTGCTATCTGTTCTCTGGCTTTTTTCTTAGGCAGCTTTTCCCCAGTGTGGGCCAGTCCTGAGCAGGACATCTTTATGCAGGACATCATTGCATGGTGGGAGGAAGCGATGCCAAGACAGTAGGAGGATAACAGATGATGTTTGCTTTCAACCCATCTCCTGACCAGGAACTCTTTGATGATCTGCTGTGGTATGGTGCTGCCTCTTGCTGCAGAATGTTGTCCTATGCTGACTTATCCAAGAAGCCAAACCTGTGAGGATTCTGATCCTGCTTAAAGTGTGGCTTGCCATGGCCATGACTTTTGCACCCATTGCTCTTCCTTGTTTTCTAAACAAAGCTAAGCTAGAATTTGCCTTAGTTGAGAAACTGGCAAAAGCAGACTTGTTGCTGGAAAGCACTGACATGGTCGTTCAATGCCTTTTGACCTGGGGGCTCCTGCAGTGTGTTTCAAGTCTATGTCTATATACTCACCTCCGGCCCCTTTTGCTTGAGAACCAGAAATACTACTCTTGCCAGCAAAAAGGCAAGGCTGCTGTCATCTCCTGCTCCTAACCTCTATCTCCAGGGAACCTGCACTCTCAGGCAATCACTTCTATTTTGGTTGTGGGAGATGGGTGCAGGAAAGAAGGATTTAGTGCAGCAAGTGCTGACTCCTCAATTCTCTTCTGCCTTCCTGGCTCCAGGCAAAATGGTAAAGTTCAAATTAGATTTCCCAATCATCTTAACTGCTGATCTTATATTCAGTGCATGTGTATAAATATGTAGTGTGTGCAGGTACAATGCCATTCCTTTCTGGGCAGCTACTCAGTGTGCCCGTTATCCTCCAGACCTTAGTCCTCTCTTGTGTGTGTGTGAAGTAGGAGTAATAAATGCTCTTAACTGGGTGGTTGTGACAATGACATGTTGTAAGTTAATGCACCTAAAGTATACGACAGGGCTTGCTTTACAGTAAGTACTCAATGAGTGCTGGCTGTTTTGATAAAATGGTGGAAATGGGTTTTCTCTGTCTAGATGCTACGCTGGGGTAGGGGATAGGCAAAAGAAGAATAAAGCAATCAGTCAGTTTGCACTCTGATGCTATGTAATCCCATAGCAAATTGTGGGAGAACAGTACTAACTAAGGCCTCTGAAACCTGTCTGTGTCTCCAATCAGCTTATTAGTTCCTGACTCATGTTTGGTACTGGGGTTTGAACTCAGGGCCTTGTGCTCGCTAGGCAGGTGCTCTATCATCTGAGCCACACTGCATGCTCTTTTTAGTGTAGTTTTTAGTAAGAGTCTTGTCATGCTTTTGTCTGGGACCTGATTCTGACCTACAAACTCCTACTATGTAGCTAGGATCACAGGTGCATGCCGCCATGTCTTTTATTTGTTAAAAGTTACAGAGATTGGATTTGGCTAACTTTTCTCTGCGTCTTGCTTGGGCTCTTGATCCTCTTGCTTTCTATTCCCAAGTAGTTGGATTACAGGCATGAGCTCTCTGTTCTTGACTCATCTTAGTTTTCCTATTGCTTATTACAGGGCCTAGAACAGAATAAGAACTTGTTCACACATCATCTTATAGTCCTTTCCCTCAGTTTGGCTGACTCTGTTAGATGTTAGTATGTAATTTCACTTATATAATTCACAGTAAGTTGTGAAAGACTGCTTTATTTGGGGAATATATTTACATTTTGAAGGAAGGATTTGCTGATTCCAGAGAATCTCTAATTTAGCATTTAGTATGTGAGGAAGACAAATTTTGACCTGTGCTGGCTCTCATGCCCCTCTTCAACCTGCTTGTATCATCAACTGGGAGCCATATTCCACAGATTTCACAGCTCATTCATTCATTCATTCATCCATTTATTCAACATATTTTGAGTGCCTTAATCCTCTGAGGTTACACTCATGAACAAAATCTAGCTGTTATTCTTGTGACAATTAGAAACCAGCACTCAGTGCTTTCCAAACTTTGCTGTGGATATAAATCTGTTAAATTTCAGGCTCTTTATGCAATAGGTCTGGAATAAGACCTAGGGCTGCTGCTGCTGCTGCTGGAGAGTGGAGCACTTTTGAGTAGCAAGTGTGATAAATTAATGTGGCCATACATTGTATGAGGAAAAAGAAATCAGAACCAGAGCCAGCACTCCATGCACATCTGCATTTATTTATATAGGACGGCGAGGGAAGGCCTTTGTTATGAGCTGACATTGGAGTAGAGATTGAAGAGTGGGTATGTGGAGGCAGCATTTCCAGCTGAAAGGAAGGGTCAGGTGGTTGGAATGGAACATATAGAGCTTGAGAAGGATGGAGACAATCAGGAGGTCCAGTGGAGATCTGAAAGAGCAAGATGAGTGGTAAGAAATGATCTTCAATAAGGATGGAGTAAGAGATGCATCATGGTGGACTTCTTGGCCGTGTGAATGGCTTGGTATTTAATTCTCAATGAGATGGTGCACTATAGGAACAAAAGTTAGGTATTTGTGATGAGCGACTAGAAGGCCTGGGATTGGGAAGGAGGGAGCTGAGGTGGGAGGTGCTTGCTGAAACCCAGTGTTTCCAGGACGATGGTCAGACAGAGTGGTAACAGAAGAGGGGGTGGATATGTTACATTTGAACATCTTTTGAAGACAGAACTAATAACCAATGAAGTTAAAAGTGTCAGAGGGCATGAGAAGAACCGATGGCTCTGGAATTTGGGGCTCAAGCAGATGGGACAATGACGTTTTGGGAGAAGTAGGCATGGGGCTGAGACTTGGGGTAGGAAAAACAGAGTCTGTTTGGGGGCAGATTAAGCTTGACATGTTTCTTCAAGCAGAATATCAGGTAATCCGGATTCTAGGAGACAGCAGGTACAGAGGTATACATTGGGGAGCTGTCTTCATGGATGTGGATGAAAACATCTAGGAGGTGGTATATAGAGATGAAGGGATAGCCAAGTAGTAGGCCTAGAGTGTTGCAGCATTTAGGGGTTTGAGGAGTACGTGGGATCAGTCAAAGAGTAGAACAAAACAAAACCATCAGGAGGCAGGGAGTAGAGCAATGGATTCAGAGAAGAAAGAACTGAAGGAGGAGAGCAGTGAGCTTATGTTACAAGAGCAAGGATCTGTGGGACTAGAAGTGCTCACTAGGTTGAAAATGCATAAGTGTTTGGTGGTCCCCAAAACAGTGGGGACAAGTGTCTACAGTGGGTGCAAGGGAGAAAGGAAGAAGGGAAACAGATAGTGACATGACATCTCAACATTTTTCTGTGGACAAAGGTAGATAAAAGATGAAGGAGGATCAATGGAGAGTTAAGGTGGGGATAATTATATACATATATATATATATGTATATATATATATATATGTATATATATATATATATATACTTTCTTTTTTGTGGTACTAGGGTTTGAACTGAGGGCCTTGAACTTGCTGGGTAGGTACTCTAACACATAGGCCATGCTACTAGCATTAAAGACATACAACAAAGGTAATTGGTGACTCACACCTGTAATCCTTGCTGAGGAGGCTGAAACCTGAGGATTGCAGTTCAAAGCTAACTTGGGCAGAAAAGTCTATGAGACTCTTATTTCCAATGAACTAGCAAGAGGCCAGAAATGGATCTGGGGCTCAAGTGATAAAAGTGTCAGCTTTAACTGAAAAAAACTAAGTGAGAGCAACCTGTCCCTGAGTTCAAGCTCCAGTACACACACACACACACACACACACACACACACACATGCACACACACACGTGTACATACACATATGCACAAAGACAGAATAAGAATGTTTGATATGGATAATTCCCCAAATATAGATGTCCAAGCACACATGCTTAGATGTCCTACTTTCTGTATTGTTAGCATTGGAGGATTCTTGCAAGATGTCCCAGGCTTTGCATTCCCCTCACCCCATCCCTCACAAAGTAAAGAAGGTCCTGGGGACAGAAATGCTCTGCTTTTAAGACTCATGCAAAACAGGCTGGACATCCTGTCCCTACATCCCTATGGAAGCGATGAAATCCTAAACTTCCAGAGAAGTTTTGAGGCAGGCTTACCTCACCTCAATTACTGGCATATGATCTAAGAATATGTCTAGTCAATGTGCATACTTCCCTGTTCATTTCCATTAACCTCTAAGCTTGTATTTGGCTTTTCTTTCTCTCCTTTCCCTTTTCTCTTAACTAACAACAACTCTACTCTTCTCTAGACAAGAATGAATCATTGGAATGGCCCAAAAACATTTCTGTTGCTTGACAACATATTCAAGGGGACGTGTAAACACACAGAGGGCCACATTATTCTGAGTTACGGGATGGATGCCATGGATGGATGGGGGCTCAGGGCAAAGGAGCAGTCCGCAGTCTGGGAGGGGTTGGTCTCTGTGATTACAGCTGGGGGAAGGTGGCGAGTGAGTCTCACTGTGGATGGCCTTTATTAAGCAGCAGGCTCTTCATGAGCTCTGAAGGTTAGAGCAGAGCAAGCCTGGCTTGGCCCCTGCCTTCAAGTAGATGGTACCCAGGGCAAAACATATAGATCAGTAGAACACATCCATGAATTAGGTCTTGTGTGGGGATGTGTTATACGTCCAGGGAGGTAGCCACTGGTCAGACTCCAGCCCAGAGTACCACAGTTCTGATTTCTCAAAAAAAGTTGGAACTTTATCTACAGTCTCCTTGTTTTCAAAGGTCATCAACTAATTCAGAGTTTTGAAATGTCATGCTGTACAAAAAGAACACAACCCTGAGCCAGCAGCCTCCCCCACCCTGGTTTTTTTTATTTAAATCAAGTTATGTAGATCAGGTCTAATTTACATCCAGTAAAATCTAACCTTAATTTTTATTTTTTTGGGGGGGAGGTCCGGTTGTGGGGCCTGAACTCTGGGCCTGGGCGCTGTCCCTCAGCTCTTCAGCTCAAGGCTAGCACTCTACCACTTGAGCCACAGTGCCACTTCCGGCTTTTTTCTTTTTGCGTATGTGGTGCTGAGGAATCGAACCCAGGGCCTCATGCATGCAAGGCAAGCGCTCTACCACTGAGCCAACTTCCCAGCCCCTTAATTTTTTTTTTTAATTTGGTGGCATTGGGGTTTAAACTCAAGGCCCTGTGATGGCTAGGCAGATGCTCTACTACTTGAACTCTGCCTCTATCTTCTTTGTTTGTTTGGATACAGCCCTAGGCTAGCCTTGGGCTGGGATTCTCCTTTCTATGCCTCCCATATAGCTGGAATTTCAGGCTTGCACCACCATGCTTAGCTTCTTCTTTGGGCCTTGTTAACTTTTTCCTGGTATGACCTGGGACCATAATTCTCTGGTCTTCACAAAAATTCACTCTTTTAGATATATGGTGTGACAAGTTTTGACAGAACTGTACATTATAGATGTTTCTAAATATTTAACATTTCTGTCATCCCAAAGTGTTTCTTTTCTGCCTCAGTTTCTGGCAACCACCAATGTATTCTTTGTCTTTTAGTTTTGCCTTTTCTAGAAGGTCATATAGATAAACTCACTACAGTTTGTAACTTTTTTATTATTAGCAAATAAGTTGGTTGTACAAGGTGTGTTTTGTTGTGACATTTCCATACATGTAAACAATATAAACAATCAATCCTTACCTGTTCCTGTGTGTAACTCTGTACCTGTGTGTGTGTGTGTGTGTGTGTGTGTGTGTGTGTGTGTGTGTGTGTGTGTGTGTGTGTGTGTGTGTATGTGCACTGGTACTGGGGCTTGAACTGGGGCACTGTCCCTGATCTTCTCCTTCTTCTTTTTTTTTTTTTTGTTCAAAGTTAGTGCTCTACCACTCGAGCCACAGCTCCACTTCTGGCTTTTTTTTGTGATTAATAACAGATAAGAGTCTCATGGACTTTTCTGCTTAGGCTAGCTTCAACCTGCAATCCTCAGATCTCAGCCTCCTGATT
This sequence comes from Dipodomys spectabilis, assembly GCF_019054845.1. Lineage (NCBI taxonomy): Eukaryota > Metazoa > Chordata > Mammalia > Rodentia > Heteromyidae > Dipodomys > Dipodomys spectabilis. The sequence goes on along the minus strand of NW_024870822.1, from coordinate 5,631,729 downwards.
AGCTAGAACTATAAGCATGAGCTACCAGCACCCAGCCTAGTTTGTAACTTTTTGAGTCTAGCTTCTTTCACTTAGCATCATGTTCTGGAGGTTTGTTGCCTGGATCACGACTTCTGTTCTTTATATAGCAGAGTAGTAGTCCATTGAATCACAGTTTTCATATTCATTGCGATGAACATTTTTCAGTTTTTTTGAGTTGAAAAGGTTTTGTGTGGACAGTCTCCTTTCTCCTTAGGTAAACAAAAGTAGGCTTGCTGAGCCCATGTAAACCTATGTTTCATCTTATAATAAATTGCCAGCTACTTCAGAGGCTGAAATCTGAAGATCATGGTTCAAAGCCAGTCTAGGCAGATGAATCAAAGAGACTCTTATTTCCAATTAACCAGCAAAAAGTATGAATTAGAGGCATGGCTCAAATGTTAGAGTGCCATCCATGAGTGAAAACGCTGAGTGAGTGTGCAAGGCCTTAGTGCAAGCCCTAGCACTGGCACACTCACATACACACACACACACTCATACACACACAGAAGAAACTGCCAAACTTGTTTGAAAGCCTCAGTTGTAACGTCTGAGAGTTTTAACTGCTCCTGTGCACCCTCATTGTACTTGGTATTGTCAGCATGTTTTCTTTTTAATTTAACTTGCAGCCCCTCTAATAGTTTTTTAATAGTATCTCATGGTGATTTTTATTTTGCATTTCCCTAATTATGTATGGTGCAATTGTTGGATATTTTTTCTTTTTTTTTTTTTTTTTTGGGTCCGGTCATGGAGCCTGAACTCTAGGCCTGGACGCTGTCCCTCAGCTCTTCAGCTCAAGGCTAGCGCTTTACCACTTGAGCCACAGCGCCACTTCTGGTTTTTTTCTTTTTTGCTTATGTGGTGCTGAGGAATCGAACCCATGGCCTTATGCATGCAAGGCAAGCGCTCTACCACTGAGCCACCTTCCCAGCCCGTTGGATATCTTTTCATGTTCTTCTTTGCTATCTGTATCTCTCATGTCTTCATTTTTGCAGTGCTGAGGTTTGAACCCAGGGACTAGGCAAGAGCTCTACCATTTGCGTCATACCCTCAGCCTAACTACCTCTACTATTTTGCCTTCATTTATTTTTAAGTTGAGGCTTTGCTATGTGCCCCCAAGCTGCCCTTGAACTCATGATCCTTCTGTCTCAGCCTCTGAAGTACTGGGATAATAGGCATGTACCACCACACCTGGATCTTATCACTTTAAAAAGTGGATTATTTGTGTTCTTGTTATGGTTTGAGTTTTCTTTATATCTTCTGGGTGACAGTCCTATATCAAATATGTGTTTAAATAATATTTTGTCTCAGTCTGTTGCTTTTCTTTTTTAAAAACAGAGATCTTAAATTTTAATTAGCTTCACGTTAACAACTTTTAATTTAAAACTTGTTTTTGATGTCTTAGCATAAGAAAATTTTACCCAACCCAAGGTAAAAAATATCTATGATTTCTTCTAGAAGTTTTATACTCTTATTTTTACTTTTAAGTCTGTGATCTATATCATGTTAATACATATGGATATATGTAAATATAATGCAAGGTTAGAGTCAAGGTTAATTTTTTTCATGGATGCTTAATTGTCCAGTACCACCTTTCTGAAAAGACTGTTCTTGCTCTATTGGCTCTCCTTGGCAGTGGATGTGTGTGTGGGTTGATTTCTGGACTCTACTCTGTCATTGATCTCTGCTGCTCTCTTGGTTTCTTTAGCTCAGGACTTCCTGAGTACTGTTGACATGCTAGGGGGGTATTTTTTCTTTTTTTTTTTTGAGGGATGGGCTATATTGTATGACATTTGGCCATATTTCTTGCCTCTGCCTAGTTCATGCCAGCAACTCCTTCTTTCCCTAATCGTCTAAAAGTCTTGACACATTGCTAAATGTCCCTGGGAAAGTAAAACCACCTCCAAGTCAAATTCTACTGTGATGGCTTTGTAGTAAGTCTTGAAATCAGAGAGTGTGAGTATTCTGTCCAATAAAAAAAATCTTGGCTATTCTATGCTTTGTGTTTTTTTCCATATAGATTCAAGTATCTATTTGTTAATCTATATTTTAAAAACTACTGTCCAGGTATGGTGGTGCATATCTGTAATCCCAGTACTTAAGAGATGGAGGCAAGAGGACAGTGAGTTCAAGGCCAGTCTGGGCTACATAGTCAATTCCAGGCCAGCCTAGGGAAAAGTGAGATCTTGCCTCAAAAATAATTTTGTTGAATTTTTAAAATGTATAATTTTATCATAAAGGTTTTATACAGAGGGGTTACAATTATGTAAGCAAGGCAATGTGTTGATTTTTTTAAAATCAGGATTTTGTTGAATCTAGATCAAATTGAGACAGATTGATAGCAATATTGACTTTCTTGATCCATGAACATGATATCCTCTTTTTATTTAGATATCCTCTTTTTATTTATTTATTTAGATATTCTTTATTCCATCAATGTTTTAATACTTTCAGTATGTAAATTTATACACAGTTTTTATATTTTCTTTCTTTCTTTCTTTCTTTCTTTTTTTGTCAGTTGTAGGGCTTGAACTCTGGGCCTTGGTGTTGTCCCTGAGTTCGTCAGTTCAAGGCAAACACTCTTCCTCTTGAGCCATAGCACCACTTCCAGTTTTTTTGGTGGTTGATTGCAGATAAGGGTCTCATGAAATTTCCTGCCTGGGCTGGCTTTGAACCTTGATCCTCAGATCTCAACCTCCTGAGTAGCTAGGATTATAGGCATGAGCCACTGGCACCCAGCAACCTTTTATGTTTTTAAGGCTTTGGTGAATTATACTTAAAACTTTAAATTGGCATGTAGCAATGTATTTAAAAAACATTAATCTTATATGACCCTTCTAAACTTGCTTTAGTTCTGGTAGGTTTTTATAAAATCTTTGGGATTTTTTTTTTCTTTTTCTTTTTCTTTTTTGCCAGTCCTGGGGCTTGTGAACTCAGGGCCTGGGTACTGTCCTTGAGCTTCTTTTGCTCAAGGACAGTATGTGGTACTGAGAAATTGAACCCAGGGCTTCACGCATGTTAGGCAAGCACTCTACCAATGAGCCATATTCCCAGCCCCAGGGATTTCTTTTTAAATAGAAAACCATGTCATTTGTGATTAAAGACAGTTTCATCTTTTCCTTTCATATCTTTATGCCTTTTATTCCATTTTCTTGCCTTATTGCATCTGTCAGAATGTTTAATACATTTTTAGACAGGATTGAGGAGAGTGGTCATTCTTGCCTCGATTCAATCTTTCACTATTCTTTTTCTTTTTGTTTTTTTAGATACCCATTATCAGGTTCTCTTCTGTACCTTGTACCTAATTTGCTGTGAATTTTTATTATGATGAGTATGGAATTTTATCATATGCTCACTCTGTGTCTATTGAGATTGTCACTAGGTTTTTATTCATTAGTCTTTGAAAAGACTTTTTCTGTGTATGTGGTATTGAGGAATCAAACCCAGGGCTTCATGCCTGCTAGGCAAGCATCTTCCACTACACCACATTCCCAGCCCCTAAATCTTCTCCTAAGAGAATCTGAATGTCTTCTGGAAACACAGAAAATCCTTTACTACAAAAATAGCTCAAAGACCCTAGTGCAGATTCAAAGCTAGAAGTAAAATATCTGCTGACACTCCCTCTGTTCCCACTAGTCCTTGCCTTCCTTCCCTGGAAGACTTTCCTGTAACCAAAGACAATCATGGCTCCTTTGAAACCACCACACAGGGTAGGATAAGCAATGTGGTGGAACCAACTAATATAGATGTAAATAAAGCCAAGAAACTGCCTTTGGCACAGCTCAAGGTCACTGCTGCACCTGCCTTCCATCCACTCAGGCGAAGCTTTGTCTAATACAGCCTCACCTCAGGAGGGGAGTTTGATTTAGATTTAGATTTATATATGTTCAATCTATTCTTAGCTGGAAAGACAACCTCTCGATGTCAGAAACATAAAATGGCTTTGATATTTATGCAGGACCAGTAAATAGAAAGGTCTAGAATGTTTTGAACTACTGTTCCCATGTGAAATATGAGCGGGAGTACCTGGAGTAAAACGAGGGCTCCCCAGCTTCCCCCTTCTACTTCTGTTCCTAGTAACGGGTTCTGCTCCTTTGTCACTTGTCTTTTTATTTGCCAAATGTCAACAGCAAACCCAGGAAGGCGGAAGAAAAATGAGAAGTCTGAGAAAGAAAAAAAGTGATGAAATAATGTAGCTTGTAAGTCCTTGTTGAAAAGAGCTGAGCAAAAAAGAAAAAAAATCTCTAAACCTACATACTTCATTATCAAATAACTCTTTGTTTAAAAATGAACAGGGGATGTGGATTAGAAGCATCGTTTTGAATACAGTAAAACTGGATGAAAGTGAATTAAAGAATCAGCCCCATAGAGCTGTTTTGGGCAGCTTCCTGTTATTAACTTATTAATATTGGAGACAAAACATAAGTGTACTGGCAGATCCTACAGACACTGAGTTTTTTTGTTCAATGGAATGCAGGAATAGTTTATTTCTGGGCCAGCAATAAAAATATCTTAAGTATTTTCTATTCTTTTGGCTAGTGTGTTATATTCACTTTTTCCTGGTGTCACATCATGGTTAGTAATGTTTTCAGTTTATCTTCCTACTTGAATTTCACACCACTACTACGTGAGGGTTCTGGAAGTGATTTGCTAAAGTTGTGTGGCAGTTCTGGAACGTTTTTGTGTATGTACTGGTCATAGGGCTTGAACTCAGGACTTGGGTGCTTCCCCTGAATCTTTTTTGCTCAAGGTTAGTACTCTATTACTTGAGCCACAGTTCCACTAATGGCTTTTTGGAGATATGAGTCTCATAGATTTTCCTGTGCAGGTTGGCCTTGAATTGTGAATCCTCAGATCTCAGCTTCTTGAGTAGCTAGGATTACAAGCATGAGCCACTGGCACTTGGCTATTTCCTGGAACTTTTCACATTATTCTCTGATGCAGGGACAGATAACCTACCTAACTGTACAGCTTTGCTCAAAGATGAGCTTCTGGGCCACAGAGGAATCTCATGTGGCATATTCAGAATAGGAAGGGAGCATAACAGAGCTGGGTGGACACTGGCATCAATTGATAGAAGTAATAGCTAACACTTTTGAGCATTCACTATTTTTATTCCTCATCCAAGTCTCACAGCAAACTGATATATTCAGCTTTGTTATTAACCTTACATCTTCAGATAGGGAAACAGAATTATTTTAATATGAATTCATTTCATGTTGCAGGAATAAGTGTCAGAGGCAGGATTTGAACCTAGGCAGCTTATTGCACACCCTATACTCTACTTTATTGTACCACCTTCCAGGACAGCTGGAGGCCACTGGCTTTGGGTCAGCCGAGTCTCATCCACCTCCTTGCGGTTGGTCTTTCTTCTGCCTCTTCCTGCAGACTGGCTTTCTCTACTTTCCCATAGCTTCTTGGCTTCCCTGTAACTAAACCTTGCCTGGGCCTTCACCTCTGGCTGTGCAGCTGACAGCAGTCTTCTCTTGGCCCCTATCCTGGCTTTGATTCCCAGGAGGAGAAGCAGGCTGCTACAGTCTGGCCAACAGAGTTAGGAATGTGCCCTTTACCTTATTTTCAGAGGCCAGAAAGGAAGGGACATGTGGTGCACGCACATGCGTGTGCGCACGCACACGCGCGCGCGCACACACACACACACACACACACACACACACGGCATAGTGGATGCAGGTGACTCACACTTGTAATCCTAGCTACTTAGGAGACTGAGATCTGGGTATTGTGGTTTGAAGCCAGCCTGAGCAAGAAAGTCCATGAGACATTTATCTCCAATTAGCCACCAGAAAACTGAAAGTTGAGCTGTGGCTCAAAGTGGTAGAGTGCTAGCCTTGAGCAAAAAAGCTCAAGGACAGTGCCTAGGCCCTGAATTCAAGCCTCCTGACTGACAAAAAATAGCATGTTTAATCAGTGATCAGTTCTAAGTAAGAGAAGGTAGTGGAGGCAGATTTCCCCCAAATTTGTATCTGCTCTCATGGCAATAAGAGACAGCTTCCTGTGTTGGCAAGCTTTATGAAAAACAGTGAGTAGCTAGATGTATATTAGCATGTACTACTTATAGTTCTGTCAATTTCCTGGTGGAAACTCCCCCTTCATGGCTGATGTCAAGCTCCCAATTCAGCAGTGGATTTTTGAAGTGAGGGGGCCCAGCAGGGGGACATGCCTAGATGAAAGCAACTTACACAGGAAGTGCACCTGTTGCCAAGGAACGTCTAGGCATCATAGGCTAATCATTGGGTGAGTTTGTAATTATGTCAAGGGGAATAGGATTTTCAGGTAGTGAGAACAGAAGTCATCTAAAAATAGTTTGAAGTGTACAGTCCTATGTGTGTAATCTTGTGGGTCCACTAACCCTTTCTAAATAATTTCTAAACAATTTCAGTTTCCTTTGACTACCATATTTCACTGGTGACATGTAATTAACCCTTTCATGGGTTTCAGAGGCCAGACCTCACGTTCTCAGAGGAGCATTGGTTTTGTTTTCTAGCACTGAAAAGTGTAATTTTTCCCTCATGTTTGGATGTCAACACTGTCTTCTCAATAGTCTCCTTTCTTCTACCTTTCAAACCAGAGATGTGAAATCCACATGGTGGCCTATTAGACAGCTCTCAATTGAATCACACTATTATTCTCAATTGGAAGCTTTTATTTATGATCTCAAGGGTGTCTCTGGGCTGGTGTAATTATGCTAAAAGCCAAGAGTCTCGTGACCACCCCCTCTCACAGCCTGTCAGACATTTTTACAGACCCGGGAGTCGGTCTGGTTGGCTTTCTTCCTGCACATCTGGGCAAGTGACTGGGGGTCCTGGTTCCTATGTGCTACTCACAATTCTGTCAACATGCCCAATTTCTCCTGATGAGGCCATGGAGGCACCCCTGGCCAGCTCTCATGAATGGTGGTGCTTGCCACCTGGAGATGGTGTGAAGAAGTGGCAATGGAATAAATCTGCCGCTTTGCTCAGACATGGAACATCAAGTGTCCTACTGAGGGAAGGTCAGTGCTTACTGACTTATTATAAAAATAGTAAAGTTAATTGCTTTTAATTTCCCTTGGGAGGGAGCAAAAGAAAAAACAATTCACAGGATTTTTCTTTTATGTCTTACTGGAGATTTGTCCCAGTTTGTAGATGTGTTGACTTCTGCTAAGAAAGACTCATTTTTATGAAGCAACTACTATTGTGTTAGTCACTGGATTGAGAATTTTATCTTATTTACTCCTCAGGACAACACTGTTAAGATAGATTGGCCCATTTTGCTCGGAGGAAGTGGAAATGGAGAGGGCAGTGAAGAATCCGACTTACCTAAAGGCATGTTGCTACGAAGAGATATAGGTAGGAGGTGAAAATACATCTGACTACAGTGCAAATATATTTTCAGCTCCGCCGTCCAGCCCCTCCCTAGATTTCATTGAATTTTTAATCATCTAGATGAGTTGAGAGACCTATACAGTTAACATCCATACACCTGCCAGTTAGATGGTACAATTAACATCCTATTTCATTTAGATAATCATGTCTTTCATTCCCTCCATCTATCAGTTCATCTTGTGTGTGTGTGTGTGTGTGTGTGTGTGTGTATGTGTGTGTGTGTGTGTGTGTGTGTGTGTGTGTGTGTGTGTGTGTGTGTGTGTGTGTGGCATTGAACCCAGGTTCTTGCACATGCTAGACAAACACTCTACCACTGTCACATTCCCAGTCTTAATCTACTTTTTGACATATTCAAAGTAAGTATGCTTTATCCAAAACATAAAAAGCATTCATGCCATTGGTTAGGACTGAGTGTTTGTGGCTCTTATTTTGAGGTAAGTTTTTTTTTTTTTTTTTGGTCGTGGGCTTGAACTCTGGGCCTGGGCGCTGTCCAGCAGCTCTTCAGCTTAAGGCTAGAGCTCTGTCACTTGAGCTACAGTGCCACTTCTAGTTTTCTGGTGGTTTATTGGAGATCAGAGTCTCATGGATTTTCCTGCTTGAGCTGGGTTTGAACCTCGATCCTCAGATCTCAGCCCCCTGAGTAGCTAGGATTATAGGAGTGAGCCACTGGCACCCAGCCAAGGTAAGTTTTATATACAACGGAAGACAAACATCTTAAGTATATTCCTGAGTTTTGTAATTGTATATCCCTGTGTAGCCAAAATCCCTGCAGAGGTACAGCACATGACCACCACAGTATGAACGAAGTCCTTGTTCCCCCTTTGCTCTATTCCCTCTCCCCACCTCCACAAACTCCCAGCCACATTGTTTTCCACCATAGTTTAGATTTTATACTATGATTTTTGTGTGTGTGTCAGTCATGGGGCTTGAACTCAGGGCTTGGGTGCTGTTCCTGAGCTTTTTGTGCTCAGGGCTAGTTCTCTACTACTTAGAGACACAGCTCTACTTCCAGTTTTGGGGTGGTTAATTGGAGATAAGAGTCTCACAGCTTTTCCTGTCATGGCTGGCTTTGAACCGCTATCCTTAGATCTTAGCCCCACGAGTAGTTAGGATTACATGCGTTAGTCACCAGCACCTGACTGTAGAAGGACTTCTCTTCCTTGATATTTGTGTCATTTTTCAGTCTCACAGACTTTCTGCCCAGACTAACTTTGAACTGAGATCCTCAGATCTCAGCCTCTTGAGTAACTAGGATTACAAGTGTGAGCCACCAGATCCCTGCTTATACTATGAATTTTTTTTGTCTTATAAATTGCTAGTTTTCCTGGTTTGGCAGCCTAAGATAAAAGTGAGTAACTATCCTACCTACATAGTAGAGATCTCCCCTTTGAAGAGAAATGTTTCTCTTCACTCACCATATCCCATGACATCTGAAATCTGTTATTTCCAAGGCCATATTCCTTATTCGTATCCATGCAGACAGTATTTACTGAGCATCTGTTATGGGTGGCACTGGCTTCTCCTTCATAGTGCTCATCTCTGCTGGTAACCAGACATCATTCATGACGTTAGCCCTACTTATAGGGATAACGTCATGATTTTCAGTGGAGGTGGGAATGCTGGGAAAACCAGAGAAGAGGACTGGTCTACTGAGTGAGGAGAAGCAGGGACAGGAAGTGATGTTTGAGCCAATATTGGAAGGATGGCTGGAGTTAAGCAGTCAGGGACCGGAGCAAATGGAGAAATGGGTGCTATCCTTGTGGTGGGAAGGAATATGGTTTGTCTCTGAAGCAGAGAGGAAGTAAGTGGACTTCCAACTAACTTCATCCTCCAGCCAGAGGCTGCCTAACCCTCTAACCTACCTCTAACCCTTTTAACCTGCCTAATCCTCCCAGGTACCACCCTGGTGACTTAATTTAATCTCATTGCTTAGCAATGTGGGTCCTTTATGAATGTGCCACCTCCAATCAAACCAGCCACTACCATCAGACTTGCAGGTCTGCAGCAAATATCCTTTTATGCCCTTTTCCCTTCTTCCTTCCATCCTCTTGGTTTTTTCTTTTTTCTCCCTCTTTCCTTCTTTCTTCTTCCCCTCCCACCTCTTTCCTCCCCTCCCCTCTCTTTCCCTTCCTTTCTTTACCCTTCCTATCCCTTCGTTGATGGTATTGGGGCTTGAACTCAGGACCTCAGACTCTTGCTTAGCTTTTTATACTCAAGGCTGGCACTTTACCAGTTGAGCTACACTTCCACATCCAGTGCTTTGCTGGTTACTTGGAGATAAAAGTCTCTTGAAGTTGTCTGCTCTGCCTGAGCTGGCTTTGGATCTCAGTAGTCAGAGTAGCTAGGATGACAGGTGTGAGTCACTGATGTTGGGCTCCATTTTCTTGTTTTTCTCCCTGAGAAACTTTTCCTAGGCCTGTCTGCCTGGCTAGCACTTATACTTCCTTCAAGAATTAACTCGTCTTACCTCCCTCAGGCAATCTTCCTGATACCCACCAGCTTTCCTTTTCACTGTGGGGCAGACGCAGAGATCTCTGTTTTCCAGTCTGTGCCATTCTCCATGCTCTACTGGCCTATGCCCTCCACTAGCCTGTGAACATCTATTTTTGTCGGAGGTGGGGCTTGAACTCAGGGCCTAGGCACTGTCCCTGAGTTTTTTGCTCAAGGCTCGTGTTCTACCACTTTGAGTCACAGCAACACTTCTGGTTTTCTGGTGGTTAATTGGAGATAAGAGTCTCACAGACTTTTCCTGCCCAGGATGGCTTTGAACCGTGATCCTTAGATCTCAGCTCCCTGAATAGCTAGGATTACAGGTGTGATTCACCAGCAGCCAGTGCCTGTGAACTTCTTAGCAATTGGCTCTCAAAAAGTAATCCTAGGTACATGGAAGGCTGGAAACTCTTTCACAGCTCATTGTGTAAAGGAGTCATAAATTGAAGTCAATTACATTACAGTCATGCAGAAGAATAGAATATAGAAGAGAATATGGAAGAAACGGTGGACAAAGTGATTAGTGAGACAATGTGCTGAGAAGGAAGAATGTAGCTTGAAGACAAGCCAGCATTAGGAAACAGCTGAGCCCCTGGGCCTCCTGAGCATGAGAGACAGTGTTCAGGAAGGAGGGCAGGAAATGCTACTCCAGCTGAGAGTGGGAGTCAGATCAACTTTTAGCAGCATTTAGACAACCCCGAGAGCTTGACAGCTCCTGTCTTCAAGGCTGAGATCCTGCTTTATCCGTCTTAGCACGAGAGTCTCATACACACTTGACAAGGAATAATGGTCATGTATATAAGGAAGAAAGTCCTCACCATAAAGCTCTTACATTCTTCCTGGACTTAAACCCTTCCTTGACCATTCTACCATCAAATATGTAAGCATGGCAGGGTACTAGTAGAGGGATGGAGTGCCAGGATTGTTGCACAAGAATCAACTTGTGCAACAAAGATGACTGTTTTGTATTTTTATTTTTATTTATTTTTTTAAGTAAGTTTTTTTATTGTGAAAATACCTCCAGAGGGGTTACAATTACATGGGCAAGGTAATGAGTACATTTCTCATCAAGCATTGTTGCCTCCTCCTTTGTTTCCCCTTTCCATCCCTTCCCATCTCCCCGTCCCCTTATTTTTTATTTTTAATTTTTCTGTGGAGCCAGGCCTCAATCACACAGGGTCTTACACATGCTAGGCCACCACTTTATCACCCATCCCTAAATGAAAAAAAAAATCACTTACAAAGCAAGAAGTTTTCCATAAAAATACCAGGAATTCAAGGTTCACTTGGAATAAAGCAGAAGATTGACCAGACAGTCCCACATTGCTACTGGACAACCGTTGGCTGAAGCTGGCAAGTGGCATCTTTTTGAGACAGGGCACCTGCCACAGTCTGGCTATTGTGGTAACATACTAACCTCCAAACCTGTAACAGCTCCACCCCCATATCATGTCACTACTCATTCCCATAAAAACCAAGCAAGAACTCTGGTTTGATGGAGAATTCTCTTCCAAATAGAGACTCATAGTCCTAGATCCTTTGGTTTAATGGCTTTAACCATTTTCAACTTGGGGATTGTCTCATCCAGCAGATGGAGTGGTCCGGGAAGAAAAGGAAACAGTTGGAATAGCCACTGGGTTCTGGATCCATCTCATTCATCTCCTCTTGTTGACCCTTGAGACACTTGTGTTTTACAATTCCTTATTTTATAGCCACAGGCCTTGGAGGTAAGGAAAAGAAGTCTTAAGTTGCCATAATGCCAGCCCCATCCCAGCAGGGCAGTGATGTTCTGTTCACTGCTGAACACTCAGTGCCTAGAGTAGTGTACCCAGCACACAGTAGCTTCCCAATAAATCTCTGTTGATTACATGAATGACTCGCCTTTCTACCACTGGGCAATAATAACAGCTGACATTTGGCTAACATCTATTGAGTGGTTCAGAAGCTGGATGGTGTCTTAGAAAAAGAGCTCTTTCTGTTTGCACAGTGACGGAAGCCATAGGATTAGACAGAAGGTAATTGTGAAGAGGATCTTTATTTTTTTTTCCACTTTCAGTGATTTTCTGGTAATCTATATTTTCTTGGCCGACTGCTAGGTTAAAAAAACACAGCTGTTTCCAACTTCTTATAGACAAATGGTTGCTATTTTAAGGTGAGATTTTTTTTCCTCCTGTAAGTAGCAAATTCGGATTCTGTTGAACTCAATTGTACTTCAAGTAGATCATGATCTACTGCCTTGAGTTTGTCAAGAAAGTTAACATTACTTTTCAAAATCACCTTGACACATCCTTTAGCAGTGCAGAGCATGAAGGGCAGAGGATCTAGTAGCTTTCTGCAAATTCAAAGAGAGTTCTTGTTGTAACTGATTTATTTGGGGGCAGGTCTGAAATAAGTGGAAGGAATCTGTCTATTTTTCTCTTTCCCCATCAGAATACAGGTAAAATTCTCCACCTCTTGTCATCCTTGGTCCAGGATTTTTGCTGGTTAACGACGTTCAGTAGCCTAGCTGAATACAGGTCTGCTGTTTCCCCTAGACTCACTTCAGACCCCCTTGCATCCCATGAAATATATCCATGAAGGCATGCAATAATACAATAAGAGCTGTGGAAACTCATGATAAAAAGAGATGAAAGAGGGTAGTATGGATTATGATGAGTTGGGTTACTCTAAAGCAGGACTTTGAATAGCAGTTGAATGAAGTTTGGCTTTTGTAGAATGTTCTAGCCACATTGAGAAACTCAGACAAAGCAGGTAAATGAGAGTGAGTGAAAGGTCTCAGTTCAATTCATTTTGTTCTCTTTAACTATTTCCTATTAATTTATTTGTAACACTGACTTTCCTATTTTTCTCATTTCTTCTTTTTTTTTGGGGGGGGTGGTCCGGTCGTGGGGCCTGAACTCTGGGCCTGGGTGCTGTCCCTCAGCTCTTCAGCTCAAGGCTAGCGCTCTACCACTTGAGCCACAGCACCACTTCCAGTTTTTTTCTTTTTGCTTATGTAGTACTGAGGAATTGAACCCAGGGCTTCATGCATGCAAGGCAAGCGCTCTACCACTGAGCCACCTTCCCAGCCCTAATCAATTTCTTTTCTTTTTTTTTTTTTTTTGGGTGGGTCCGGTCGTGGGGCCTGAACTCTGGGCCTGGGCACTGTCCCTCAGCTCTTCAGCTCAAGGCTAGCGCTCTACCACTTGAGCCACAGCGCCACTTCCGGCTTTTTTTCTTTTTGCTTATGTGGTGCTGGGGAATCGAACCCAGGGCCTCATGCATGCAAGGCAAGCGCTCTACCACTGAGCCACCTTCCCAGCCCCCTAATCAATTTCTTTAAGGGAAAAAATTCTTCTATTTAACAAATTTACCAGAAGATAGATTTTTAATAATAAATTTGAGAGCTGGATATGATAGTGTATGCTTGTAATTACAGTTCTCAGGCGGCTGAGGCTGAATGGGAGATTGCTACATAACAATCTTAAACAATTTAATTAATTAATTAATTTATTTATTCTTGTTCATCATGGGGCTTGAACTCTGGGCTTGGACACTCTTGAGCTCTTCAGCTCAAGGCAAGCACTCTACCACTTGAGCCACTTCCAGTTTTCTGAGTGGGTTATTGGAGATAAGAGTCTCACGGACTTTTCCTGCCCAGGATGGCTTTGAACTGTGATCCTCAGATCTCAGCCTCCTGAGTAGCTAGGATTACAGGCGTGAGCCACCGGCACCCGACTAATAAGCAATTTTAAATAAACATTTTTTAATATATATTTCATTGTAAAGATTTTGTATAGAGAGGTTACAGTTGTGAAATAAACAATCTTAAAAACAACAAACAAGCAAGCTAATAAGTAAATCCATAAGTTGTTTTGTTTTAGCTGGTCCTGGGGCTTGAATTCTGGGTCTTGGATTCCCTGGGATTACTTTTGCTCAAGGCAAAAGTGGCCACAGAGCCACTTCTGGTAGTTAATTGGAAATAAGGGTCTCATGGGCTTTCCTGACTTCAAACTGTGATCCTCAGATCTCAGCCTTCTGAGTAGCTAGGGTTACAGGTGTGAGCCACTGGCACCTAGCTAATGAGTAAGTGCTGGAAGGAGAAAATCACTCACAGATTTCTTATATTAATGTGCAGCCACACAGATTTTTCAGTGGTTTGAACATTGCAATTTCCAGTTTGGTAATTAGTTATTTAGTAATAACTTGAGGGGCTTGGGCTCAGTGGTAGGTCATGTTTTCAGCATGGTAGAGCATGCATTTGATCCCTGGTACTTGTGGGTTTGGGGGGTGGGAGTGGAAAGGAAGCATTAGCCCATATCTACTCCAAACAGGTGTTACTTATCCACACAGCTTATTACCAGTGCAGGGAGTTAAGTATGCTAAGTATAGGACCTAGTTTAGAAAGGTTGATAGCAATTTCTGTAAGCTGTTGTAGGGATATCTGGGTATATGCTCAGTGGTATATGATCTTGTCCCTGCAAGAATTAGACCAGTTTGGGTGGGAGAGACCTCACATGGTGAGTGGCAGATGGCATGAGCTGTAGAACCACACATTGGAAGGTGATGGGTTAGTCGGTGAAAACAAACAACTAAAGCAAAGTCTTTCCCCGTGGATAGAGCTGTGCACGACTTGCTATGGCATTATTAATTACAATTCTATTCATAGCATAATTAGAAGAAAAAACTACCCATATTTCCAACAAGCTAATCCACCATTGACAGGATTGACTTCTTTCCTCTCATTCTTTCATCTTTTGTGTTTTGCGTTTAGTGTTGAGTTAAAGGTTTAGCATTCAATTATGTCTCTTAATTGTTCTTTTAGGATTTTTCGGCTCCTTCAGCCCCAGCTAGTGTTTACGATGTCCTAAGATTTCTGTCTGGGGGAGGAGTAGAGAAAGAACACTTTTTTCTACTCTATTCTATAGTTTGTAAGCTTATTGTCATGTCATCAAAGAAAGCTGTTAGAAAAGAATTCAAACATCTTTACCTTTCAGAATTCTATTTTTATGAATCCCAAGAGTAGATGCAGTTTATTTCCTACCTCTATTAGCTTTCTGTGTTAAGGTAAGATAAACTTCTTACATACCACCAGATTTACCTGGTGGTAGAGACCCGGGAAAGCAAGCTGGCCATCTGGTGGAATGGACATCATCGCCCACAAATAGGCATCTCCCATGGTCTGAAGCCCCCTGGTTATGCCCACTGCCCTCTGACCATCTGTTCTCTTCATTCTCCAGCTTTTAGCTTGGCTGTGGATCTCTTCTGAGTCACCTGAGCCCACCTTGTTCTTTTAACAAAAAAGAAAAGAAAATTTCTTCCCATACCTTGGAAGTGCTTCCAAATTTTAGTCAATGGGTTGTGAATTCAGAATTCCAAAGCCAAAGAAGGAAACGTGCGGGCCTTCTTTTGGTCATTCATGTAGCAGTTCGGCTTCTTGGATGTGGCCCCTCTACCTGTGGGCTCATCTTTTTAACTGCAGTGTATGAGAAATCAGTCCTTGATGGAAAGAAACTAAGTATGTTCCCATTCAATAAGAAACCAGCTTTTGATTCCTCACCAGTTAATTATCTCAAGTCATCTTTAAGAAAGATGCTTAAGAATCTGTTCTGAACTTAATCTTAATAGAAAAAATCATTTTGAGACAGCTTACAGTACATCTTTAAGGGCCAAGAGTATCTGCAAGTGGATAGCAATCAAATATGTACAGAGCATGCAAGATGTGCTAAGGAAGACTGTGCTAGATGAGATTTCAAAATGGCACCAAGTGTGTATTAAAGGAATGTATGCAAAGCCACGATTTCACGGAAATAGCAACTTGAATATGGAAGGGGAAGCATTCAGGCACAGAAAAGAAATGTGAAAAAGAATTCATTTCATTTGATTCCTCATGGAATTGGGCTGTCAATTCAGTATCCACTTTACTCTGGGTCACAGTGGTGATGGCCTGCTGAGTTCCCTTAGGCTGAGATCTTGCCTGGGAGACACGGAATGTCAGTGATTGGGGCCTCATGGGTTTTGGACAGTGCTGAGAGTCCTCCCAGGACTTTCTGAGCTATTGATTTTTTTTTTAAACCATAGCAGGCCTGAGAGGATCGGGCATCAGCAACAAGATTTTTTTTTTTAAAAAAAGAGTAGACATTTTGCTTTAGAAATATTTCCTTACCCACATTACACTGTGAAACTTGTGGGGAAAAAAAAAACCTTTAAATTGCTCTTATTCAAATTGCCTTCGAATTGTAGAATATCTTTAACCAAACAACTCTCTGTGACATCTAAATAACACTAGTAGTTTCTCCTCCTCCTGTCAACTCTTAATGTGTTTCTGACACTATACTAGGTGCTTGATAATGCTTATTTGAAATTACTCTTTATGACTACTTTACAGATGGGAAAGCCAAGCTTCAGAGGGGACCACACATCATCATGTTGGATCTGTCCCTTGAACCTAAGGCCTAGGATCCTGTACATGGCGATGCTACGTGCTCTCTATGACTATCTGTTTCTCCTCTGCCTTGTGAGCTGTATCTCAAGCCTAAAGATGAGATAAAGCAATTTAATCTGATAGGCACATATCTGCATTACAGCGGCCTTTTCCACCTGCCGTGTCTACAATACCGTCTGAAGGGTGCTGCACAGAGTGGCTGTGTGAGTTTGGGTCATTGTGGCCATGAGAATATGTACAGTCATCTCTTTTGTTTCAGCTTTCAACATACACGAAGTGATTTCCCTGTCTCCTTCCCTCCTGTCCTCCCTTTCTCCCTCCCTCCCTCTTTCCCTTTTGTCCCTCTTTCCAGGTAGCAGCAATCTTTCTTATTGCTTCCTCTGGCTTTTTGACTCAGAAAACAATTACCTGTGCCTATAGCTCCCAGTTTTCCTGTAGTAGATTTGAAGTTGCTAGTCTAATTTTGACTTCTTCGATCCATTGGGAGTTGAATTTTTTTATGGACCCCTTCAAAATTACACACAGAGATAGAATCAATTGTGTTTTGTTATTGCTTCAAGTTTAAAACAAATACGAAACCAGCACAGGCCTGAGTTACATGGTGCCACATTTGAATAAAATTTACATGTGTAGGTGTGGTCTTGAACTTGCCTTCTGAGCTTGGTGTATTATGAATTTGTTCCAAACACTTGTCATTTTCTTTTTTTTTTATTGTGAAAATACTGTACAGAGGGGTTACAATTATATGGACAAGATAATGAGTACATTTCTTATCAAGCATTGTAGCCTCCTCCTTTGTTTCCCCTTCCCATCCCTTTTCATCCCTCCCCCGCTCCCCACCCAATCCTCCCTGCTCCCCCTACCAAAGTTGTAAAGTTCGTTTTTCCACATAATGACTTGTACATCTCATTGTTGCAATGGGTCCACCTGTATCCCTATTTAAACGATTTGTTTTTCCCCTTCCCCTCCACAAATTATACCGACATCAAATACAGTGAAAGCAGGGGTTATACTGTGGGGGAGGGACATACAAAGCAACAAAGAAATAATCTTATAAATGTGTTAGAAACAATCGCATGAAAGCAAAAAAACATTTGAGTACATATCTTAGGGTTCATTTCCCTAACATCACCTTATCTGACCTTTTCTGCTTGACTCAGACATATACTAGATATTGCAAATAAGGGAAACCATGGGACCTATGTTTCTTTGGGCCTGGCTTACTTCCCTTAATATAATTTTTTCCAAGTCTTTCCATTTCCTAATGAATGGGGCAATGGGGGCTTGGAAAGTGGCTCAGTGGTAGAGCGCTTGCCTTGCATGCCTGAGGTCCTGGGTTCGATTCCTCAGCACCATATAAGCAAAAAGAAAAAAGCCGGAAGTGGCGCTGTGGCTCAAGTGGTAGAGCGCTAGCCTTGAGCTGAAGAGCTGAGGGACAGCGCCCAGGCCCAGAGTTCAGGCCCCACAACCGGACACCCCCCCCCAAAAAAAAACAAAACAAATGGGACAATGTCATTCTTTCTGATGGAGGCATAGAATTCCATTGTGTGTGTGTGTGTGTGTGTGTGTATATATATATATATATATATATATATATATATATGTGGTGTATATATATATATATATATATACACAATGGAATTATATATATATATATATACACACAAGAAAATGTGGTATATATATATATATATCACATTTTCTTAATCCATTCATCTACTGAGGGGCATTCTGGGTTGGTTCCATATCTTAGATATATGCTTGTCATTTTCTTGAGTAGCTAGGATTACAGGTGTGAGCCCAGCTATAATGAACCCTTTGTTTTTACTTCCCTTCAGCCACCTTTCCCCAATGGTCACACTATAAGGAATTTTCTGCAATAGTGTTTCATCATTTTTTCTCTCCATCTAGCCTTACCCCTATATACATCTCAGTTTCCTTCTTTAGCATGAGAATGTCCCACAAGTAAGTAACTGTCTTTACCTTAACACACATCACTCAAACTCAATAGATAAAAGTACAGTAGGTTGTTCAGTGCTGTGTGGTTTTTCCTTCCAGCATTCCTGAAACTAGCTGAGCCAACTTGGCTCAGCTCAGCAAGATCTTCAGTGTCATGTGCAATGCACTCTGATTCATTAGCATCACTGCCTATTTCCCCAGCCTTCTAGCCTGCTTGCAGCCAGTTCATCTCAATACATGGCTTCTGTTTTGTTTTGAAGAAAACTCTTTTTTTTTTTGTCGGTCATGGAGCTTGAACTCTGGGCCTGGGCGCTGTCCCTCAGCTCTTCAGCTCAAGGCGAGCGCTCTACCACTTGAGCTACAGCGCCACTTCTGGTTTTCTGGAGGTTTATTGGAGATAGGAGTCTCACGGTCTCTCCTGCCCGGGCTGGCTTTGAACCGCGATCCTCAGATCTCAGCCTCCTGAGTAGCTAGGATTACAGGCGTGAGCCACCAGCGCCCGGCTTGAAGAAAACTCTTAAATGTGATTATACTCAAGCTATTAGTCTTTTTTTCCTCTTAATGTTGGTACAGAAGCTTGAATTTATGACCTTGTGCTTTCCCTTAGTGTGTTTTCACTCAAGGCTAGTATTCTATCACTTGAGCTACATCTTTACTTCTAGCTTTTTGGTGGCTAATTGGAGTGGAGATATGAGACTCAAGATGTTCTTGCCTAGACTGGGTTTGAGCTGTGATCTTCAAATCTCAGCCTCCTGAGTAGCTAGGATTACAGCTACTACTACCCTGGTAGTCTTAGCCTTCTTGTCTTCTTCAACAATGACATATCTCCAGTGTATTGTTTTCTGCTGTCTAGCCTGGTTCTTCTCTCTTAAGGACATATCCAGTTAGATGAGCTTTAGTCATCTTATACTCTGCAGCTTCTCAACCTGCTCTTCTGTGTAGGTCCTCCTGTGATAGTCCCAGTCTTTGTGAATGAAGCCTCTGTCTGCTTGACCACCCAAGCCAGAAACCAGTCATTTCAACATGTTCCTCTTTATCTTATGCAACTAATAGGTTCTGTCACTTCTTTCTTTTGAATATTTCCTAGGTACACTCCCCTTTCTCCCCTTAGCGTTTTACTTAGGGATGAAATCTCTCATCTGGATGATTTTTGAAGCTTCCAGGTAGTCGTTGTTCCATGTCTCCCGCCTTAGTCCGCCCCAATCCTTCCTGCAAGGGTCTTTCTTTCTCCTCTCCTCCCTTCCCTTCCCTTCCCTTCCATTATTTTCTTGTCCTGGGGCTCAAATGCAGAGCCTGGGTGCCCTCCCTTAGCTTTTTTGCCCAAGGCTAGTGCTCTGCCACTTGAGCCACAGCCCCACCTCTAGGTGTTTTTGGTGCTTAGAGATAAGAATCTCACCAACTTCAGTCCTCAGATCACAGGCTTCCTGAGTAACCAGGAACACTGCCGCCCAGCTTGGACCTTTCTAACTCACAAACCAGATCATACCTCTTCCCTCATCCTCAGGCTGGAAACATGTTTTAGGTGACTTCACCATGTGTAATGTACATTTCTTTTGGTTTTTACTTAAAAGCAGGTTTCACATGAAAATCATCTAGACCTGTGCGGTACTTTTGGAAAACCAGAATTCCTGGTTTGTGGCGCTTGCATTCCTCTCTGGGAACAGCTGGCTGGAGTGGAGGGACAGCTGTAATCACGACTCCACCCTTTTGGGTGAGTCTCTCTCACTTGTGCTACCCATCTGGTTCCTGTGGCATGTGAATTGGTGGCCTTTGGCTTGAGGCAAGAAGTTGGGTGTCATCAGCTACTAAGGTCCCACGGGAGTCCTTGCACTATGAGCCAACAGAGCTTATGTTCTTGGAGGACATCTAACTCAAATTCTGTTCCCCACTTACATTTTGGCACATACTCTTTTTTTCTGGCTACCATCCACATGGGAGACAATATTTTTTCCAGAGTATCTGAGTAACTAACTTAGAAGGCAATGCCATCCTTCATCATTTGGATCAGGGCACTGTGAAACTGCAGGGTTAGTCATTTCAAAGTTATTTTGACGACCATGCATGAGAAGAATTCCCTTTTACATTTTGGCCAGTATGCATGCAGGCATGGGCGTGTGTGTGTGTGTGCGTGTGCGCACACACACATCTCTCCTTCTCCTACCCCACTTAACTGGTCATGCCTATTAAGTCAATGTCATAATTCACTAATGGATTACAGTCCATACAGTTTTATTTTTATTTTACATTTAATGGGGTTTGAACTCAGGCTTCATGCCAGCTAAGCAAACACTTTGCCTGTTGAGCCACACCTCCAGAGCTTTTTATTTTGATTGTTTTGAGTCAAGAGTGTCACTTTTGCCCAGGCCAGCCTGGATCATAATCCTCCTATTTGTATTTGGGATGACAGGTGAGTGTTATCACACCTAGCTTTTTCTGTTGAGATGGAATCTCAGAAGCTTTTTAGTTACGAACCACAGTCTTAATCTCTTGAGTAGCTAGGATACAGGTGTGAACCACTGAGTCCCAGCATTCATTCTTTGAAAAACTCTGTGTCTACAAATCCTTGAAGTTATATATTCAAATTAGTGTGTGCCATGGCTGTGTTTTTCTATGACATAGCACTTCCTGTGCTTTTCAAGGGCTCTATGATGGAAACAGATCTGATGAAAACCACTCAGGCATTTTATTTTCAATGGGAGTTGTATTTCCAGGTTCATGTCCCTAAGGCATAGAAATTAGTGACAATTATTTTGAACATGGGTCCTTGGTGTCAGTTCTCTGATGTGTCCTGTAGCATTTATTTTTTTAAATGAAGTTCATATTTGCAGAATCTCAGGGTGAATTATATGGATTCTTTAAATCTCCTGTACACATGAGAAGATGAGAAGCTGGGAGAAGCACATAAAAAAAGGATTTACTTGGTAGAGGAGTTTTAATAAAACCTTCATTTAAAGTCAAATAGGTCCAGACAATTCAGAGAAAAAGAAAAACAACATAAAGAAAAGAAAAAAGATGACATTCATGAACAGATAACACCAGGGTAAGCAAGAACTGTCTGGGATGTTTGTAATAATAATGAAAAATAGAATTTATTTCAAAAGATTAAAAAAACATAAAATAACAACCTAGGACACATTTTCTTTTCTTTTTGTTTTATATCATTTATTTAAGAACTGTTCTTGGTCATAGGAATGAAGAAGAGTAAATCTTGCCCTCATGCCTCTTTCAATCCAGAAAAGAAGAATGAGAAGTGAAAATAAGTATCATCGAAACACTAATGTAAATATAATAAGTTTCACAAATGTACTCATGCTAAAGGATCTAACTGAAAATTTAAAATTTGTAGGAGTCAGTGTGTCAGGAGGTAAGATGAGGTTACAAGATGATCAACATTATTTTGAGCTGTAAAAATTACTAAGCTATCTTTGAGGACCCGAAATCAAATGAAACTTCGGCAGCTAAGTAATACAGTTTCTCCTGGCACTGTCTTTCCTGTTGTGATGCCCTGCAGCTTTGGGAATGGTTTCTTAAATGATCTAGGTTCTTATAGGTTCTAGTCCCATCTTGAAAGAAAAAGGCTCTGTCAACAGGTTGGGCCTAGACTTCTACAGGAAGGTTAATGGTTTCTCTGAGTAGGGCTATTTATTATCACCCATGCATGCCCCTCCTTTCAACCATTCTAGCACTTGAAGCAAAGAACTCATTACTGTAGCAGTCAAAGAATGAAAAATGGCCACTGTAATGAGCCTCCCTTTTTCACTTTAGTAACACAATTAATATTTTATTATGTGTGTGTGTGTGTGTGTGTGTGTTATGAACAGACTAAAACTATGTTGTTCCGAGAAGAGGGGGGAGTGTGAAGGGTCCAGAATTCCACAGTCCCAAAAGACCCGCTGTTCTCCTTTCTGGTAGGCTTTGAGTGTTGCTTGGCTGGCTTTCAAGATGGCTGTGGGGGAGAGGGGTCCTACCAGCACCAATGTATGCTTCCTGCATACACAGGCCATATGGTGACACAAATGTGACTGTGCACAGTGAGGTTGGCAGTCTTGACCCCTGGGCTTTCCATTTGGTGCCTCTGTTTTCAGTGGCTTTTGATCTAAATTGTATGACTCCGTATCTCTTACAGGCAGATGAATACAAATGGCGGAGTTGGTTACTCTCAGTCTCTTTGCTAAAGCTAGGGTAGCAAAGCTCCCCAAGGACAGGATCCCGTGAAATTCAGAGCAAGCCTAACATTTGCTCTCTGCCCTAAGATCCTCTTCCTTTGGGTCCTCCTGCCTCATGTTGCCTCCAAGGGATTAGCTCCTATGGAGACTTTCTTCCAGTTAGAATTGACTCCAGCAGCTCTCAGGAAGCTGCTACCTCTTCATGTTGGCAGTAACTCTTTTATATCTATCTATCTATCTATCTATCTATCTATCTATCTATCTATCTATCTATCTATCTATCTATCTATCTATCTATCTAATCTATCTATTTATTTTTGCCAGTCCTAGGGCTTGAATTCAGGGCCTGGGCACTGTCCCTGAGCTTCTTTTGTTCAAGGTTAGCACTCTACCACTTGAGCCACAGCACCACTTCTGGCTTTTCCTGTTCTTGTAGTAATGATGAATGGAACCCAGGGCTTCATGCGTGTTAGGCAAGCACTCTACCACTAAGCCACATTCCCAACCCCAGTAACTCTTTTAAATAACCTCTGCTTTCATGTAGTCAAGTATCAGATGAGGGCTTCTTCTTCCCAAACTCTATTAGATGGGCTTAGTAACTTCTCCCCACTCTCCCCTACATTGCTGCCCTGGTGGTGGAATAATCCCGATTTCTGTACAATGCTGACAAGGCTCATGTCTTCATTAAGCTCACTTCTGCCTTTGAGCTGAAGATTCCGCTGACTGAAGGGGTGGGTTGGAGGTATCAGGAGAATTAGAAAGAGACTACGTGGGTCAAGATGAATTATATGAATGAAGTGCTTTGTTGAATAGCAACTTCTTTGTACAACTAAAGATAATAAACAAATACCTATTTTTTAAAAAGGAACACACATTTACTCTCTAAAAAAACAGATTGGCAAGTATTTCGCAATTTTTTATTTTCTAAAACACAGTAACTGAGCTAACCCATTATGGAGCTAGAAGGGAAGTTTATTTTATTTTAATGTTTTTCAGAAGGGAAGTTATTTTTAACTACTCGGGGTCCTCAGAGACGTTGGGAAGAATGGAACTAAATTTTGAGGTGGGGGTTAAAGTTCAGGGAACTTTGGGCTAGTCACTCACCTCTGTTTCCTCCTTTGCAAAAATCCAATGATTTCTAATATCCTCCACCTCTAATATCATATATAGATTTAAAATCTACAGCTTCCCAGACATTTGGCAAATTTGTCTACCCATCGATGTCTATCCGAGCACATTTTTTGACATCTCTGCCAACCCACAAGGTGGTTCAAACTCCCTTGTTAGGGAATCAGTCCATTGCTTCACAATATGAGAGCTTGAACTCAGAGCTTTGAGCTCTTTGTTCAGCATTTTTGCCCAAGGCTAGCACTCAACCACTTGAACCATACCTCTACTTCTTTGATTATTTTAGTTTAGATTATTTAGTCTCATGGACTTTTCTGCCTGGCCTGGCTTTGACCTATGATCCCCAGATCTTTGCCTCCTGAATAGATAGGATTACAGGCATGAGCTACTGGTGCCTATCAGTTTCACTTTTTAAAAAAAATTCTTTAATTGTTATTATAAAAATGATGTACAGAGGGGTTACAGTTACATAAGTCAAGTAATAAGTACCTTTCTTTTGGGACAATGTCACCCCTCAGCTTCACTTTTTGATACCATCTTGACATTAAATGTCCCAACTTTCAACTGGGCTCAGAAAAAAAAGTCGCCACATTGCCTTTGTAGGACAAATCTCCTCTTTTAAAACACAACCCAGAGCTTAGAGGTAGATGGTGCTGGGAGGGAGACAGATTGGCCAGATTGGCATAGGAGTTCTGTTTGTTCCTTTTTTTTTTTCTTCTTTTCCCGGAAAAGTTTGTGAAACTTGCAGAGTCTCAACACTGCCTCCATCTTTAAAGGCAGAGTGTGTCAACAACGATAAGGCAGACGTTTTTTTTTTAAGGTCTCAAAGCACGAAAGCATTGGTTTGATGGCTTTGTAAAATGTGTCATCAGATGTCAGAAAGGTGATGGTTGGTAATTTATTCTTTAAAAGGCCTTTTGTAGGAAACGAAGCAGGTGACATTTACTATTCTGGAAGCTTCCATTGAATTCTTGCTTTTTTCTGGCTAGTTTTCCCAGTGATTAATAGAGGTAGTGTTTCTTCTAAGGTATTTCTACTTCCTTGGTGCTTCATGGAAATTGTTGTTAATTCATTAATTCCATTAAGTATCATAGACTGTATTACCATTCACTTAGTTGTGAATTTTCCTAAAATCAAGGAAGAAAGAGAAAGAACATCCACAAAGACCACTTAGCTAGATCCAGGCTATTGTGTTCCCTTTTGCCTCATTCATTTTCCCTCTTTCTTGGGATGACTTCATGTGATTATTACCATTCATTCCCTTTGCCAAGTTAAAGTGAAAACTCCAAACTCTGAGGTGTTCTTAACCTGGCCCATCTCCCTTCTCTCTGTACTTTTATTTCCATGCTGGTTTTCTCTTAAGTCCTCTGGGCATTTTGAGATGAGATTTGGAAGAAAAACTCAATGAAATATAAAGTTACCTTATACCTAACTCAGAGTAGGATGAACCCTTAAAACAGCCAAGAGAAACCCCAGGGGAGTCTGGGCTAGGGGTGGGGAGGGAGGAGGTGGGGAGGGGGGTCACAAAGAACATTTTCATTTTCCCGTGTGCCTCGGTGCTGAATGTCTGCTTTCCTGTCTTTTGCTTTCTTTTGTCCCTGGCTCACTTCTGTGTCTTTACTCTTGACCCCTTCTCCTTTTTCATGGAACTAGGGAATGCTGGACTTGGAACTGGACCAGGGGAGCCCCTAAGGCCAACCCCACTTGCTTTGGAAAAGGAAGCTAAGTAGGTTAAAGAAGTTGCCATTATGAGAGGCTGAGGGATTTCTCACAGGCTTTGGACTCACAAGAGGTAGATGCAAATCCTGAGTCTCCCTCTAGGTGGGTGCTTTTGGGCAACTGTCTGAACTGCATGTGTGTGCTTTGGAAACTGGGACAGTCCTGTATTCCTTCTGGCAAAGTGAGACACCAATGTCATGTTCCTAAGCCAGCACCTAGGAAATCACTCAAAGTTCTTAGCTACCTCAAGCTCATTAGAGGTAGTGTCTGAATCAGTTCATGGTTAAAGGGCTTTAAAGGTAGCAATGGGAAACTACAAGATGACTCCAAATGCAGGCCCATTGACTATTTGTTGTAGATTACAAGCTTTTTTTTCTTTTCTTTTTTTACTACTAAATATTATCTTGTAGTCTGCTATGATAGCCTTACTTGATTGGTTTCAAAATGCCTTTTCTTTTAGAAAATGATGATGGTTCTCAACCTTGGTCTCCCAGTAGAACACCTAGAGAACTATGAGGGTCTTGAGCCTGTTTGCTGTTTCGATTTAATGTTTTAAATAACTTTATGTGGCAAAATTAAAAGTTGGACACTCTTAATTCACTGCCCAACCTAGCTTGTTCGATTTATTCCTGGATCTTGCACTCAGGACTTGGGCATGGTTCCTGTTCCTGAGCTTCCCCTCCCCACCCCCTTCAAAGCAAGTACTTTACCACTTGAGCCAAGCTCCACTTCCAGTTTTCTGGTGGTTAATTGGTGGTAAGAGTCTCCCATTCTTTCTTGCCCAGACTGACTTTGAACTACAGTCCTTAGATCTCAGGCTCTTGAGTAGCTAAGATTGCAGGCATGAGTCATCAGCACCTGGCTGTTTTCCTCCTCCCTCCTCCTCCTCCTCCTCCTCCACCTCTACCTTCACCTCCTCTATATCCTCCTCCTCTGTCCCCCTTCTCCTCCTGCTCCCCTCCCCCCTCAACCTTCACCTCCTGTATATCCCCCTCCTCTGTCCCCCTCCTCCTCCTCCTCTTCTTCCTCCTTCTTCCACCTCCTTCTCCTCTTCCTCTTCTCCTCCTCCTCTTTCTTCTTTTCCATTTCATTTTTGTCTTCATAGATTTGTGGACTCAAATGGCAGGGACCATT
Source organism: Dipodomys spectabilis (assembly GCF_019054845.1). Taxonomy (NCBI): domain Eukaryota; kingdom Metazoa; phylum Chordata; class Mammalia; order Rodentia; family Heteromyidae; genus Dipodomys; species Dipodomys spectabilis. The sequence goes on along the minus strand of NW_024870822.1, from coordinate 5,605,306 downwards.
TGGCTGACTGAGGAGAGCTTGTTGTAGAATTCCTTTGGAAGAGTCCTCTCTGCTGCTGCTTCTCTGTGGTCAATGGGTTTTGTTTAGTTTGAGCCACATTGTGTTGGTGTGCAGAAAGCTTCTCCTGTGTTCTTAGATCAAGCACCACTGAGGATTGTTGAGAAATCAAGTCAGAGGCTCAGGTTCCGTGGATAGAGAGCACCCCAGGCACGTTCTACTTGGGGTTTCTCTCCCTTCCCTGTGGGTCAGGGGCTGCTTGTGGTTCAGCCCTGCCTTCCATTCTAGCTGTTCTCCGGATGTCTTGTACTTTCTGACCTTGAAGGTGAAGCATCTTTTTACTGACAATCACAGGTCTGAAATATAGCACCAGATCAGCAAAACCTTCTCATTTCTGCTTGGTGGCACTTCTAGTCATTTTAATGTTTAAAGGTCACAGTAGAAAAACATCTTAAAACACAGAGCATTTAATTTCCATTAGAGTGAAAGGTTTCAAAGCCCGTGTGATAGCCAATAAAAACAAGGATGTTTAAATCAGTTAATGTTCTCTTTCTTACATTAATATTTTATATGAAGTATACAGGAAGAAAAATCTATATGTTTATCCAACATTATGTCCAGTGGCTATTGGAAATTTGTCTTCTTGGGTTACTCGATGAATAACTTCTGTTGTACGTTCTTAAATTGTGAAAAGAATTATACATATTGTTCCTGGGATTTGTTTTGTTGACTAAGTATACTGGCTGAATCTTGCTAATAGAGGCATTCTCTGAATTACTAACACCCTTACAGACTTGCTATAAATAAGATTGTGTGGGCTGGACTATGCAGAGGCTAGCAGGAGGCAAGAAGTAGTGTTTATGGGCAGTGCTCTGGAATTAGTATTGAAATTGAAATGCATAGTATCCTTAAGTGGAACCAACATACCTGTGGCTCAACCCCACCGGCTGTATGGGACAGTGTTCAGTTGTTCCTTGATAACTGTGTGCTGTACTGATCATCCATGGAAGAGGGCTGGTAACTTCTCCTACAAGTGAAGATCAGTTGTGTTTGCTCCTAAATGTGTTATTGCCCACCTCATTATTGTGATTTCTTAATTTGTGGAAGTATTATGTAAACTGATTACATATTAGTCCAAATATTTATGTGTAGTAATCCACTTTGAGATCAGTGTGATTATTGTGTATTTCTTACAAACAAGAAAGGTGAGATTCAGAAGCTGAGAAACTTTCCTGAGCTAGTTAGGTGGCAGTGACAGGTTGAACCTGGGAAATTTGAACCAAGCTATAGTCCTAACTGGATATACTCTACTGCACTAGGGTGGTCCTGGTATATTGAAGGCTTTCAAAAGGGATTATAGCCAAGTGTGTGTAGTCCTGACACTCAGAAGACTATGCAGGAGGGTGATGAGTTTCAGACCAGCCCAGGCTACATATGGAAACTCTGACTCAACTAAGCAAACAAAACAAAACACACAGAGGGAATATGAATAAGATTTCCAGGGTCAACTCTAGAGACATTTGATTCTCGGAGAGCTCAGAGTAGTGTTTCAGCAGATACCCTGATGCTGGAGAGACAAGCTTACTAGCTTGCTACTATCCAGAACCTTCCAATTTTATTCCAATGTGGTAACCTGTTCATCAAGAATAGTATATGAGACATGATTTTTTTTTTTGTTGGATTTAGAACAATTCGTTCTAGGTAATTCACATAGGATTGTTATGCACCTACTTAACAAATATATAAATACTTAAAACTTCTGATGGCTGTAGACTTCACTTAAAATGATAGTACAATCCATGAAATTATTTTATTTATTGGATAAATTATTTGTCTTTATCAAACAAGCCAGGGGTTGTTTTAGGCAATGGGGGAATCAAAGGAAGTGACAGTTGTCATGGAAACCTTAACATTATCAGAGGTCTGCCCCACCCTCATGCTGGGATGCTACATCCATCTTTGCCTGTTCATCCTTTTAGGCTATCTTCTTGTAGATGGCGAGAAGAGGAATGTCTAATGTTTATAGTTAGGGTGCTCATCTTGACAACAACCTCCAGGATCTTATTGTTTGTGGAAAGACACCAGTTAAAATTCCCTGTAATAGTCTAGAAAACTGAGATAGCCATTGGCAAAGAATTTGTGACACTATCATTTCTTAATTCAGTAGATTTCTTTTTTTTTTTTTTTTTTGGTCGGTAGTGGGGCTTGAACTCTGGGCCTGGGCGCTGTCCCTCAGCTCTTCAGCTCAAGGCGAGCGCTCTACCACTTGAGCTACAGCGCCACTTCAGTAGATTTCTTAATTCAATGAATCTGCCTCCTCTCCTCTCTTCTCCTTTCCTCTCTCCTCTCTTCCCCTTTCCTCTCTTCTTTTTTCCTCTCCCCTCCTTTTCCCTCCTCTTTCCTTCCCTTTTATTATGCTATAACCATTCTTTAAAATGAAGCCCTTTCTTGGGCTTTAGTATGCTATAACCACCACTTTCAATTTAGATGCAAACCTAGAAGTCTATTAAAATTATGATTCATAGCTATGAAGATTGTCATTTTAGATTGGCTATACAGAATTCTACAAAAATTAAGTCCTGTGTTGTATGGATCTGGCATAGAATTTTATTATTTTGTAATATGGTAATTTATGAAATGAATTGTCCACGAACAATCAATAATCTTGTAAGAGGACTTTTAAGAAAATGATTCTTAGTATCTGTCATTCATTTGCAATGTAGTTCATTTACTCTTTCTTTGATATAATTTTATACATGTAAAGCATTGGTCATGTCTCTGATTCTTTTTATTTTTTTGGCTGTGGGGTCTGAACTCTGGGCCTAGCCTCTGTCCCTCAGCTCTTCAGCTCAAGGCTAGCGCTCTACCACTTGAGCCACAGCGCCACTTCCAGCTTTTGCTGCTTATGTGGTGCTGAGGAATCGAACCCAGGGCCTCATGCATGCAAGACAAGCACTCTACCACTGAGCCACCTTCCCAGCCCCTCTGATTATTTTTTTTATATCTTCCTTCCTTCCTTCCTTCCTTCCTTCCTTCCTTCCTTCCTTCCTTCCTTCCTTCCTTCCTTCTTCCTTCCTTCCTTCCCTCCTTCCTTCCTTCCTTCTTTATTTTTTAGTAGTATTGAAGATTTGAACTCAGGGCCTTGTGCTTGCTAGGTTGGTGTTCTATCCCTTAAGCCACACTCCAACCATGTTTACCTTCTGCTGGTTATTTTTAGGATAGCCTCTCATTTCCTGTGCAAGTGTGCACCTGAGTTGAGGTCCACTTACTTTTAGATTTTCTATTGTTGCTGGGATCACAAGCATCTGCCGCTATGCCCAGCTTTCCCTCTGCAAAGATGGAGCCCTTTGGACTTTACTGCCCTGGGCTGGCCTGAAGCTGTGACTCTCTCAATCTCAACCTCCCATGTGGTCTGAGATGATAGGTGGGCACCACCATGTCCAGCTATGGTTTGAGAAGGGGTCTTGCGAACTTTCCTGCCCAGTCTGGCTTTCAACCATCCCACTATTCACCTCCTAAATTGCTAGGATGATGGGCATGAAACACTAGTAACTGGCTCATTTCTGATCTTTTTTTAGAGTTAATGTTTACAATAGACCTAGTGGATCAAAAAGGAAACAGAGGAATACACCTTTAATATTGGGACATATGCTATTCCCTAAGTGTATGACCAGTGTAGTGAGGATACACTTGCAATATTGGGCATTGTCATTAAAACAACAATAGACCATTGCCATCTGATAGGAGAAAATGATGTCATATTGTTGTTTTTCATGTGCATTTCTTTCATTATTACTGGAGGAGAACTTTGTTTTATCACATGTTCATGAGCTGTTTATAATGAGTGTGTACATGTTCTTTCCTGGTATTCTTTATTTTATTTTTTAAAATGAAGCTCTGTCTGTACAGTTGAATCTTCTGGGATTGTGCACTCAACAAGAGTCCTTTGCTTGTCTCCATCTTCACTGAGAAGACAAATTTGTAGCAGTCAGTCTCGCTGTAATGACAGGAGTAAATATGAACATTGCTCCTTCTGGCTCTGAGCAGGAGGAAACAGCTTCTCCTTGAGAACCCCAGAGGAACAGCCTCATTTCTATAATTTCTTCCTCATCCACACTGCTCATGCTGGTACAGCCTTCGTGTCCTCTGAATATACATGACAAGTCAAAGCCTGAGACTGGACGCTTGTAACCAATGGGCTTAGTTCTTTACCTTGTTGCCATGGGAACAAGCTAAAGAGAAGCTGGCAAACATTGGTGATTCCTTCACATTTAAAAGACCCCTTTCAAACAGCAGCCAGCCCCAGCCCTCACAGACTGAGGACCCCTCCTATGGAAGGGTGGCACACTGGAGAAGGTGCCTTGTAAACCCTCCAGGGGATGACTCACTGCCTTATTGGCTGTTTTACTTTTGGGACTAACACTGATTGGTGATCTTTTGAGTCCCATGGGAGAGTATTACATCTTCATTGGATTTGGTTCAGCCCTTGCTCAAGGCCTAGAAATGAAGTTTTTTTTTTTTTTTTTTTTTTTTTTTGGTTGTTTGGTTTTGTTTTTGTTTCTTTGCAGCCCTGGAACTTGAACTCTGGGCCTGGATGCTGTTCCTGAGCTTCACTAGCTCAATGCTAGTGCTCTACCACTTGAACCACAGTGCCACTTCTGGCTTTTTCTGAGTAGTTTATTGGAGATAAGAGTCTGATGCACTTTCTTGCCCAACTGACTTTGAACTGCAATCCTCAGATCTCAACCTCCTGAGTAGCTAGGATTATAGGCATGAGCCACCAGTGCCCAGCTTAGAAATGAAGTTTTTTTGTTTGTTTGTTTTCTGTTGGCTGTGGAGCTTGAACTCGGGGCCTGGCCATTGTCCTTCAGTTCTTTTGTTCAAGGCTAGAGCTCTACCACTTGGAGCCACAGCCCACTTCCAGTTTTTGAGTGGTTAATTGGAGATAAGAGTCTCAGGGGAACTTTTCTGCCTAATCTGGCTTTTAACCTCGATCCTCAGATCTCAGCCTCCTGAATAGCTAGGATTATAGGTGTGAGCCACTAGTGCCTGGCTTAGAAAAGAAGTTTTTAAACATCACAACTACCCCAGTGCTGAAGGGTTCTTCTCTGGGATTCCATGTAGATTTTCCCCTAGAAAATTTTTCTCTCTTAAGATCAATAGTAGAGTGATTATTTGTTAATAGTTTCTTTATGGAGAAGACAAGTTGAAAGAGACCAACTTTTATTGACATGTGTATGGCTGGTGGATAGGAGAGTGATTTCAGTATATTTTGGTGTTATTGGCAGCTGGGTGCCAGCTGGGTTGTGAGACAATATAAATTTAGAGCCTTCTATTCAGAAAACCCATTCATCTGCTCATTGTGGACACGTGTAATTCTGTCAGGGGACATTAAGGAGGTCACTAAGTCAGAGAGAGAAAGTCATCTAACTGTTTTGAAAGAGCTTTCTGCATTCCGAAAGAGATGATATATATCTGCTCTGTTCAGTAAAGTAGCCATGGGCCATGTACGGCTGTTGAGCATGTGAAATGTGGCTAATGGAGCTAAGGAACTGAATTCTAACTTTTATTTTAGTTTTGTTCATGAAAATTTTAAATACTTGCACATGGCCAATGGACCCTATGTTGGGTAGTGTATATAATCAAGTACCATAGTCCTGCCTTTTAAATAAACCTTTTGATTTATATTTACAATGCTGGAGACCTACTGTGTGCTAGGCATGCCCAGTGCAATTGAGCTATTCTTTCAGCCCAATATTTTGTTTTTAAGGCTGCTATTGTGACCTGCTAAGTTGATCTTAAGACTCCTTGGTTTGAAGAACATTGCCCTGTGTGATCTGTCCCCCCTCCATGTTCAGCCATTGTCTTTACCCCACCAACTTTTTCTGCCTCTGGCTGCCTTACGGGTCTTCTTCCCACCTCCTCAGAGATCAGGTTACGTCCAGTAGCCACCCTACTCTACATTTTTTTTTATCCTACTTTGATTTTTTTCTATAGTAAGTTCACCATTTGACATATAATTGTCCCTTCATTTTCCAGGTTCTGCATCCAGATTGAAAATATTTAGGGAAAAAGTGTGCCTAAACTGAACATGTTTAGACATTTTATTTTTGTGACATCCAACACAGTACAGCAACCATTTACATAGAATTTATTCATGCTCTAGAGATACTTAGGTTATAGGCAAATGGTATATCATTTTATATGAGACTGGGGCATCTAGAAATTTCATTATCATCATCTCCCTCTCCCTCTCCCTCGCTCTCTCCCTCTCTCTCTCTCTCTCTCTCTCTCTCTCTCTCTCTCTCTCTGTCTCTGTCTCTGTCTCTGTCTCTCTCTCTCTCTCTCTCTCTGTACGCATTCCTGAAACCAACCTCCTATTTATAATGAGAGATGACTCTCTATATTACTTGTTTATCATCTGCTTTCCCAATTAGAACTCCCCCATGAGGGCAGGGACTATGTTTCGTTGTTGGTATGCCACAGCATCCCTAATAAGCATTCAGTATATATTTGTTAAAATGAATAGGTACAGCCTCCTGATGACCTTCATATTCATTATGGCTTCATATTTATGAGAGACTTGTGGAATCTTTCATTTGTTGCTCTGGGGAATTGATTTCATCCCAGAGGCCCTGGGTTCTGGGAATAGATATGCTGAGGGAGCAGGTAGACAAGTCTTTGTCCTCTTGGAATGTTTAACTAGCCTTTTTTTGGGGGGGGGGCGGGCTCTGCTATATCTAGATCCTGGAAATTGTAGCAGAGGGTCTGAAGCAGGGTCTGTGTACACTGGTGAGATAGAACACCCACTTCCATAAGAAGTTATAGGAAATGCATTCCTTACTTACAGTTAGGCAGCAAGACTCATTGCAAATCATTCCTTCCTCAAAAGCTCAGGAGAGCAACTTGGGATGGATGGAGTCTCTTCTATACTCTCCACCTGTACTGCAGCTGAGGGACCCGGCTGATTTCTATGTGAAGTTGATTTCTAGGGCTATGTGACTCACTGGCTAAATCACTGAAGGCCATTCTATTTCTAGGAGTAACTGGAAAAGAGCCTGGGCTATTCTGGCCAGTGCCTTCCTACCTCAAGATATTTCAGTCCCAGCACATTCTACAGTTAGTCTTGAGAAACTACAAGTGAGAAAACAGAAGTGGGTTGGACCAAGGCCATCCAGAGAACTTTCCTGCAGCCCGGATGTACTTGACGTAATAAGAAGTCATGTGCAAGTCCAAGGGAAAAATCTCAGAACGCCACTTTACATGGATGCCTGGTGTGTTCTTGATGTGCCACATTTTAACTTCTTTGCAAACATTAGGAGAGAATCAGTCTAGCATCCAAGTTTCTTGTCTTCCCTGGCAGAGGTTCCCCCTGCATCTCTTTAAGGCTTTCCTCTTACATTTGCCTCTCAGTGTAGAAATAAAAAAATTATGATGGCCCCTCAGTGCTGAGTGGCAAGCTTTAAGAAAATTGATCATGGGTTTTATGGGTAGGTATCTAATTATAATCATACCTTGAAAATTTTATTATCCTTCTGCTCTATAGACATATTGGTGGTTCTCAAATCCATTTGAAGGCACAAAGTGTTTCTATTCTTGGTCTAATTTCTCTCATCTTTTCCTTATGGCTAGATTTATTATTCTCTGGGCCTTTCCCCTGTCCTTCATTAGATAGATGGTTGTTAGAATAGTCCTCTGTTTTTTTAGTTGCCTTTGTTGCATATACTCATTAAATACAATTTGGTAAAGGCTTTACTTATTTATTTTTCCTTAACAGGAAGTCTTCAAAAAGAACCTAGCCTCCTATGTAATAAACAGAGGCACTGGGCCAATACGTCCAAAACATCAGATCAATGTCTTTATATTGTACACTCGAGCTTTTAGCTGCATAAACTTTACAGTACATCATCTGACACTATTTGTGATAAATATTCTCCAGTGATTAAATAATCATTTTAGGATCTTGCGTATGGAAAAAGCCTTTGCAGACCTGCTTCTTGCACATCAACTTCAAATGTGAAGGATCTAGATTTGTATCTTAGAAGTTTTATTAATTTTAGTAGAGCTGTTCTAGAGAGGTCATGTGGGTTTTCTTCAAATAGCTTTATGTAACAACTAGCTTCTTTAGGGAGGGATCTAAAGAATGGAGACTGAACTGCTCTGTAGGGAAAAATCAGAAAATGGATTCTGGAGTGGAAGAGAAGACAGACTGAGTCTTGATGGCCATGGTTAGTAAATATTACAGCTAAGTCTCAGGCTGCCACTCTGCAGCTTTGTTCGCGTAACCGTTTCATAACCACAGAATATTTGATGAGCTTGTAGAGCAGGCAACAGCATGTTGTATAGCAGGTTGAAGCCATGCTTCCTTCTCATTAGGGATATTTTGTCTCCAAGCCTTGCATTTTTCTTCCACTCACTTAATGCAGCGGTCCCAGCTGGGTCTTGGACTGCTTTTGTCAGATGGAGCTCATAGGGATGGCTGGTGGGGGAAGGGGGTTCCCCTGGGGTCCCAAAGAATTATTATTGATTTGCAGCCTCAGATAAAGTTAAAACTAATAGTTTATGTTCTAAAGAATGGATAGTTAGCTTTGCAAACTAATGAGTAGATCTTCCCAATTAGAAAAGTCCCTTGGAGGTACAAGGAGAGAACTTGGGGTAGTGTGTTGATTTCCCTTTAGTGCCATTGTGGGCAAAACAGCTCTGCTGTACCCCTCTTCTTAGGAAGGTGGTGACTTTTTTTTTCTCTTCAGTTTCTTACTCCTAACCTTATAGACCGCAGGCAGGCAGCCTACCACCATTACCTGGGAGCCTGATACAGGTGCAGAATCATAGGCCCAACCTTAGACTTGCAGCTGCTGGTCTCCATTTTTGCAAGCTCTGTAAATGGTCCGGGTGCACTTTCAAGTCTTGGAAGTACTGGCATAATCGTTTCATGTTAGCTCGTTTGCAGAACTGTGGTCAAGCTTATGAAATGTTTGTGATTTGTAAAGCAGAAGAACAAGTCATTCTGCTGCACACTGGTTTTCAGACAGTCCCCCATGTTCCAGAGGAGGAGGGGCTGAATATCAACCAGCTCCATGGTAAGGTGAATTTGGTGAGAGGGTGGTGGGAGTTGTGAGATGGTTTTGGCTATCACATTCCTCTCACTGGTATAGACTCTTGGGTGGTGTTTCTCAGTCCTGAGAGGCATCAGAATCACTAGAAGGCTTGTTAAAACACAGATCAGTGGATCTCAGGGCAGAGTGTTCTATTCAGTAGAGCTGAGAGTTTTGCATTTCTAAGAAGTTTCCAGGTAATATCGCCATCTGTGGTCTGGGGAATCCACAGTTTGAGAATCATCTTCTATCCATCTAACTCTGATCATGACGATTGCCTGACACTCATTCATGCTGTCCCTCACCCAGGAAGTGCATGTTCTCCTCTCCTCCTCCTTCCTCGTTACTACTGAATATCGAATCTTAGAGGATCATATTGGAGCCACGTAGACCTGTGGTTTCCCAGGATGCTCTTTTGACCCCTAGATCAGAATCCTAGGAGTGGATTATAGGACATGATGCCTCCCCAGGCCACTTCAAGACATGTGCACAATGAACACCTTTGTTTGCTTTTGCTAACCAAATGCTTTACATTCTTAGCTTACAGGTTTTTTTTTTCTTTGCTGCTTTTCTGGGGCCACTGCTGCATTAGCAAAGCTCTTCCCCTTACTCTAGGCCTCTTCCCGCTCAGGTCTTCCCAGAAGCTGCCTCTTCCTGTGGCTCCTAAGGATCCTCATCTCCTCAGCTGGCTGTCATTCCACCTCCTTCCTTTCTTCATTGGCACCACGCTTTTCTTTTAAAATTAGCTCTTGAAGATGAGATGCCAGTTCTGATCCTTTGGTCAACAGTTAAGATACCTTTTCTATCTCTCCCTGATTCCTTCCTTTTTCAGAGTTAACTTTACAAATACCTGGCACATACAGTATAGTTGACATTGCCATGAGAACGAGAACTAGATAGAGAAAAATGTATGATCTCATCCTCTTTGCCTTGTGGATGGCTAGCATGTGTCACCACAAAGAGTCAGAGAATGCAGTCATCATGTGAAATGTATATGGGGTTTGAGGCGTGGCTCAGTTGAAGGAGCGCTAGCCAATGAGTGAAAGCAGCAGGTACTGAGTTTGAGTCCTGGTCTGAGATCTAAAAGAAGAAAAGAAAAGAACATTCTGTTCTAGGAAAATTGAGGGAATGGGTGGCATTGGGAAAGATGGGGGAGAATAATGTAAGGGTGACATTGATCAAGATGCATTATACACATAACCTGACATGTTGAATTGAAATTCCCTGTACAACTACTTAAAGATAATAAAACGCCGTGCGACTTTTCAAAGTTATTAAGTGTTAAATCCTCAGTGGGATATCATGTAAAATAACATGGTCCCTGTGGCTGTCCTGCACCTGTCTGTACGCCCTCCTCACTGTGGTGTCATGCATGGCTGAGATTGTCTTCTAGTCACAATTTTGACTCCTTGTGCATTTGAATGAGAGCAGGTGCTCCAGAAATGTGTTGAACCTCTAAATGTGATTCATTTATCTGTGGGTGAAGTTGACATTTTTCCTTTTCTGATTTAGTCTTTTATTATTTCTGGAAAGCCATGTCTACTCTCACCACTGATAAGAGAGAGAAAACAGAATAGAGTCAGCCAGAAGAGTGATAATCTCCATTCAAGCCTTAAATACAGTGTGACCTATCTCCCCACTGTGACCATCTTAGAACAACCGGCTTTTGTGGAATCCCAGAATCTGTGGCCTCAGCATAGAGAATGGGGCTTGGGGAAGTGCTGTTTGTCTAGATTTTCTGAGAGAAGCACTGGGGAAGCCTAAATTCTCCCAGATCACAGGTTCCCGGTATCTCTGTATCTCCAGCACTAAGAGGAGCAAGCAAGCAAGCAGCCCAGTGTTTGTCAAAGGCTGAATGAATGGAGCCTTGATTTTGAATTCCAGTGTGGTATCATATCTTTGCTTCTTTATGTCTCCTTTGCTTCACTCCTAGGGCAGATGCTAATATGGGATCTATTTCTATCACAAGGAGCTTGTGAGACTCTGAGATGAGTTAATTGCTCTGAAGATGTGCCTGTGTGTTACTACTTAGAGGAGTCGAGAACTTTCCCCTGTGTTTCTTACAGCCCTTCTCGCCTCTCAAGGCCTGTTTCACAATTTTGTGAATGAGGACGTTCTTAGTTCTCTGGGTTGGCTTATTACTATCTGCTGATTTGCTCCCTGTGCTTACAGGAAATACAGTGCAGCCATTGAAGGCATTCTTCCATCACCAGAAAGTATCAAGGGATTTTCCTGTTAATGCCTGCTTCTCTCAGAATTGTGTTTTCATGTTGTGCTGTACCTTTCATTGGAGATAAAGCTGAGCTTTTAAGAGTGACTGGTTATGGCAGTTCCTATGCAAAAGAACCTTGGGAAGGGAATAAATGTATAAGCAATGCCAGAGATTGGGAGGAAAGCAGTGTTTGTATTTGAAATACCTTTGTTCAAATCCTGACTCTGGGGCAGTGGCTGTACACAGATGATCACATCTGTTTATTTCCATTATTACAAGAAAAGGCTGGAATTCTGTTAACTGGGCATCAGATATAATGTACCACCATATACTATCTTAGCCAAGCAATCAAAGGTTCTATCACCAGTTATGAAATATATTAATATATATTCCCTACATAATTACACTGAGTGGAAAAAAATAACATGTTGGGAGATTTTTTTTAAAAATAAAAAAAAATGCACAAGTATACTCTACTCCTGAGAAAACCTCAGACAGACTCAAATCAGAATACCTGACCCATCAGTTTTTTTTGCTAATGTTATGGTCATGGAAGACAAGGTCCAAGGAAGTACCCCAGTTAAGAAGACTTGAGAGCTAAAGGATTGATATAAATAAGGTCTGTGGGGGGAAAGCAGTAAATTATTAGTGTTATTTTCTTGGTTTGGGCAATTGTATGATGGTAGCATTAGAGGAACTGAGTGAAGGGTAGTAAACTCTGCATTTTGAAAATAATTTTCTGCAAGTCCACAATTATTGCAAAAGGCAAACATAGGAATCGAAGAGACATGGAGGCTTGTGAAGTGTCCTGCTTTATAGGAAGCTGAAGGGACTTCATTTATTGAACTTGGGAGTAGGAAATATTGATTTACTTAGTTATTGTGTTGGTTATTGGGGCTTCAGCTCAGGGCTTTGTGCTCGTCTTTAGCTTTCTCACTCAAGGTTGGTGGTTTATCACTAATGCTCCACTTTCAGCTTCTTGCTCATTAATTAGCGGTCTCATGGACTTTTCTGCCTGGGCTAGTTGTGAACCACAATCCTCAGATCTCAGCCTCCCGAGTAGCTAGAATTAACAGGCATGAGTCACTGATGCCTGACTACCAACTTATTCTAGAACTGAAGTTAACAAGCTGTGTTTCGACTGATCAAGTTCTTAACTGTAAACTGAGAGCAAGGAGTATGAACTCTGAGGTGGCCAGAGACCATCCTGGTGCGCAGGTGGTTGGGTGCCTGGGGGTGATGGTGTTTTGGGTCTACCATGTTCACTTGACTGCTTTGGCAGAGACAACTGACTGATGATGGCTACCATCTCCTTATACTGGATGCTGGTTACCTGTTATGAGTACTAAGACTTATTATCACTAACTTCCTGGAATGTCAGGTGAAAATTTCCCCCACTGTGCTTTATTTCAGAGAGATTCATTTGCCCAATGTCACTCAGAAGAAAAACAAGTCCGACTCGCAGCTCAGACTCTTAACAGCAGTGCAGATCTGTTTTCCTGTCTTCTTTATAGGTGCACCCCAACAGCTCCTCTGGGCAGCCTCCAGCCCCAGCCCCTCCATTATCACTTGGATAGAAAAGAGAAATGAAGGCTTCCAGTATTGTCTTATTTCTGTGATTTGGTTAAGCACAGAACAGCATTTCATGCAAGCTCTTTGGGGCAGAGTAGTTTCTGCGGTCAGATATGTTTAGGGGAACTTAGGGTTACATGAACTCAGTGGCTCTCACCTTTACCCAGGCAACTAACTGAACATGGCTGGAGACATCCACACTGTCAGGCTGATCAGTCACAGCCCTTAAGGAGCTCTGCATGCTGCCCAGCAAGGCTGCTGTTTCCTAGCCCCCCCCCTGCCCCTACTGTGGATGATCACTTCATGTTCTCCTCCCTCATAAAACCTCCCACCTCTCAAGAAATCGTCAGTGTAGTCCAAGAAGGGTTCCTGCAACTTTCCATCACTGCCTTGACCCTGCTGCCTGAACCCTGCTTTTTCTCTTTTCAAGGAGGAACCATCTTTGATGCTTGTGCAAGAGATTTGAGGATCCTGTGCCCCAGATCTCCTTCCCTCCATTACAGATGGATGTTGCCTTATCTTCCACCCAAGGAAATTTCTCCTTTGGTATCACATCCCCCTTTACTGTTACTCTCTCTGTTTCTCTCAGATGCTCTCTAATCCCTCACCCACCCTCCTGGGCCTAGTACTTGCTAGGCAGAAACCGTACCACTGAGCCATGCCTCCAGCCCTGTTTTTGAGTTAGGGACTCACTTTGTGCCTGGACTGCAATCCTCCTATTTTATGTTCCCTTCTATAGCTGGGATGACAGGCACAAGCCATCATGCCTAGCATTTTCTATTGAGATTGAGTCTCACAGACCTTTTTTTTTTAAGGAGGGAGGGCTGGGCTGCTCTGGACCTGGGATTCTCCTGTCACAGCCTCCCAAGTAGCTAGGATCACAGGTATGAGACTCTGTGCCTGGCTTCTCTTTTACCTTAATTTGGAGTGGAATCCACCTAACATTAAACTCACCCTGTTGTCGTTAAAGTGTAAATTCAGCATAATCAGTACTTCCACAATGTTTTGCAACCACCTCTATTTAGTCCCCAACTCCTTTCATTATCCCAAACATAACTCCCTTACTTGTTAAACAGTTGGCTCCTATTCTTCCCGCCCGGGCCTTGGACAACCACATCTTTCCTCTCCAGCCCTCACCTAGGCTTTGGCTAATACAGCAACCAGAGGAATTCATTTAAGACTGGAGCAGGTCACGTGACTGCTCCACTTGGAAGACTTCACTTGTGTCTCATTTCATTCATATTTGAGCTGAAGTCCCACTTAGACTAGGCTCTAGCTTTCTTTTCCATGTTATCTCTTACCAGTCTCCCTGTGTTCAAACCACACCAGCCACATTGATCTCCTTGCTGTGCCTCAGTTCTGCCAAGGGTGCTTCTACCCTGCCTGGCCTTGGCACAGAGGGCTCCTTCCACCTGGAGAGAACGCTCTTCCTCCAGAAAGATATAAAGCTTTCTCCCTTCTCTTCCTGCCGCAATGTCGCTTTGTCAGTGGGAGGTCTCTGTCGGCTACCTGCTATAAAAGAGCAATGTCCTCCCCTGCCAGTCTCCCTTGTTTTGGTTTATGTTGTCCTTAGCACTTAGCTATTGATTGCTTTCCCATATTAGAATGTCAGAGAACTCCAGAAAAGCAAGAATACTGCTTCATACTGCTTAACACTTAAAGCCATGCCCCATAGGAAGCTTTAACCCCCAGGCTTCTCCTGGTTTATAATATGCCAATGTTTGTTAAGACTCTCTGAGGAGAGAGTACTTTGCCACTATGCTCTTTCTCTCAATCTTTCCCTCTCTCCTCCCCTTTTCTCTCCCTTCATTTTCTACCTTTGCCCCTCCCTCTTTCTTTCTTTCCACTCAAACAGCCTATTTTTCACAAAAAATATTTTTGGGAAATACTGGAATAGCCTCTTATCTGCAGTAAGTCTTATTTGGGGCAAGGCAGTGAGGGTGAATATTTCATAATCTGTTGGTCTTTTCCCCCTAGATGAATAAAACATTAAAAATGTAGGAATATCATATACCCCAAAGGCCTCATCTTAACTGGATGCTATTCTTTGATAACTTGTTAGGTAAGATCTGGTTAATGACTTCTTTGGTTTTGAAAAGTGGTTTTGCACTTTTAAGTCCTTTTTCTCCTATATCTATTGAAACAGATTGAGTCTGCTTTGTGCCTGCTTTTGTTTCTGTTTGCCCAGCTGATGTCTGCCTGGGCCCTTTGGGATGTCAGCATCCTGCAGGGTCCCCTCGGCAGCCAGTGTCAGGTTCAAGGACCAAGCTTACCTTGGTCCTGTCAGAAGCAGCTCTGAGGTGTTTTTGTTGGTCACTGTAAACCCAAACATCCATATTGTTCCCATACTAGGTGGCCAATTAATGTTTGTTGAATGAACCTTTGAAGTGACACCAGGGGAATTTCATTTTACTTGACCCAACCTCATGATAACTTATAATTAGGATTTAGCGTTGGTGAAGTGTTTATTTTATTTTTATTAGTTTTAACTACTTGAGATGCAATCTGTTGTGCTCTCCAGGTGTGATGATAATTTTGTTTTCTATTAGGCTGCTGAGATTCTGAATAAAAAGCCAAAGAATCTTTTTCTTCCTATTTCCAAAACAAGAATATAGACATTCTTGGAATGACACATTACATAGTTTGAAAGGTTTGTGATAGATTAAAAGAAGAGAACCCACATGAGATCTGCTTTGAGAGCTACTGTGTTGTTAGTACGCCCAGAAAAAAAGTTACTCTGATAGACTGTCCACATAGGACTTAGAATTTGGAAAGATACAAAGAATGTCAGCCTACAGTGGAAATTGTGAGTTGATATTTTGCTTTCTAGAAATGGTTAAAACAAAAGCGGTGTGATTTCTGGAAACTGGGAAAGTAAAAGATCTTTTGGAAAAGTCCAAGACTTGGATCTTTCAGTCTGTTCACTAGAGCACATAATAACCTACCCTTATGTCTTAGCTTTTCCACAAGTGCTTCTCTGATTGCCCAATAAGAAGAATTGCATCCCATGTGGCTAATTAGCAATGAGTACTAATGTCAGGTTAATAATGCTTCCACTTGTTTTAATGATGTTCAGGAAATTCAAAGGCCACCTGGATCTGGATAAGATGGACATTAATAGGCAGTGAAACCAAAGGACGAGTAAGGAAAGGGAGCTGTAATTCAGACCCCAGCATCGGTTCTTTTTTGGTAATTTTTCTTAGATGTCACCATAGTGACAGTCTCTGAATCACACCTATAATACAGTAGAGAAAATGCAACAACTTGTGAATGCAAGTGAAATAACCTAGAATGTTATAGTTGCATGGTTTCAAAAAAGTTTTGCTTCTTCATATTTTATGATTCTCTTGGTTATTTTTTCCTTACAATATTCTTTAAAAAATGTTAACTCACTGACAAATAGTAATAGTATATAACTGTGAGGTATGGTTCTCCTTAAAAAATTCATTGAACTGGAATATTAAATGTCTAGAGGCCAAACATATTTACTAAGGTGTTAACAATTTGCTATACTTGATATGCTAGATATATTAGATTATATTTACATATACTCTAAGTAACTTCAAGAGAGTGGACTATTCTGGGTTCTCCAGGGAAACATAGAACCAACAGGATAGAGGACTGATGATAAAGTTATATAATATGAGGATACTCCTTGACTTATGATGGATTCTGTCTTTGTAAAGCCCATCCTAGGCTGAAAACGTTGCAAGTTGAAAATGTATTTAATATACATAATGTCTTACCATTTCTTAAATATTCTGAGAACACTTACATTAGCTTGCAGTTGGGCAAAACCATCTAATGCAAAGCCTATTTTATAGAAAGTATAAATATCTCTTGTGGTTTGTTGAGCACTGTGTTGGAAGTGGAAAACAGAATGGTTTATGGGCATACCTTTAAACTTTTGTTTTGGTTGGTTGTGGGGCTTGAACTCAGGGCCTGGGCACTGTCCCTGAACTTTTTTACTTAAGGTTAGTGCTCTCCCGCTTTGAGCCACAACTCCGCTTCCAGTTTTCTGATGCTTAATTGGAGATAAGCATCTCATAAAACTTTCCTACCCTGGCTGGCTTTGAACTGTGTCCTCAGAGCTCAGCCTCCTGAATGGCTGGGATTACAGGCATGGGCCACCAATGCCTGGCCCTAGACAATTATAAGTTTAAAAAAATCCAAAATTGAGCCACTGTAATATGAGGACTGTGTCTCTGTATTATATTTCACCAGTTGGATGTCTTATAGTTAACAAGCTGGAGACTGAGGAGAGTTAATGATGTAAGTTTTAGTCTGGGATCAAGTCTAAAGACAGAAGACTAGTGTCCTAGCTTGAAAACAGGCAGAAAGAGAAATTCTTCTTAGCCTTTTATTTTATTCCAGTTTTCAGTTGATTGGATAAAACCCATGTACCTTGGATAGCGCAATCTGCTTATCTCATCCTGAAATAACTTTATCAAAACACTTTGAATGAAATAATGTTTAGCCAAATATCTGGGCACCTTGTAACCTAGTTACCTTGACACAAAATTAACCATCACAAGTACTATTTTGTCCTTGGTAGAGCAAAGGAAATAGAGGTATAAGATGACCAGGCAACTCAGCCAAGTCATGCGCAGGTAATGGTGGAGATAGAATACAAACTCAAACAGTCTGGCTCCACAAAACTTCACTCTTACGTGATTTGGCAAATCACTTTTCAAATAAGGAAACAGATGAGGAGGGAAGGACATGAAAAAGGGGAAGTGGAGGACTCTTGTATTTTGCTAAGGACATTAACCCATACCGCCAGACTTGGGATATGAACCCAGGCCTTCTACTGACACTTAGCCTAGTCTCAGGAGTCCTTCAGCTCTCACGTGGGATGTCCTCTGGGTCATGGACATTTTGATTGTGAAAGGAAAAAAGGTAAATGTTCAGTTATGTACCTGAATTGTTGTCTTAGCACTCTGTGTAGTAGTCTGGCTATCTCAGCGTGCCGGTGTTAGAACTTGTGTCTATAATATTCAGTCCTCAAATGTTGTCACGTGAGTTGACCTGATTGGACAAGTTTGGTGATTATTTTAGTGAATTTCTAATATACTTCCAACTTTTTAGAGCACTCTTTTATATACAAATTATTTTTAAGTAGATTAGTTTGGTGACATAGATTTACTCTGGGGTTGTGGCCTTTCATGGATGTGAATGGTAAAGTGGGCTTTTACCTCTTCTTAGACAGATTTTAAAAACCGAGTTATGAGAAGATGCTAGAAGAGGAGAGAATGGTTGATTAAGCAAAGTGATTGCTGGGACACAGCTCTGACAGAGACAAAAGAAGCCTTAGGTAGTAGGTATAGTCACAGAAACTGGGCATTAAGTTGGACTATTACCAAAAAGTCACCTGATACTTTTCTGCATCTTTCTTTATAAAGTGGGAATTGCACTTTGTACCTTCAGGATGGTTGTAAGGATAAGAAACAGTCATTCAGTGCAGGGCTTATTGATGGTAGCTATGACACTTTCTCTTGACTGAATACTGGTGGCTCATGCCTTCAATCCTGGCTTCTTATGAGGCAAAGATCTGAGGATCATGGTTCAAAGCACTAGCGCAGGCAGGAATGTCCAAATAGAGACTCTTCTCTTCAGTTAACCACCAAAAAGTTGAAAGTGGAGGTGTGGGTCAAGTGGTAGAATGCCAGCCTTGAACAAAAAAGCTAAGAGGCAGCACCCAGGCCCTGAGTTCAAGCCCCAGTACTGGCACAGAAACAAAACAATAGCAACAACGAAAAGCCTCAGTCTCTCCTCTCGCTGTGGATGCAGCTATTGCCAGCCCAGAGCAGTGAGGTCTCAAGACCTTCACCTTGTCCAGGCTTCACACACAGCTCTTGACCCAATCAATGGGGATCAGAACTGACTACTTATTAAGATTCTTGTCTCTGCCAGTAAGCCAGCTGCAAAGTCATCCTGTGTCTCTGGGCCAAGTATGCATTGGACAAAGGGTTCTCTTCTCTTGTTCCTGGTTGGCATTCTGGATTCTATCTCTGAACATGCCCTGCCTAATTGGCACAGTATTACTGGTCTACCCTTTCCCTGCCCCCTTCACATCACTCCCTGCCAGCTGTCCCTGGCCCTTCCAACTCCTAACCATGGCTGTCAAAACAAGCAATAGTTTTCTATCTTTACTTTTTTCCCTATTTGGACAAGGAATCAGTTTATATGGGTTACTTTAGGAACTATATTTTCAGGATGGTGAATTTAATGGTATTACATTCCCAGTCACTTCTGGATAAGCATCTGTTAAGCTAGTGGTTTACTGACTTTATTAGCTGATGGCTTTGGGAGACTGACTGGCTTAACGGAAACAGTTGAGGTCAGTTCAGACACAGACTTGATGTCCCTTTCTCTGTTTTTGTTTTTACCCTGAGTTCTCCTTATCTTACCTCTGGAATATAATGGCAAAACTCCTTAGATCCAAGATCTTAGTGTTGTTGCTGTTTGATCTGCCAACTTCAGCAGGCAGGACACAAGACTTGGCGTGCTAGCAGATGACAGGTGGACAGCTGCTGTTTCCAGCACATGCCTAAAGTGCCAGGCTAGTGGCTATGCTGGCCAACAGGGTCAGACCAAGAAAGGCAGTAAGCAGGTGTCTCCTGGGCCTGTCATGCCAACAAAAGTTTAGTCAAGTAGAACCCTGACACCAATTATTTGACTCCATCTAGTTATCTAGAATTGCTGTCATTTGAACTTATTGCCTGGGTTCAGTTCCAGGGATCCAGATGTGTGTGTGTGTGTGTGTCCAATTTTCCCTGGAAGGCACTCATCACTGGACTGTCACTCGTGAAAGCACTTTTTGTGGAATGAGACATTTCTTCCTCTATTAAGGTTCTGTTCTTCTGTGATTAAAGGGCATGGAGTTGAAGGCATTTTAAGGTTCAGGCTTGGGACTCTCAGAAATGGTGTTGCTTGTTTCAGACAGACCCACAGATCCATGGAGTGCCACTTATTTAAGTGAGAAAAAAGGGCTTAGATAGAGGTGGAGGTCATTAAACATACAGTGATAAACAGGGGCAGTAACAATAACCATTCACAAATTTGGTGATATTGCCTTACCTCTGAGAAATTTCAGTTCTGGCAAATACTAAGGAGTTTAATTTCATAGAATCTGAAATACATTCTATGAAACCTAGACTTCTGTTATGCCATGGAGTGGTATTAAATCACAACAATTACAGCTCACATGAAAATGAAAGAATAACAAGCCCAACATTTCTTAGTGGGACAATTCATAGTTAGCCGTGTCTAGTTTATTCCGTTTGTGTGGGGGAAGTTTCTAGATAAGCTCTTTTCTCCTTCATTGACACCCTGCCTTCACTCCCTCTTCTTCCTCCTTTCTCTTTCTATCTTTTCTTTTACTCAGGGTAAAAACCTTTCCTCTCTCACTTCCTCCTTCCTTCTCTCTTCTTTTCCTTTCCTCCTCCTCCTCTTCCTCCTCCTGTGCTTCACTTACATGTTGAATTTTAAAATGTCTAGGTGCTGATTTCTTTTTAGATATCATAGTTGGTATTTCTTGTGCTTCTTCAATTTGGAAATTCATGTCTTTTTTTTCAGGCTCCATCATTTTATTGTCCTTCTTGACAAATTGCCTCTAGACCAACAACTGAAAAACATTTTCTACAGATTTTTTTTTTTTCTAATTTTATAGTGAATTACTGTGAGAATATTAGTTTGGTGTCATGATCAAAAGCAGAATGCATTTTTATTTTTGCCAGTACTGGGACTTGAACTCAGAGTCTGCCTCTGAGATTCTTTTGCTCACAGCTAGCATACTACCACTTGAGCCACAGTTCCACTTCTGGCTTCTTTTGTAATTTATTGGAAATATGAGTCTCATGGACTTTTCTGCTCATGCTGGTTTCAAACCACCATCCTCAGATCTCAGCCTCTTGAGTAGCTAGGATTATACACATGAGCCACTGGTGCTAGTCTTCAGTTCTTATTGGCTACATGGTGTTAAGGAGGTAGCCATGTAAATCAGAAAGAAAATAAAATAAGCAAATAAAAATCTATATTGCTTTTATTATTTTACTGGATCTTGAAGCTAATTTTTGAAAAATGTTAGACCTTATTTCTTTTGAGTATTGCCTCTTTCCAGTCTGCACTTGTTTTTCTTCTTGGCAGTCTATTTAGGCATAGATTAAAGCTTACTCTACCATTTATATCATGTAATTCCTTATTACTTTTTTCATGTGTTTTACTTTAGTCTTTGTGTTGCTTTCTAGATAATGTCTTTAGGTCTATCTTAGGTTTTATATATTCTCTCTTTGGTATGTTTACTATGCTGCTCATCTGTTTTTATTTTTCACTATTAGATTTTATATGTTAGACACTCTATTTGGCTCTTTTTCAAAATTGTTTACTTGTCTTTCCCATTATATCTTTAATCTCTGTTATTTCTTTATTCGTATTAAGCTAGTTGTTTGTTTTATATCCTGTATGGGTTTTCTGAAGACTTTCATTTATTGTGATTTGTTTACTCTCATTTTTAGTGAGTTTTGATTGTAAGCTCATCCCCTGAAACTTTCTCAGTGGGAATTGCTAGAGCCCTGGGATTAGAGTGACTTTCTCCAGAGAGAACGGATTCCCCGTGTTCCAGCTTAGGACAAGGCCAACCCAGATGCCGTTAATCACGTTATCAGTTCAGGTGTTGTTCCTGTTTTCCACTCCCCCGCTGGTAGTGTGTACTCTTGCCCAAACCAACATGAATGGAGATTTTGGGTAGAGATTCTCACGTGAGGCTTTTTCAAAATACTCAATTATTTTTAGGCCCCAAATAGATTTTAACTCACTAGTAGCCAGAAAGTTTTGTCTGTTTTTTGTTTTTGTACCATGAGTCTCTTAGGCAGTCTGAAGAAGCTCTTAGGTGCTTTTCAGAATGATAGTTTCGGTATGGTACTTAGAACAAAAATTTATGGAATTATAAAGGAAACCAATATACTGAAGCACAATTTTATTCACAGACCCAGAAGAGATATAGATTATTAGTCTATGTGACACATTTACATTATCTATTTTTTTTGTTGGAAAAAGCATTTCCTTCCTTCCTTCCTTCTTCCCTCCCCTTCCTCCCTCCCCCCTTCCCTTCCTTCCTCCCCACCTCCTCCTGGCTTTGGATGAGTACTAGGTCCTGGAATTAGAGCCTTATACTCTTGCTTGACTTTTTCTGCTCAAGGCCGATGTTTGACCACTTGAACCACACCTCCACTTTGGGATTTTTTTGCTACATAATTGAAAATAAGAGTATTTTGGAATTTGCTGTCTGGGCTGGCTTCAAAGTTTGATCCTCAGATCTCAGCCTCTTGAGTAGCTAGGATTACAGGTGTGAGCCACCAGAGTCTGGATGATTCTTCAATTTCTTAAAATAGGAAATGGAGCTAGCATCAGTTCCATAGAGACATTGTTAAGTCTGAAGTCTTCTCACATATAATCGAGTAAAGCTCCTCCTGCATTAACAACACAGTCCCTTAGAAATAAATTTCCTGACTTTTAAGTTTTGTGCCCAAAGGGGTTCCAGTAAAATATAAAATTAGACAAGATCAGTACTACCTGAGGTTATTACCCTTATACATTAAAGATGATTTCAGGGGGCAGACAAAAGGGGGGGAGGAGGGAAAAGAAATGAAATCAATTTATCTTGGAAAGCAGTGGTTTAATTATTAACTGCCAGAATATAATGAAGTACTGCTTATTCATGGTTGTTTTCAGTAGCTAAGAAAACATTGAATGCTTCAGATCACTGCAGACAATCTAACTGAACATCTGTAGAAGATGGGTTTATTGTGTTATAGTGATATAATAAAACCCTCTGCAGCTATTTAAAAAGAATAGAAGTAAATCTAGTCTTTAAAAAAATTATTTATTGTTATTGTAAAAGTGATGTAGAGGGGTTATGGTTACATAAGTCAGATACAGAGTATATTTCTTTTTGAACAGTGTCACCTCTTTCCTCAGTAAATTTATCTTACGGGGTGAGTTCTACGATGTGTCATCATGTGGAAAGGAAGGGTGTTGCTCAGTGCCAGATGTATTCTCACTTGTAAAAACCCTCCCACTCATAATGCATATGTATTTCTAGAAGGAGATATGGGTAATTGGTAGCAGACATTGTTTCTGGGGAGAGAATGAGGGGGGGCCTAGGAGGAGATAGGAGAGACTTTATTTTCATTGTATATTTGTTTGTGTTGTTGGAATGTTTTTCCATGTGCCTGTACTAATGTTTTATTGGATTCATTAACAAGGAAACTGTTGAATCTGGTGCTGGTGGGCCCACAACCGTAATCCTAGCTACTCATGAGTCTGAGATTTGAGGATTGCAGTTCAAAGCCAGCCCCAGCAGAAAAGTCCCTGTGAGACTCTTATTTCCAAATAAACTACTCAAAAAAAAAAAAAAAACCCAGACATGGTGCAGTGGCTCAAGTGGTAGAATGCTAGCCTTTAGTACAAAGAAGCTCAGGTACAGTGCCCAGGTCCTGAGTTCAAGCCCCAGGACTTTCTTTCTTTCTTTCTTTCCTTTTTTCTCCCCCTTTGGTTTATTCTCTGTTGACATTTTTTTTAAAATTTATATTCCCTTTGTCTTTTATCTAAGTTTATCTGATTTGGGAAGAAAAGGGAAATCACAGAAAGGCAGGACAAAAGGTGAGCGAATGCAACAGCGATACTCACCAGACACTATGTTGGAAATGAACTTTACAACTTGGGGCCGGGGGGGGGGGGGGGGAAGGAAAGTTGGGGGTGGGGAAAGGGGGAGAAAATGAGGGAGGGGGTAACACTGTTCAGAAAAGAAATGTACTCACTGCCACCTTTACAATAAATATTTTAAAAAAATTTAAAAAGAGTGAAGATGGGGAGCCATAGCTCACGGTGCCCCATGCCCTCTGAGTATCCATTGTAGCACCAGTCCTGGGGCTTGAACTCTGGGCCTGGGCACAGTCCCTGAGCTTTTGTGCTCAAGGCTCGTGCTCTGCCACTTAAGTCACAGCTCCACTTCTGACTTTTTGTGTGTGATTAATTGGAGAGTCTCATGGACTTTTCTGCCTGGCCTGGCTTAGAACCATGATCCTCAGATCTCAGCCTCCCAAGTAGCTAGGATTACAGGATGAGTCACTGGCACCCAGCTGCCCATACTGCTGTATAGCTGTCCGCTCTGCCTTCTGCTCCATCTTTGCTCTGTGGAGTCTAGGATGCACATCTCTCACACAATGCCTGGCACAGAGGAGCCCACAAACAATGAAGGAGGCATGAGTCTTTTCTTTCTTTTTTTTTTAATCCTTCCAGGAGTGAATGCAGGGAATGCAGAACAGAGCAGCAGCCCTGCAGTCTTCCCACCATGGAGCAAGCAGCATAGCCAGATGCCATGATTTGGAAGTTGGCTGGAGGTCAGCAGGAAAGGCCATGGTGAAGAAGGAAGGATTGAGTCTGATGAGGACACCATTCCTAGACATCCTTTCTTTGTCCCCAACCCCCTGTTGTGGGGATGGCTGCTAGTGGAGGAGACCAAGCCAGCAGAACAGTAGGGGCAGGAGGGGGGACCGAATAAGAGAGAAGTTAGATAACAGCCGTTCAGTGAAATTTCACGGTGCCTTTCAAGAATGAAATCTAATTTATATTTAGAATTTGATTTTCATCCAGAAGAAACAGACAGGCTGCTTCATGTCAAGACTGGAAGAAAGAATGTGTGTCAGTTATTGAGAAGATTTGTAAACAAGTGTGAAAGGGAGATCTGGTCAGCTCATTCATTTGTTCTTTCATTCATTGACATTTATTGTTAAGGCAGTGTGTCTCATGAGAGGGGAAGAGAAACTTGTCACCCCAAAATTAATTTTACAAAATGGTTAAGAATGATACCTAGAATGCTTGGGCTCAAAGCCCACAGCTCTCTTACTTGCTACTTACGTGACCATAAGCAGTCTGGAGATGTAGCTCAAATGGTAAAGTAATTGCCTAGTAAGCCTGAGACCTGAGTTCAAATCCCAGTATACTAATCCCCCAACCCCCTAGTTTTCTTCCTTTTGATTACCTCATATATTTTGTCACAGTGATGACAAGCTGACTAGTACATGTGGTCATGCCTCCATCCATCCATCCATCTACCCACCCACCCTCCTACCCACCCACCCATCCATCCATCTACCCACTTACCATTCCACCAATCCACCTACCTACCACCCACCCATCCATCCATCTACCCATCCACTCATTCACCCACCCACCCACCTACCCACCCATCATCCATCTATCCATCCATCCATCCATCCATCCATACGTACATACATACAGCCACCTACACACACACACACACACACACACACACACACACACAATTTTAGTGTTCTTTGCTTTGCTTTTCATTCATGGCACTAATCACTTCTCGACAGTACACTGCACTGTGTGTGTGTGTGTGTGTGTGTGTGTGTGTGTGTGTGCACGTGTGTACATGTGTACCAGTCCTGGGCTTGAGCTCAGGGCCTGGGTACTGTTCCTGAGCTTCTTTTGCTCAAGGCTAGTGCTCTACCACTTGAGACACAGCTCTACTTCTGGCTTTCTTTTTTAAGTTAATTGGAGATAAGAGTCTGACCAACTTTCCTGCCCAGTCTGGCTCCAAACTGTGATCCTCAGATCTTAGCCTCGTAACTAGGTTTATAGGTGTGAGCTACTGGCACCCAATTGCATTTTATTTGTATTGTTTATGTCTTTCTTCAGGATGACAGAAACTTCATGTTTATACCATTATACTCCTAGTGCCTAGAATATTCTTTGACACATATTTCACATATTAAGGGCTCAGCAAACATGTGGTAAGTTAATGTAGCAGTGATTGAGGCAATAGAAGATGTGAGGGAAATAAGGAAGGAAGGTCCCTGGTCTTACCTAGGATGAAGGAAGTAGTTAGAGAAAGCTTTGCTGTTCTAAGTACTGAGCTTGCCAGCTGGACCAGTCGAGGATAGTCATTCAAGACAGAGATTTGTGAGAAGGGCTAGAGCTGTACAAGAGCATGCCTCAGTTCCACATGCTGCTCAGCTTCTTTCTGAGGTCCCCAAACCCCAAACTACCACCACAAGACAAAAATGAACATTTTCTAGAAGCTGCTTTTATTGAATGATTTGTATCTTAGCTACTCAGGACGATGAGATCTGAGAATCACAGTTCAAAGCCAGCCTGGGCAGGAAAGTCCATGAGACTGTTATCTCCAATTAACCTCCAGAAAACTGGAAGTGGCACTGTGGTTCAAAATGATAGAGCACTACTAGCCTTGAGCAAAAAGAGCTCAAGGATAGCACCCAGGCCCTGAGTTTAAGTCCCACAACCAACAAAATAAAGTAAAATAAAATAAAAACTGCACCCAAGGAAGACTTCTTTGGAGATATTATTTACTTTATTATTTATTTTTATTTTTTTGTAGTCATGGGGCTTGAATTCTGGGCCTGGGCGCTGTCCCTGAGATCTTCAGCTCAAGGCTAGGGCTCTGCCACTTGAACCACAGAGCCACTTCCAGTTTTCTGGTGTTTAATTGGAGATAAGAGTCTCACACACTTTCCTGCCCAAGCTGGCTTTGAACCACGATTTTCAGATCTCAGCCTCCTGAGTATCTGGGATAATAGGCTTGAAGCACTGGGGTCTGGCTTGGAGATATTTATGAACTTAAAACTCTGCTGGTTGATAGATAGTCTATGTCCAGCAGTTGTCATTGCAGGCTTAAAAACCATGCACACCAGAGTTGTAGGTCCTACCCATTGTGGAGCCTCATCCTCTCCACTGTGTTTATGTTTTGCAGTATATTTGCTTGCTACAGAGGCAAGCCTTGTCTTCCCTATGAAGTTGACATGAGATGTGGCTTTGGGCATCTCTTTTGACTTAGGTTTTTTTTTTAATGTCAGATTGATACTAAATAGAGCCATGGCTTGGGAGATTGTGTAGCAGAAGAGATTGCAGGTCTGTGATGAAGATGCTTTGAATCAGATGTTTTTTGTATTGCTTGCTATCCTCTGGGGCCTGCTTGAGATCTTCCTAGGTTATTATTTTTCCAGTGTTCTCCCTCTGTGAAGGACTGTTCAGAGGCATGTGAAGGCTTTCTTGTGGCTTCTTGCGTGTCCCTTTTCTGTGAACTTCAGGATGCAGTAAGTAGCTCAGAGGCTAGATGAAACCTTCAAAGACTTTCAAGTACTGCATTTATGAACCTCTCCTCTATGGCAGACAAGTTAAAGTAATCTGCAATTATTCACACAACCTTTGAAAATCACTTCAAAGGTAGCAACTTGGCCCCAAGAATTTTCACCAGTTGCCAATACCTCACTTGAGTTTTTCTGACTTAAGCCATCTTTGCTCACTTGGTAATACATTGTTCCCCCTCTTCATAGTTTATAGAGACAACTAAGTTTTGATTCTGCTGGAAAAAATGGGACTTCAAATTTGATCTTAAATAATTGTTTTTGGGTGGTAGGACTATGGGTATTTTTTTCTTCCTTCTACTTCTCATATTATCATTATTATTTTAGAATGGAAAGGTTACCAAGAAACTTCTTGGGAAATTTGCTTTTCAACATTTGTGTTGTATGTGCTCTGTAGAAGTTGCTCTTGCAGACTGCATCCTGATTTCTCATTCCTTTTTCTTTCTTCGGAATTTAAATGTCAGCAATAGTGGATTGAGTGACAGACTCTAATA
This sequence comes from Dipodomys spectabilis, assembly GCF_019054845.1. Classification (NCBI taxonomy): domain Eukaryota; kingdom Metazoa; phylum Chordata; class Mammalia; order Rodentia; family Heteromyidae; genus Dipodomys; species Dipodomys spectabilis. The sequence continues at coordinate 5,577,744 of NW_024870822.1, read as the reverse complement.
GCAGAGGAGGATGCTCTCTTATTAACCACAACTTTTCTGGAGAAGGTTTATAAGGCAGACGCAGAGCTAAGTAAATGAGACCATTGAGGTAACTCAAGGATGGGTCAGGTGCTAACATTTATTTCCTTCCCATCCTTCTCTTCCAGTGCTAGCAAAGAAGTCCAGAAGCAACCTTTATTTCCCCTCTTTGTCTCTCTGTTGTTGGCAAGCAAGCAAGCAACAGCTTTGAACAAAAGTAGACAGGGTTGAAGACATGTTTGAGCAGCTCCCTAGCTCACCACCTCTTTGTCCAGAAGGCATATGCAGCGAGTAGTGAATAGAAGCAGCCTTCAGCCAGCCCAGCAGCCGTACGTCACAGGGTGTCTTGAGTAGCTATATAACCAAGCTGCATCAGTGGCCTGAAGGTGATGTGGCTTATGATGTGCTTGCAGCAGCTTTTTCTTAGATGAAGATTTCAAAAGTTTCTCCATGAGTTTGGTAAATTGAGACCTGAACACTTTATTAAGTTATAACTTCAACTGCCTTGAAGATAAAGCCAAATAGGATAACTTATCCCGATGCACAAATACATGGGATGAAAATGGGCAAAAGTAGGCATTTGAACCACATTCAAGCAGAAAACCCTCGGGAGAGCAGTTTGAAAACATAGACTGTGGTGCTTTGTTCTACTTCAACATTGCAGACAACCTCCAATCCTACAGCGTGAAGAGGTACACCAGGTCCCTGCTGGAAAGATCCTAATAACCAAAAACTTTCTAAAAGGGAGAGAGGAGTACCTAAGCTTCGTGAGTGCAAACTGATTGTTTTCACATGGATCCAGGAAGACTCCAGTGTCTTTGACTACAAGTACAGCCTCAGTTGTGAGGGGCAGTGATAGTTCTAAGATTTCTTATCTAATTGATGACACAGCTATAGCTTGCCAGGATTCTATCATGGCTGCTTATTCCCATAACAAATCAGAGGATTGCTTGGGCCAGACTTCCACTTCCTTTGTCTAGGCTGCATATCTTCATTACTCTTCATAACCCACACATAAATTGAGCCCAGCCCAGCCATATTCAGGTTTGTAGATCATCCATTAGATTTGGCAATGGTTTCCATCATTCTTTTAGCAGTTGTCTTATGATGTTTGTGCATGTGTGTGTGTGTGTGCATGTGCGCGTGTGCACATGCATGCATGCTGGCACAAAGGCCTTTTATTGGCTTTTATTTTCCCCTCAGTGCAGGTGCTCTGCTATTTGAGCCCCACCATCACTTTTGGCTTAATTACCAGTTGACTGGAGATTAGTCTTGTAGAGTGTCTGCCAGGTTGGCTTTGCACTGTGATCCTCAGATCTCAGCCTCCCGAGTCACTAGAATTACACATGTGAGCCACCAGGGCCCAGCTTGCAGCTGTCCTTATTAAAGATCTTCTGTGCGCAGTTCTTTTGAAGGTTCAGAAAAGAAGACAACATGAATTTCCCTCAAGGAATCTATAACCCTAGAAAAGCAGATGTGATTCATACATTTAGAATTGAAAACAGTCATTGCCTCGAGGAAGGCATCATATTATGAGACTAAATCCAACTATTTCCAAGAGGACAGCTAATCTGCATAGAAGTTTATAAACATCACATATGCGTAAGGAAACAGGTTTTATTCGCTGACGTTTCTAATATATGGCTATTTCCCCCTACATTATTTCTATAGATTACACACACTGTGGCAAAGTTATCATCACGCAGAAATGTCATTAAATTCTGTTCACTCTCCACTTTGAGTTAATTTGTTTTGTAGCTGAGGGGTTATTCTGATCTTGTCTAGAGAACAGAAAACAAAGTGTCTCCTTGTAATAACTCCTTACATTTTTTTCTCTGTCAGCTCTGTTACAACTGAAATAGACTGAATTTATCCCAAATGGAGAACTGAATTACGCAATCTGAAAAACAAAATAAAACAACAAAAAACTATCAAAATCAAGGACCTCCTCTTTCTCTTGGACCAATCTCCAAACAGCCACTTCCTATTTCCCTTAGAGTCCCAGAACAACTATTTCTCATTTATTAAGTGACTTTTATGTCTTAGGCATTTCATACATATTTGCCTCAAATGAAGAAATTGATTTTGGACCCCAGGTCTGTATGACTTCAAAAGTAGGTTCTTCCAATTACACTAAATCAAAGATCACAATAAAAGAATGTCCTTTGAGCAGAATCTGGGGAGAGACTGCAAGAGTCATGCTTGAACAAAGTATCTAGGAAGTTTTCTGTTGGGCCAAGTGTTGGTCGAAAGGAGTGCAGCTGAAATTGTGACCAAAGGAGGCATATGCTTCCAGAAAAGTCTCAAGAAAAAGTAGTGCAAGCCACAGTAGTGGCTGTGGGATTGGGCTCTAAAGGAAAGGGTGGAGAGATTCAGCCAGTTAGTGTGAAAGTGTGTGATAAATTTCTTCTCCCAGAATCTGGAGGCACCAAAGTAGTTCTAGATGACAAGGATTATTTCTTATTTAGGGATGTTGACATTCTTGGGAAAGAGCTAGAGTGAATATACCATTGAAATGGCATCATGTGAAGCTGCCCGATCCATGGAAGTTCTGAGATCTTTCCTCATGTACATAATTTCCACATCTCCCTTTTATAATAAACTGTTGGTAACTAAACTAATGATATCCATTGTCTCTAAAATTTAATTTCACTGTTCTGGTATAAACATTTAAAAAAAAAAGTAAAGGAAAAAAAGGCTGTTTGTTCAAAGAAAACACCATTAATTACCACTACCACAATGTAACCCCAAACAAACACAAAAAGCCTCTAAATACCATGGGCTTTAAAAACTCATCTTTGTTCACCTAGATCTTTCACATTGATAGTTCCTTCATTTCCCTGCCTTTCTCATATCTGAGAGGTGACAGTAGGGCAGAAACATCAGGGAAAAGAAGACACCCATCAGAACTGTCCCCCGTGTGAAATGTCTCCTACCCTGGAAGTCCTGTGGTAATTGGTTGGTGATAAGCTGGTTTTACTTCCTGCCCCATTGTTCATCTTCTCTGTATATCACCCCCACCTCACCCACCTTAGAACCTCCTGTTTTGCTAGGATCTGAAGGCTAGAGTAGGTGGGTACAGATTGTCAATCAAGGCCCCAGGCTAATCTCGTCTTTAGTAGAAACTCCTATGTACTACCCTTTCTACGCATGTACTCATGCGCTGCCCTTGCTGGAGACCCATACCAAGGGCCTTCATGCTGAAGTTGAAAAAGAAATCTTTTCTGCCAGACTTGATGAATCTGTTTATTTCCTGGGAAGTTCATGTCCTGAGTGGTTCACATAGAGAACATAGCACTTTCAGGCTAACGCTGGATCCTTGCAAGTGTCAGCATAGATGAAGCCATCCAGATGTGAAGCATGCCGATGACTGAGCTGTGACAATTGGATATGAGTTCTGCAAGGATGAGGATCTCTAAATTTTTTGGAGAATGTTTTAGTTTCTTATTCTTGTTCTTTTCTTTCTCTTCCAATCCCGTCTCCCCATTACTGATGTTTGAACCCTGGGTCTTATAGTCGCTCTACCACAAAAGACATGTTCCCATTGAGGGTTTTACTTTTGCCTTCTCCAAATTTTGGGGTGACTAAGAATGTTCAGGTATATAAATTAATTACTTAATAATTGTTAAAGACTTGAAGGGCCCATCTAGTTAATTGTAGGTCGAAATGTGTGATATGTAGGTTGAAATATGAAATATGTGTGAATCCTGGAGCCTAGAAAAGGTGTTTAGACTTAGAGGTGTGATTGCTCCCTTATACTTGGAGATACAGGAAGATGCTGCTTGATTACTGGGTTCACTTGTTGGAATGTCACTTGTTGGGTTCTACTTTGTTAAAAAAAAGTTTTAGAATTACTCTGGGTCACTTTTCTGGGCACAGAAAGTAAGAATTGTCAGGGGAAGACAGGGATCTAATTGTGTTACAAATATAATTGAATGTGGCCAAGGGAATGAGGTTTCAATTTGAATTCCTAGCAAATCAGATTAAAAATAGCTAAGAATATTAATGCTTAATCATTGTTGAGTATCTTCAGTTTCTGTTTGGAATAATATTTAACTTTGGAAATAATCTTTATTATGCATGCGTTATATGAGAATAAAGTCAAAAATAAAACACATGATTAATTCACCCAACCTCCAGCTGCTCTTTTCTGGGTGAATGACAAAATAAGGAATACAAATCATAATAGTATATTTCCCTCCTCTATTGCCTCTGTTACTCCCTCTATTTCTTTTTTTTTTTCTGTTCCAGGGGCTTGAACTCAGCGCCTGGGCACTGTCCCTGAGCTTTTGTGCTCAAGGCTAGTATTATACCACTTGAGCTCCAGCCTTTTCTGAGTAGTTTATTGGAGATAAGAGTCTCACAGATTTTCCTGTCTGGGCTGGCTTCGAACCATGATCCTCAGATCTCAGCCTCTTGAATAGTTAGGATTACAGGGTGAGCCACCAGCACCTGGCTTCCCTCTATTTTCAGCTTACCTGTTACCAAAATGTCTATATTCTATTTGGGGAAGCAAGTCATCCTGCATAAAAAAGTTAAATGACAAATTAAGAGCAGGAATAACTTCCCTTTTAGATGAAAAGTAAGACCCATCTACATGCAGCTATTATGCAACTTAGCTTGGAATGGAGAAGTTAGTGGAGGAGGCTCTGAGCTGATGAAATAGATGTCAAGTGATCGTGGCATTAAAATGGAAGTTTATTGGGATGTGGCTCAGCGGTAGAGCACCTGCCTTGCTGCTCAAAGCTGCACAGGACCCAGGTTCAGCCCCCAGCACTGCAAATCCCAAACCCAAAACCCTCCTGAAGTTTATTGATAACTATATCCTTGTTCACGCACAAACAATTCTTATTTTATAAACACCTCTAACTAATTCAACTTATAGCATTTCTGTTCTAGTAAATCAAAGGCAAAAATTAAGAGTGGGGAAGGCTGCCATGGATATCAGCAACTAACTTTTTGAAACAAGGTAGGCAATAAATAAAATTTAGGCAGACATTCTGATGGTAACAGGGCTTGACATTAATAGTGAGGCAACAGATGTGACAGAAAGCTATAAAACTCTGTGCCTGGGGTAGGTCTAAATAGTCCCACTGAGCTCAGTGACCCTGAAGGCTTCATTGCATTACGGTGCATTATAGTAATTGATGTATTTCTCCTGAGCCTGATAGCCTGTGTTCTTCACAATGACCCTGGGACCTGCAGGAAAGATTAAATTATGCTCAGTGGATGCTGTTTAAGAGAGTACCTAGGTATATTGCATTTTCTTCTGAAACTATTTTAGAAAGACATCCATCCTAATGTCCACTGCAGTGACATTGTCATAGAAAGAATATCTTTTGCCAAAAAGAGAACTGCAGTGGAAAAAACAAACAAGCAAACACACCTTGAAAGCCATTTAGCAAAGCAAAGGTTTAGAGATTGGTCCTTGGTTTTCACAACATGCTTGGTTAGCTACAGGACCCATTATCTACTTGAGAATTGAGCTATCTCTCAATGGCAACCCTAACAAATGCTATTGAATGGTACTGTCCAAAATGGTAGCCACAGTTTCATATGGAATAAAGAATCCAGTGGCTCAGTTCAACCAGCTTTATTTCAAGTACTGTCTACCTACTTGTAGCTAATGACTCCCATATTGGACAGTACATATATAATAGTTTTACCATTGCAGAAAATTCTTTTGGGACTTTTTGCTTTAGAAAGTCAAGGGGGGGATAAGATTCCTGTAGGTTGGAGTAGTTCATGTGAAGTTTAAAGCAATTATCAATGTGTGCCTTTCAGTATTAGTTTTTGTTGTTGCTGCTTGGCTGAAGGTGTTTGAATATTTGGGTATAGTTTTGTTAGAATCATAGAAAAATACTGTGTCTTGATACTTGTTTCCCGAATGTAGTGTTTTTACAGAGTTTAGAGGTAGCCAGAAATGTTATTTGAAATGTTAAGTCTTCTAAATGTATGGAAGTTTCTAGAAGAATCATGGAGGTCACAGTCTCTTGGTTAATTCCATGCTAAGAAACTGGTTTACTTCTCAATCTATGTTTTCAGGGCTCATTCTGCTAGATATGTGTTAGAAGGAATTGGGGGAATTTTTTTAACCAGGCCTTCCATACAGATTCAGGTAAAACAATGTCATGTTTTAAATTACAAGAGGAGAAAATGTTCCCCAGTTTACCAGTGGCCTGGCCTGTGAATGCTGGTCAGGATAAAGAAGTCACCTCTCAGAAAAGGTGGAAGATCAGTGAATTATGAGCGAGATAAGGATATTCAATTATTGGACTGGACTAAGGGGACTGTTCTTTAGTTGACCGATTGTCTCCATAATGAATATGGATTGAAAATGAAGAGACAAGAAACTAACATTGGTTTAATGGGTGACTTATAATTTAAGCAGGGTACAAAATGGCTCTCTCAATCTTAACAAAACTCAAATTGATGACCTAATTTATTTCCCCCCCAAGGACAGCTGATGCTATGTCAGAGGTGGGGGACAATGCTCTGTGTCTCTTTAGCTGCCTGGGTATTTTATACATGTGAGTTAATGAAAGTATAATTGCTTTATTGAACAAGCTGAACTTGGTAGGGTGCATGTAGGAGCCTGCTTTGCTCTTTACTATGTCTTTCCATCCCAGTCCTATAGCTTTTCTAGCTATTCTAAGATAATAAGTTTTTCCCCCTAGATGTTACAAATGTTAGTTCAATATAATACTAAAATCTAGTGTAGTGCATCCATCTAATTTATACCAATTCCCAATCCCAGCTCTGGCTTTCCTTGACTTGGGAATGGATACTTAGACTTCATTCCATTCCTTGCTCTCCTCATCTTTCCCTTAGCTGTCATAGGGAGGGTTTTGGGGGGTGTCTTGGGAGAGGAAGTCAAGGATTAAAGATACATAATAACCATACAGGCTATTGTAGTTTGAAATCAGGGCCTTCCAAGTTGACGAAAGCACAGTTGCCCCCCTCTTTGCAGGAATTTTAAGGGCTCTTTGGGGGTCCATCACTGAGGACTCCCTCTTGTTTTTCAAAGTGAGAACAACTCTTCAATCCTTTCTTCCAAGGCAGGGAAATGGCTGTGTTGAAGTACAACCACACTGGTAATTGTAATTTTCTCTGTAAAGGTATCTTTGACTTCTCAATGAATACTATCCTCTCTCCAGTATAGCCTGGAAATATGTTGTGGGCTCGAGCTGGCAAAATTAGAAACTCAGTTTCTTAGTAAGTCATGGGGGAATGGTATAAGATATAAGGGTTTTGGTATCAGTTAGTGGTTTTTCTCTGGTATTTCAATAACTCCCAGGTAATAGAAGCAATCTTATTTGTTAGTTTATTTATTTGTTTTATTTTATTTTGCCCATTTTAGGGCTTGAACTCAGAGCCTGGGTGCTGTCCCTGAGTTCTTTTTGCTCAAAGCAAGTGCTCCACCCCTTGAGCCAAAGCTCTGCTTCTGGCTTTTTGGTAGTTTATTGGAGATAAGAGTCGCATGGACGTTCTTGCCAGGGCTGATTTTGAACTTCAATCCTCATATCTTAGGCTCCTGACTAGGATTACAGGTATAAGCCACTGGTGTCCAGCTTCATAGAAGTGACCCTTGACATCAGAGCTACTGTACTTCTCAGCCAGTGATGATCTAATTCAGTAGCCTTCTCAGATGTGAATCCCACTTCCCACATCATGGATTGTAGTTCAATATAATCATTCCCAATAAAATTCTAAGTCTGTATTTGGAGAAGAGATGGATACATGTAAGTTCAGTCAGGTTATCCATGCTCTCCTGGGTGTTTCCACAACATTCATTTAGCAAACAATTGTGAGCTTATTGGATGTGTGTGTGTGTGTGTGTGTGTGTGTGTGTGTGTGTGTGTGTGTGTTTGTATGTGTGTGTATGTGTGTGTTAGATTGGTCAGGGAAGAATTCCTGGGGTGGTGATGTCGTCTGGTGTAGGTTTTGAAAGAACCAGTTGTGCCTAGAAAGGTGAGTGATATCATCCTTAAACCTGGGCATTAAGGGCCCTACTTTGGCCCCCATTAGTCTCTATGTCAATGGACAAAGCCCATCTAGAACCCAGGTCCTCCCTTCTGGAGTCCAGAATCTCTGTGCAACTCCGAGTATCTCATTCCCTGTCTATATCTATTTCTTTGGGTCTCATAGGCCTCATGCTCTCTTCCTGAGAGCATACTACATCACCAGTGTTTACATGGTCAGGCCCAAAGGATGATCAAGAGGCTGTCTGAGTGAGCTGCATAGAAGGACTTACAGTGCCATATCCAATATCCATTATTGAGAGACTAGTGGACAAAACTGGAGGTAAGAAAAGAGAGCCAGGGTCAAGAGCCAGAGAGAATTCTGTGTTGGAAGTTTGACTTTCAGGTCATCATGAAGGAATCGATATCAAGGTAAGGTAAGGTATACCTTATTCCATAACTTGTGTTGGATGATAACCTTTAAATATTTATAATGGTGACATGTGGGCTGCCACTTGCGCTCTTGCCCAGGTTCTGCAAATGTTAGGAGTAAGATGGAAAGTAAACATTAATTGGAGTGATTGGATGGCTTCAGGTTATAGGGCATAGAAAATAACTCTCGATGTTAACCTAGAGTTAATCCAGAAGGAATCCAAGAATCAGAGTAACTTCAGGTAAAATCTGTAATGACAGGAAGCTGTGGCTTTAGTTGAAGTAGGATTGGCTGCAGGCAGGGAGATGAGAGTACACTGGGGGAGCTAGGTTAAGGCTCTATCTTAGATGCTTGTAGAGAGCTGGACTAGAGAATCTCTGCTGGTTGGAGGATGGATGGTTGGCTCTGACTATAGGACCAATAACACACAGAGAAGAGGCAAAAAGAACAGGTTTACAGGTCTTCCTTGTAATAGTGCCCTGATCACCTGACAGGGATTATCATACTTTGGTGGTCAGGATGAGAGTTCCAGGTGATCACTGGGCTGATACTTTTGTCTCCCAGTAGAAGCTCCATGGAGACGGAGAGAAAGCATACACTTAATAGTGTTAATCTTGAAAGCCAAAGAATTTGGGACATATGCTCTTGATAGTGACAGCTGGGCTGGTAGGAGTAGCAAGATAAGGTGTTTCAAGCTTTTGAACAACATGTTTATTATTTGTTACTGTTTGATACTCTTTTAATTTAGTTTTTAATTGTTATAAAGGTGAGCTTAGAAGGTGTTAGTGACTTTTTTTGGGGGGGTCCAGTCATGGGGCCTGAACTCTGGGCCTGGGCGCTGTCCCTCAGCTCTTCAGCTCAAGGCTAGCGCTCTACCACTTGAGCCACAGCGCCACTTCCGGCTTTTTTCTTTTTGCTTATGTGGTGCTGAGAAATTGAACCCAGGGCCTCATGCATACAAGGCAAGCACTCTACCACTGAGCCACCTTCCCAGCCCGGTGTTTGTGACTTTAAGTATCATTATCCCACAATACTGTGAAATTTGTGAAATTTATGTAATCACTTAATCACAATAAAAATTGCTATAAAATAAAGGTGAGGTACAGAAGGGTTACAGTTACATAAGTCAGGTCAAGTACATTTCTTTTTGTACAGTGTCACCCCTTCCCTCATTCTCTCCCAGTTTTTCCCTCCCATCCCCACCCACAAGTTTATAGTGCATGTTCAACATAATGTCCAGTGAGTACCACTGCAACATTTGTTTACCCTTTGCCCCTCTATTTCTGTACCTCCTTTTGTGTTCCTAAAGACATAGAAATGAACAAGCATAATAAAAAGAAGAAAAAAAACAGCAAAAAAGACCAAAAAACTTGTTTTCATTTTGTTTTGTAAGTCCCCCCCCCCCCATTTTGATTGCAGTTGCCAGCTGCTATGAAATGGGCTTTTAAAATTGACTATATTTATAAGTGTGGGCATATAGATGTTAGGACAGAATGTATTTCAACTTTTCAGGAGCTGGAATTGATCATAGGAAAGGAATCCTGAGCTTTACCCAGTTTGGGCAGACCCAGCTGGCTTTGACCTTGCCGTATTGAGTAGAAAGTGTCAGCCTATATTCATTTGGATCTAATACTTGGAACCTACCTCTTCAGGGGTCTGTGTTTTGTCTTCATGCATGTGTTTGGGGGGAGGAAGAATGAGTGTAAGGTCTTTCTTAAGTGTGGTTTGTGTCAACTACTTTGGAAATGATTATACATTTGGAGCCATTACTTGACAGATCTGCCACCTAATGTCATGTTGCCTTTGGCTACCTTTGTTCACGGTCTCCCACAAGTCCTGTCTTATCATGTTCAGCGCTACAATGTGTGAGCAGCATAGCATGTTATTTCTTATTTGTCACCATAAAAGGAGCAAGAAGTTAAAACACCAGTGTCCTGGAGGAAATAGAAAACTAATTCTGATTCATGGCCTCCATCTGTACCATCCATCAGCCTTTTTTCCCTTGCTTAGCTTGTGGAAATAGTATCCTTCCCACCAGTTGTTTTTTATCTTTATTTCTTGTTCTCAATAGCAATTCACAATGTATCTCTTTTTTTGACAGTTGTGGAGCTTGAACTCAGGGGCTGGGTGCTGTCCTTGAGCTCTTTTGTTCAAGGTTAGCACTCTGACACTTTGACTCATAGCGCCTCTTCCAGTTTTCTGGTGGTTAATTGGAGATGATGAGTCTAACAGACTTCCCTGCTTTGAACTACTATCCTCAGATCTCAGCCTCCTGAGTAGTTAGGATTACAGGAGTAAGTCACCAGAGCTTGGCCATAATGTCTCTTTTATGCTTCTCACTATTCTCTGTATTAATCATGAGTTTGGGTCCATTCAAAGAAAGTGATTAAAATGTACGAGCGCTCACTTTCCATGGCTGCATTGTGAGGGGCTACCTGTATTGGCCAAGCAGATATCAAACAGTACCAAGTGCTTGCTGGCCTTGGGAAGGGTGTTGCACCAATGGAGTGGAAATAGAATGCTTACTCATCAACAGTACAACTCAGTGGGAGAGGGTGGGAACATGAGAGGGAACAGAGGTGGGAATAAGGAAGGGGAGCATACATGCACCTACTTTTGAGGAGCTCAAGAACAGTATACCTCACTGTTGCCTGGCCTTGTGAAGGTGGGGAGGAGGGGTGGACAAAATTCTATATGGCAGGACTCACATGGTATGTGAGTTAATGGGTCCTAAGTGTATCAAAGGTTAAATAGAGTAATATATGTATGTGTGTGTATACACATATATTACATATTGGATAATCTATATATGCTGACATGTTCAATGCCATCCCTAGTTTGAATATGTGTACATCTACTGAACTTTATAATCTGGCACATATACCCATGAATATATCTGTATTTGTCTTTCTGGTAATTATTACATTATGTTGGGAGATTTATGCACATTGGAGAAGCTATTGGCCTTGGGATAATATGTTAATTAAAAGTAATTTCCCTGTCTATATTCTTCTGTTAAATAAATACATAAGCAAGAATCCTTCTTAATCATTTGTATTTTGTTGTTTCACAAAAATGGATGCAGGCAGGGGAAATGGGGTTCTTGGTGTTTGCTTGGGGTATTGTTAAAGTGGATATGTATGTTTACATGCAGACAAAAGCATTCTGGGAGGTAAGACAGTGAAACTGTGCATGGTTATTTCTGAATGGTTAGACTATAGGATACTTTCTCCTCTTATTTATCTGCATTTCTTGCAGTGACATTGTTCTGCAGAGATACTTATAAATCGGCCAAAGTAGCATTGCAATTTAATTGGAGGGTTGATTTGTAGCTATAATTCTCTGTGTCTGAAGAATAATCAGCTCTATTTCTGTTTTCATAAGAAATAGACTTTTTTCTGGTAATGAAAAAAAAAAACACCTGAGCATTAAGATAATTTAGTAAAGAGGAAGATAAATATTTAAATAAGACCTTAGGCTAATGAGTATCAGTAGTGTAGCAGACACTTCAGTGATGACTCCTATGCCTGGTAGATGGCTTCACCCTTATTTTATGGACAGGGTGCAGAGGTTAACCAGTTTTCACAGGGTGATGTGGCAGATGAGTGCTGAGCTGAGATGTGAGCAATTTCAGGACTCTTGGATTTGGTTCTTTGCGTATATGAGACTGTCTCTCTCAGCACACAGCAAGCATCCAGCCTCACTGAGATCTTGTAGGTGTTTTCTGCAACCTTGTGGTTGCTTTGTCCCCAGGCATTTCACTCTACTTCATGCTTCAATAGCAGAATGGCTCACACCTGTGCAGCCTTTTCTCCCAAAGGGCCTGAGTGTTACTATTGCTAAATGAATTATCTGGGATAAGAGGGGGAAAAACTTATCCAGATAATTAAATCAGCCAACCTCTTAAGAGTGCTCACCATGTGCTAGATGTAGTAGGTCTTTGATGTGAATTGCTTCACTGTGGTTTCATGGCATCCCTGGGAGGGGGAGATATCATTATGCTTCTCACTTTGCAGATATAGAAACTGAGACAGTAGAGAGGCACACATCAGCCTGTGTATAATCACCGGGTCCAGCTAGTTTTAGGATGTAAGCATTGTGGACCAGCATGATATGCTTCATCTGGAGCCATGCTGAAGAATGTCTGAAAGTTTCCTTTTTGCTGGTTCATGGTGGCTGAGCTTTTCCCGTTTTGGAACCAGAACCACAGAGACTCTGGAAGACAAAGTCTGTGTTCAGTACCAAAGAGTATCTGAATCATCTCGTGTCTAGCCAATTCCTAATTTGTAAAAAAGAAGGCTGGATGGATGGAATCTATCAATCAGCAAGAGTTCTTCACTACAGAGTATTTTGAGCCAGTGAATAAAACTGTTTCCAGTAAAAACAAAAACAAAAAAACCCCAAAACAAAAAAAAAAACCCAAAACGGAAATCAATGGTATTTAGAGAGAATAATTTAAGGAACATACTTTCTTCTACTTTGGATTTTGATTTCTGTGTCCTAGAAGTCTGTAGGATGATTCTTGGACCTGTGTGATCTTAGTCATGGAAAATTGTCTTCATTATGCTGTTTATAATTAGCCTTCTAATTGTGTTCAAAAGTTCCAACAAAATTGACTGTAGTATACCATGTGTGTAATATCTGTAAGAAAGTTTTCTCTTGGGTTTTATATTAGGAAGAAGTTTTGCTTTCCTGAGAAGCTACTTTAAAAAAAAACAAACTACATAATCAGAACCTTTGGCATCAAGCCATTGCTGTTCTTTGACAGATCTGCCAGAATAAAAAAACAACAGTGTATGCAATGACTCTGGGTGTCAAACTGCTTGGGTTCAAAAATCGAATTCTTTCACTCATTAACCAATGACCTTCAGGGAACTTCTTCATCTTTCAGTTTTCTTATGTGTGAAACAGCAATGGTGGTACCATGTTTCTATGATTCTCAGCTGTACCTTTTTGTCATTTTTTAACTTGTGGTTTAATTGGCAGGTTTTTTTCTTAATTATGTCTCACATTCATTAAAATATGGCACCTCCCTCACTGGGTTATTATAGGAAAAAAATAGATGTATGTCACTTGGCATGTGACTGTCATGAAATGTCACTGCCATCTGCTTCACCCAGAAACCATAGTCATCCTCTTTGCTGACATATCTGTTCTGCTCCTGCCATTTCCCCCTTTTATTTCAATTTTATTCATTTCATTTCATTAATCTCTTTTCAGTGTCAGTGTAAATGAACTGCTAAAAAAAAAAGTGGATGGTGTTTAAAATGAAGGAATAATAACCACTACCAGTTGAAACCATTGAACAGCAGAGACTAAAATGACCAAAAACCAACCTCTAGTACAGAGACTATCCCAGGCAACACCCATCTATCCTTGTAGCATGGGAAAAGAAAAGCTCTGTTTAGCATGTTTTCAGGCTAATCGTGGGGCACCACGATTACAACTGGCTTAGTTATAATCAAGGATGTTTCCTGGATGGTTTTTTTTAAGATTTCAGAGAGTCTGAACCTCTTCCTATTCAGATATACATGATTAAGAAACTATTATGTTATCCATCTATCTATCTATCTATCTATCTATCTATCTATCTATCTATCTATCTATCTATCTATCTATCCATCCATCCATTTATATTTTGTTCTGGTACTAGGGATTGAATGTAGAGTCTCTCACTTTCCCTTGGCTTAATTGAAGGGAAGAGTCTCCTGGACATTTTTTTGCTCAAGCTAGCTTTGAACCACAAGTCCCAGATCTCAGCCTCCTATTGAGTAGCTAGGATGATAGGTATGAGCCATCAGTGATTGGTTTTTTTGTTTTGTTTTGTTTTTAATTTTTTTTTTGGTCCGGTCATGGGGCCTGAACTCTGGGCCTGGGCACTGTCCCTCAGCTCTTCAGCTCAAGGCTAGCGCTCTACCACTTGAGCCATAGCACTACTTCTGGCTTTTTTATTTTCTGCTTATGTGGTGCTGAGGAATCGAACGCAAGGCCTCATGCATGCAAAGCAAGCGCTCTACCACTGAGCCACCTTCCCAGCCCAGTGATTGGTTTTTGTGTTACTTTATATTACTCTCTCTGAGTCCCTTTCTAAGTGTTTTAACTTCTTTGTCCTCTAAATAAGTATTTTACACTTTTTGCTACTTAATGGCTCTGTAGCTGTTAGAATGAGGATTGGCCAATTATTAATGAGGAATTAAAAACCTTGTTCTTGCTGGGTGCCAGTGGCTCATGCCTGTAATCCTAGCTACGTAGGAGGCTGAGATCTGAGGATCGCAGTTCTAAACCAGCCTGGGCAGGAAAGTCTGTGAGACTCTTATTTCCAACTAATCATCAGAAAACTGGGAGTGGTTTGGTGGCTCAAAGTGGTAGAACACTAGCCTTGAGCACAAAGAGGCTCAGGGACAATGCCCAGGCCCTGAGTTTCAAGCTCCAGGATCTTCCAAAACAAAACTCAAAAACACGTATTCTTTTATTCTCCATCCAGTAAAGTTCTAGAATCTCTACTTGATCATGTTTCTCTCCCTGTGCTGTAATTCTGAAGCTCCATGCTGGTGCCCTATGAGAGGGACCCAAATCAATTGAAAGGGGAGGAGAGGTAATTGTTTACTGCCTACTTTATGCCATGCCCTTGCTTGACAGTTGACACACACCATCTCATTTGATCCTTGGTAATTCTATGATCAACTATTATTATCTTCCTTTCACTAATAAAGAAATAATCTGCTGGGTGCCCAGTGGCTCACACCTGTAATCATAGCTACTGAAGAGGCTGAGATCTAGAATCTGAGGATCATGGTTCAAAGCCAGCCCAGGCAGGAAAGTCCATGAGATTCTGATCTCCAATTAACCACCAGAAAACTGGAAGTGGCTCTGTGGCTCAAGTGGTAGAGCGCTCGCAGTGAGCTAAATTGCTCAGGGACAGTGCTCAGGCCCAGAGTTCAAGCCCCATGACCAACAACAACAATAACAAAAATATAATAATCTCCATATCACACTGCTAGTCAATGCTGGGTCTATGAAGTCCAATCTGGTTTCACAGTCCATAATCTTTCCATGAGTGTTTCCCAGAGGCCTTATTCTCTGTCATTTGTTCATGCATCCTTCCTTCTGTTCACTTGGACACGCAATCATTCATTCAGTCAGCAAAACTTTATTAATTGTCTAAGTGTCAGGCACTGTGCTGGGCCCTGAAGATACAAAGATGAGTATGTCTCTATATGCTCTTTCATATCCTGATGGAAGAGGCAAACAAGCCAGCAGGGATATGGCGTAGTAGGAATGACCACAGAACTGTTGAGGGGGGAAGGAATTGCATTTTTTTTCTCGGAGTGACTTTGACCTGTGTGTCACATACATTAGTATTTTCATCTCCTTATCCCTCTTGTGTTTCCCTATATTCATTCTCTATAGTGCAGCCTGAGTGAATTTTCCAGACACATATCTGCTCTGATCACCCTGCTGCTTAAAATTCTCTGATGATCAATTCTAATCCTAGGGCACTACATCTTTCCTACCCTTAAGTGGTCGATTCTGCTCTATGGAATTTCTGTGACGCTGTCAGGATTCAACTTAGCCTTCATAACCCTGTATCTTCCTCTGACCTTAAGTCTTGGATAGAGCTCTGTTGAACTCCTTGACAATCTAAGACATTGAAGAACATGCCATGTATTTCCAAATGCTAGTCCTTCGTGTGACATATTCTTTCCACCTGAAACATCATGCCTGCCTACTGCAAGTCCTACTTGACCTTCTTGTCTGCTACTATTATTTCCTGTTGGAAGAATTCCCTGCTATGTATCCCCACCCACTGCATGTGTGATCCAGTAGGGGCATTTGTATAGTTTTCCAGCCTACTAGTATCTTACCTGTCTCTTCTATTGGTCTAAAATGCCTTATAGGCAGGCATGGCTTTGATCTTGTTCTGCACTGACTTCTCAGCAGCTGGCACACGACTGGCACATAGAAGGAGCTTAATAAACATTTCTGAGTGAACAGATCATAAATTCATATGCCAATGGGAAGCAAACAAATGGTAGGTTTGGTGCCCATATACACTAAGAAATGGATGATGTCTTTTTTCTGTTCTTTCATGGCTGTGTTTATTGACCTATGCCTGAAAAGCAAAGCCATACAAGAGTGGTAGCTGAAAACTTGGGAAAGCATCAGCAGTCAGAGAAGGAATAGAGGAGTGGGAAAGGCAGTCTAGGATTTATTGGGATAAGGATGCCAGTATCTTGTTCAATAATAAACTGTGTGGTGATTAATGAGGAGAAAATAAAACACACGCACACTTGTGCTAATGAAGATGCTGAAATATCTCTGTGTGACAGAGTGACTATGGACCAAAGGGATTGTTGACTTAAGAGTCTGAACAAGAATTAAGATAGTGGGTCGATGTTGGAGTATACCAATGGGACTAAATGGGAGGACTCCAGCAGCTTACTAGATGTGCATGACCGGTGTAGAAGTTCCACATGGAAGAGCAAAATCGGTAAGGCCCTTGGCTACTAGTAGTGTTGTGTACCTCGGCTATCCTGATTATTAGACTCATGGCAGAATCCCCACTATCCTACTTCAAGAACAGTATTGCCGTTTGTGTTTGATCTTTGTTACCTTTTCAGTTTAGGCAATAAAGTAGATTCTATTTTCTATTTCAAAGTCATCTTTTTGTGTTGTTGTTGTTTTGTTTTGGTGCCACTAGTGGAGATTAAACACAGGACCTCACACATTCATTTGACTTGTTTTGCTCAAGGTTGGTGCTCTACTTCTTGGGCCATACCTCCAATTCTGGCTTTTTGTTGGTTAATTGGAAATGAGAATTTTATGTATTTGTCCTGGCTGGCTTAGAATCATAAACCTTGCATCTTAGCTTGCTAAGTGTGAATCACTGGTGCCATGCTTCTAAATCATCTTTAAAGAAAGTCTACTGTGGGTGAAAGATGTTGACTTGAGAATTCAGGAAAAAGATAATATTGGCACCATGTAGTTGCAAGTGTAACCCCAGGAAGTCTGGCTTGCTTGTCTCACTTCCTCTTGGAATTCTGGTAAATGAGAAGGCAGAAAACTTTGCAGGTAAAACCAAACAAGAGAATTGAGTACCTGTGGCTCACACCTACAATCCTAGCCAATCAAGAGGCTGAGACCCTAAGACTGAGATTTGAAGCCAGCCCAGGGAAAGAAAGTCCACAAGACTCTTAGCTCCAATTAACTAGCAAAAAGCTGGAAGTAAAAGTATAACTTTAGGGGTAGAGCACAAGCCTTGAGTGAAAAAGCTAATCAAAGCCTCAAGTTCAAAACCCTGTACTGGTCCATAAAAAAAAAAAAAACAACAAAAAAAAACCCTTTTTTTGGAGCTGTTCAGAGTAGGATACCATTTAAAGCTTCTCTGTCATTAATTCACTGCATGTAGCTTTAGTCTTTTCCAGACAGCCACATTTTTCCACTGACAAAACATTTAATTCTCAGTGACATTTCTCCATCATTATAAATAGCAGGGAGTTTTTAATCATTTTTTAAGTGCCAAAGCTTTCTTTGCCCAGTGGGGCTATAGTAGGTTTGAGCAAAATGATTTGGAGTCCAAAACAGATCGATTGGCACTGATTACATTCTTGCTCTCCAAGAAGAACTGATGATTTTAGCACATTTGGAAATTTCACAAGGGTCTCTGTCTTCGTGTTGTCCTCCTGTCTTGTTTCCATGGCACCAAAGTTTTCATTTTGCAGTTGATGCTGGGGGGAGGGGGAAGGGTGTGTGTTAATGATCGTTAAGAGTGTTACCAGATTTTGAAAAACAATTTTCACCAAGAGGTCATTGTAATTCATTGTAATACGAGGAACTTAGATGTTACAGAGTCATGGGGCCACTTGATGATGTGGCTCAGGACACACCTGTGGATCAGATCTACCACTGTTGGGTCATTACCTGGAATGAGGCTGTATCCATCGTGAACCTATTTTCTAGCATTCAGATCCCGTGTCTCTTCTTATCCAAGCATCTCTTCTTCTGTACCGATGAGTAGTGTCAGTTATTTATAAAATGTGGGCAGAAAACATCATGTATGCAGCGAGAAGATTACATTTTGTAGAGTGTTGATTAGCATTCACAACACTGCTTTAAAAATATATATTGTAATGAACCCATCTCGGCTAAAATATGGCTTTCCATAACTATAAGTCTGGCTTCTGAGCCATTGTAATTTCTGTAAATATATTTTATTGCTCTCTAGTTCTGGGTGCAAGGAAGATAGTGAGTGTTTTGTTTTTCAAATGTTGTAGGAACATCAACAAATGGTTGGGTTTTTAAAAATTTAATGTCCCCAGAAAGGTAGAAAAAGTAAGTGCTGGAGGAGGGAGAACTCTGTGCTTTGGACTGTGGGCTCAGGACAGAAGTGGGCTTAAAGAGAGATTTTATTTTCTTCAGAATGGGTGGTTATTTTGTTTTGTTTCATTTTAGCTATCATTTGAATATCTTTAAATTCACCTGCTTATGGTATACAACTCACTCACTTTTAGTATACTAACAATTGTGTACCTATTATAGTATCTTTGTAAGTCCCCAAATAAACTTTATCTCTACCTTCTTTGTGGGTTTGTGATGTCCAGAGACATCACACATATGGAATCATCTAATATGTGTATATTAATAGTACTAAGGGATTTCATTGTGATATTTTCATGCATGCATATATACTTGGATCAAATTAATTCCCTCAGTTAGTCTTTTTGCCCCTCCTCCAACTTTTAAAACAATTTTTATGAGTTTCTTTATTCTATTTTCATATATGTACATGAAATACTTTGATCATATTCATCCCCACCTTATTTCATTCTCCCAATACTTGCTCATTCTTCCCCCTCCCTCCAACAGTCCTTATTTTATACTTGTGTCTTTTTTTTTTTTTTAATACATGTAGGTTTTTTTCCCTTCTTTTTGCTAGTCTTGGGAACCTGGGCACTGTCCTTGTGCCTTTTTATACTCGAGGCTAATGCTCTACCACTTGAGCCACAGTGACACTTCCAGCTTTTTTTGAGCAGTTTATTAGATATAAGAGCCTCACAGACTTTTCTGCTTGGACTGGCTTAGATCTGCAATTCTCAGATCTTAGCCTCCTGAGTAGCTAGGATTACAGGCATGAACCACCAGCACCCAGTTATGTGGCCTTTTAAATAAGATATGGATAAAATATTTACATTTGTACTTAGCCTGGCTCAAGGAATTTGTACTGGTATACATATATATATGCTCACCATACACACACACACACACACACACACACACACACACACACACACACACACACACACATTTCCCTGCCCCCTCCCACCTCCATTATGATTTACAAAATCTGGGATGGGCCTTGGGTACATCTGTATCCTTCAAAAACTCCCCAGATGTGCCCATCCTTGCAGGAAGACCTTAGGTATAGATCTCCTGTGTGATCTGTTAAAACCGGAACTGCACAGAACTGTGGGGGATATCCTGTGGGAAAGGTGGCAAGTGTGAAATCCACTCAGGAAGTTGATTGCTATGCTAAAATTGGTAAGCCTCCAGGCTGGCTCCTTTAAAAGGGATTACAGATCTGCAGTTTGGTTTAAATACAAGTTTACTTGGCAATCAGGGGCATGTGGCTAGTGAGACAAAGGCCCTGCTGATTATGAATTAAGGCATTTCCGTGAATGAATGGGGGTGGGAGAGCTCATGAAGGTTTACTTCCATAACTCACTGTGACAGCCAGAAGAGACATTGAGCTAGAGAGAATTTCAAGTTTATAAGACAAGGGTCAAGTTTAGGGAAGAACAGGTAAGTGAGATGTTGGAGGGATAAGAATAAGATTTAGACTCCATATAATCAGTTATGTTTTATTTGGGGGTGGGGGCTTGAACTCATGCTCTTGCTTGGCTTTTTCCACTTAAGCCTAGTACTCTACCACTTGAGCCATACCTCTACTTCTGGCTTGTTGGTGGTTAATTGGAGACAAGAGTCTCACAGACTTTTCTGCCTGGATTTGTTTTAAACTGTGACTCTCAGTTCTCAGCCTCCTGAGTAGCTAGGACTGTAGGTATGAGCTACTATTACCTGACATCCAGTCATCTTTTAAAAGTGTTAAGAGTATGTTACTCTTTACTGGAAACTTCCAGGAGGTTCTTATTGCACTTAGGATAAGGCTGGGCCTGCAGCTCAGTGGTAGAGTATTTTGCTAGCATGAGCAAGGACCTGGCTTCAATCCCTAGCCTTGCAAAAAATAGTGTGTGGGGGAAGAGTCCATATGATGGCCAATTGGCACCCACTTGTCCTGACTTTGCTAATCTTTCTCTTTTGCTCACTTCCATGTAGCTGCTATTCCCAGAATCCATTGAGCTCACTCTCATTTTAGGACCTCTTCTAAGTGTATCATGTCCCTTACCGTTGGCTCCTGCTTATCATTCATGTCTCAGCTCAGATGTCACTTTACTGGATCCTTTCTTATTTATAACTATTAAAAATCACTTTCCCAAAATGTTACCCTGAAACACATTACTCCATTTTATCTTTAATTTTCATAGAACTTATCACTTCATGGGTATCTCCCATTTCTTTCTTATTGCTTAGCTGGTATATGTCTCATCCATGAGAATACAGGCTCTATGAGAACAAAGTTATGAGTCCTGCGTGATTCTAGATCCTGGGCACCTAGTCAGTGCTAGCTGTGGAGTGGGAGATTAATAACTGTTGGAATAAGTCAATTCATGGGGAGCTGGAACCCCAGACTTGAGGCTATTTATTTAATTTTTGTGCTGGTCCTGGAGCTTGAACTTGGGTCCTGGGCTTGGATCTGGAACCTAGGTGCTGTCCCTGAACTTTTTTTAAAGTTAAGGCTAGTACTCTACCACTTTATTTCCAACTTTTTTGATAGTTACTTAGAGATAAGAGTCTCACAGACTTTCCTGTCTCTGCTGGCTTTGAACCATGATCCTCAGATCTTAGCCTCCTGAGTAGCTAGGATTACAGATGTGACCTATAAGCCTTGGCCCAGACTAAAGTTTTAATAACAGATGCAACACTCCACCTTCTCCCCTTTCAGGATTTAGGCAAGGAGATAGGGTTTACTAATACCAGAGTTATAGTAGCTGAAAGAGCTAAGCCAACTCTTTCTCTGAAGGGGAAGACATGAGACCACCTGAACACGCGTGCGCGCGCACACACACACACACACACACACATACACACACACACACATACACACACACACACATACACACACACACATACACATACACACACACACACATACACATACACATACACACACACATACACACACACACATACACACACACACACACACACACACACACACACACACACACACACACACACACTGGGGAGAGCCAGGCTACCTGACACCTCAGAAAGAGTGACCATACATTTAAGAGGATGTAGGAAGTCACTGAGGTATGACTCACAGAAATGTTCTTTCTGACCTTCTGCCCATTGGGATGGAACACAATAAATTTCAAGATGTAAAGATGCTTAATATGAAGTTTCTAGAAAGGCCCTGTGAGGTTAATAATTGGTGACAGAGTGGGCCTTAGGAGAGCACGCATGCATGTGCACGCACGCGCGCGTGCACACACACACACACACCCCTCTTTATGTGTCTGTTCAAGTCTCTTGGAGGCATCATTTTGGAACCGCTTGGGGTCAGAGGAGATGGTCTCGTGTCCTCTAATGAATGTCTGAGCGCATCTACCCTTCTGAGGCTGTCAGTTCTGAGCCCTCTCCTTCACCCGCAGAGCTCTGAGCTCCTCTGATGTCTATTTGCTGCCTAGTGTACACCCACTGCACAGCAGGTGCTTCTGTGTAAGTGCTTGCTGAATGTGCACATGCACGCACATCCCATCTACAGACATGTCCAAGTTCACAGAACCAAGTGACCCTGGGTCCCTGATCTCCTAAAATAGTGTGTGGTATGGAAACCTGAGAATTAAAGATTAAAACAATGGATGGACTGCATTTGAACAGAAAGTTCTGGTCCTGGGGGGATATTGGATCATCCCATGAAAGGGCAGGGCATGTGTTTTTCTTTATGATTTACTTCCCTCTGGTGAAAAGATTTGGGGGGGTTAGGGGGAGGAAATCTCAGCAACATTGACATCATTGTCTCCCGTGGTCTGCAGATTCTCCTGACCTTGAACTCACAGATGACAGGGTATCGATGACACCACCACCCGCAGCTCTGCAGAAGCACTAACTGGTTTTGGAGAGGCGAGTTTTGTTTCAGCCTGAGTAGCAGGGCTGGCTTTGCAGCCCCCAGAATAGGCAAAGAGGTTTCAGCAAAGCTGTGTCTTGAGGTTTTGACTTGGGGAGAAAGAAAACCAGACTGGCCTGAATTAATGGGTGGGGGGAGACAAAGAATGAGGTCCCTGTCAGGCTTTGCAGAGTGGTTGGAGGCACATGGTGCAGGTTTACAGGGCTCATGGCTCTGCCTGCAGAAGGCGGGGGCAAGGAGGGAGGGGCCCTCCACTGTTGTCCTTTTCAAGAACTGGCCACAGATAGAAATGGCATTCTTCCCATCAGATTCTCCTCCTGTCCTCCATGAAAAGAACAATGGATGAATCTTTTACTTTTGCTCAGCGACAATGCGGTCCCAAGCCCTTCACTCAGACAATCTCATTTGCTTCTCACAAGTCCTAGAAGCAGTTATTATAACTACACTCATCCCAAATAGGGAAACCGAGGCATGGGCATGTTGCCCCAAGGATCACTTGTTTAGCAAAGGTTAGTAATCATTTGTGCTGGGAAGGCAAATGAAGACAGAGAGAGGGTATTTGCAAATCTGCATAGCCTCTGATGGTTCTCTTTGTGATGTGTTTGCTTCTTCACCTTCATTTGGGCAAAGGGGCAGTGCCAGGTGCATAGAAGTGCCTTCTGTGGAGTTTCCAACTGGCACTAGGCCAGGTTGGGGTAGGGGGGGCTGGTACAGGGGAGGAGCCTTTCCAGCTGCACTTGGGGTGACCAGGGAGGCTCTGAGGAGAGGCCAGAGGGTGTTCAAGTGGCGGGTAGACCACCTGCGAGTCACCACCTGGCCTTTCCTCATCTATGATTGGCCAGGGCTAGGAAGAAAAGCCAGAAGCACAAATGGCATGTTAAGGAAGGGGACTGGGGATATAGCCAAGGGGGAGAGAGGTTGGCAAAGGAATGAATCTCAACCCAAAAAAGTCAGGCAGACTTGGGCAGGAGGCCTGGGCTATGCAGATGACAAGCTGGCCTTCGACATGGCGGAGCCAAAGGGAAATGGCAGGAAGTGCCAGGAATGGAAAATCAGTGGGAAATTTAAAAGTTGAATTTGAAATTCTCAAATGAAAGCAGCATTGGTGGAGAAGAGAAGGGTTTCGGACATATTGGCATAAAAGAGAGGGAGAAAGAGAAGGAGCATGGGGTCCTCAAACCTTTTCTCCTGTTGTTAAGAGCATGGCCTTAGGGCTAGAAATTGAATCAAGGTGTGCATTTTTAGCAGAATTGTTGGGAGAGAAGATAGGAGCAAAAGCTGGTCACATTCTGATAGGAAATTAAACTAGTTTTCAAAGGGGGAAAAAAAAGGAAGGATAAAAGGTAGGACTTTCAGGACCAAGCCAATGCAGAACAAAGACTCAGAGCACTACCTAGTCTTCATTGAAAACGTGTCATGTTTAACAAGCAGGGACTTGTTCCAAAAGGCTGGGCTTCAAAGAAAAAAAAAAAATCCTGCTAGCTGATTTCCCTAAATTAAGTTAAATTTGTCTCCAAGCATCCTAAGAGGGTGAAGGGAGGCTCATATTAATTGTGTGTATGTATTTAGCATAGGTTTATTGGGATATAATTCACATGCAATACAATTCACCCATTTAATTTGTAGAATTCAATGATGTCTAGTAGAGTCACGGAGTTGTGCAATCATCATCACAGTTAGTTCTTAGGGCATTTTCATTACCCTCCCAAATAAACTGCAGCCGTTAGCAACCACGATTTCCACCGCACTTTCTTATCTCTAAGCAATCATCAACATATTTTCCATCCTCATGAATTTGGATTCCACTGGCTTCTTTCACTTAGAATATTACACCATAGGGTTCATCTATGTTGCAGCATATTACAAAGCATCATTTCCTTTTTATGTCCAAGTAATATTCCGTCATATGGATTTGCTTTACTTAATTTCCCCATTCCTCAGTTGATGAATATTTGATTTATTTCTGCCATTTTGCTATTGGAAATAATGCTGCCATGAACACTGGTGGGCAAGTCTTTATGTAGATTTTGGGGTATATATAAAAGTATACTTCCTGGCTGATGCAGGAACTCTATGTTTAGGATGTTGATTATTATTCCAAATTCACAACTGAGTTCTAGGGGGTTAGTAGAATTTGGGGGGAAGGTTGTCTGGTTTCTAATCCACATATATCCCCCATAATGCTCATTGCCCAGATGCATGTGATTCATTTGAAAATTAGTCCTATGTTTTTCATTCCTTGTTCCAGAACTCTACATTGAGAATGTACCATTTGCCAAGGCTGGGGTCTTCATAGCTCTGCTTCTTGCAACTATGTGCCATGCCCATCCGATGCCTGTCTCCCTCCTAGGATAGCGTGTGGCAGTAGGAACCAGCCTGCACTGGTATTCAAGGAATGTGCTACCATCTTCCACCCTCCACTCAATCCACCATCAGCAGCTTGCTTGTTCTTCCATAGAACACTGCCAACATTGGGTTTTATTATTTATTTTAGTTTAATGTGTTTCTGTTTTAGAAACAGTACATCTCTTATTGTCTCTTCTTTATATTTCCTTTGGGGTTAAGTGTCTATTTTTCTCTGAACCACAATGAATAAAATTGGGCCTTTTGTTTGCTGGTACCTGTGTATTTGTTTACTTAATTTTTCCAGTTGTGGGGTTTGAACTTAGAGTCTCACGCAGAAGAGCTCATAGTTGACACTCTACTATTTGAGTCAAACCCCCAGTCTAGCTTTTTTTGCTAGTTGATTGGCGATAGAGTCTTGAGGACTTTTCTACCCAGGCTGACTTTGAACTGTGATCCTTCAAATTTCTTGAGTTGCTAGGATGACAGGCATGAGTCACTGGTACCTAGCTGTGTTTCTATTTATATCAGCTCTTTAGATGTTCTGGTTTGAATGACAAAACTTTTTATCCATTATGTTTGTCATGTTTCCATATTAGTTCTTGTTTCTCAAATCCATTTATCTTTTCTTTTTTCAGTAGTAAGAACATTATCTCATCTGCGTTATTTATTTTTCATACAATTCAGATTTTTTTTCTGTGCCAGTCCTGGAGCTTGAACTCAGGGCCTAGATGCTCTCCTTGAGCTTTTTTTATTCATGGCTCCTACCTACCACTTGGTTTTTGGTGACTAACTGGAGATAAGAGTCTCATGGACTTTCCTGCCAGGGCTGGCTTCAAATTGTGATCCTCAGATCTCAGCTTCCTGAGTAGCTAGGCTTATGGGCATGCACCACTGTCATCTGGCTAATTCAGATTTTTTTCTTTTTGGTATTGGTCCTGTGGTTTGAACTTAAGACCTAGACATTGTCCCTGAGCTTTTGTTTTTGTTTTTCTTTGTTTTTTTTTGGGGGGGGGGTAGTCCAGTCATTGGGGCCTGAACTCTGGGCCTGGGCACTGTCCTTCAGCTCTTCAGCTCAAGGCTAGCACTCTACCACTTGAGCCACAGCACCACTTCGGCTTTTTTCTTTTTGCTTATGTGGTGCTGAGGAATCGAACCCAGGGCCTCATGCATGCAAGGCAAGTGCTCTACCACTGAGTCACCTTCCCAGCCCCGTCCCTTAGCTTTTGTGATCAAGGCTAACACCCTAGCACTTGAGCTGGTTAATTGGAGATAAATATATTATGAACTTTCCTACCTGGGCTGACTTCAAACTATGATTCTCAGATTGCACCTTCCTGAGTAGCTAGAATTATAGTCATGGGCCACTGGCACTGGCTTAAATTCAGATCATTTTAATGCACAGTGTGTTGTTCTATTTGAAATTTGTTGTTTTGTATTGCTAGGACCTAATGTATAACAGATCACTTCTGTTTAAGTTGGTATTTAACAATTGATTTGTCAGGTTTGGGAGCTTAGCCCTTTGCTAGTTCATAATATCATTGTTCCAGAATATGAGACCCTTACAAGTGGCTTGGAGAAATTCTCTAAATACCTTATCTGAAGTATGGGCAGGTTTGGAAGTTGCTGATTAGACAAGTCCTGGGAGTCCTTTAGGAAAGTTACCGTGCCAACTTAAAACAACTTTAGGTAGAGTGATGTGGGCAAAACTCTTCAAGAGTTGAGAGAATAGCCAATGTGAACAGATGGCCACAGCCTTAACTAGGTTGTCAATCAAGGACCAACCTGCTGTCACCTGTTTAATAACTCTAGACTCCCTTTCCATCTCCCTAATACCAGAGGACTTTCTTTACTTCTGACTCTGATAGCTGTCATTGGCCGGCTAAAGGCAGGGGCTTTTTCTTTACCACTTATGGCCTGGAATCTTAAGCCTCAGGACCCACATTAGGACTTCATTTTCTATGGGAACCTTGGTGCTTTTCATCTTAATGGGTTGAGGATACCCTATCCTCCCTAGCCTGTCCACAGGGGACAGTGTTGGACCAAGGGTTGAAGTATTTGGTTATCTTGTTCTCTAGCCCTGTAGAGTCACAAAGCTTTCAAAAAATTCTGTTATTTTAAGGTTAGCGTATGGTTCATATTTTGATGGATTATTATTTTTCCTATTTTTAATTGTTATTGTACAGGTGATGTACAGAGGGGTTATAGTTACATAAGTCAGATAATGGGTACATTTCCTTTGGGACAATGTCACCCCTTCCCTCACTCTCTCCCAGTTTTTCCCTCCCCATTGTTTTTTCCTGGTTTAAGAAATTCTTCAGGGCTCGGTGTAGCTCAGTAGCATAGTGCTGGCATAATATGCATAAGGCCAGGGATTTGATTTCTAGAACTTTCTAAAAAGGAGGACAGAGATGGAGAGGGTTTTTTTTTTTTGACAAATTATGAACAGAATAACTGTCTATAAACTTTATGTGCTAAACAATACTATTTACTGTAATAATTTATTATATTTATTATAATTCTGTAAAAGGTGATATTAAATTCCAAACCATGTTTTATTAAAGGTTAGTGAGTAATCTTTGATAGGAGACACCATTTTGAGTTTTTTGTTATCCCGTGAAGGACAAACTATCCTTTGACTCATTGCTTATATTTAACAAGTCTTTTAACATATTTCAAATGTCAAGGTCTTTCCCAATTTCAAAACTACTTATGAATAACTCCACCAAGGAGCTGTTTGCAGAAATCCATGTCTGATGGTGTTTAGGAATGCCATAGCAACCTGATTACTGGTGATGGCGCCGGTCTCCTCCTCCTCATTCTAGCCAAGACTTCCTGTAACCCCTCACCAGTGGTTCCTACCAGTTCCATTACCACAACATGACCATAGCTTTATGGATCCATGAAAGCAAGTACCATCAGTGTTTTCATTAGACCCCCATACATGGTAAACATCGGTAGCAGTACATGTGCTGGGCTCCAGTGGCTCACACCTGTACTCTTAGCTACTCAGGAAGCTGAGATCTAAGGATTGTGGTTCGAAGCCAGCCTGGGCAGGAGAGTCTGTGAGATTCTTATCTCCATTTAACCATCGGAAAAACAGGAGTAGAGCTATGGCTCAATGGAGCAGTGACCAGACCTTGAGTTCTGGCCCCAGGATGTAGGCGTGCACACATGCACACATATGCCCGTGTACCCCGCCCCCCCCCAACAGTATTACATGACTTGCCATAGTAAGTGATTATCCACTTGGTCATAGATTGCATTTCTTCACTCTTCCTAACCTTTAGGAGGCCTAGAGATGAGGGAAAAATGAAATCTAATAATGAAAAGGCTGATTGTTTTGCTGGTTGTTTTGGGATCAGTCTCCAGAAGAACAATCACATTTGAGAAAGGTTATTAATCATCTGCCTTGCTCAGCACCCACTGGACTCTAACAGATTAGAGACCAATATTGAGAGGCAGGGGGGCCTGTAATGGAAGGGGGGTACCTGCTGACCAAGAAGTTCAGTCCACTAGGTGGAGGTATCTGTAAGTTGATGAGTCCTGGAGGCAGGAGCCATGGTCTATTGCTCTTGTCCCCGTAGCATGCAGCCTCTAGGAAGTCTTGAATAGTTACTAAAGGGGTTTTGAGGAGTGGAATCGTCTAGAAAAGCTCTAGAATTTCAGCTTTGGTACTTATTTTTTTCTCCACTGCTCTCAGAAGTCTATGAGCTGGCACATTGAGTTGAAACCAAGAATGCATTTTAAAATAACTTGGGAACTTTCAGGAGAGTGATACTTGGACCTCATCCTCTTCTATTCTGATTTAGTTGGTCTGACCCAGGCATTGCTATTTCTCAGAAGTTTACTCGTGTGACACCAGTAGATCGTCAGGGCTGACAGCCCTCGGAAGTGGCATGGTTTGAAGTAGAAAGACTAAGACAAGGATGTTAGAATTTTAGAATCTTCCTGGTTCTAAATGTGGTTTTGCAAAAATGGGTTTTGGCACGGGCTCATTTCTGCGGTTGTGATTCTGTGATGCATGAAGTCAGAGATGGTGTTAAAAACATCAATTAAAGCAATGTCATGGTTTTAACCTTCCCTTGACTTAACTCTAAGGATAATTCCTGAGTGTAAGGAAAAAAAACATGGAAAGCATGTTGCTCTCAATTTTCTTGAAGAATACATATTCAAGGATGGTAAAAGGACTAAATGAAATATGCTTGTGGAAATACTTATCTATTCATCAAATGCAGCATATTTCATGGGTAAAGCAGGAATTGGGAGTAGTTGAAACTTACATTTAAGCAGGGTTCAAGTTGTTCATGCTTATCATCTTAGATACTCAGGAGGCTGATTTTGAGTTCTGCATATAACACACACACACAAATTTATGTTCATATAAAAGTTTGTTTGATGATAATAGTTAACAGCATTAATTAATTGTTCACCACATCAGATGATGATTTTGGAATCCTCGTTTATTAACTTTTTCACTTCAGACAACAGCCATCTGAGGTAGATTTTAATAATCATTCCAGTTTTATGATTGTGGAAATTACAGCATTCAAGGCAAATTAACTTGTCTAAGGTTACTAACCAAGAAGTAGCAGATCTGGGGTTTGAACTCAGGAAGACTGGTTCTTAACTTCTAAATCATATTACTTCTAGAACAATTGCTTTACTTCTACGATGTATTCATATGTAAGTGTCCATCTTATCTGCTTTTAAGTGTTGTGTTAGTCATCTTTTTCTTTTTGTGTTGCTATTGGAGTTTATGCTCTGGGTCTTGTGCTTGCTAGTCAACCATTCTTACCCACTAAGCCATGCAACCAGCCTCATTTTCTGCTGGTTATTTCTGAGATAGTTCTCACATCCTTCTGGGCCTATATCTGAGCACAATCTACCTGTGCCAGACTTCCCAGCATAGTTAGGGTAAAAGTGCATGTCACCATGTCTAGCTCTCCATTGAGAAGGAGTCCCAAGAACTTTTCTGCCCAGGCTGGCTTTGAACTGCAACCCTTCTCATGTTAGTCTCACAAGTAGCTAGGATCAGGTATGAGCCCTCAGACTGGCCTTATCTTATTTTCTAGATCTTCTCAGAGTGCAAATAATCTATGTGAGGTCACTCAATTGGCATGCAACAGGGCTTAGAATTGAGCATGGTTCTGACTTCTGAATCTGGTGTTCTTTCACATCCTTCTAAATATATACACTACACATCACAGTTTATAATGCACTTTCACATTTATTACGTTGTTAAGTCCTCACAACAACTCTGTGAGGTAAACTGTGCATAATTTGAATGTTCTACTGGTCACCTATAGTTACATGACCCTGGCCCCTGTAATAGATTTACCCTAAAATTTCAGCCTAAAAATGTCATGGTTTGGGCTTACATAACAAACTATCATAGTCAGGTGGCTTAAACAGGAAGATTTATTTCTCACAGTTCTGGAAGGTCAGAAATCCTATGTTAAGGTTTGTTTTGTTTCTGATAAATACCCTCTTCCTGACTTATAGACACAGCATGTGTTAATATGCATGCATGCAAGGGATGGAGTAAGGAAGTATATCTCTTTCTTTTCTTCTAAGGCCTAATTACATCATCCATCCTTCTGACCTAATCTAACCTTAATTACTTCCTAAAGTTTCCATCTCCTAATACCATCATGTTGGGAGGTAAGGTACAATGAATATGAATTTTGGGGGGTACAGATATTTAGTCCATAACTAAACAAGAAGGACTTTTTCCTTTCCTTGTCTTTTTTTCTTTTCTTTTCTTTCCTTTTCTGCCTGCCTCCCTTCCTCCTTCCCTCCCTTCCTCCTTCCCTCCCTCCCTCCCTCCCTCCCTCCCTCCCTCCCTCCCTCCCTCCCTTCCTTCCTCCCTCCCTCCCTCCCTCCCTCCCTCCCTTCCTTCCTTCCTTCCTTCCTTCCTTCCTTCCTTCCTTCCTTCCTTCCTTCCTTCCTTCCTTCCTTCCTTCTTTCTTTCCCTTCCTGATTGCTTGCTTGCTTGCTTACCTACCTTTTGTGTGTGCTGGTACTGGGGCTTGAACTCAGGGCCTAGGTTCTGTCCCTTAGCTTTTCCCCTTAAGGTTAGTGTTCTTATCACTTGAGCCACAGTGTCACTTTCAACTTTTTGCTGGTTAATTGGAAATAAGAGTCTCTTGGATTAATCTGTCTAGGCTATGTTTGAACTGAGGTCTCAGCCTCATAAGTAGCTAGGTTTATAGTCATGAACCACCAGCACCCAGCTAGGAAGAGCTTATTTATCACTCACATACAGTCCAGTCAGTAATGCAAATGACTCTAGTGGAGATACCATAACTTTGTTCCAGATTGTCATTCAGGGGTCTGGGATGATGGAAATGCTGCCATCTCCATCCCATGATTTTCAAAGCACCCTGAACATTGACATCTGGTAGCAAGTAGAAGAAAACAATAGAGCATCACACAGAAGATTTTAATGTGTCAGACCTTGAAGTGGCCCCTGTGTCTTCCAACTACATTCCACTGGCCAGGAAATTCCATGGCCACAACAAAGGTGTAGGCCCACTATGTACTTACAAGTAGGAAGATGGATTTGATGAGCACCTGGCCAGATTCTGCTACAACTGCTATTAATAGTGAAAACATCAAACATTATTGATTGTTGTTCAAGAATTCAAGGATCTTGGGGCTGGGAAGGTGGCTCAGTGGTAGAGCACTTGCCTTGCATGCATGAGGCCCTGGGTTCGATTCCTCAGCACCACATAAGAAAAAAGCCAGAAGTGGTGCTGTTGCTCAAGTAGTAGAGCACTAGCCTTGAGCTGAAGAGATGAGGGACAGCGCCCAGGCCCAGAGTTCAGGCCCCACGACCGGACCGCCCCCCCCCCCCCCCAAAAAAAAGAATTCAAGGGTCTTGACAGCAATAAGCTATTACCTCAGTAAATCTCATAACATCTCAGACATAAGTATTACTTCTTCAGAAGCAGAAATTGTAATACAATAAGAAAAATTAAGTGACTTGCCTGAGATCTTTTGGATAGATGTTGAGTGCCAAAACTAAAATAGAAACCCCATTCATTTCAGGCAATATTCCTAGCTGCTATATAAATTTTGTCTTTTTAGGGTAAATCAGGAGAGTACGGTTCCAATTCTACTTTTTCCATCAAGAGCCCAACATAAGACTTGGGTGATTATTAGGCAGTGAAGAATGCTGGAGAGAAGTCAAATGGGTGGCACAGGACTGTAATCCCAGCTACTTGAGAGGCTAAGATGGGAGGATCATTTGAGCTCATGAGTTCAAGACCAGCCTGGATGACATAGCAATCTCCTGCTTTAAAAAGCAATGTTATCTTTGATGGTTTTTCATCCACAGCTCAGCACTATGTCTTTTGCACAAATGGCTAGAACTACGTAGTCTATATCTAAGTTAGCCAAGATTTTTCCTTCCTTCTTTCCTTTCTTCCTACCTTTCTCTCTCTCTCTCTCTCTCTCTCTCTCTCTCTCTCTCTCTCTCTTTCTTTCTCTCTCTCTTTCTTTCTTTGTCCTGGGGCTTGAACTCTGGGCCTGAGCACTGTCCCTGAGCTCTTCAACTCAAGGCGAGCGCTCTACCACTTGAGCCACAGTGCCACTTCCAGTTTTCTAGTGGTTCATTGAAGATAAGAGTCTCACAGACTTTCTTGCCCAGGCTGGCTTTGAACCTCGATCCTTAGATCTTAGTCTCCTGAGTAGCTAGGATTACAGGTGTAAGCCACAGACGCCTGGCTAGTCAGGATTTTTCTAAACCCTGTATTCATATACATTCATACAGATGCAAAATCCCCACCCCACCCCTAATTATCCCTGGCACATTCTAGTCGCAGCTGCTGTTAGAAATGTTAGCAGGGGACCCAGGTGCCTACCTTTATCTAGACATTTAACACTGTGCTTTTTAAAGTCTAACATGTTCATGAATCGCCTGCTTATGTCCCTATTAAAATGCACCTCAGTTGTTCTGGAAAGGGGCCTGAGATTATGCATTTCTAACTAGCCTGTAAGGCCTGACTACAGATAATGTCTGCCATTAATCACACTGAATGCCAGGGACATGGTACTTAGATCACAAATAAAGTCAGCTGGTCACTCCTCAGCTATTTTTCAGTACTTTGTTGCTGTCATTTCACTTATTGTATTGCACTATAGCTAATGGTATAAATGCCCATAGCCTCACCTTGATTCCAAGATTTTGGAGAGATGAGACCATTTATACTTGAACTCCCTAAAGTCTGGCTAAGTGCCTGATGAATAATAGATTCAGAATGCATAGGTTTGGAATAGATGACTAATGACTGCAAGAGCAGGTATGATAAGAAGGCTCTTGCTGTTAAGAGCATTGCACCTCAAGGGTGCTGAGAACTAACAGTCTTCAGTTATCCACAGCTTTTGACTCTATTCTGTTCTGTTCATATGGCAGACTGGTGTGACACAAGACCAGAGAGCCAGGGAGTACATAGGAAACAGAAGGGCTAAAGGTAATCGTGAGGGTGTGGGGAGAAGAATCTGGTCTATATTAGCCATGACATTCCAACAGGCTACCAGTGCTAATTGCAATTCTTATTTGGGCATTTATCTGAATGTGCCAGGTTTTGAAACTACAAGTACTTTTATCCTTCCAACTCACTAACCAGCCGTACTCTTTTCCAACAAAAATCCTATTTTTTTTCTTTCTATAGAAAGAAGAGCTATGGTTTTGTTTAAGAAATCTAAGTCTTTTGGGGGAAATGTCTTTCTAAAAAGCGGGATGGTTGGTGTCAGGCCACTTTGTAAAACTGCTTCCCCTTCCTGAACAGTGGGGTTGAAGGCAATCTGAGGACAGTAGTGTAGTCCTGATTTTGACCAGTGACAAAGTCCTGTGAGGAATAAGGAGGATGTGGTTGTCAAGTGCCAGAGGTAAGAACTGCTTTCTGGTATAAGTTCCAAGGGCTTGGTGACCAAACCTGTGTGTGGCAGGCACAGTCTAGGGTAGAGGTCTGAATAGGTGAGGTGGGCAAGCCTTTTCATGAGTCACTGACGCTCTCAAAAATCTGATGGGATCTGTGATCTCTGCCCATGGACAAGTGCAAAATATGGTTTCAGTGAGTTTAGATGCCTTTGAGCCCCAGACCAAATATCCTTGGAAGGGACAGGAAAAATAGGGTGTGGGGGGGATTGGGCAGGACTTAGAGAACGTGTGTGTGTGTGTGTGTGTGTGTGTTTGTGTGTGTGTGTGTGTGTGTGTGTGTGTGTGTGTGTGTGTGTGTGTGATGTGTATGTATGTGTTTCTTCCTCCCCTTCCCCTTCCCTTTTCTCCCTCCTTCCCCTCCTCTTTTCTTCAACTCTCCCTCTCCCTTCCCTCTCTTCTTCTTTTCTCTTCCTTCCCCTCTCCCTCCTCACCCCCTCCAAAGGAAGATATACTCTCCAAAGGAAGATCACAAAGGTAGTAATCCACATAATGCCTCCTTTTGTTATTTTGACTTCATAGAGGAAGCCACTTAATTTTTCTTTCTTTCTTTCTTTAATGTGTGGTTGATTGTGGGGCTCAGGGCCTAGGCATTAACCCAGAACATTTTTTTGCTCAAGGCTAGCACTCTACCACTGAGCCACAGTGCCACTTCAGATTTTCTCACCAGAAATTGGAGATAAGGGTCTCATAGACTTTCCTTTCTCAGACTGACTTTGAACTGCAATTCTCAGATCTCAGCCTCTGTAGCTCCGATTATAAGTGTGAGTCACCAGTGAGTCACCAGCACCTTCTTCGTTGTGTGTGTGTGTGTGTGTGTGTGTGTGTGTGTGTGTGTGTGTGTGTGTTTGTGTGTGTGTGCTGGTACTGGCACTTGAACTCAGGGCCCTTTGCTTTTGCTTAGCTTTTTTGCTCAAGACTAGTACTCCACCACTTGAGCCACAACTCCACTCCCACTGGTTAATTGGAGACAAAAGTCGCTCAGATTTGTCTACCTGGGTTGGCTTTGAACTGTGATCCTCAGACCTCAGCCTCCTGAGTAGCTAGGGTTTCAATCAGGAGCCACTGGTGCCCAGCTTGACTTTGTTTTCAAATACTGAAACAACCTCAGGCACACAGCCCTGTTCACTGTGTTAGTTCTGCTCCTTTAGCGAGATTAGATTTCTTACTGTCCTAGGCATGGGTATAATGTGCCTTATCAAAAGCTCTCCCCCACTTTCTATTCATCATTTTATCTTCCCACAGTACTATCACCAGATGAATACCAAATCATGTTGGTGGATGGTTCGTAGTACCCACTGGAGGAACTTTTTCCTGCCTTGTTAACATTAGTATTTGCAGAATAAGGTGATAGAAGTGAGAGATCCCACAGCTTGTCTTATCATCAGAAAGATACAGTGTTTCTTTTAGCGTGAAGCCATGCTATTGTCATGATTTCTAAAATAAAGGGGGAAAGCAGGATTTTTTCACATCTGGCTGCACCCCTAGTTCCTGAAAGTGAGACCAGATCATCTTGGTGCCTCTTTGGGGGCTTAGCTCAGTACAGTGGGCTTTATTTGGGCTACAGCGAGAACAGTGGTGAGCTTGACTGTGCTTATTAATGCTAGGCTGGCCATCCCACATCTGTCACCTAAGTTCCCACAAGGTTGCAAACTTCCAACAAACAAACAAACCCCACAAACTTCCAGAATCATGAGGACCACTTCTTATGGAGGAAAAGAGCAGGTATTTGTGTGTTGATTAAAAAATTGCGGTTATACCTAGCAATAGTGGTGCAGATTTGGCATTTTGGCCACCTAGTATCTATTTCCCATTGTAAGAGCACCTGGTGTCGTTCTGAGGAGTTCCCAACCTCTCTCTTAGTGAGCCTCTTCTTTCCTAGCTAAGGGGGCAGACTGGTGAAGCAAACTAAACCAGTAGGATCCTCCCTTCCCTGAAGTTACTGGTGTTGGAGCTTGAACGCAGGGGCCTTGCCCTCTCTCTGGACTTTTTCACTCAAGGCTGGTGCTATTTTCCACTTGAGCTATACCTCCAGTTCTGGCATTTTTTTTTTCTGTTTAATGAGGGGTAAAAGACTCATGGACTTTTGTGCTGGTTTCAAACCATGATCCTCAATCCTCAGCCCCACAAGAGCTTGGACTCTAGGCATGAGCCACCAGCATCCTGGCTCAGGTTTTGGTATTGAACAGCAGGGCTCAGAGACTACAGTTCATTGCAGTGGTGTCACTGCTTAAGTGATGACAACAGCAGCCACCTCCCAGGCCAATGAAACCAGGATCTCAGAGGATGGAGGTCAAGATTCTCCTAAAGCTTTCAGATTCTAAAGGAGAGCTAGAGAGGGAACCACTGCAATAAGGCTGTTTCCAGAATCTCCACACAGGCCTCTTTCCATGCCTAATCCACCACCCTTCTCATTGAGTTCTTCAAAGCTTTCCTTGAAATCTTCAGATTATTCTTGTCAACCGGAATTGTTTGTTTCTTGTAGCAGATGACCCCCCCCCCCCCATATTAAAATGGAAAGCATTTGTATGGACACATGTTCTCCAAATCCAGATACAAGTAAGTCATCTTCCCAAGCAAACCAAAATGAATGGATCTGACAGCATGCAACAGACACACATTCTCGCTTTGCTAATGGAAAAGCCAAATCCACTCATGGAAGATAAGCCCTTTATTCCACTACCGCAAAACCTGAGGATTTGCATGGTATTTGGAAATATTTTTAAGAATCCCTAGAATGCTTAAACAAAAAAACACTCTAAAGACCAACATATTCCTCTCCCCTTCTCTAGACTGGCTAGAGATAGATTAAATGTGGAGCCAGATAGGCCTCCCTGGCAGCCAATGTGTAAATGAGGAGCTTTGCATACTCTTCAGAGAAAATTGGAAACAGAAGGTGTTCCTGGATCTTTTAAGAGTTTCTAAGGGCCTGATATTTTCCAGTTGGCCTCACAGGAGAGGAAAACATATTTTAGAGAATGAGAGTGTCAAGGGGCCAGTGTGAATGGAAAATTTTCCCAAACCTAGATTTTGATTGTGTTGGAAATCTGGGGGAAAAATAGTCCCTTTGACTGGACACCTCTCCCTGGTGAATGGTTGAATTTCAGACTCTGGAGCAGAATTGCAGAGGTGTCTTATGCAGATTTTGTATGGGGAGGGAGAAGAAAGTGTAATTTGGTAGACCATGCTGTGAATAATTTATTTGCATTTGTCTTCGCATTGCTTTTAATTATGGTCAAATGTGAAGCCTGCTTTTAATTATGGTCAAATGTGAAGCCTTGTGATGTCAGTAGGAAAGAAACACATTTCTTGTTAAGTGCTAAAGGAGAACTATATTTTGTTATAAAAATGATTCCCACAAGTCCAGAAACTTTGGGATTCCCCCACCCCTCCTTTTCTGTGCTTAGCACTGGGACTTGAATACAGGATCTTAACCTCTTGCTTGGCTTTTTCACTCACATCTAGCTCTCTATCACTTGAACCACACGTGCAGTTTCTAATTTTTGCTGGTTAATTGGAGATAAGAATCTCTCAGATTTTTCTGTCCCATCTGGCTTCAAACCTAGATTCTCGGTTGGGATGTGGCTTAATGGTAGAGTGTTTGCCTAGCATGCATGAAGCCCGTGGATTCAATTCCTCAGTACCACATAAACAGAAAAAGCTGTGGCTCAAGTGGTAGAGCTCTAGCCTTGAGCATAGAAAGGCTCAGGGACAGTACCTAGGCCCTGAGTTCAAGGCCAATGAATGGCAAAAACAAAAACAAAAACTCTAGATCCTTAAATCTCAGCCTCTGAATAGCTAGGATTATAGGTATGAGCCACCTGTATCCAGCTGCCTTTGGGATTTGTGTCAAGTATATTAACTTCCTTCTTCAACCACTTTCAGAGGTGAGAAATTCAAATGCCAATTGCCACTTTCAAACTGTTGCATCTCTTGCCTATAGACTTCCAGCCGGTGAAGGCACCGGAGTTCCTCCTGCAATGTGAAGCAGAGGCTTAGCATCCCAGGATGTCTAGATTCGAAGGCTCCTGAGTAGGCTGTAGTAGCGGCATCTTATACATCTGCACAGCTGCTTTCCAGACAATGCAGACCTCAGATGAACACACCCAAAGCTCAACTCTGCAATTCCACTCCTCCTTCCAGATCCGTCCCCTTGTGAGTCCCGCCATTGCCACTCCTGTGTCCCATCCTCACAGCCTTCCAGGCCACCACTGCCCTGACTTCCTAGCAGCCTGTCTTGTTTCCAGTCTCGTCCATTCTCCACAGGACAGCCAGGTGAGCTTTCAAAGGCTCAACTCAGATCATGCAGCACTTCCATCTTTTCAAGTCCAAGAGCTTCCTTCCCAGTAAAAGAAAACCCCTTACTCTTTATGGTGACTGGAGGATCTGAGACCTGTCTCCATCCTAATCTGCTCTCTGTGAAGTCTTCCCTTTGCAAATGAGGTTCCAGATGCAGTAATTTCTTTTGATCTCTTCAACACACCAACCTTACCTGCCTCCCTCCAGCCCCTGCAACTGGTGTTCTGTCTTCTTGAATGTCTTTCCAAATCTTCTCTCATGATTGCCATTTATTACTCAGACGTTAGCTCCAATCTCACTTCTTCTGAGAAGCTTTTCATGATTAGGTACTCTTCAGAATAAGATTTTCTTCTGCATAGACTCAGCATTTACCCCCCCCCCTACACACACACCCCTTTTTCTTTTGAGACAAGGTCTCACTATGTAGTCTAGGCTGACCTTCAACTCTCAATTTACCTGCTTCTTCCTCCTGAGTGCTGAGGTTACAGGTATGTACCACCATGAGATCAGAAAGGGTTTTTTTGGTTGTTTGTTTTGTTGCTCATGGGGCTTGAACTCAGGGTGTGGGTACTGTCTCTGAGCTCGTCTGTTTAAGGCTAGTCTTATACCATTTGGAGCCACAGCTCTACTTTCAGCATTTTGTGTTTTAATTGGTGTTTTAAGTTTTGGTGTTTAGTTGGAGATAAGGCATCTCCAATTTTTTTTTTTTAAAAGAGTCTCACAGAGTTTCCTGCCTGGGCTACCTTCAAACCACAATCTTCAGATCTTAGCCTCCTTAATAGGATTATAGGCATGAGCCATCAGTGTCTAGCCAGAATGGCTTTTTTTCAACTCCATTCCTGCTGAGTGTCAGTGGCTTCTGCTTGTAATCCTAGCCACTCAGGAAGGTGAGATCTGAGGACTGTGGTTCAAAGCCAGCCCAGGCAGGAAAGTCTGTGAGACTCTTAGTTCTAATTAATTATAAAAAAGGCTGAGTGGCTGTGGAGCAGTGGCTCAAGTGGGAGAGTACTTGTCTTGAGCAAAAATGCTCAGGGACAGCGCCCAAGCCCTGAGTTCAAGCCCCAGGAATAGCACCAAAAAAAAATCTATTTCTAAATTTCCAGTATTTGGGACACTTCCCAGAACAAAGTGGTTGACAGTAGATGCCTGAGTAAAACCCAATGTTGAACCCCAACATTTTGCATGTAGCTTAAATCTCTATACCCAAATACAAAAATTATTCAGATGTAATATAATACAAAATAAGTATTGTAGCTCATCTAAAAGCCACTTGTGTTGGCATCAAATTTGGGTTTGATAGCACTTTCAAAGGAATATCACTTTCTCCTCAAAATAATAATAATATTACTACTACTAATAATAGAATTAGAATCTCTACTGCATCTTGAAACAAAACCTCAAAGCGCCATAAACACTCTCTTCATTCACTTTTTCCTTTCTTGGTACCTCTCAGGGTGAAAGATTGCAATCTACCTATTTACACTTTACTTTTCTTCCCATGTTACAAAATCACACATTGAAAAAGAATAGGAGGCAATATTCCATCAGCACTACCACATTTTCTATTTACTTAACCTTTCTTCAAAATTACCAGTGACGTTTGTGTTGAATAAATATGTGCATGCAAAATAAAAATCCACTGGAACTTCAATGTGCAATTAAAGCAACGTCTGTTGCTAGACAGCTGCCAGATCCCGATGCTGATTTGAGCTGTTGGCCAGACTGTCTTGGATTCGAATCCCAGCGATGCCATTGGCAGTGAGTGTGATCTCAGACAAATCACATATGTTTTCTGATCTTTGTTTCCTAAGAAGAGAGGCAACCTTACAGTGTGCTTGGTGAAGTTAAATGATATCCTTCATGTAAATGGTTTAGCATCATTTGAGGCTTCTTGTAAACCCTCAATACAGGTTTATCTTAACACAATGAACGTCTCTTTTTAATAGGACTAGGAATGATGTCAAAGGCTATTAGGTTTTTCCAGAGACTCCCCACTTCCAGCTTCTTCATATCCTCTGTCTTTGTGCAAACATCCAAAGCCCAACTTAGATTCACTCTGTTCTCCTTCTTCTTCCTAACCTTATCTCTAGTCTGAACCCAATGGCTACCCTGACAGGAGAATTTTCAGTGTGGCTCCTGCTCACATTGAAGTGTGGTATTTTGTTTGACTTACTTCGGATCCCGCTGGCTGGTCCCTTTCTGCCATGTACCTCACTCCCTGTCTCAATGGAGGTGGCGAGCGTATGCTTTATCACATTTGGCAGGTAGTTCAGCAGGGGTTGCAAAATGGAGTCTCTCAATTCTTCTCCATCCGGTCTCTTCTTGTTGCTAACTTAGGACTCCTCATAGCATAGAAGGCTCAGAGGAGTTGGATCCTGACGTGGAGGGATGCAGAAACCTGCTGGGACTCTGAAATCCTGGTATCAGAAATCCTGGAATATTTCTTCCATCATATTTCCTTAGTCTAAGCCATCACAAGGTCTGCCCAGAACCATGGCTCTTCCCCTTCCCTGTATCCTATCCCTCTCCTCTCACTGACAGGATGCTCTTTGCCCTCCTTTGTACCACCACCACCATCACCACAGCACCTCCATTTCTTTCTTTAGTGCTAGGTTACCTCCTAACTCCGTGTGTGTGTGTGTGTGTGTGTGTGTGTGTGTGTGTGTGTGTGTGTGTGTGTGTGTGTGTGTGTGCACTCCTCTCCTGGGGTTTGAACTCACTGGGATTTTTTTTTCTTAAAGATAGTACTCTACCAACTTGAGCCACAGTTCCACTTCCAGTTTTGGTGATCAATTGGAGACAAGAATCTCACAGACTTTCCTGCTTGGGCTGGCTTTGAACTTTGATCCTAAGATCTTAGCTTAGGATCCTAAGATCTCCAGATCCTAAGATATCCAGCCTAGGATTATAGGTATCAGCTACTGGTGCCCAGATCATATCCCCATTTTGTAGATTAAAAAAGAAGCTTCTGGAGGCATGGTTCAAGTGACAGGGCATCTAGTTAGCAAGTTCAAGGCCTTAGTTCAAACCCTAGCACTGCCCAAAAGCAATGAAATAAAATGAAACTTTACAAATGCTTATAGTGGTTGAGTGACTTTCTTAAGGTAAAGTCAGGATGTGAATGTAGGGTATATGGGTTCTTAATCCAGTGCCATGAAATACTAGTCTGAGAGTTAAGTAAAATAAAGTGTATACGCACCCATATTGATTATTAGTTTCTACCAGTGGCCAGTAGCTCATACCTGTAATTGCAGCTACTCAGGAGGCTGAGATCTGAGGATTATGGTTCCATGACAGTCTGAGCAGAAAACTCCATAAGGCTCTGATCTCCAATTAACTACCAAGTTCAGAAGTAGAGGTGTGGCTCCAGTGGTAAAGTACTTGCTTGAGTGAAAGAAACTCAAGGACACCACCCAGGCCCTGAGTTCAAGCCCCAGAACCACAATGTGTGTATATGTGTGTATTTATATATACATCCATATATATATAGGTGTGTATTTGTGTATATTTATATATACACCCATATAAATATATATACACACACACTGCTCTACACACATACACATTTCCTCATAGAGAAGTCAAATTTATTCCCCAGTAATAAAGCAAGGAAACAAAAAAACTTACATACAAAATATTTTTAACCTGATGAAGTATAGACCAAAGTAAAGGAATTTGTATGGACTCTGCTCTGAACAACTGCATTTTTGGTGCTGTCCTTGGTGCTGCATCATCCCTTTCTGCTCCTAAGGATGGTGATCTAAATGTCAGCATCAATAGTGGTAACAAAGAGAAAGAGAGCTGGGGGACACAGAGGCAAAGTGTATAGAAGCAATCAGAAAGGCCAGTTTTCATAAAGAAATTTCCAGGGAGAAAATGAGAAGCTTTTTGTTTGCCATTCTTTTGAAATACAGACATCCTTTATCATTCAAAACCCCAAACCAAACTACCCACAAATACATTTCAGGTAAAACCCTTGCTCTCCATTTTCGTCTGTCCTCTAGAACTATCAAAAAAATCAGGAATTAAACAAATTTAGATAACACAGTCTTCTCTCATCGTTTAGTCTCAAGAAGTGAAATAATTTGGCTAATAGAGAAGAGGGGTAACTTCAGTTCATATATTCGAGTGATGTTTATTGAGCTTTCTGTGTTCCAGAGAGTGTCCTTGATAATCAAACAGAGAATAGTGAATGAGAAGGATAAGGTAACTGTTGTCATGGAGATAACATTTTTATGGGAGAAGACTGAAGGCAAATAAATGTAAATACTTCAAGATACTAATAAGTACCATGAAGAAAATAATCAGCGTTTACTGAGAAAGAAAATTACCTTTTTCCCACCCTTAGAATTGTACAGGGTGGAGAACAGTGCATATAATTAGCAATAGCCACAACTTCTAATATCCACTTAGAGCTATGTGCCAGGCTCTATTGTAATTTACCTGCATTAACTCATTTAATAATGAAGACTCTAGGAAGTAGCCACTTCTGTTACCTCTTACTTTATAGATAAGACAGGTGAGGCACAGAAAGGCTGAGTACTGTCAAGGTCATGCTGTCAGTCAGTGGTAGAGCTCAGCTTTGAGTGCTGACAGTTTGGCTTTGGAGCCTGCCTCAGGATTCAAGACACACAGAAGAGAGAGATGAGGGAGGATGGTGTGGGAAAAAAGGATAAGGGCAGTGAACTCCCCAAACACACAGGCAGAAAGAGGAGTTCCAAATCCTTGGCAGAGGCAAGAGTTTCAGAGAAGTTCAACCAGAACTTTTCAACTTGCTTTGGCAGAGGTTAGCTTACTGATCTCTATGACTCGATCTTCATTTTCCCCCTCTTGTTACATCAGATATTCTATTGCTGGGGTCTGATTCCAAATGAAATTCTGCACCACCAGTTTCTGGATTGAGCCATCTCATCACTGACGAGAAATCAGCCTTCATGGTGGACTTTGTTGTTACTGTCTTTAGGCTGGCAGAAGAATTTG
The DNA here is from genome assembly GCF_019054845.1 of Dipodomys spectabilis. Classification (NCBI taxonomy): domain Eukaryota; kingdom Metazoa; phylum Chordata; class Mammalia; order Rodentia; family Heteromyidae; genus Dipodomys; species Dipodomys spectabilis. The sequence goes on along the minus strand of NW_024870822.1, from coordinate 5,534,518 downwards.
AGAGACAGGGAAAGAGCTTGTCGGTTTGGCTTATAAAACATTTTGCCTTGAAAGCTTTTTAATAGTTTTCTAGCTTATGTTTCCTCCAGGTAAAAGAGTTGGTGATCTGTGTTGGAGTCACAAATACTTGCTGAAATTTTATTCAAAAATGTAAATAAAACACTGATTCCAGATGGGAAACCTGCTATCTCCCACGTGAAATGTTAAAGAAACCTAACAACAGTACCAAATACAGATATGTCCAAAAAAACAGTTATTGTGGTAGCCAGAAGGTGCTTCATGGAGACAAATGTGGTCTCATGGAAATCTTGAGTTGTTGCATCACTAAGATCTGGGTCCAGACCCCAGTTCCCATGCATAAGCGGTGCAACCTTGAAAATTTAACATAACCATAGAGCTGTGGTCACTTTGTGTGTTGAAATGGAGGTAACACTTAACTTTATACAATTATCTGCCAAGATCCAATGAGATTTTTGAATGCAAATTGTAAATGAAGAATAACGTATACAATAGAGAAATGTACAGATCTTAGGTATACAACCAGATGCATTTCCCCCTTATAAGCATGCTCATGCACTCAAATGAGGAAAGAGACAATGACCAGGCCACCTGAATTCTCCCTTGTGCCATCTACCAGTCCATAATCTACCTTAGCATGTGAATAAATCTTAACTGTTCTGAAATTTATTAAGGGGAATTGTGGAGTACATCTCCTTTTGTGTATGATAGTTTGTTTGGTCCACTATTAATTTTTTTGTGAAATTCATCTACTTTATTGTAGTTAGGATTTGACCATCATCTTTGCTGTGTAACATTCCATTTTATCACAATTTAGTAATCCATTTGAATTCTGGCAATAGGCATTTGGATATCATCTTTTTTTTTCTTTTTGCTGATCCTGGGGCTTGAACTCAGAGCCTTGGTGCTATCCCTAAGCTTCTTTTACTCAAGGACAGTGCTTTACCACTGGAGCCACAGTGCCACTTCCAGCTTTTTCTGAGTAGTTTATTGGAGCTAAGAGTCTCATGGACTTTCCTACCTAGGCTAGGTTGGAACTGTGATCCTCAGATCTCAGCCTCCTGATTAGCTAGGATTATAGGCATGAGTCACCAACACCTGGCAGCATTCTTCTTGGTGTGAGTTTTTGCTTCTAAGAACCTTTCTAATACATAACTTTGATGAACATGTATAGACATTGCTATACATTTCTGGTATGTAGGTAGGTAGGTAAGTATACATTTTTTGTTTGTTTGGTGTCCTGGGAAACATACCCAGGGCCTTCTGCCTGTAAGGCAAGCATTTCACTGAGCTACACCTCCACTGTTGGGGTGTGTATTTTCAATGGAGCATACTTTTAGGAGTAGGTTGGTGGGCTATAGGATATATTATATATAATACATATATATGTATGTATATATATGTTTTATATATGTAAGTAGTTTTAGTAAATGTCATGAAATAATTTTGCAAAGTGGTTCACTTCTGTGAATTTACAAAGGAATTTACCTCAAGAGTCTTTTCGATAAGTGAGTTAGTTTATTTACCATATGAACCTACTTAACAAAATTTTATTGATAGCCACCTTGAAAATATTCCCACTACATAATATGAAGTATATCTTATTGTGCTTGCAGTGTTTTCCCCCTGTATGTTTTTTTCTGGGAATTTCTCTTACTTGGCTACCAAAAAGTCATTTGACAACTCCAAATCTAACAGAACTCAATCTGGCTATTTTCCCACTGGTTCTGGGGCTTGAACTCAGGGCCTGGATGCTGCCCCTTAGCACTCTATCACTTGAGCCACAACTCCACTTCTGGCTTTTTGGTGGTGAATTGGTGATAAGAGTCTCATGGCTTTTCCTGCCTATGCTGGCTTCAAACTATGATCCTCAGATCTGTACCTCCTGAGTAGCTAGGATTACAGGTGTGAGCCATTGGTGCTCAGCTCATGGTTGCTTTTCAATAATGGTTTCAGTGTTTATCTCAAGCTTTTCCCACTCTCCATTGTATACAAGTAAATTACCTTATGGCTTCCTGTTCTCACAAAGCAGAAGGAACAACTCTCAGGGAGTGCTTCTCTTATTCAGCTCCATCCAGTGACAGTTTCCTTCAAAGCCATGCATCTAATCATGTACATTCTCCTCTTCTGAATCGCAACCTTTTCACGCTCTTCATCTCTAACATCACCCTACTGTCTGCCTACTGTGGGCAGAGCACAGAATAAATCACTTTGCATGTTACTTCTTTCAGTTTTCCTAGCAATCCCATCATGAAAGTTTCATTGCAGTTCTACAAACCAAAGCACAAAAAGATTAAGTAAGCTGCTCCAAATCACATAGCTTATAAGTGGTGGGATCACAATGCTCATTACAAGATTCTGAGGTCAGACCTACTTCCTGAAACCACACATCCTCACCTCTTTATCTTCATCCACATATGTACACTTAACTTACAAAGAGCAAAACACACATGCTCCAAACTCTCCAAAGTCAGTCTCAGTGTATGAAGATTCTGTTCACTCAAGTTCATTAGATGGTTGTAGGGAGAATCATTAATCAATGCCTCCTATCTGTGCTGTTAGCTAGTGATGGTTGAAACTGCAACTGTACCTTGTCTTTCCTTCCTCCTTGCCAACCAGCTTGGTATTCTGCCAACACAGCCTTTCTCTCCTATCCCGGATACATGATATCCCCATGCTGATTCACAGCAGATTCCAAATCGATCATAATATGTTTTTGTGGTAGAAATGCAGGCTCCTGTCTGGTCCCCTCTGATTATCTCCTTTCCACTGTCATCAGACCGAGCCTCCCCTTATTGTCTGCTGCTTCTCTTGTGATTATTTCAGAGCTGAGCAAAGCAAGGGGAAGTTCCTTCTTCTTTTCACCATCTGTGCTCTCAGGGAGGTTAATGTAGCAATATTTGTAACAATTAGTGAAAAACGTGTTCTTTCCTTAATTCTTCCTACCTGTAGCTACAGTCCTGGGTTTGCTTTTTTATGGCCACATTTTTAACATCTGGGATTGTGATTTCAGGACTAGCAAAGTGGAATATTCTAGTATTGTATCTCCACAATCATGTAGTTTATTGAATACTTGACATTTGCTAGGTACTATTCAGAGTGAATTATCATGTATATGCATATCATATGATATAGCTTATCAATACAATAACCCTGTGAGTTCTGTTATTTTCCCATTTTACAAATGAAGAAAATGAGGAATACACAAGTCAATTTACCCAAGTTTGTCAGCTTAATAGTCAGGACTTCAGACAGGCACCGGTGGCTCACACCTGTAATCCTAGCTACTCAGGAGGCTGAGTTCTGAGGATCTTGGTTTAAAGCCAGCATGGGCAGACAAATCCAAGTGTCTCTTACTCAAATTAGCCAATTTAAAAAAGGCTAGGAATGGAGATTCAGCTCAAGCGGTAAAACACCAGCCTTGAGCAAAAAAAGCCAAGTGAGAGACAGAAGCCTTGAGTTCAAGCCCCAGTACTGGCACAAAAGAAGTCAGGACTGAAACCCAGGTCTTCTACTTCTAATAACAGTCTCCTATTATATTCTCTCCAATAATTGTAGATAAATTGGCTTCTAAAGGAGTTTGTTTCTGATGTTAGGGAAACTGGGATGGGCCTTGCCCTGCTCAGTTGTTTTATCTGTAAAATGAAGACAATCTGAGGTGACACGATGCTAATTGCATGTTACAGTGCTGTGAGCTCTAAGGCACAGGTTAGATGTGGCGTGGTGAGTACTGTCTCCTTCTATTGCTCTCTGCAAGATATAGCATCAGTTAGTCTAGGTTTGACTCAAAATACGATGGGGCTTTAAGATGCCCATTAGAAAACCACCTAGTGTTCTGCTGAACTGCTGAGTTTCTTTACCACCATTTTTTGCTACATCCAAACTCATAAAAACACACAGATTCAACACGGTTCAAAGAACATAAAAAGTATCTGGAAGTTTTCTGAAATGAAGCTTCTCTTGATGTTGGAGTTCTATGTTCATACTTAAGTAGATTAATACCAATGTTCAGTGCATGGGACCCTCTTCCTCCAGAACCAAGGCTTAGAATTGGTGCAGCTGGACATGGTGGCCATGTTGACTGGGAGGAGCTTCCCAAGGTCTGAGGGCCTTTGGAGGGAACAAGGACCAGCTCCAATTCATTTCCTTCACCAAACTCCCAAATTACTTAGTCGAGTAAAAATATCAAGTTGCTAGTACAAGAGAGTGAGGGAAGGGATGACATTGTCCAAAAAGAAATGTACTCATTACCTGTCTCACATAACTATAACCCTGTGTGTACCACCTTTATACTAACAAGAAAAAATAACCCGTGTGTACCACCTTTATACTAACAATTAAAAAAAAACCCTGTGTATACTACCTTTATAATAACAATAAAAAATAAAAATCTATTTAAAAAAATTGCCAGTCCCTGATATGGAAATAACAAGGTAAAGAGGAAAAAAAATCATGCCTCTTGTTGAATGATGATGCTTTCAATACTAACAAGCCATTGCTGCTGAGGTAAGGAAGGGCCTATGTCCCAAAGTGGCGAGCACCACTTTGATGGAGTCTGAGTATCTCAGATGGTAGAGAGTGAAGTTGAACTATTGTGAGGTCTCCAGGGGTCTGCATTAGCACTGGAAAAAGAACCAAGATGACTGAATAGGACACCTCTGGCTCATGGCCTATAATCCTAGTTACTCAGAAGGTTGAGATCTGAGGATTACAGTTTGAAGCCATCCCAGACAGAAAAGTCCAGGAGACTCTTATTCCAAATTCACCAGCAAAAAAGCTGGAAGTATGGTTCAAGTGGTAAAAATGAAATCTTGAGCAAAAAAGCTAAGCAAGAGCATGAAGCACTGAGTTCAAGCCCCAGTACACACACACACACACACACACACACACACACACACACACACACAGAAGATTAATGGACATCACAAGGCAAGAATATTGAAGGCCTTGATTTGGCACTATCTAATAGGTTTGGAGGAAGCATCTGGAGTGAATAACACAGTTTCATCTATGCCCTATTTTGCCAGAAGATACTTTCTGAAACAAGTATTGTTAGGAATTTTTGTTCTAGTCCAAACATCATAATGTACTTATACAACTAAGATGATCACAACATCCCTAGGCAAATAATCTCAGGAGAGGGCCCAAAATGGGACTTGATGCATGCCTCTATTTACCTCTTTTCTCTTCCTGGACAAGATTGCCTACAAAAACGAAGTTAATGTTGATTCAGAGAATGAGACAGAAAAGTGCTGTTCTATTTTATAGCCAGTGAGTGTGTGAGTGTAGATTATGTTTAGTTCTCTGACCTCTGGCAGAAACATACCAGCCAGGTAACCAGACTCTAGACCCATGGAGTGGGACAACTCACCCCCACCTTCCATGATGTTTTGGAGTCTTGAGTCGTGTAATATGCATAAAATACCTTGAGTAGAAAAATGCCTCAGCTGTTAGTGCCCTTTTTTTCACTCATTATTACAAATCAGGGATCATTAGGAGTGAAACTTTATTGTATTGATGTATGACTGTCTTAGGGTTTGGCTGCAGAAGGTTGAATCCACTATCTGTCGCTTGTGTAGGAATGGGAGGTGTTGAAATTGTTAGTCCTGAATTTACTCACTGAATCAATGGAATGACTGAAAAGTCAACTCTAGGCTGAACTTTGAAGAAAAATGTTCAGAACCTTGAAAAGACTGGGCTAGCAAAGCTGCTGCCGTCTGTAACCACGAAGCCATTCCCATAGCTGTTATTTCAAGAATCCCAGTACCTCAGCCTTGACCCACAGTAGTGAGATGGATGTGTAGCACCCAAGTTGTGCACAAAAACCAGCAGCAGGCCTCTGGGTAGTATAGGCTGTTTTTGTTTGTTAGTTTGTTTTCTTCCTAGCCCTGGGCTAATATTCAGAGTATTGAGCAATCCTGCTCATGTAATCCACTTCAAGATGTTTCGAAAATGTTACCATTCAAGCATGTGGGTCGCATGGATGAGGAGCCACACGTGCCACATTCTGCTCTCTCCCCTGATCATTTTACCACCCATCAGACTCTTAATCTCACAGATAGCAGAGGCAGAAGAGAGGAGGAGAAATAAATTGCTCTACTTTGCTCTTTACAGATCACAATTAATGGTTGTTGCCTAATGTACAGAACAGCAGAGTTGAGAAATGGCACTTCAGTCTGTACTCAGGTTTATTGTTCTCTTTCTGTCTACTCCCGGCTTTGGGAAGCATGATTTTCCACATGGCCCAGCTGTAATAACTCATGTCCCTCCCCTCCTCCTCTGCCCTATTTGTCTTCAGCCTACCTTCCCTCCCTCCCTCCCTCCCTCCCTCCCTCCCTCCCTCCCTCCCTTCGTTCCTTCTTCCTCCCTTCCTTCCTCCCTCCCTCCCTCCCTCCCTCCCTCCCTCCCTCCCTTCCTTCCTTCCTTCCTTCCTTCCTTCCTTCCTTCCTTCCTTCCTTCCTTCCTTCTTTCCTTCCTTCCTGCATCATGTCACAGCATATAGCTGCATAAGAACAGACATAGCCTTAGTACAGTCAAGATATTTCCCAAGGATGCTTCAAAATCCCCTTGAGACGTATTGTTTCAATGAAAGGGAAAAAACAACATGGTGTTGGGAGAAAGTAGCAGGCTGGGCTTCTGTCTTAGATCAGTCTATTTCTTTGTTGTGTGATCTTGGGCAAATCATTTAACTTCTGGCTTTAATTTGTGTAGAACCCATGATTTCCTTCCACATATGGTCCTGTCAACTCTTTGGAGGAGCTCAACTCCTAAATGACACTTGGGGTGACTTGTTTCCTGAAATGAGACCAAGAGGTTATTCTTTTTTCGTGACCTATATACTCCTTACTTACTTGGTTTCTATTACCCTTCTAGTACTTTCTGCATCCACTGCATTGTATTTGTAACGATTTGTTGGCAATCCTGCCATCTCTGCCTGTAATCCTAACTACTCAGGAGGCTGAGATCTGAGGATCACGACTCAAAGCCAGCCTGGGCAGGAAACTCTGTGAGACTCTTTATATCCAATAAACCACTAGAAAACTAGAAGTGGTGCTGTGGCTCAAGCGGTAGAGAACTCGCCTTGAGCTGAAAAGTGCAGGCACAGCGCCCAAGCCCACAGTTCAAGCCCACGACCAACAACAACAACAAAAAAGACTACCCCTTTCTTGTCAACTTAGCTTTAGTCCTTAGAGGCAAAGCCAATATAACATCAAAGATACCATCTAGGCCCCCTCTGTTTATTATTTATCTACTTGAACATATTTTTTAATTTAAATTGTATTGTAAAGGTAATATACAGAGGGGTTACAGTTACATGAGTAAGGTAATGAACAATGTTGTCCCCCCCCCCCCCATTTTCTTCTACTCCTCCTCACCACCCTGGCTCCCTTCCCCCAAATTGTAAAGTTCATTTCTAACGTAATATCTACTGAGTATCACTGTTGAATTGGTTCACCCTTTGTCCCACCATTTCTGTGATTCCCTTCCCCTCCCCAAATCAGATAAACTTATATATGAGACAAAGGGTACAGAAATCGAAAACAGTGACAACAAGGAATAAACCAAAGGGAAAAAAGAATGAAAAAAGAAATAACTGCAAACAGTACAGTAAAAAACCTCTTGTTTCCATTTCTTGGAGTTCATTTCAATAAGCATCATCTTATATGGTCATATGCATTTAGCTATTGAGCTAGTCTCCTAAGAATATCTTCCTTTGTTCTCACTGTGCTGCTTAATTAATAATGTCCAAGTGTAATTATTTGCCTTTTATTATCAATTGGATTAATTTGTAGATTTATAGACATATTCTAGTTATTACAAGTGAGGGAAATCATGCAGCCTATGTTTCTTTGGGTTTGCCTTACTTCACTTAAGTCTAACTTTTTCCAAGTCTTCTCATTTCCTTACAAATGGGGCAATGCCATTCTTTCTGATGGAAGCACAGAATTTCATTGTGTATATATGCCACATTTTCTTCACCCATTCATCCACTGAGGAACATCTGGATTGATTCTATATCTTAGCTATGGTAAACAATGCTGTAATGAACATGATTGTGCTGGTCACATTAGTGTGGGCTGGTTTATGATCATTTGAGTAAATGCCCAGGAGTGAATTTCTGGATCATAGGATAATTCTATGTTTAATTTTTGGAGGAATCTCCACACTGCTTTCCAGAGCGGTTGAACGAGTTTATATCCCCCCAACAGTGTAGTAGTGTTCCCTTTTGGCCACATCCCTGCCAGCATCTGCTATTGTTAGTTTTCTTGACAATGGCCATTCTAACTGGGATGAGGTGGAATCTCAATATTGTTCTGATTTGCATTTCTTTTATGGCCAGAGATGTGGAACATTTCTTCATGTGTCTATTGGCCATTCTTATTTTACTTTTGGACAAGTCTCTTTTTCCCCAATCCCTTCCTGAAATATTTTCTGGGTATGTGGTCTTACATTGAGGTCTTTGATACCTTTAGGTTTTTTTTTTGATAACTTTAGTTTTCTACACATGTATAGCCAATTCTGCCAGCACTCTTTGTTGAAGAGGCTATCTTTCTTCCATCCTGTGTTTTTGGCTGTCTTATAAAAAAATTAGGTGGCTACAGCTCTGTGTGTTCATTTCTGCAACTTTACTTCTATCCATTGGTCCTCAGGCCTATTCATGTGCCAGTACCAAGCTGTTTTTGTAACTACAGCTTTGTATAGAGTTTGAAGTTTGGTATTGATATTCCTCCAGCACTCTTCTTCCTGCTGAGGATTGCTTTTCCTATTCAGGATCTTCTGTTATTCCATATGAATTTTTGGATTGCCACATTTTAACTTCTTGTGTCTGCTATCCATGTATTCTCATTCCTCACTGTTACAAGAAAAACAGGGGTTGGAAGGGTGGCTTAGTTGGTAGAGTGCCAGCCAATGAGTAAAACTGTAAAGTACTGAGTTTGAGTCCTGGTGTTGGACTTAAAAAGAAAAATAGCATATCTTGTTTCTAGCGATATTGGGTCTTCATCAGATAACACTGAAGAAGCTGGAGAAGCACAAGGTTGAGACAGCTTGCATTATTAGAAAGATGAACTATTGCCTTTGTTAGGCCATAGAAAGGATCTGCTGTGGATGTAAAGGTTAATGTTCAGTTTTACAGTGAAGAATAAGAAGGTCAGAAGGAGTTGTAGAAGGTCCACAGTGTTTGTGCTGTCTTTCCTCGCTTGCCCTGCACCTCTTGCTCCCAATGAAGGCAGGAGGTTTATGATTTAGAACCTTAGCTGATCTGCATAATCCATTAAAATGTCACTTTTTTAATTGCAGAAGCAATACCTCTGAAGTGCACACCTGCTGCTGGTGGAATTTATAGCCAGGATGTGGTGTGATTTGTGTTGGGAATGAATGTAGCCACCTCTACCATGCCAGGCTGCCCTCAATAATTTTACTCTGGTCATCCTCAGAAATGGGAGGCTGGTAGAAATGGCGCCCACCAGGCTGTTTTGTTTTTTCCTCTTTGGACATTCATTTCTCATCCTCAGTCATTGCTGGGCTGGTGCCATGTTTATATAACCAGCTTCAGTTAAGAGTGGATTTGGACAGAGGCTTTGGAAACTGGATGCTTACAGGACATGTTTGATCACAATGGGCCAAGAACACGCCATGGGAGCATTCAGTCGGTGCATTGTGGGGTCTGCCTAGCAAACAGGATTTGTTTCTAGGATCCTAGTACTTCTTTTTTAAAAAATGTATTAGCATATATTAGTTGGACAAAGAGATTTCATGGTGATCTTGCCATACATGAATACAATATATTTTAATCAAATTCACCTTCTCTATTATTCTATCTCATCCTCCTCTTTAAAATAATTTAATGGATTTTTTATTAATTTATTTTCATGCATGTGGACAAAGTACTTCAACCATATTCATTCACCCCTCTTCACCCTCTCTTTTAATCTTCCCTACTCCCATGGGATGCTCCCTACCCTGCAAACGAACCTATTGTTGTTGTGTCTTCGTCCATCTCACGAAAGACGGACGGGGTCGAGGAAAGGTAAGTGCGGCACTGGCCCGTTCCCCAGCCTCCATCAGCTCGAGAGACAATCAGACACAGCGGGAGCCAAATCAAGCAGAAAACTCGTTTATTAACACAGAGCAGCCCTTTTTAAAGCAAAAAAAGAGCGGGTGGCATGGCAGAGGAGGAAGGGGAACCAATCCCTATCATGCACCTAAGCTTTCATGGGCTGGTTAAGCACTGATCACTGATCGTAAGGCAAATTGGGCTCTGCCCACTCTACTCCCTCTCGGCGCCATCTTCGCTGCCCATGTGCTCTACAGTAAACTGGGCTCTGCCCACTCTACTCCCTCTCGGCGCCATCTTTGCTGCCCAGGTGCTCTACAGTAAACTGGGCTCTGCCCACTCAACTCCCTCTCGGCGCCATCTTCGCTGCCTGAGTTCCCCACATGTTGTATATTCCCTTCACTCATTTTTAAGATCTAGACTCCACATAGGGGAGAAAACGTGTGATAGTGGTCTTTCTCACTCTGGCTTATTTTGCTCAATACCGTGGTCTTTAGTTTTATCCATTTCCCTGCAAATGACCTAATTTCATTCTTTTTTGAATGAAAAAGGGCTTGAACTCAGGGCCTCACACTCTTGCCTAGCTTTATTGCTTATGACTGGAACCGTACCACATGAACAACACTTCTAATCTGCTATTTTGCTGCTTAATTGCCAGTTTCTTTGTCTGGACTAGCTTTGAACTGTGATCCTCAGATCTTAGCATCTTGAGTAGCTTGGATTACAAAGGTGAGCCATTGGTGCTTGACTGTAATTTCATTCTCTCTGAACAATACTCTATGATGGACAGACAGACAGACAGATACTTTTGCTTTATCCATTCATCAATTGAAGGATGTCTAGGCCAATTCTAAAACTTGGTTATTGTGAACAGTGCTGTAATAAACATGGGTGTGTAGGTATTCCAGGTCTATTTATGTTCAAAGTATTCAGATTTGGGGAACACTAACATTGGACTCAGACTTTTGGAATGCTCACCAGAAATCTGAAACCCTTAGAAATTTAAAGTAGGCCTCCCTGAAAGCAAAAGTATGGAGTGTTACTGTGTGGGGTACCATGTAGCTAGGGCTCTGGGGGTGAGTGAGGATGGAGCAGTCAGATGCACATGACACTGGAGCACAGGTCTCTTCCACACCTGCCAATCCTCCAGCAAGCCTGGCCTTGCTGTGTGGTATCTTGCAGTGTGTTTGGTGTTATGTTGGGAATATTCCTGAAACTTCATCTCTGGAGGACACTTCTGCAGCCTCCCACCAAATTCCCTAAGCCATTTATTATCCCTGGCAAATCCTCTCCTGCTTATTCTAGATTCTTTGCAATGAAAGTCTAACAGATACTGGAGGATGGTAATACCTTACTCAAGGTGTTACCGGGGGATTCATGAGATAACATATATCAAATATCTGTAAGGAATTGGTGCTCAGTAAAAGTAATTTCTTTTCAGAAAAAGAACTAATTTTCCAGCTAGAAGACACTGAGGGAGAGCACTGGAGCATCTCCTGTTATTCAGAGAACCAGCCATACAGTGTTACACACAGCACCTGTGTATGTGTGGTTCCATTAAACTCTGAAATTTCATGGTTACCCAGGTGAATCTGAGCTATGCTAAACCTTAGCGCCCAGGATGGATGGATGGACTCTATTCTAAGACCTAGATAGAGACCGTGATACGGGGTGTTCCGCAAAGTTCATGGCTAGAATCTCCTTGCATAGGGCTCTGGCATTTGACTATACAAGTTCAAATGCCAGATATTACCCTCAGACATTTGGTTAGTAACCCTGTGTCTCTGAGATTCAGCTTTCCATCTGTAAAGTGGAATGGTAGGATACTTATCTTGCAGCCTTCTTGTGGGGCTCAGACAAGGTGATGTCTCTGAAAGGCTCGGCCTACCTGGCACATTGGGAGTAGACATTACTTATTATTAGACATTATTAGACACTGCTTGTTATTATAAGACAATCATTGAGCTAAAGCTTCTTTAAGGAAGAAATTTGCCTCAAGTTCTTTTATTACAAGGGCTTTCCCATTTCTCCTGACTAATTCTGATAGTATAGGCATAAGACTATCTCAAAACATTCTAAATTCAGCATTACTCAGCATTACTAGCTCTATTGTCGATTTTATGGATTACATTTTGTGTAGGAACTTTTCATTAAAAGATAATCACATTTATAGGGTTTGTGTGAATGTGTGTTGGTGTGTTGTGTGTGTGTGTGTATGCCCACGCACGTGCACACACGTGTGTTTAGTGTGCTGGTTCTGGTCTTGAACTCAAGGCCTTGTACTCTTGCTTAGATTTTTTTCCCTCAAGGATGTCACTCTACATTTGAATCACAGCTCCACTTCTGGCTATTTTTTTTTTTTTAGTGGTTAATTGGCGATAAGAGCATCACTGATTTTTTTCTGCCCAGGCTAGCTTGTTACTGTGATTCTCAGAGGTCAGCCTCCTGAGTAGCTAGGATTACAAGCATGAACCAACAGGACCAGTCAGATTTATGGTTTTAAAAACAGACAAAATAATAAGTATGAAGCCTTCTGATATAATCCTCAGAGTGACTGGGAATATGTCAACCTAAAGGATATAGTATTTATGCTGCAATGTGTTTGTTATTTTTGTAAACATAGCTGAACTTTTGAGTTGGGCTGATATTTTCTCATACCATACCATTTGGTGCTCTGACAGTAGCAATACTGATCAATCAAGGCAATAGCCAATTAAAAATAGCTACTATGTGCTAGGCAGCATTAAACCTTTTTGATGGGCTAAATCCCTTGGTTCTCATATCAGCTCTATGAAGAAGGTAGGATGGATGATGAACAGAGAAGTAAGTGACTTGTTCACACAGTAAGTGTAGAACTGGGACTTTAACTGGTGTTGGATTAGTCTCTCAGACTAATCTTCATATCCAGACAGATTCAAGAGACAAAACTTCTCAAGGCTGAGAAACCTGAGAACCTTTGTGATGTTACATTGGCTCCAGGCCCCTCCCCTGCAAGGCTGCCTTAGTCATACGATGTTCTGGCCCCAAGATGGGAGTGAGGGCCAAGCACCTCAGCAGTGCTTCCCCCAGATCCTTCCCATCAGTAGGCAGAACTTTCAGTCCAGATTTTTAAATAAAACTACATGAAGATGTTCAGAGAAAGCAGATAGATTGTTTTTAATGTTATTGATGTGTTGAGGAAACCAGGCTGAACTGTTCACCCTTACAGTATCGAAGAGGGGGGATACGATGAAAAGAAAAACCAATATATTTCAACTAAAAAGAAGCATCCTGGGCAGCTAGTGGAGCCTTACCATGGAGAAGCGACACGCCTCCTAACGGAAGGGGAGGCGCCTCTATATCAGCTTTGGGTGGCTGGCATTCTCTTTGGAGCATTTAGTTGCTAATAATGCTCATTACCGGCTCAGTCACAGATGGAGCTAGTAATGCTCATTACCGGCTCAGTCAGAGATGGGGATTTTAACGCGGGGCTGCAGGGGTGCAGCCTGGAACCCCAGAAGAGAACGTGCTTCAGGGGTTAGTGAGAGGAGCAACATTAGATCCAGGGTAAGGACTGTGGGCTCAGATATGGCTGAGTGTATCCCCCTAAAAGTTCACCTCTTGGAGGTATGGTCCTTGGAATGGCAGTGTTAAGAGATGCGGACCTTTTAAAAAAAAAAAAAATGGAGATGATCATAGTGCTTTGTAGCATAGAGTTGTCTCATGAGAGAACTTATAAAGGCTCTAGAACAATGTCTAACTTTTTAAAAAAAATTTTTATTGTGAAAATACCATACAGAGGAGTTACAATTACATGGGCAAGGTAATGAGTACATTTCTTATCAAGCATTGTTGCCTCCTCCTTTGTTTCCCCTTCTCATCCCTTCCCCTCTCCCCTCCCCCATCTTTCCCCCTCCCACCCTCATCCCCCCACCCCCCCCACCCCCCCACCAAGTTGTAAAGTTCATTTTTTGACATAACGACTTGTACATCTCATTGTTGAAATGGGTCCACCTGTATTCCTATTTAAACGATTTGTTTTTTCCCTTCCCCTCCACAAATTATACCGACATCAAATACAGTGAAAGCAGGGGTTATATCGTGGGGAAGGGACATACAAAGCAACAAAAAAATATCTTATAAATATGTTAGAAACAATCACATGAAAGAAAAAAACATTTGAATACTTATCTTGGAGTTCATTTAGCCTAATATCAACTTATCTGACCTTTTCTGCTTGTCTCAGACATATACTAGTTAACAGTGTCTAATTTATAGCAAGTACTCAGGAAGTTACTCATTGTTACTTTTCTCTTTGATGATCTCAGCAAAAAGGAGTTTAGGGTGAGAAGACTGAAAATATAACTGGAACATTGAGTGTTGGAGAAAGATGAATTAGCACCGAAGATTGGAGTGGAGGACATGCTAGCAGAAATACTTGGCTAAAATGAACTAAGTTTTGGCAGTATTTTTTATTTTTGGAAGGAAACGTGTATATTTGTTTCTGATATGGACCTTTAAGTGATGAGGGATAGTAGGAAATAGGTCTCTAGCTGAGGAGGTTGCCCTTCAGAGAGATTCAGGGAGCTCTCACAAAACTTCTGAATAGGGGTTATTATATAAGTTATACTATGAGAGTGAGCTTGAGCCTTGAATATCTCCCCCTAGTCCTTCCCTGGCTTATTGTCTGGCATTGTGATTTTCCCTTTTGCTTGCATTCCTTCCATGGGTTTGTACCATAAACAAACAAGTGCCAGTACCATGCCTTTAATCCCCCAAAACAGTGAGCTACATAAACCTCTTTTCTTTTTGAAGTTTAGCCTGTCTCGGATACATTACTATAGTAACAAAAACAAGCAAATACAGTTAGCCATCTCTGTTTCTGTTCTATTTGTTTCTGCTTCTCTCTTCCCCTTTTCATTTAGTCTGCCCCCACCCGTAAATTATCTCAGTTCCATTTTTCTAGGGTCTTCTCTTTTATGCTAATCTGAAGACTTTCTTGGGTCTTCTCTTTTATGCTAATCTGAAGACTTTCTTGGGTCTTCTCTTTTATGCTAATCTGAAGACTTTCTCTGGGTCTGTTGGCCAAAAGCCAATCTAAAGACAGCATGTAGCTTAGTGTGTCACACTGAACTCTGTGTGGCCCAACCATACTCTTGGTTGTTAGGAGAACAGAATTGTCTTCCTGTGAGGCAGATGGTTACTCTTGAACCAATCAGCAAGCAATGAGAAGTGTTAGTAATTTACAAGATGGGAACATTTGTTGAGGAAAGGACTAAGTGGTCAACAGAAACTCCAAATGGTATCTTCAGTAGACACCACTGGATTCCAGCAAGCAAAATGATGACCATTTATTGGTCCAAAATTAAAATTAAGATGACACTGACCATTCCCAGGTCATGTTGTTCCTATATTAGCCTAAGCCATCTGTAGAAGCTTGTGTCCAAGGAAACACACAACAAAGGAAGATGGTATTGAGGCCTCTCTACACCAGTTCCAAGGGCACCTCTCTTGCAAAGGTTAAATATCATTGCAATATGAGCTATACAACTCCCCTGCGCTGTTCCACTGGTTCACAATCTGGGGGCTGGGTACAGTGGCTCAAGCTTGTAATCCTGGCTGCTTGGGAGGCAGAGATCTGGAGGATCATGCAGTTCAAGGCCAGCCCTGGTGTGCCCCTGTCATCACAGCTATCCAGGGAAGCATACATGTAAGGATTGTGGCCTAGGCCTGCTGGGCATAAAGTGAAATCCTATCTCTAAAGTAGTCAATACAGGGCAGGAGGTGTGTCTCAAATGGCAGAGAGCCTGCCTAGCAAGTACAAGACCCTGAGTTCAAACCCCAATACTGCTAAGTCAAACCAAACCACACACACACACACACACACACACACAAAACACCAGACAACCTGGGAATATCTGAAGCTATCTCTTCGGAGACTGAACATTAAACCTGATTTGGTAGTAACCTAGAGGAACAATGAACAACAATACTATCAAGATACATTTTATTCATAAACTGTTCTGTGAAATGGCAACTCCTTTGTACAGCTACATAAAGATAATAATAATTTTTAAAAACTAGAATAGTGGTTTATATAAAATAATTGAAAAAAATCTTAACCAATGGTAAATTTCATTTAGAGAGTTCATGTCCCAGAATGTGTGGTGGAAGCCACAGATTGATTGTTTGCAAGCTACTTTCTTCTTACAGTTGTTCAGTGACTGGTAGTAGCCTGGATGACACCTAATGTTCTCATTTTCTGTGCCAGCTTTGGAAGACTTCATTGAAAATCCAACCCCTTCTAAAAGATTGTTGTCTCTTGAGAAAGCTCATTTCTCCTGACCTCATATCATTTTGCTTCCATACAAGGAGGTATAGAGCAGTCTTCCGGTAGGTTTTGCCTGTGCACTTCCTGGTGCCTTTATTTAATTGCAGTTTTATGAACTCTTCATACACCAACCAGTCAATTTTGCAGCCCCCAGAATCATGCTCAGGAGACAGACACTGATTTTTTTCTTGCAGTCAATTTAAAGGCTTTACCATCTGGGATTTTTAGTAACGTGTGAAAAGCAAATGGATGCCACATTTTAAGGATTTTGCGCCTGGATTCTAGGATTGTTGTGCATGAAATGTATGACAATAGCATAAGCTTGTTTTGTGCTTATTTATGAAGCTAATTATTAGGATAGATTTTAAGGGGATGATGTCTTATTTAAGTTGATATATCTTCACAATGTCTACTTGGTTCGTAAAAAGGCCATATTTTATTTAAAAGGTTTGCAAGTTAATTTGGATTTTCTGAGAACATGAAACATTAATAGGCCCCTATTTCTTTTTTTTGTCTTAAAGATTTATTTACCTGCATCAGTGCACTTCTTAAACTCTCCAATTTCATATCACATGTATCACGTTACTGATGTCTTTAAGCTTCTTTAAAAAAAAATCCTGCCAACCATTCTTTATTTTTTTAAACATATTTTCTTATCTTTAAATAGTTGTACAAAGGAGTTTATGCACACAAAATGCCTTGACCAATTGTCCCCCTCCCTTCGCCACTCTCTCCTTCCCAGCCCCACCTCTTTTCTCGTTTCTTAATTTGGTAAGATGCATTGAGAGTTTGTTGTTGTTGTAGTTGTGGATCATGGGGCTTGAACTCTGGGCCTAGGCGCTGTCCCTCAGCTCTTCAGCTCAAGGCTAACACTCTACCACTTGAGCTACAGCACCACTTCTGGTTTTCTGAGTGGTTAATTGGAGATAAGAGT
Source organism: Dipodomys spectabilis (assembly GCF_019054845.1). NCBI lineage: Eukaryota > Metazoa > Chordata > Mammalia > Rodentia > Heteromyidae > Dipodomys > Dipodomys spectabilis. The sequence continues at coordinate 5,517,199 of NW_024870822.1, read as the reverse complement.
CTTACAGACTTTCCTGCCCGGGCTGGCTTTGAACTGTGATCGTCAGATCTCAGCCTCCTGGAGAGCTAGGATTACAGGCGTGAGCCAGAATTTAGTTTTTATGGCTTTGTTTTCCTGCACTTTCTCTCATCATTTGTCTACCCCCCTCCCTTTAACTCCACTCTCCTTTTAAGTACTTGTTTCCTGGTGTTTATTTTGTTGTGCTGTGAGTTAACTTTTCTAAGGAATTATACAATTTGAGGACTCCCTTGATGTAGCATTATTTCAGCTAGTACAATTGTATATACTTGTAATACTGTTACTTGATAGGTTGTAAGCTAAATCTAATGTCCACATGTAAGGGAAAACATGCATCCTTTGTCTCTCTGAGCCTGACTTATATCAGTTGTGTGCTCTTCCTTTAGCCCTCAATCATTTTTTAACCTCTTTCTTTGCTTCTCTTCACATCATTTGTTTCCTCAATTTCTTGTGTGATATGACATGACATATCTGTTGCAGTAGTAGACAGAACACTTGTCATACAGAAGCCAAGCCTGGCCTCCAGGTCTAGTACAAGGCTTTGGACCAATCATTCAACTTCTCTTGGCCCTGTGTCTTCTTCTAAAAGTGACTAGCTCTGGACTAGATGCTAAAGGAAACCTTCAGGATGACCTTGTCTAGATATGTTGTTCACTCTCATTCACCCCTGGCAGACATTGCTAATTGATCCCACACCCTTGGAACTTTGATGAGAATCCTTCACAGCAGCCTAAAAAGCCACCACTTGGCTCCTCACATTAGCGACAAATTAGCTATCTCAGAGCAAAAAATAGAAGCCCACATGTCTACCAACCATTTGTCCTCTTATGAGGTAGAAGGAAGGTGAGAGGCACAGAGCCATTATTTTTATTTCCTGAAATTACAAAGGAAAATAAAGATTTGCCCCTGCCTTTTTTCCCAATAATTTCTAAACAATCCTCCCAAAAATAATTATTATTTTTGAAACCCCATGTATTTCCTAGCCTCCTTCTAACCTATCCTTTAATATCTCCTGTGATTGAAGAACTGACCATTGTTTTGTTTTTTTAAATTTTGATTTTTTATTGTGAAAATACTGTACAGAGGGGTCACAATTACATGGGCAAGGTAATGAGTATATTTCTCATCAAGCATTGTTGCCTCCTTCTTTGTTTCCCTTTACCATCCCTTCCCAAGCAAGATATAGACTCATCCACAGAAGTAGACCAGCTCGCTTTACAACTGTATGCATGGTGGCAGGCCACGGAGAGTTACTTTACTTTCTTGAAAATCTATTTTCTGTAGTTATATTTAGACCGGAGAAAGATCCTTACATTCTCAGCTCAAATTATGCTCAATGTGCCTAATTGCTGTTACACTCAGAGATGATATTGAATGAGGTCGTATCTTCAATTCACATTTCCCATCTCTATTTACAAATGACACAGCTTTGGAACATCTGCTCTGCCTATGCGGTGCTTGCTTTTGCAGACGCTGCAGCTGAAATGGCTGGTGGCAGAATTGTTTCCTCCACAACGAGGCTAGGGAACATCTCTCACTTTCTGCCTCTCCTGCTAGTTACTGCTTGTAAGGTTGCCTTCAGAGTTAAGTTCCCCAGGGGAGATGAGTTCACACTTCTAAGGCAGCACGTTTCTCTGGTGTCTGCTGAAGGGCTACCTCCTGGAATGTGACCGATGGCAGACTCCATGTGGCAGGGCCACCTTATGTAACAGCCCTGTTGGCAGAGGAGCCATTGGCAGATAGGACAAGGAAGGGTCAGAGGTAGCTTTCTGGAAAAAGGAGTCCTTGGTGTTGGTATAGAAAATATGGCTGTAGCCAAGCTTATTTTCTCTTAGGAAGGAGTAATACCACAGGGCAATGAGGAAGAGGGGGCTGATAGCTCACAACATCTAAATATAAATGCTTGTTGTTGCTATTTACTTCCCATTTTAAATGATCATTATAAGTTAATAAAAATGAGGGTTTACATGCTCTGATTTCTGGAACCAACTGCCCATTTGCAGGAAATAGAGTATCAGGCACCAGCCTGGTCTAGGCTGTGGAAATTCTACAGGTTAAGAGACTGGAACTTTTCATCATGTATACAATAGGAAATGGAATGGATGGAGAGAACCTGTACAGCAAAAGAAACTTCAAAGACACACCAACAGAAAAAATTCTGTTGGGTATGATGGTTAATCTTGATTGTCAACTTGACTAGATTGAAAATCACCTAGGATTAGTAACGTAGACCCTGCTGGGTGTGTCAGTCACGTGTTTCCAGACAGGATTAACTGTGGGGGAAAGATCATTTATGAAAGTAGGTGGTACGGTCCCACAGGCTAAAGATGATGGGATAGAAGGGTAAGAGGGAGAAAGCCCACTAGAGTAGGATTCTGTCTCCTTTCTGACAGCCAGAATGTGAGCTGCTCTACCACACCTTCCTAATCATGATAGACTGAAATCTCTGGAGCCAGAACAAATCTTTCCTCACTCAGGTTGTTTTCTTCAGGTGTCTGTCATAGCAACTAAAAAAATGGTGAACATATTAGGCAAGAGTAATCTAAGTCTAAATTGATTTTTTAAAACTGCTGTAAAAATGGCTTCTTGATGGTGGGAAGTATAGTTAAGTGGAAAAGTGTTTGCTTAGCATGCATGAGGTCTCAGATTCAATCCCATAAAACAAGACTTCTTTGGGTTCAGTCATGCTATAGTTAACAGGCTCTTATTGAGGATTCTGTTTCACCCTGTGTTGTCAGTGAGGGTCCCAAGGCTCAGTGATTTCAAAGGCAAATGGTGAAATGGTGGCCACAGTCTAATGCCCTGATCCATGTGCTCACTAGCTCTCACAGGTGTGATCCTGTACCACAGGTTGATTTCATTTCTTTAAATTGCGTTTATGCACAGGTGCGCATGTGTGTGCATGCATGTGTGCACAAGGCTTGAACTCAAGCCTAGTGGGTGCTGTCCCTTAGCTTTTTCACTCAAGGCTGATTACCACTTGAGCCACAGCTCCACTTCTTTTTGTTGGCTAATTAGGTATAACTGTCTTAGGACTTTCCTTCCTCAGGTCTCAGCCTCCTGAGTAGCTAGAATTACAGGCATGAACCACTGGCACCTGGCTACAACACATTAACTTTATCTGTGAGTTCATGGGAGGTAGAGAATAGTCCCTGAAGAGTTAACTACATACTGGAGGCTACCTTTTGTTAATTCAGTTCTGTTCATTGCTTTCCAACCAAAATTGGCTCTGGCTTTGTCTTGCTCATAGTGGCTGTAAGCCCAGGATTTATGACATGCTCTGACTTTTAGATTCACAGAATTAAGTTACCCTTTTACTTTCTACTTACTTTGATATTATAAAGCCAGATTCATTGTTTAATGCCATTAAAATGCTCTAAAGTTGCAATTAAAGTGGTAAAATAATCTTTACTTTTTGTTATTAAATTTCCTTTCCCTTCTGGCATTGCTTTAAATACTTCTTTTTCACATGTATAGCGTATTTTCTTGGGGAATCTATTCTTAAAAGGGGTAGATGTTTTACAAAATGAGAACTATAATTAAAGTTAACCTGAAAAGTAACTAAAGTCTCAGAATTCGAAATAAAGACTTGTATATCAGGACCATGCAAACAATATTGTCAACAGACTCATCTTATTAATAAAAATTTAGGGTTAAATAATTATTCAATATTTAAATTCAGCTGTTTTTTTTTAAAGAGAAAGTAGACTTTAAAGAAGTTTCTCTGATAGAAATGTTCATTTCTATATGTTGCAGCAACATATGTTTGTTATTAAATTTAGCTTTTGAAAAGTGCCAGGATTTGAGGCTCAATTCCATGTAATTAGTCACCCAACCAGTATATTACAAAAAGCATTCAATTTCTCTTTTATTTGTAAGAAGTCAACAAAACATGCCACTGTTTCACTGGTAAATAGTTCTGACAATTATTTACTGTGAAAATAATAGTTAACAATTTAACAATTACTTTGTGATAGAAGATAGAATTGTAGCTTATTTATATCTTCAGGGAAGTAGTTTATGGATTTAGCTTGAAGAAACTATGCGTGTATAAAGATAATAGATCAAGAGGTACCGAAAATCACATGCTACATAAAATCTTGACCTCAGGAGCGCTTTTCCTTCTTTAGGAGCCATCAGAGGAGGAGAGAGTTATGTCACAGCTCTTTAAAATGTCCTTGTTGATCCACTGTAGCCCTTTACATCCTTGAAGCCAGAATGTCCTAGGTAGGCTGCTATTCTGATGCCAGGTCCTCCTCATCTTTCCTCCTGACCAACTCTGCCCTTTCCAAGTGATGTGAAATACCTTCCTCCATGATACTTAGTGGTCTAGGGAAATGTTGGATTGTCATTTTTTTAAAGACACTTTGTTGAAGTATGATTGACATACAAAACACTGAAGATACTTACATTTTGATCTGTCTGGAAATAAATACTCAGCCATTAACCATCAAACCATCATCATGGACAAGTTTAATGTCCTAACCTTAAATTCACCCATCATCCAAAAAGTTCTTTCTCACTCTTTTTTCCCCCTTTTTGTGGTAAGAGTACTTCACCCCAATTCTATTCTCATTGAATGTTTAAGTACCTTGTATAATGTTGTTTACCCTGTTTTACCCAGATTATGTGTTTTGTGTCACTGAAACTTTTGTGCTGGTACTGGTGTTTGAACTCAGGACCTGGGTACAGTCCCTTAGCTTTTTTGCTCAAGGCTATTGCTCTACCACTTGAAGCATAGCTCTACTTCTGGCTTTTTGCTAGTTAATTGGAGATCAGCATCTTATAGACTTTTCTGTCTGGTCTGGCTTTGAACTGTGGTCCTCCTATCTCAGCCTCTTGAGTAGCTAGGGTTACAGGCGTGAGCCACTGGCACCCAACTGGACACTGCATGTTTGACTGACACCTCCCAACTTCTCTGTCCCCTCCCTGCTGCCAGCAACCATCATGCTACTCTCCACATCTGGGTTTGACTGCGTTAAAATAAAGACAATAAAGAAGTCAGGGAATAGTTGTCTTTTGATATCAGCTAATTTCTATTTGTACAATGTCTTGATTTTCAGACATTTCAGAGAGGGTCTGGACCAGTATAGAGAGAAACCCAGTTTAGATTTATTAACTTTCAATTTTGTCAAATATGGACATAAACAAAACAACAACTGCATATGATGCTATTAGTTAAAAAGAAAAAGGAAATTTTGACCTAAAAAGGCCTTGGGTGAAAACATTTACATTAGCCTCTCCTTTCCCCACATTGTAATTATTTTTCCTGTTTTGTCTTAGTTGACTGAAAACATTGTGTCAAAACATTGTATCAAAGACAAGTACCAGAGTCTCATGCCTGTAATCCTAGCTACTCAGGAGGCTGAGATCTGAGGATCATGCTTCAAAGTTAGCCTGGGCATGGAAGTCTGTGAGACTCTTATTTCCAATTAACCACTGAAAAGCTAGAAGTGGAGGGGTGCCTGAAATAGTAGAACACCAGTCTTGAGCAACAAAGCCAACTGGGAATGTAAGTTCCTAAGTTCAAGAACCAGTACCTGCACACAAAAAGAATTTGAGTTTGGAATTTAGAAATCGTGAACTAAGTGTTTTTTGTATTAGCATCTTCAGAAGATGAAATCTTTTCAAGCTCCTTAGAAAATATTAAACACTAGGGTATGTTAATATTAAACACCTTGGTATGTGTAGCTCTATAGTAAGTAAGTTAGGACAAAGTTGTGGTAAGGAATGTGGACTTTAGGGCCATTCTACCTGGGTTAAAATCATAGTCCTGCTTCTCACAAGCTGTATGACTTTGGGTAGGAATTTAAGATTTTTGTTTTTTTAGTGTCTGCATTGCAACTGAAAAATGAGAATAATATGTAACACCTTCTTGACAGCATTGTTGCGAGGCTTAAATGTGTTCCCACTTGCACACAGAGATGCTGGGCTGTAGGAATCTTCCGTATTCATGTCTGGCATGAAGTAGGCTCTTAGCAGATTGATTGTTTCAAGGAGAAATTGGCATAGAAGATAGAATGCAGCTGGTGATAGTGGCTCATGCCTGTAATCCTAGCTACTCAGGACGCTGAGAGGTGCATAGCCAGCCTGGGCAGGAAAGTCCGTGAGATTTTATCTCCAATTAACCACGAGAAAACCAAAAGTGATGCTGTGACTCAAGTGGTAGAGTGCTAGCCTTGAGCTGAAGAGCTCAGGGACAGAGCCTGGACCCAGAGTTCAGGTCCCACAACCAACAACAACAACAACAAAAAAGAAGATAGAATGCTCTGACTGTGGACCCCTCTTTCCTGTAGGCAGCATACAGCAGACACATGTGACTTCTCCTCCCAGACTCTGGGAAATGTTGTGTGGCCTGCTCTAGGCTTGTCCTTGAGAAGAATGGAACCTGGTTAAGCCAAGCAATATAACAACACAGCCAATTCCTTCTTCATGGCCATCCCTTCATGGCCAGACATTGTAAGACTCAGTTGCTAGTCATAGATTGGCTTGAAGGAACCTGAAAGGAGAAGGGGAAATCCATTGGCAAGATGGATGAAATTCTGTCTTCTAGTCATGTCTAATCACTTTCATTTGTATTACATAAGCTGAAGCATTGCGAGATAAAAAGGAAACTTGTTTTGATAAAATACATTTAACTTTAATGTAGATAGATTTTGCTAGTTAATACTAATTGAGAAAAATTTAACCTTAATGAAATGTTTGTTATAAAAGTTTTAAATAAATACTAAATTGGTATGACCACATATATGATCATATGTAACAAATGAACTACAAATAAAAAGCATTCGCTACAAACATATTGGTTCTCTTCCTTTCTCTCTCTCTCTCTCTCTGTCAGTATTGGAGCTTGAGTTCATTGCTTGCATGCTCTACCACTTGAGCCACACCTCCATTTCCTGTTTTTTGCTGGTTAATTAGAGATAAGAGGCTCATGAACTTTTCTGCTCAGGCTGGCTTTAAACTAAGATCCTCAGCTATTAGCCATCTGAATAGCTAGGATTACAGGCGTGAGCTACTTGCATCCAACTGGTTGCCTTTCTGAGTTTAGATGCTTCTAAAGGGCTTGGAGATTACTTAAAATAACCTTTTCTTTTCTTTCTTTTAATCTTAGAGGTAATCATTTTAATCATTATTCAGTTCTCATAAAGTGGCTATAATTTCCTTCTATCAGAATTAAAAGGAACATAACCTGAAATATGTGTTTCATACAAATGTAATGAGGCTTCTGTAGTAAAATTTATGCCAATCAGTCATCAATGAATATTGAATTAAGAATTAAATCTAGATGTGGTGACTCATGCCTGTAATCCCAGCATTTGGAATGTAGAAGGAGGAGAATCATGAGTTCCAAAATAGTCCAAACTACATAGCAACACCTTGTCTCGGAAAAAACAAAATTGTTATTAATGTTAGTAACATATCTTGTTTCTCTGGCCCAAAAATAGATACTTGTAGGCGTTCATCAACATCCATGAAGCATCACACAGCTTTTTCTTATGCAGAGACTACATTTCTTGTGTGTCTCCAATCAGAGGAGAAAACAATCAGTGTTGATATTACCATCTTACCTAACTTAATTTAGTGCCCCCAAGAAGTTGAAGCAATCAGCCCAGCAGTGTTGGCCTTCCTCATTTAAATGTTTAGCACTTTTCAGTATTCTAGAGTGCTCAGCCCTCCCCTCATTCAATGCATGACTAGTGCATAGCTAAGCCTGATAGAAAACACTGGAAAAGAAGCAAATGGGAGAATTTGCCAGCTATAGACTGATGAAGAACATGTATCTTAGTTCTAAAATGGATTCAGTCCACCCATCAGTTCTTTGGGGACTCCCCCACCCCTTCCTCTGCCCAATGCTTAGCTCAAGGGCATCATTTTTTGACTCTGACCTGATCTGGAATTCTTTCAAGGTGTTCTTGTGAATAGGGTGGACTGGGCACACTGAAGTGGTACCATGCACACAAAAGGAGCAAAGATCAGAGTTTCGCAGTCATCTCCTATGGAGATTCTCTGGGGTGAAAGGGAATTGAATGCAGAATGGAGAGTCTTACTAATGCTAAGAATTCTGGATGGCTTGACCTGCTCCACTGAGTGCAGAAAGAATTCATTGTAAGACATGGGGCATGGTCAAGATTAGAAAAAGCAAACCATGAAAATGGGAATTTATTATTCATATAAGTTAGGGAAAAGAAGCAACTCTCAAATCTCTGAATTAGATTTTGTGGCTTGATTAGAATGATAGGAACTAATGATAACTAGCATGTACTGACTGTTGGCCACATATTCTCAGTATTCTACTATGTGGATTCCTGCCTTTAAACCTCAAAAGAACCTAGTCAGACATATGGTCTCTATCTTAAAAAGGAGTAAATCTTTTTATCTAAGTCTTAGAAAGGTAGAGAGGTAACTTACCTTTGTATTGTTGCAATGAGGTAGGTGGGATGGGAAACTCAAATAACTCTGGCTCCAAACTGAGCACTTTCACAGTGAGGAACACAACTTACTTGTCTTTGTGCTGGCGTGAGTGTCAGAGATAGCATTCAATAAATAGTTATGGAATAAATGATCAAAATGGTTGAGCAAATAGGGAAATAACTGGCTGTAAGAGGACACAGAAAAGGCGGGTGCTATAAGGCAGCTAACTGAAGAGTTGTGAGAATCATGACATGTGGATTTGGGGTCTCTTCCTTAGGAGAAGCTCATATGCAAGCTCTACAAAATACTTTTTCTTTCCTTGTTAACAACTCTATAGGTTCTTATGAAATGTTTTTCTTTAGATGTAGAATTTTCTGTATCCCTAAAGTCTTCCTAATGGATTTAAATGGATTCAACTCTCCTTTGAGAGAAACCTTCGGAAGGTTTACTAAGGTTTTGAAGGTCATTATTGGTAGTTAATTGCATTTTTCATTTTAAAATTTTGGGAGCGGGGCAGTACTGGTGAGGGGAGGGGGAAGTTGAACTCAAGGTCTCACATTTGCGTGGCTGGTGTTCTACCTACCATCTCTGGGCTGGCTTTATGCTGGTTATTTTGGAGATGGAGTCTTGAAGACTTTCCTTCCCAGGATGACTTTGAATCATGGTCCTCCAGATCAAGCCTCCTGAGTAGGTAGGATTACAGGTGTGAGCCACTGGTACCCTGCATTAATTACATTTTAATGAATGTGCTTATTACTAACCCCATCAGAAAGATGCACGTAGAAGAAGGAAAAAGAAGCCTGCCAAGTATCCTTGATTTACTTTTCTTGACATAGATAATATTTTTCCAGAAAGGTGATCGTGTGTGTGTGTGTGTGTGTGTGTGTGTGTGTGTGTGTGTGTGTGTGTGTGTGTGTTGCCCTAGTCCAAAAGAGAAGGTCATTGTGGCTAGTTTATACATTATATAGGGATTGTGATGATAAAATTAGAAGATGTGGAGGGCATTATTTATAATACTGAGAATCAATAAGCACTCGATGCCATAACTATTGGAGGATGGCTAACCAACTTGTAATTTCATGTCCTAATGAAAGTGATATACAGCCAGCCTCAGCCAATAGGCTGAAAACGCCTTTCCTATAATGTCAAATGTGCAAATCACTATGCAGTTGAAAGGAAAGTATGCTCACAAGTCTGTAAAGCAGGAAAACTAAAGTCTTTCCAAAAACAAAGTCTGAAAGTAAAATATCATACAGTATAAATCATGTCGTCTGATATATATGAGCAAGGAGTGGGACTTTTTTTCCTCCTACTTTTCTATCTTTTCTAAACTTTTCTGTAATTATGTAAATCCAGGTTGACAAAGATAAAAGTGAAATAGTATTACAGTTTTAATGGGGGTGGAGGGGATTAGTTTTATTTTTAAACCTATCTCACAAAGGATTTAAAAGCAATAAACTTTTTTATAAAAAGTAGCTGCAAAGGAGCTTTGAAAGTTAAAATGTTTCTGTCGATGCAGTAAACAGAGCCTTCTCTTGCCTGGCATTGCTTCAAGGAATGGCAATCTGATTCTATTAACTGGTGCATTTTGTTTTAAAAAGCCCTGAGGGGAATCTTCTTCTTCAGGAAGATTGCAGGCGCCAAAGTTTCAAACTTCTGCTGCTCTGCCAGGGTTTGGCACAGAAGTAGGTGTTGGGTGTGGGCTGGACGCTTCAGCAGAGAGATGGCTTTGAATCCATCACTTTTGACCTTCTGGGAATTGAAGTCTGGCAGGTCTCCGTGATTTAGAGCTTAGCTTGGTAATGTGTGCCGAAGCAGCACCGTAGAGAAACACATCATCAAGCTCAGAAGAAAGAGGCAGCCGCTGCAAGTCTGCTGTCTGTTCGGGTCACCCCGGGAGGACACAGCCTACCTCGTGGATCATGGAGGAAGACATAGAAAGCTGGAATCTCAGTGAGTGAATCTCCTGCTATTCAGGGTGACTCATTGAGATCATGTGTTGATCAGGTGTTGATCTCTCTGAGCTCCGGTGTGGTCTCCTTACTTATGAAATGGGGATGATATCTACTCTCTATCTCACAAGTACTGGTGAAGAATAAAGCAAGGTGATGAATAGGAAAGTATTGTGCCAGCTATCAGGGTACGTGGATGTGTGGTGTGGGGCTCTGTCATGCACGGTCTGCAGCCATTTCTGAGATATGACATCTAGGAGCCTGTGAAAACTGCCCTAAAGACTTCCCATGTGTCATCTAATTAGGGTGTAGATAACATAACTGGTTCCATTTTACAGATGGGGGAAGCTGAGGCACAGGGAAGTTATGTGAATTGTTCCAGATCACAGTTGCCCAGTTGAGGCATTCAGGCAGCTGGACTCTAGGCCCTGATAGGAAAGATTTTTTTTTTCCTCTGACACATACGAGGAAGACTCTATGTGACTTTCTATTCATTGGAAGCTTGCGTTTCTTACATTAAAGAGCTGTCAATGTTGGAAGCAGATTTTTATGTTTAACCCTAATCCATGTCTTCCTTTACAGGAAGATTGCAGTACTAGTTTCCTTTACAGTACTAGTTTCAGTCAGTAAACATGTCATTGAAAGATTTTTTTTTCTCTGAAATTCTCCATACTAGTTCTTTGGATTTTGATGTCATTTCCTAATTCCTAGTTTCCTGCCTTTATGTACATAGCAGTGTTTGAAGTCACTATACTCTGAGGTCAAGTGTGTTTGCTAATATAAAATATAGGCTCTATTGATTGATGTTTCACTGCATACATCCGGGCAGTCATGGTTTGGCAGCATTACGACTTTTCTGAGGCATTATTTAAATGGTGAGCTACATGGGACTAGACCAATGGAAGTTCCACATCTACTCTGGTACCAATGTCTAAGTAGGCTAGAATAAACCAGGCTCTGCTTCAATAGCAAACAAGCCTCGAACTGCAGTGGCTTAAAACAGCAACAGAGGAGGGCCTTGCTTACTGTACATATTCTTAAAGGGGATCCGAGTTGATGAGCCAGCAACTATTGTGAACATTTTTAACTATTTTTCCCTCTTCCTTCCTTCCCTGTTCCTTTCAGCAACAGCTTATTGAGATAGGATAGACACACACACCACTTAGGTGGCCAAAGTTATATGCAAACTTGGAGCTTCTAGTTTCACTCTTGGCTCATTTCTATCAGGTAGCTGTAATGTTCTTAGTTAACAATGTAGAAAACTCTAGAAGTTCCTTTCTTTTTATTTTTGGTTTAAAAATTAGGGGAAGCTCAGCCTTCTCTGTACCATCAACCTTAAGAACCAGGGAGCAGATGTTCAACATCCCCAGCTTCTGGATTATTCCCTTCCTGCTCTGGGCCCGCCTCCCTGCCTCCCAACCCTTCCTGTGTTTTGCACATGCATACTGGATAGCTCTGGTCTCGGCAGGCCTTGTGAGAGGTGGCTCCTGGCTTAGATTAGCTGGGAATCATTTTAATTCTGAACTAGCCTAAACAGAAAGAAATCTCCTTTGCCACTTGACATAGTATGACAACAGTATCAGGAGTCCTTTTTTTTTTTTTTATGTGCTAGTCCTGGGACTTGAACTCAGGGCCTGGGCACTGTCCCTGAGATTTTGGCTCAAGGCTAGCACTCTACCACTCTACCACTTCTGGCTTTTTTGGTAGCTTATTGGAAATAGAGTCTCATGGACTTTCCTGCCTAGGCTGTCTTTGAACTGTGACCCTCAGATCTCAACCTCCTGAGTAGCTGGGATTATAAGTACAAGGCACGGGTGCCCAGTAGGAATCCTTTCAAAATGAAGAAAGAGACATTGTTGCATTGTAGCCTTCTTTTCAAACTAGATGACTTCGGATACTTTGCTTGAGATGACTTAGGGACTTGAGGGTGGGGAAGAGACTGATCCAACACACAGTCCTCTAGTGCCATCATCTTGGGTTCTTATTTGAGCTTTATTTTGGTGACATTGGCCATACCAGGGAAACACATTCATCTTTGGTTTTCTAGGTTGTGAGGTTTACCATTTAAGCCATATTGATGGAACAAAAAACTTCTTTTTTGAATGTATGAGAATCCTCCACATCTTTTCCTAAACCTCTCTCTACTGGAGTCTCCTTTGTACCAGCCCAGCCCTGTGGGGTTAGCTGCAGTGTTTGCCACCTTGTCATTATTGAAGTTATTGTTTGAATTGTTTCTGGAGTCTTCCCTAAGGGGCAGAAGTGTTCTGTGACCCAGGGCCTGTCTTACCTACCCCTCTTCTCCAGGACCTGCCCATGGGAATGGGGGTGGACACCTTCTGATCAGCATGTCTCACTGAAGATACTTTGTTTCACAGGGACTGACAACCTACAGATACACCTCACCCCCACCTCAGAGCCACTCCCTCATGGGAAGTTGTTACCAATTTCACCAACATGGCCTTTCTCGGAAGTCAAGTCTTCCTGGGCAGCAGGCAGAATCACGAATGGGCTGGGCCAGTCCTCTGACAATACGAGCTTGCTGAAGGTAGCCCGGACACTTCCACCCAAGGCGCATCGCAGGACCCGGGCTCCCGTGGACCTCTCTTCCCTTTACCAAGGAAGTGGATACAGCACCTCCCTGGATACTTCCAAGGATTCCACTGAACCCCTGGTCCAACCAAGGCCTCGAGGAGGAAGAGAAGAGGCAGGCACATCAGGTTTGCCTCGCCCCAGCATGCGTCCCCCCTTGTCCACCATCCCATCAGCTCCTCTGAGTGCTGTCTCCTCATCCCAGCCACCAGCAGGGACTCCCTCCCTTTTAAAGTCTCCCCCAAGGTCAGGCAGTCTCAGTCTCTCTCTTTCCCCTCCACCTTCATCCCCTGCGTTTGCCCCTGGGTCATCTCATTCCATCACCTTTCCCAAGATAGTAGAGCAACCCACCGAACTGACTTCGTTTCTCCAAGCCACACCAGCTGCTTCCCTTTTGAGTCAGAGCCACACTCATGCCCTAAACCCATTTGCTGAGAACACAAATGACACTCCACCCAAAACTCCCCAGGATTTCATAGGTACCCCTCGTCTAGGTTTTTCTAGAGCCTCGACAAAGCGGTACTCTGAGCTGTCCCCAACAGAGAGCCCCCATTCAGCCGGCTCAACCACGTTTGGGGTTTTGAGCTCCATGGTAAAATTGGCCCATCTGTTTCCCCCTTCCCCCATCCCTGGAGATCTTCACCAGCTTCCGGGTCGATCCCCCTCAAGGTCCACGTCGGGCATAGCTTCAAGTTCTGCATCCACCCAGCCAACCCATTCTGTGGGGCCTGAAAGAGCTCACAATGGGGGATCTGTGCCGACTTCTAAGAGCACAGCAGCAGTGAGCCATGGGGCTCAGCCTCCACTTTTCCAGCCTGCAGAATCAGTGACCAGCAGAGAGCCAGCCCCTGCCACTCCTCCAGATGACTCTGCTAATCTTCCATATTTGTCAGCAGTTCCAGAGAACCCCAGAGGGCCCTCCCTGGCAGTAGAACACACATCTTCTTTGGTGCCTCCTTCTCTGTCTTTCACCATACCCAGTCAAAGACAAGCCATCCTTTCTGAGGCAGCTCCTTCGTTGCCATGGAACCAATCGGATGACCTTCCCACCCTGCTTACTGTCCTCCAGCCTGGAGAGGATCATGCCTCTCCAGCCCTTGTGTCCCAAACATCCATTCCTCAGGAACGAGGTGAGGAGGGGTCTCCTGCTGCAACCACAGACTTCCCCATCTCCAGTAATGTTCCAGATCTTTCTACAACTTGGACATTCCCCTGGCACCAAGGGGACAGGGCGCCAGCTCTCCTGGGTACCAACGCTAAGGCAAGCGTGACAGTTCCCTTACAGGTCCTTCCAAATCTTCACACGGTACATAGACTCGCCTCTGATGTCAGCACTGATCTTAATTCATCTCCCTCCATCACCACACCAAGAGCAATCTTCCATCCTTTAGGATCGCTTCCTCCTCCTTCCATGCCCACCATCCAAGCCACCCAGGCTGTTACCTCATCACCTGGCTTTTCTGTCACCAAGCTGGAGATGTACACAGCTGCCGGGGGGCCGTCAGTGCTGCCAGCTTCAACTTCCAAACAGGTGACAGCGCTTCCCCTTTCTGTGGACATGTATGATTTCTCAACAATGGGAGACACGAGAAAGCCAGCAACCACAGATGTTTCCCGGAGTTCTCTTTCAGCAGAAACTGGAACCCTTTCCACAGAATCAACACTCTCTGGCTTGCACCAGCAAACAAATTATGATTTCAATGGTCATACAATTAAGCCCACAAGTTGGGAAACTCATTCAGCTGCAACTACTCTTCCCGAACGAACTTCAGCTGCCAAAGCATTAAAACCTCAGAATTTCAATGAGATGGCTGGGCAGTCTGTGGCTTCAGAAAGATCTAACGTTCAGGATATACTCCTTGGCCCAGGTAGTGACCAGACTGTACAACAGTCAGGTGTAAATGGGGCTGTAAGTCATTCGGACCTCTGGCCTACAAGCCATAGCAACTCTTCTAGAGACTTTCAAGCAGCGAAAAGTGACTATTCATCCACAAGTCAACATTCTGCTTTGCAGCCCCATCTCCAGCTGCCTGTCCAGTTAGCCCGTCCTCTTTGGCTGACTTGGCCAAGTTTGACTTCTGCAGCTACTCACATGCAGGAAATGCTTTCCGATGGAACGGACACAAGTTCGGAAATTTCCAGTGAGCTCTATGGATCACCTGGGAGAAATACTTCCACGCCATTCCAGAGTATCCTGGGCGATCACTCAGTTGCTGACTCTCCTCTTAAATCTACCAGTGCCTTTCCCAAGGTCCCCTCCAAAGTGCTGCGAACTTCTCGGCGCCCCCCAAAATGGACAGGTGCAGCCACGAATGCAGGTAGTTTGTTTCACGGGACCCAGAAAACAGGTATGACTGCTTTCGTGGCCAAAGCATCTTCAAGCTCAACACCGACACCCAGCTTTGCTCTGAAGGCCCAATCCTCCTTTCAGTAGTGAGCTAGCAACCCCAAATAGGCATGCTGTTGAGCCTCTGCCCACTGGCGTTTCCTTCAGAATTTGTGTTTTCATTGCCAACTGTGGTTTTCCTGTAAATGGTGGTCTTGTTGTGTCCATGGTCTTAATGAGCCTGAGGTTGTCTTCTTACCTGAGTTCTTAAACACTACAAACCCAGAGTGCAGAGATTTCTCACCCTACCACCCCGTAAGTTGCCTGCATTCATCTTCAGGATGAGCAATGTGGGCATCTGGGCCGTGACAAACATTACCTTTTCTCTTTTTGCAGTGAGCTCCTCAGTGTCATCCAACCTAGAACCAACAGCAGCTGCCGCCACCACCACCTTGTTTTCGAGGCGATCGAGTCCAGCCGCACTGTCTGCAGCCCTGGTTGCCAAGGGGACCAATGGCAGCAGTTTGATTACAGCTCTAGCTAAAAACATCACCAACAAGGCAGCACCTAGCCCAAAGATGGCAGCAGCTGCAGTTCATACAGCTTTTCCATTCACCCCAACTTACATGTTTGCCAAAACTGCACATACCATGAACACACATACAGCCATGCCAGGGAACACAGGAACTGCCTCTGGTCTCTTGTCCACCACACACCTCCCCAGGAAACCACAAGCCATGTACACAGGCGGCCCAAACCCCACCAAGCCAGAGACGCCCAGAGCATCGACCCCACGCCCACTGACAATCACAGCAGCCTTGACATCCATGACGGCATCAGTGAGGGCCACCCGGCTGCCGCCGTGGCAGGCAGAAAACACCGATGTTGCTCTTTCTGCTGTGTCAACAGCTGCGGTCACAGCTGGAAAAATGGCATCCAACCTGGAGTGTCAGATGTCCCAGAGGCTCCTGGTGAAGACAGGTGAGAGGCACTGTCTGAATTAACTCACAAGCATCAAGTCTGGCCTCAGAGACACAACAGAATTATTTTCTCTTAGAATAGCAGTTCTCAACCTGAGGTGATTTCCCACCCTTCCTCGGTGAAGGGAATGTTTGGCCATGTGTGGAGACAGTTTGAGTTGTCTCCCTGGGGAAGGGGCTGTTGGAATTTAGTGGATAGGTACCTAGGATTCTGCTAAATGTCCTACAATCCACGAGACACCTTAATAGGAAGAAACCATCCAGGCCAAGCTAGGTGGTCATGGGCTGACACCTGTAATCCTAGCTATTTAGAAGGCTGAGACCTGAAGATTTTGGTTTATAGCCAGTCCAGGTGGAAAAGTCTCCAATTAACCAGCAAAAAGGCAGAAGTGAAGGCATGGTTCAAGTGGTAGAACACCAGCCTTGAGCTAAAAAAAAGTCAAGCAAGAGCATGAGGCCCTGAGTTCAAGCCCAAGTACTGGCAATAATAATAATAATAGTAATAGTAATAATGATGATGGTACTCCAGCCTAAGATGTCACAAAGGTTGAGAAAGCTTGATCTTCATTAAGGAGTAGAGGAGAGAGCAGAGGAGAGAAGGAGAGGGCAGGGGATAGAAAGGGAGAGGAGAGAGGCAAAAGGTAACTAAGATTCTAGTCCTAGGATTAGCCCTAGGGAAGTGACAGTTCCTCCAGGGGATCTCATTACAACTGCACATCATGGTTTGTCTAAAGCCTATCAGTGATTCCTCATGAAATATGATTCAATGAACACAAAATCTCAGGAAGTGCTATGATATTCAGCAGGGTTTTATGTCATGCATATTTTTCACCAGCAGAAATCAAGAGTATGGCTCTTGTATACAAGGCGGGAGCCTAGGCTTTCTTGTGATGTTAAAAAAAAAGGAGACTTGCCTTAAAAAATGAGCAGGGAATACTGGAACCATGAGCAGAGGGAGGATGCTGTCTCTGTCTTCCTCCCCAGGAAAGAAGGCCTAGCATAGGGTACTTTGAATAGCGTGGTAGTGTTTGCTACCAAAAAAGCATTGGACAAATTATTTAAAAGAGTATGCCAATGTTGAATGCTTGCAGCCCCGCTTTCCTTCTGGCCCCACAAAGAATTAAATGAAAGTATATCCTGAGACATATCCTATTCTAAAATGGGAAATGGTGAAACTAAGCTTAGCAGAAAATACAGTATCTTTCTATTTCTCAAGAAATGAAACCATCTGCTTTTCTGCTCCCCCTCCCCCTCTCCTCATCCCCTCCCTCTCAGAGGGGAACGCAGCCCAGGCCCCTTCATGCATAAACACCTTCCTCTCTTTCCCTTTTGCCCCACCCCCACCCCCACCACATCAAGCCAGACACAACACTTCTCTTCATCCTGGTTCACCTCTAGTGACATTATCCCGCCATTATCACCCACTTAAATTTCTGCAGCTCCAGCCACATTTATCTCTCTTCAGTCTGTTCTCTAGACTGTAGTCAAGGGAACCATCTCAAATGCATCCTTTTGCTTCAAACTCTTCATTTCCCATTGCCTGCAGGCCCACGCCTGAACGTGTACATTGACATATTTCACTTGTCTCTTCATACGTCTCTGACATATTTCTCTTGCCACCTTTGCATGTGGCTTTCCCTCCAGAAGGAATATGGAGGAAGGGGGGCAGCAATCCCTCTTACTCCTTTTATCCAGGGCACACCAAAGCATTAGTACCTATGGAAACTTCTCTAGTTCTAGCTCCTGGCCCAACTCAAGGCCAGATGCCCTTTTTTAGAAACTCTGACAGCATTCTGGGCTTCCCTTCCAAGCACCTGTCACATCCAATCACATTTGCCCATTCTTCACTCCCTTGCTCCTTCTGAACTGAGGGTTGTTGGAGGCTACAGCACCTAGTTCAGGGCCTGCACCTAAGCAGGCCACCCGCAGATGCCATGGGAGGACATTGGTGACATGCGGAATCACCAAAGGGCAGAAGCCCCCAGAGCTCAGCTCTCAAGGTCAGAGGTTAAGTCAGAAATCCAGTGCCATCCACGTACCAGCTGGTGTCCATTAGGACCCTACAAATGACTAAGGCTTTCTTTCATTTGGACTTTAGCACGACAATAATCACTAACCCAGCCTAGCTCCTCATCTCCACCTATGTTTATCAACTGCTCAGAATTTGCTAGAGTTGGTGGCTGAGAGTAGATGAGGGTGGGGGGGAAATTCTGCTCCCTGTCTAGTCCATACCACACTCTAATGACTATTCTTCTGTTTCACCCCCCACAGTTATCTTTCTAATGCAGAGAAGAACGCCGAGCAGCGATGCCTTGAAGTTCAGCGTGGCCAAAGGACTCACACAGGCCTTGAGGAAGGCCTTCCGCCAGAATGATGTACTGGCTCATGTAAGATCCTTGCCTTGCTTGGTAACCAGGCCCATACAGCCCTGTCTCCCTGTCAGGCCAGAGCATACACACATGGTTTCCCTCCTTCTTAGGTACATATCCACGCTTGCTAGAAGTGGAGTCGCTCAGCATTTTGACCAACAACCAATCTATTGTGGCTGGAGAAAAGGGTCCCATTTTCAGAATGAAAATTGAGACTAATTGCCTTACGTTGGATATTATTTTTAAGGCCTGAAATATACTGTTTTAAGCAATCCTATTAATCCATCATTTGAGAAGAGTGGTTAACATTGTAATTCTCTACAGGAGATCCTTTGCTTTTTTTTTTTCTGTTTTTTTTCCCCTTCTTATCATTTATTCCATAATAAACAGTGACTTCTTTCTGGACATTTAACATTGATTTCAACTTGTAAATTCAGGCCAACTTTGCTGAGATTGCTGGCAGCAGAAAGGGAGTTAAACTCCTCTTCCCTATCCTCCCTGTCTCCCCTCCCCCCCTCCCCATGCCAAATACTGTTTAACAACCACCGGCTGATTTCAATGGCATAGCCAAGTGATAGAAGCTTTGTTTCACACTCTTTTGGTTTCATTCCAAGTGTGAAAGCAGTAAACACGATTGGCAGCCAGTAGACTCCCTTTTTAACCACTTTAAAATATTGTTCTGGCCGCTTCTTGTGATGTCCTGTTTGACAGCTACATTCAGCTTGGTGGCTCTCCCCCACCCATTGTACCAAGGGCTGGGAAGGAGATTTGGCACACGGCTGATTAGTCATTGTCAATCTCTCTAGAAAAAGAAATAAAAAGAACAACTGGAGGAAGGAAAAAATAAAGAAGAGAAAAAGAAATGCATTTTATGAGAGGGTTCTTTGGTTTCTCTACTAGAAGCTTACAAATTTTCAATTAAAAGATGAATATGGAGGGCTGGGAAGGTGGCTCAGTGGTAGAGCACTTGTCTTGCATGCATGAGGCCCTGGGTTGGATTCCTCAGCACCACATAAGCAGAAAAGGCTGGAAGTGGCACTGTGGCTCAAGTGGTAGAGCGCTAGCCTGGAGCTGAAGAGCTGGGGGACAGCGCCCAGGCCCAGAGTTTAGGCCCCACAACTGACAAAATAAAAAAGATTAAAAAAAGATGACTATGGAAATATTCTTTAGTGATGTGATACAGTGTTTACTAAATTCCAGTCCTTTTCCACCTGCTTTCACAGCACTGATCTTCTGGCCTTCACTGCATTTCATCACTGACTACTGCAACAATTAGATATCTCTCTCTCCCTCTCCCTCTCCCTCTCCTTTTCTCTTCTTACTCCTCCTCTCTCCTCCCTGCTCCCTTCTCCCCTTCCCCTCTCCCCTCTCCCCTCTCTTCTCTCTCTTAGAACTGGGAATTGAACTCAGAATCTTAAGCTTAGGCAGGCACTCTACCAGTTGTACCTGTACCACAGCTCTAATCCTTTTTGTTTTTCAGATAGGGTCTCATGCGTTTGCCCGGGTTAGCCTCTGACTGTATTCCTCCTACCTCTACCTTCTGAGTAGCTGGAATCACAGGCATGCACCACCATGCCTGGACCAGCATTATTCCTCCTCCTCCTCCTCCTCCTCCTCCACCTCTTCTCTCTCTTCCTCCTCCTCCTTTTTAAATTAACTTATTTAAAAAATTAAATGTATTTACATGTTATACTTTTCAATTCTTTGGTATTTCCACCATAAATAGAAATCAAGGTCGTTTGCCAAAAAGAAAAGCTAGTGGTAAAGATGAGAGTAAGAGACACGAAACAGCTTGTAGATATCAAGCTAGGTATTTTTGACTGCACAAGGCTCAGAGACAAAGTCTGGTGTCCCTTTGCTTGTTTGTTTAAGAAGAAGAAGAAGAAGAAGCAACAGTGAATAGTAAATAGTCCCAGAACCAAGGCTTGCTCTTTGAGTTGATTGTAAGGGTTGGAAAGGAAGGAACTTTCTCACTGGATAAAGTAGATGTTCTGGGTTGTGTCAGTGGTCCCCCCCCAAAGCCCCTCTGATTCTACCTACAATCATCTTTAACATCATCTTTAGAGAAAGAACCAACAGGGAATGCACTGTGGAGGGACTAATGCATACCTGTCTCGTTGCAAAAATCAGTCATCTTGGTTTCTTTGGAAAATACCTGTGACTCGGGACTTCATATGTGCTAGGTGTGTGCTCCACCACTGGGCTACACTCTCAGCGTCATGAGGCATTTCTAATGGAGATGCAGGACTCAGCAGAAAGGCAGAGGTTCCAAACATGATATAGAGGTCTAGGTATACAAGATGAAAAGCATGCTGGGTGATGCTGCTGGTTGCAAAAGTATTTCATACTACTGAACAGCACACTTAAAGATGGTTAAGATGGCAGATGGTATTTCATGTGTAATTTACCAAAATACAATAAAAATCGGGAGCTGGGGATATAGCTCAGAATATAGTACAGTCTATTCAAAGCCCTGGGTTCAATCTCCAGCACTACCCAAAAAGAAAAAAAAGGAAAGTAGTTGTTATGAAGTAAAATCCACAGGAGAGGCATGCATATATTATGTGATTATATGTACATATTTATCTGTGTATATACGTGTGTGTGTGTGTGTGTGTGTGTGTGTGTGTGTGTGTGAAATATGCCTATTCCTAAGGAAAAAATAACTGAAAGGGAATATATTCAGAAGTTGTTGTAGAATTGTATTACAGCAGTAGTAGAGGCAATTGTTAATTTTTTCGTAAATGTTAATTCTATAATAAGCAGTACATATAATATATTAAAAAAAACACTTGGCACTGTTCATATGAGATACCAAGAAAGCAAAATTTTAAACAAGAAGTTCTAAACCTTCAAAATCTTCCTAATGAGACAGACAGAGTTCAGTGTCCCTTAGTACAGAGCTGGGAGATAAAAGCTCTCTGAGGTTTCTCCTATAACCTTGGCCTTGAACCAGTGTAGAAGCCAGGTGTAGAGCCAGTTTGAACAACTCGTGGTTCAAAGCCAGCCTGGGCAGGAAACTCTGTGAGACTCTTATCTCCAATAAACTGCTAGAAAACTGGAAGTGGTGCTGTGGCTCAAACTGTAGAGCGCTTGCCTTGAGCTGAAGAGCTGAGGGACAGCGCCTAAGCCCAGAATTCAAACCTCACGACCGACATAAAAAGAGAGAGAGAGAGAGAGAGAGAAAAGAATTCGCTTTTTTTTTTGCCAGTACTTGAACTCAGGACCTTGTACTCTCTCTTGCTCAGCTTTTTCACTCATGACTAGCATTCCACTACTTGAGCCCAGAGTCTCAGATTTGTCTGCCTGAGTTTGGCTTTTTTTGGGGGGCGAGGGGTAGTCCTGTATCTTGAACTCAAGGGCCTGGACTCTATCCCTGAGCTTTTGCACTCAAAGTTAGTGCTCTACCACTTGAGCCACAGCTCCATTTCTAACTTTTTGTAGTTAATAATTAGAGATAAGAGTCTCTCTGACTTTTCCTGCCTGTCGCTAGCTTTGAACCATAATCCTCAGATCTGGGCTCCCAACTGGGATTGCCTTTAACATACTTTTTGACTTGTCCCTTAAGATGCCTCACTTAATGAATCATTTCTGCCTTTTTTTTTGGAGGGGGGGTTAGTACTAGAGTTTGACATTAAGGCCTTGGCTTTCTTGCTCACAACTGGTACTCTACAACTTGAGCCATGCCTCCAGCTCAACATTTTGCTGGTGGAGTCTCATGGACTTCTCTGCCTAGGCTGGCTTCCCACTGTGATCCTCCAGATCTCAGCCTCCTGGGTAGCTAGGATTACAGGCATGACCCACCATTTAATTCTCATAAATGATAAGAAATGTCACAAAGGTGTTTTTACCAGCATTCCATTTGCTATAAGTATTTCTGCCTGCGGTCTCCTCTCTGTCTTTTTGCAGCTAATTAGCGCTCACAGGATTATACTGTCACACTCAGCAAAGCAAAAAGCAAAGAATTCAATTTTATCTCATGGATTGGATGTGAACTTTATTCTGTTGTATTGTGATGCTTTGAAATTTACTAATCCACGTATGCTTTACAGAATTGTGAGACTATTTGTTGAATGAGAGCATCTTATTTCTCAGACTTGCTAAGTAACCGTCATGGCTCAAAGAACTTAAAGTACGGTGCAAAATAAACAGTGAGTTCTGGGGGGGGGGTCCCATTTGTTTTGTAGGTGGACATTCTGGAACATTCTCA
This sequence comes from Dipodomys spectabilis, assembly GCF_019054845.1. Lineage (NCBI taxonomy): Eukaryota > Metazoa > Chordata > Mammalia > Rodentia > Heteromyidae > Dipodomys > Dipodomys spectabilis. The sequence continues at coordinate 5,494,340 of NW_024870822.1, read as the reverse complement.
TAATGTCACGGTTGGTTATTACGCTACTAAAGGGAAGACGGTCTACTTGCCGACTGTTGTGGTGGATGCGCTGGGTGTTTATGGAGTCAGTAATGTCACTGCAGATCTGAAGCAACACACCCCAAGCTTGCAGTCTGTGGCCATTCTTGCCTCTCCATGGAAGCCCCAGCCTGCAGGCTACTCCCAGCTGAAAACAGGCAAGTAACTCAGAAGGAAAGGATTCCTATGTATAGTAAAATCAAGGCCAATGTCAAATGGATATCTGCTTTGAACTCCATTGTTAGCTGTTCTGTCATCTTTTTGAAATTATTTGTTTATGTATTTATTTGTACTTGGGGATAAGAAGGGGGGTTGGAAGGAAATGATGGAGGAGGTGACACTGTTCAAAAAGAAATGTACTCATTGCTTATGTAGCTGACCCCTTTGTATATTACCTTTACAATAATTAGAAAAATGACAAAACGAAAATAGAGTGGGTGGAGGAGAGGGGTGTAGTTCAATTGATAGAGTGCTTGACTAGCAAGGGTTCAATCTTCAGTACTTAAAAAATATCAATCAACTAATGAAATTACTCTGCAATGTATGATGTTTTAGGTGTGTATTATACACTCATATACCCTGGGCAGTATTTTCTTGCATTTGTGTACATTCGTTTACATGAACAAAATGTTCCTGTGTGTTCACAGGAGGACCTATAAAGAATATTCATTGCAGCTGTTTGCCTGTAACAATGAAAAATGTAAAACAGCCAATTTGCTCGTCAATAAAGAGTTTTTAAACTGGTTTAATCATACCAAAGATAAGAAGTATTTTAATCTAGTTACCCCATGTTATACCAAGTCATGAATATAAGTCACATATTTCATTTACTTACAGAAATCTAGGAAACAATAAAAAATGTGTGTATAGATAGATAGATCTTATTAATAATTTTATTTGAATAAGAGAACGTATACCATGACAGTTCTAACAGCATGATGAAAAACTGCACATTCCAGGAATGGTCACAGGTGTAGATAGCACAGAGCTCACCCTGATCAAAATAAAAGCTCCTGACATTCATGTGCAAAGAAATTACCTTTAGGTCATGACCAACAGAAAGAAAAATCAGGACAAATAATCAGCAAACCTTCTGGAAATGTGTATAGCAATATGCTGCATTGAAGGGTTAAAATCAGATTCTATTTTAGCCTCAAGTTCTTAGGGAAAAAGAATCAAAAACATTTTCTATTGTCATCTATATACATCAAGAACTTTTCACACTTAGGGCTGTGCACAGATATGAAAGACATACAGTATTCGCCCTAACCTTTTCCTTCAGTCAGGGAGCCGGTTGGCTCTGGGGCAGCCTAGCCCTTTTTTGGCATATTTTAAACCTCCTTGTGTACTTTTTCAAATGGCCTGCCAATCAAATGTCCAAGTCTCCCGTACATTGGCCTATGCTTTTTGAACCTTGCATATATTAAAAATGTTCTATCCTTGGAGCTTTTTGCAATTAGTACATAGGAACACTGAGTACTGAAGTTTCTCTCCTTGTCTTACCAATGAATACTAATGAGTTGAACATCCATAAAATGTATAGTGTGGGTCAAATAGGTTTCAGATCTAGGTGTCACTACATCAGTTTAGATCATGGGATCCTTCTTTCTTTTAACCTTACTGGCAATTTCTGATTTGCAACGTTTGTAAACCACAAGGGCAGAGGGGAAACAGAGAAGATGAGACAGTAAACTTAGTAATGGAGGTCAATTGATTTCCCCCCTCTGAAAAAGAAGGCATGTTTTTCTCCTACATTAGTGTGTGTGTGTGTGTGTGTGTGTGTGTGTGTGTGTGTGTGTGTGTGTGTGTGCGCACACGAGTACGCTAGTACTCAGGCTCGAACTCAAAGCCTGATGCTGTCCCTTAGCTTTTCCAGTCATGGGTAGTGTTCTACCACTTGAGCCACAGCTCTACTTCTGGCTTTCTGGTGGTTAATTGCAGAGAAGAGGCTCATGAACTTTCCTGCCTAGGCTGGCTTCGAACCATGATCTTCAGATCTCAGCCTCTTGAGTAGCTAGGATTACAGGTGGGAGCCATTGTTGCCAACTTCTTTTAGATAATTGTTTGTCCATCTTAGCGCCAACATCTGCATCTTCCAGTTGGAGAAAATCACAACAGCCTTTGCACTGGAGGGCATCTCAGACTCCGTCTGAGATTCTTCAAATTTTTCTTTGTTACAAATCGTTGTAAGAGCTGCTTTTGAAACTATAATCAACTTGTCTGGTCCTATTGTTTTATTGGCCTAATTTCTCTAACCTAAAATCATGCTGTTTTGTATCATGACTGCTATTAAATCCGAGGAACTAAGAGGAAGCACTTGGGTGAACACTGATTTATAATTCTCATTGTAGTTCTGCAGTTCGTGAGCCAGTCAGACAACATACAGTCCTGCAAGTTTGCCCAGACCATGGAGCAGAGGCTGCAGAAGGCCTTCCAAGATGCGGAGAAGAAGGTCCTCAACACCAGAAGCAATCTGACAGTGCAGGTAGGGGTTACAGGCTTTGCGCTTGACAGACAACCATAATGGGAATTTGTTTGTAACCAAAACTATGTCCTATGGTTTCAAAGCTGCTTGTAATTTGGGTTGGTGAGGGAAATGGACATCTATGACAGAAGATGCTGTGTCACTCTATCTGCTATGTAGATAGAGTACAGAGGGGTTACAATTACATGGGCAAGGAAATGAGTACATTTCTTATCAAGCATTGTAGCCTCCTCCTTTGTTTACCCTTACCATTCTTTCCCATCCCCCCCCCACCTCCCTCCCTCCCCACACATACCCCCTCCCCACCAGCCAAAGTTGTAAAGTTCGTTTTTTGACATAACGTCTTGTACATCTCATTGTTGCAATGGGTCCACCGGTATCCCTATTTAAACAATTTGTTTTTTCCCTTCCTCTCCACAAAGTATGCCAACATCAAATACAGTGAAAACAGAGGTTATACCAGGGGGGAGGGACATTCAAAGCAACAAAGAAATCATCTGATAAATACGTTAGAAACAATCACAAGAAAGAAAAAACATTTGAGTCCTTACCTTGGGGTTCATTTAGCCTAACATCAACTTATCTGACCGTTTCTGCTTGTCTCAGACATATATTAGTAATTGCAAATAAGGGAAACCATGGGACCTATGTTTCTTTGGGCCTGGCTTACTTCACTTAATATAATTTTTTCCAAGTCTTTCCATTTCCTAACAAATGGAGCAATGTCATTCTTTCTGATAGAGGCATAGAATTCCATTGCATACACACACTTTTGATATTGAAGGTTTCTTCTGTGTCAGGAACCAGGCTAAATGTCTTACAAATCTTTTGCTCTGTGGTACTCAGTATTAACGATGCCCTTAAAATTCCATTTTGCACAAGAGGGAAAGGAGAGAGATTTTGAAATTTCCAATAGGTCAAATAATGGAAATGAATGGAACAAGAACATGAGCCAAATTTCCCCCACCATCCACTACACTCTACCAGCATTAATTCACTGTGGTCCTTGGTGAAGTGTTTGGTCAACACATGAGACTTCTCTCTCATAGAAAACTCATTCCTGGTGAGCCATATAGCTCAACTTCCTGGCTATCAGCATACACACCATCAGAAACCATTCTCAGACCCAATGTTTGCAATTACATAGATAGTGTCCCACTACAGACAAATGCTTCTTAATGATATTCATCCAGCACCCCCCCAATTTCTCTAATTAACTCTATGATTTCAATGTCTCTGTGTTGACTAATGAACTAAAGCCTTTGCAATTAGACCCAGTGCTTTTGAAATTGACATTTAGCATAAGTGGATTATAAAGCAAAGCCAATAAATATGTTGTGGAAAGGCACATGTTTTAATTTGAACAAGCAGCTCTCTTTTTTGATACTCAACCGACATATGTAGGGAAGTATCTCATTAGAACTGGGTTCCTATTAGACAAAAATCTAAACATGTGTCAAAGTCTTAAAATTTATGTAAGGAGTGTGACTCAGCTTTCCTTTGGGAAATCTTTTTCTTTCTGATCACATCTGTAGTTCTCACAGGTGTGGGAGTCTAGCTAGATCTTGACAGCCAAAGATTCTTTAATTGTATGCAGGAAGCATACACTTATTGAGGGTCTGCTATTGGTCAGCTACTGGGAGGACACCGAGGTAAATAAGTTGTCACTGGCCTTAGAAAGCCTCCATGTTGTGTGCTAGATATGGGCCACCAGATGAAATGTTATCAGTTAATTAACAAACAGTTCTTGGAAACAACTGCAACTCGTGATTTGAACACTGCATTGAAATCGATTTTTAGATGCTTTTGAAGTCTTCAAAGCTCTTAAAATTAGTGGATAATTGAAACCGTCATTTTATTAACTCCATTTTGCTTTTTTCCTTAACTGACAGTAAGCACAAGAACCATATCTGCTACCTGAATTTAGCAAGCCCCCATATCATTCATAGATAACTACATGCTAACCCTCCCCTCCAGCGTCATCTTTCATCTGTTTCTCTAGAACCTAGATTATAATAAGTGACCTCCCATTTTATTATATGTATTAAACATTAGCATGTTGAATCCTTCCTGGAACAAAACTGTGTAAATAATTCAGAGAGGCACTGAAGGAAAAAAATGGTATTAGGAGCTAGATTACAGTTGATTCAGGAGTACCATGATTATGACAGACTCTAAACTTACAAGACTGAAGCAAAAATTTTTTAAAAAGTCATTAGCTTATGGCACTGAAAAGTTTATTTGGTTCACGTACAGCTGGATACAGGTGCTGCAGTGATTTCTTCGTGAAGTTCTCACTTCATCTTTTGGCTTGCTTCCCTGGTCTCCTCTCACAGTCAGATCTATTAGATGCTCTTAGTTTGCATCTTCCTGCCTGCTTACGGTCTTGTGGAACAAAAGTGCCTTAAAATCATTTCTGAAAGAAAAATCATAAATATGGGGCTTGGCTCTCATTGGACCAATCACACCCATTTCTGAATCTATAACTAGATAAGGAGATGAGATGTCTCAGTCCACTAGACAGAGTTCAGGCACTCGTTCCTGAAATTTGGGTGTGGTGATCCCATACAAAGGACTTCAATAATGAGAAGAGAGGTGGTTCCCCAAGAAAAACTATGGTGCTGCCATAGGAGCAAGAATGGAGGGTGGAGGAATAAGCAACTGTGTCTGGCTTCATCCAGCCTGTCAATGAATGGGGCGTGAGTAAAAAGAGATGTGGTCAGAAACAGCAGGCATCCATGAGTAAAGGATGAGGGGAAAATCGCCTCTGTAGAGGCTGCTTCTTCTTTTTTTTTTTTTCTTTTTTTGTTCCAGTCATGGGGCCTGAACTCTGGGCCTGGGCACTGTCCCTCAGCTCTTCAGCTCAAGGCTAGCGCTCTACCACTTGAGCCACAGCGCCACTTCCGGCTTTTTTCTTTTTGCTTATGTGGTGCTGAGGAATCAAACCCAGGGCCTCAGGCATGCAAGGCAAGCGCTCTACCACTGAGCCACCTTCCCAGCCCCGAGGCTGCTTCTTCTCAGGCAGGTATGATTCTCAAGGGCTAGAGGGTTCAGAGCTATGGCCTTTCTATTATCAGAGCTCATGTAGTCACTAAGAAAGACCATAATTATCTTAGACTATATTGTTATGCTGGGTACCCATAATACATGCCTGTAATTCTAGCAACTCAGGAAGCTGAGATCTGAGGATAGCAGTTTGAAAGCATCCTGGGCAGGAAAGTCTGTGAGACTGTTATCTCAAATAACTACCAAAAAAGAGCTGTAAGTGGAGCTGTAACTCAAGTGGTAGAGCACTAGCCTTGAGTAAAAGAAGCTCAGGGACAGCACCCAAACCCTGAGTTCAAAACCTAGGACTGGGAGGGGGGGGGGTAAATAAAAAATGAAAGGCATCCTATGTTCATGAATTCCGAGACCAGACTGTAGAGATCTTGGTGCAACCCAAATGAAAACTGCAGATATAATGCAAAATCCCAAGGATTTTTTTTTGCCCTCAAAATAGAGATCCATCCTGAAATTCCAATGGAATCTTAAAAGACCTTGAAATAGCAAATAACTCTTGGAAAGGACAAATATGAGAAGTTTCATAGTTTCTGGTTTCAAAACTGAATACAAAGCTCAGAGGTACCAGCCTGGTAGCAGCATAAAGACAGACAGATAAACAAAAGATCTAGAATGGACAGCCCAGGACTGAACACTCTTATATAAATGCAGCAAACTATTAAATGGGGGAAAGGGCAATCTTTTAACAAGTTGGAAAAACCAGATGTCCTCATGCAAAGAAATGAAGCTGGACCTTTATCTACCATCACTGACCTCCCACATCCTCCACCCATTTAGTGGGAGAGCCAGGGGGCAGATGGGCCATGGCTGTGATGCAGGAGGGTGGGGGGACACACGTAGAGAGTAGAGTGGCAAGGGGATTTGCCTCCGAACCTGGCAAAAATGTCTCACCAAGCATCGTGACTCCCCCCTGCGTGTGTTCTTCAAAGTTTGGTCCATAAATTGACCCAGAAAACCTCATTTTCCAGCAACTAAAAAATGAAATTAGACAAAATGTGAAAAGAAGAAAATCATGGAATTCTACTCATCCATCAGAAAGAATGATATTGTACCCTTTGTAAGGAAATGGAAAGAGTTGGAAAAAAAAAAAACCTATATTAAGTGAAGTAAACCAGAGCCAAAGAAACATAGAGTACGTGGTTTCCCTCATTTGGGGGTAACTAGAATGTGTCTATAAATCTACAAGTAAACACAATGTATGATTAAAATATATACATGCACACACACTGGGAAATGATAAATTATATGTCTCTAGGTATTCACACACGGAAGCCAAAGAAGGATATGCATAAGAGTGGTTGACAAAACGCTCAATCGCTATGGGCATATGATCACATAAAATAATGTTTATGAAATGAACTCCGAGGAAAGGAAACAAGAGACATTTTTAGTGGCCATTGTTGTTGTTTGTGTTTTCTTTTCCTTTTGCCTTGTTTGTTAGCTTGTTTATATTTGGGATGGTAAGGGAGCCAGAGAAAAAGTGAAACAAAGGTAAACAAAGACCACAGTGGTGCTCACTAGACACTGTGTGGAAAGTGAACTGTATACCTTGTGGGTGGAGATGAGGGGGAAGACTGGGAGAGAGTGAGGGAAGGGGAGACATGGTTCAAAAAGAATTGTACTCATTACCTGATTCATGTAACTGTAACCCCTCTGTATATCAACTCTATAATAGCAATAAGTAAATACAGACAGACAGACAGAAGAAAACCGTGCCACTCATAGGCCATTTTCTATGTTCTATAGTGAATTAATAGATCACAAGAAATGTGATGACTCTCTGGAGAGCCTATTGTAGCTTCCTGAGCTCCTCTCATAAATCAGGTTTAGATGCCCTTCTGACGAGTCTTGTGACAGTTCCATGCACTCTACATGTATGCGGTATGCTGTATATCTATCAGCTTTAAAAATAAAACCCCAGGAAGTTGGACTCAAGTACTGTCTGTCTGAGCCTTCCTTAAATTTCACAGTTCTAGACTCATTTCTGTTTCCAGAATCCAAAAAGTCCTTTTAGTACCTTCTTTAGGGCGGCTGAGTTAACCACTCTTAATTGATTAAACCACCTCCTCTCCCACCAACCCTCTCTGCCTCTTTTTTCTTGTGCTGGTCCCTGGAACTTGAACTCAGAGCCTTAGTTGCTTTCCCTGAACATTTTTGTTCAAGGATAGCACTCTACTGCTTGAGCTAGACAGCTCCACTTTTGGCTTTTTGGTGGTTAATTGGAGATAAGAGTCTCATAGATGTTCCTGTCTGGGCTGGTTTCAAACTAAGATCCTCAGATCTCAGCCTCCTGAGTAGCTAGGATTACAGGCGTGAGCCATAGACACCTGGATTGGTTAACCCTTGTGACCTTAGCACAATGCATGCCACACAGTGAGCAATCAGGAAGTGATGATGAATTAGGTTGTTTGTATTCCTACCCAGAACTTCTGCTTAAACTCTGCCGTTCCCTGCCCCAAACCTCCATGGAGCAGACCCTCATCTTAATCTTTCCTCCTATTTCCATTCAGATTGTGAGCACTTCCAATGCCTCCCAAGCTGTCACCTTGGTATACGTTGTGAGCAATCAGAGCACATTCCTCAATGGCACCGTGGCCAGCAGCCTCCTCAGCCAGCTGTCTGCTGAGCTGGTTGGATTCTACCTCACCTACCCACCTCTTACTATTGCTGAACGTGAGTACAACCATGTCATGTGCAAAGGCCCTGTGGTTTCCCCTGGAGCCTTACTCCAGAGCAGACCTCCACTGTGCCAGGCCACATGCTACGTCTATTATCATAAAGACCACTTGAAAAAAATGTAATAGATGGACATAGAATTGATAATATTGTACAGTGAAAGAGAGCACTTACAAGTTACATGTCTCTTCTCTTATTTGGGTCTTACAGTCATCCTAGAAAGGGGCTACAAAGTTAGAAAACTGAAGCCCGGAGAGATCTCTCAAGATACCCAGTTAGCTACAGCTAGTAGGATATGGAATCTGGGATGTGCCCCTGGGCAGCCTGCTTTCTGAGCTCACAGTACAGATACAGAAGTGTTGGAAATCCTTCCAGCACATCTGTCCTTGGAGCCATCTAGATTGCCATGATTTCTCCCACTTTGGCCATCCACAAATGTTCCCGGAGCTTCGGCTCCTGTCTTGGCTGCAGTGTTCGTAGTGCGAGCCATTTGCAGTCAGCATCGTGACTTTGCTTGCTGAAGTCCCCATCGGCCCCATCTCCCGGCCTGCCTCCTTATATAATCCTCATTGCCTGCAGGAGGCATAGACTCCCAAGGCCGGGCAGCCTCCATTCTGTCCCCAGACACCTACCCAATTGCTGAAGGAAGGAAAGGTTTGTATTCCTAACTTGAGTCATTCTTACATTTCACAAGGTCACTCCGCAAGTTTCCCTTTTAAGCACATATTAGCAACATTGTTACATAATTTCTTTCTGTGGTTGTTTTGGTGCTATACATAAATGAGATGATGTGTGAATGATGCGGAGCGCATCACTGAGAACATTTTCAATGTCTGTTTATTGGCAAGCTTTTGCAAATTTCCAGGTAGTAAGGAACCAATGACTGGGTTTTCCAAAAAAGATGACATCCCTGAAGATTATGTCACATGGTAGCATATGCAGAATTAACCTCCTCAAATCATTTTGATACTCATAATTTCCACTGTTTTGATGTTCTCTTATATTTTTACTGATTCCAAAGCTAGAGCCTTGCATTTGTCTGGCTTGCTTGTTTGCTTCGGGACAGTGCTCTACATTTGAGCCATACTTCCAGCCCTGCTTTTTGTTAGTTAATTGGAAATGGGGTCTCGTGGACTTTGCTGCTCAGGCTGGCTTCAGATTGAGATCTTGCAGGTTTCAGCCTCTGTGTAGCTAGGATTACAGGCATGAGCCATAGGCCACAGGCACAATTAAGTTCTTGAGTACATAGTACATACCCAACACAGCACTGAGTTCTTTTATGTGTGTGTGCCAATACTGGGACTTGAACTCACAGCCTGGATGCTGCTGCCCTTAGCTTTTAGAGCTAGCACTCTACCACTTGAGCCACACCTCTTCTTCTGGCTTTTTTGGGGTTAATTGGAGAAAATAATCTCATAAGCCTTCCTGCCTGAGCTGGTTTTGAACTGCTATCCTCAGATATCAGCTGCCTAAGTAGTTATGATTCTAGACATGAGCCACTGTAGTACTTGGCAGCACCAAGTTCTTCTATGAATGAACTGTTAATTGGAGATGAAGTGACTGTCCTCCTTGTGAAGCATTATGAGCAATTTGAGACCTTTTGCGGAAAGCCTTTGGCTACGGTACTTACACTCTTAACATTGGAAAAACTCATAGAAGAGGAAATCGTGCTAAATAACCTTAGTAATGGTCAGAGGATTTTTTCAGACCAACTACATCTGTAGGTCTTGATAATGAGGGTGTTCCACTTAAGGTTTGGATGGAAACTGTGAAAAACAGAAACTCACAAACCCTAAAACCTCTGCACTTAAAAGTTAACCCTTCCCTGAGATTTTGGTTCTCTGAGCAGCTGGATAGTTTGGCCTGTGTGTCAGAGTTCCCACGGATGGCAAATCAGAGTTTAGCTACTTGTTAACTTCTCTGGTTTACTTTTCTAAAACATATATATCAAACCTATCAAAGAAATCTGATGTGTTTCTTGTTTGTTTTAGCCCTGGAATACCCCAACCTTGATATATCAGAAACTACCAGAGACTACTGGGTAATCACAGGTAAGCCCTTCCTTTGTTGTTTCCTTCTTCATGGATGCAGGTTCATTTGTCTAAAACCACGTACCATTCAGCAAGACACTAGCACCTTTCTTTGCTCTGGTCCTTATAAATCAATGAGTTTCTTCCACAAGACTGCAAATAGAAGCTAAGGAAAGATCTCACACTGAAGATGATTAGTAGACAAGGCGATTTGAAACTGCTACCTTCAGTCTTCCCATCAGGCAGTGTCCTTTTGGCAAAAGTGGGCCTATCGGTAGTATGAGACTGTGGGTCTAGGGTACATCAGTGTGAATGGCTATCTATGCACAGATGGTAGGCTTTCTATCCAACCCAAATTAAAGCCAGAGGACTGACAGACTTGCCCTGCTCCCAACACGAGTCCCACTCCAACCCAACCCAGGTGGGCCATGATGGGGAAGGTGAGTGGAAGTATTTGGTATTCTGGTTGTGGTTTCTTTTCTTTTCCCCTTCAACGTTTAACAAAAACAGCAAGGATGTTACTTTTTTTTTAAACAGAAGCTAGGCCATGGCTCTGAAAATGAGAGAAACAAAGATGGAGAGTAAAGGGAGAGGACTGATATTTGAAGGAGGAAAAGTGAACAAACAGCAGAGCCATCCAAGGGTAGAATGGTGAGAAGGGACCCATGGGGAGAAGATCTCAAGGGTGAAGGCGTTAGTGGAGAGAGGGCATGAATTTGCTGGAGCTGCTACAACAAAGCCCCACACCGTGGAGAGCCGAAACAACCAAAGGCTGTGATTCCACATTTCTGGAAACTGGGATCAGGAGATTGACAGGATTGCTCCGTGCTGAGGCCCTTCTTGGTTTGTGTTTCTTCATCTCCCCACAGTGTTTTCGCTCTGTGCCTGTGTCCTAACTTCTTTTTCTTAGGACACAAGGCGTAGTAGCTGAAGGCCCATCCCCATGACCTCATTTTAACTTCCTTACTTCTTTAGAGACCCTCTCTTCAAATAGAATCACATTCTGAGTGACTGGGCTTTAAGGCTTCAACATGTGAATCGAAGGGACACAGTCTAGCCCTGTAAAGGAGGTAGGGTTAATAGGGCCTGGAGGTTGGGAGAAGGCTGGTCTCAAACTTCCCTTCCCTTCCCCATCCTCACCCCACTTGCTGTCCCTAAGAGGAGCTAGATGGGCTACTGCCTAAAATCCCAACCAAGGAGGGCGCTCCCCTGCTGAAGGAAGCCCACCCGAGACCTCCCTTAGACTACAGGTAGTTGCTTCTCTTCCCCTGTAGGGCCTTGACAGGCAGAGATCATTTTACCTGCTAAGAAGGCAAAACAAGAAACATATGTTTAAAAAAAATTTAGAAAACAACCTACCAGGGTTTATACTCAAGAGAGACAGTGCTAACCCAGCAAGATGTTTTCAGAGCCAGCGACTTATGTAACATTACAAAATCATTCTCCCTGCGGAAGGAATGACACTTCTCACTTGCAGATATTCTCCTTTCTCTGAACTTTAAAGTTTGTATTCAGTGATCACACATCCACTCTGAAATTTAGGCTGTCCATGTCATCCTCTCTGGGTCTCTCCCGTGGCTTGCTCTGTCTCAATTTTAGGGACATGGCTCTAAGAAAGAGCTCCATACATGGTTCTGTTCTCAGACGCTCCTGGGATTTAGCCCTGCACTTATGTAACCATCTTTTCTTTATTGCTGTGCTTGTAATGTGATCATCCCTCTGTCTGGGGCTGGCTGGATCCTTTGTTGGATCCCATTGCTTGGGAGGGCCAGCAACCAGGATTCAGGCTTTTGCCTTCCCTTAAATACATGATCACTTTCCAACTGGCCAGTCAATAGCAACCATCCCATCATTGACAGATGGAGAGGGAGATTGGGAGCTGAGAAATGAGAGCTTTGCTCAACATGGGCTCCCAGACCATTTTCACAGCCTGTCCTGCTCGTTGCTGACAGCAACAAGAATTTGGAACACTACTTCCCTCTCTGTGGTTTATCTTTAAAACCCTGATATGTTTGTATCTCCTTTTCTAACTATACACGCACGCATGCACGCAAGCATGCGTGTCTCTCTCTATACATAAGTATATATAAGTCTATATAAGTTTATATGTCATATAATATTATATATATGTCCCTCTCTGTGTATAAAGTGTATATAAATAAGTCTATATAAGTTTATGTAAATCTATATAATATGTTATATATTATATGAAATATATTATTATATATATTATGCACTAGACACTTCTCCTTGCCAAGAGAGTAGGTCCCTCTTGGATGGAAAATCACTGCCTTAGGGTGAACCCTAAGAGAGGGCTCTGCTGGGGACTTCCCTGCCCTCTGGGCGTGCTGAGGTCAGGCGAGGGAACATGAGGCCAGATAGAACTATCCAGACTCAGTGTTGCCACACAGCAGAGGTAAGAGCCTGACTTAGGCCTATTCATCTGTCTTGGTTTCGCTCACCAGAGACAAGGCATCTCAGGCCCAGTAACGGATGTGATTGTTGTTTCAGCTCTGCTGTTAACTCGCCTCCGGTGTGCTTCAGCCAGCCACGCCAGCACGCCGGCCCTGGGCTCCACACCGTCACCTGTAGAATGTGGGGGAGCCATTTGCTGAGCATGAAGCGTCTTTCAGCTTGAGAGTGTGGCATTCAACCACAAATAAAGCAGTTTAGCTTGATAAAACAGTTTAGACTGACCCATGCCCCGCTGTGAGGGTGCTAGAGCCCCGTGGGGTTAGAAACAAAGAGGAAGAGAAAGGAGACAGAACAGTCTGGAGACCTCTGGAGGAAGCTCTCGAGCACGGCTGGGGACTTGCTTGCGGCCTCCAGGCTGAATCAGTGGTAGGCAAGAGCAGGAGCAGGTAGAGGATTGTGTTGGGTATGCCAAAGAGCCCAGGCTTTTGTATCACTGTGAGAGGTAGGGGTCCACACCTTCTCCACTGCTTTTCTGGGTGGGTAGAGAGGGTCAGGTGAACAAGGTCTGCCACATTCCTGAGGGAGGAGCTGCACAGATCCATACTCTCCATGTTTTTTTTCTCCACTAGCAAAGAAGGGGGCACATTATGACAGCAATACTATACCATTTACTGACGTTCAACCCAGTACCCATAGCATTGTTCTAGAAGCATTTTGTGAGTGTGTGTGTGTGTGTGTGTGTGTGTGTGTGTGTGTGTGTTTTCTGGTCCAGGGGCTTGAACTCAGGGCCTAGATGCTGTCCTTGAGCTTTTTGCCAAAGGCTAGCACTCTACCATATGAAGCTCAGCTCCACTTCTGACCTTCCTTCCTTCCTTCCTTCCTTCCTTCCTTCCTTTCTTTCTTTCTTTCTTTCTTTCTTTCTTTCTTTCTTTCTTTCTTTCTTTCTTTCTTTCTTTCTTTCTTTCTTTCTTTCTTTCTTTCTTCCTTTCTTCCTTTCTTTCTTTCTTCTTTCTTTCTTCTTTCTTTCATAGTTAATTAAAGAGTCTCATAGACAGGCACTGGTGGCTCACGCCTGTCATCCTAGCTATTTAGAAGCTGAGATTTGAGCTCAGATCATGGTTCAAAGACAGCCCAGGGCTGGGAAGGTGGCTCAGTGGTAGAGTACTTCCCTTGCATACATGAGGCCCTGGGGTTGATTCTTTAGTACCACATAAGCAGAAAAAGCTGGAAGTGGCACTGTGGCTCAAATGGTAGAGCTCTAGCCTTGAGCTGAAAAGCTGAGGGACAGCGCCCAGGCCCAGAGTTCAGGCCCCACAACAGACCACAAAAAAAAAAAAAAGACTAGGCAGGAAATCCCCTGGGATTCTTTTTTTTTGTCAGTCTCTGGGCTTGAACTCAGAGCCTGGGCACACTGCCACTTGAGCCACAGTGCCACTTTCAGCTTTTTCTGCATATGTGGTACTAAGGACTCGAGCCCAGGGTTTCATGAATGAGCACTCTACCACTAAGCCACATTCCCAGCCCTGAGATTCATCTCTAACCACCAGAAAACCAGAAGTTGTTGTCATAAGCAACAGTCCCAGTATTGTGCCGTCCTGAGGGAATTTTCATCACCTAAGGGTTTTGACTGTTGCTTTTGATGTCTGCCTTTGACCATGACTGTGAGCCCCAGTAAATAATTCAGGAAGAAGCTGTGCCCTGCCCATCCTGGCTCTTCTCTTACTCTCATCCACTTGTCAAGCAAGACCTATATAGAAGTAATTCTTCACAGTAATTTTCCTGGGGGGGGGGGTGTCTTTGAGCTAGCAAGGTCACAGACTTCCCTGTCAGGATAGCGATCTGGGAGTCTTCTCTGGGACCTCACTCCATAAGAATGCACAACAGCGTCTCTTCTTTGATTGTAGAGATTCAGATCACAGATGAGCTGTGAGTGTCTCACTGGGGTCCTAGGAGAATATCTGCTTTATACCCTCCGAGGGGGTCTGGTTTGGCATTTATGCTTTCAAAGAAGTAATTTTGGAGATCCAGCTGTGGGTTTTATTTCTCTCTTGATGTGTCTCAACATTATTCTTCTGTGCCTTGTCTTTGGCTGCTCCGTTTGGTTCTATGTGGAATGCAATCGTTAGTGTTGGCTCTGGGCAGCTCCCTGCTGAACAAGATATCATAAAGACCAACACCCTTTATATCCAAGCTATTTCCAGAGCCTACTAGATAAGTGGTAGTAATGATCCTGGGCTGGGATGTGGTAGAATAAACTATTAAATGAAGACTTTTATTATATTCCCACTTACAATTTTTTATTTCTTAAAAAAAAGTCATCATTTTTAGCACTTCAAGTTTTGGAGTGAATATGTTTGAGGACAGAGTTTGCCCGGTGGGGTAAAATGTGCTTTGCTGGGGAGACAGGGCAAACACAGGACTTGGGGGGGTAGATTAGAAAAGGCAATTGTCCTACAGAAGGCAACAACACTAAAACAGTTGTGGAGCGCTAGTGCTCCTTACAGCCTTCCACTGTACTGGCCATGGCCTGGAGTCCATCATGAGGACCACAATTGCTGTGTCCTAATCCTCCAGGTGTTGATTGCAGAAGCAAGGAGGAATCCCCTCTTACCTACTATGTCCCAGACACTGTGCTAAACTGCTGTATACATCCTGTCTCCTTCAAGCTGTAGAGCCATAAGAAGGATGTTCTCTGGGTTGTACACTTTCCTGTTAGCCCTCGTACAGAGAAGCACTGAAACCCAGGTACCACAATGGCTTGCTGAAGGCCCCACAACCAGCACAAACCAGAACAGAGAGAGATCCTGCTCTCCCTGGTAGGTTGTCCTGTTCTCCCATGGAAGACAGTCTGAGGGGCCATGGGAAGCTGTAGCAGTGGGCACCACAGGGTCAGGTCCTCAGGACCCTGAGCAGGAGGGTTTGTCTGGATATATGAGATTACCTTGCAAGATAGAATGGCGACTCCTAGCAAACCTCTTGAGAATAAAAAATAAAATGAAGGCAGACCTGAGCCAAGGAGTTCTGAGTGGGAAACTGCTCAACACTCAGTCAGCAGTGCCTGCAGCTCTGCTGTGCATGCTCCCATGTGAACTCTTTGTATTGCATATAATCTGTGTGTGTGTGTGTGTGTGTGTGTGTGTGTGTGTGTGTGTGTGTGTGTGTGTGTGTGTGTGTGTGTGTGTGTGTGTGTGTGTGTGTTGCCAGTACTGGGGCTTTAGTTCAGAGCTTGGGTGGTATCCCTGAGATGTTTTACTTTGGGCTGGCACTCTACCCCTTGAGCCACAGCTTTACTCCCTCCTTTTTGGTGTTCATTGGAAATAAGAGTCTCACAGATTTGTCTGCCCCCGAGCTCTCTTTATACTGTGGTCCTCAGATCTCAGCCTCTCAAGTAGCTAAGATTCCAGGCAGGAGCCACTGGGTCGTATACCAGAGTGCTAGAGATTTTGTACCTCGAAGAGCTTCAGATTGCATCCCAACTTCTCCAGTCACTAGCTACGTGGCTTGAGGTCACTCATTTTGTTTTTCTTTTTGATATCTGTAACACGTGGATAGTGACCCGTGCTGTCACGGAGGCGAAGCGAGGTAAAGATGGCCGGTCCAAGGTGAGGTAGGGCATGGTGCCCTTGCTGCGCAAGGCAGGTGGTGGCTGTGGTCACTGAGTCAGCAGTATGGGCTCTGAGCCTCCCTTCTGCCTTCTGCATCTCCGCAGTGCTGCAGGGCGTAGACAATTCACTGGTGGGCCTACACAACCAGAGCTTCGCCCGGGTCATGGAGCAGCGCCTTGCCCAGCTCTTCATGATGTCTCAGCAACAGAGCCGGCGGTTTAAGCGGGCCACCACCCTGGGAAGCTACACCGTGCAGGTAGGTGTGCAGTACCACTGGGGTTGCCAAGTGACTGTGGGGAAATGTGCCTCCTGGGATTGCACAGATACCGTGTGTAGAGAGCCATCCATGCATCCATCTGAGTCATTTCCTTAGCACTGTTCTGGGGTTAACGGTTTGTCCCCCCCACTGTCCACAACTAGATGATTAGCGGAGGCCAGATTCCGCCCATATGCAGATCAGAAGTGAAAGGTTCTGTCGTTGGCATTTAGTCAACTTAAAAATACAACCCAACCCACCTGTCAGTGGCTCACACCTGTCAGCTGTTCCGGAGGGTGAGTTGAAGAGTACAGTTCAAAGCCAGCCTAGGAAGGAAAGTTCATGAGATTCTTTTTTTTTGGGTCCGGTCGTGGGGCCTGAACTCTGGGCCTGGTCGCTGTCCCTCAGCTCTTCAGCTCAAGGCTAGCTCTCTACCACTTGAGCCACAGCGCCACTTCCGGCTTTTTTCTTTTTGCTTATGTGGTGCTGAGGAATCGAACCCAGGGCCTCAGGCATGCAAGGCAAGCGCTCTACCGCTGAGCTACCTTCCCAGCCCTCATGAGATTCTTATCTCCAATGAATCAACAAAAAGCCAGAAACAGGGTTGTGGCTCAAATGGTAAAACACTAGCCTTGGGCAAAAAAGCTAAGGGACAGTATATAGGCCTTGAGTTCAAACTCTCGTTCACATACACACACACACACACACACACACATACACACACAAATTGATCCCTCCAAAATTTATGGCAGACCCAAGGCCAAGTAGTGATTTAGGTGGGAGATGTGGAAGGCACTGATATTGATCTGTCCATACCTCTTACCATTTCTAAGCATGGCAACTGGCTTTCCAACAGCCAGCCTTGAATCTTCCCTACTAAACTGCCCTCGGAACCCACTTTGCCCCTGCTATGCTACTAGAGTGTGTGGAAATTAACTCGTGGTGGGTGTACAAATACTCCGGCTGTCTTGCTTCTTAGCTAGCAGAATTCTGATCATTTCTAGAGATATGGGATTCGCTTTTCATCACTCAATTTACTAATTTACCCCCTTACTGGCTCTTTTCTTACCTGTGTATCACCTTTCTACCTCCTGTCAGTTTTTCATCCCTCTCAAAGAAACTGTAAACACTTACTTCTTCTCTGGATTTCCTTCTGTGGGATCCCCTCAAAGTAGTAGCCCTCTGTGGGGGTGGGAGGGGGATTTCACGCTGCCCTTGATCCTGCAAAAGTG
This sequence comes from Dipodomys spectabilis, assembly GCF_019054845.1. Taxonomy (NCBI): domain Eukaryota; kingdom Metazoa; phylum Chordata; class Mammalia; order Rodentia; family Heteromyidae; genus Dipodomys; species Dipodomys spectabilis. The sequence continues at coordinate 5,476,542 of NW_024870822.1, read as the reverse complement.
TCTAGTATATTCTCGGCAACTCACACATCTTGATTAGCATAAACTTCATGAATGAGAACCCGTCTCTCACATTGCTACACTAGCTAACAAAGCTCTGCTCAGTGTATAGCAAATTGCAGAGACCATCCTGGCAGAGGCCTCTGGAGGGCTGGCTGGAGCGCTAGTTCAAAGTAGCCGGCCGCGCTGGGCATGGGAATGCTTCACCACTAACTGACCACATCTTTTGCAAATGCATAGTGTGGCACTTCCTCGGAGGAGACATCTTTTCATTTCCTGGAGGAAATCACAAACATTCACACAGTCTGCTGCAGACCACAGCCCCAGACAATCTGGAAAGCGAAGCCCATCTTCTCTCCCTGCACTGAGTCAGTCTCCCCTCTGATGGACCCTCCAGGTCTCCTGATTCACAAGTCAGGCCCTTAGCCTATTTGCTGTTGCTTTGGTTCTGAAAGTCTTTGTGGTCTGTGAGGACCTCGTCAGGAGGCAAAGGGCTGGTTAATTTTCTTTGTCAGGGTTATGACTTTGCCTTTGTGGTTGTGTTCCATCTGAGTCCTATAATTCACACCTCTCCAAATGACAGAAAGGAAGTCACTGGTGCTGAGATGGCTCTGAACAGCTGAAAGGAGAAGAAGGACGTCTTGCAATCCTGATGTTACTTATAAAGCTGGAAAACTTAGGGCTGGGAAGGTGGCTCAGTGGTAGAGCGCTTGCCTTGCATGCATGAGGCCCTGGGTTCGATTCCCCAGCACCACATGAGCAAAAAGAAAAAAAGCTGGAAGTGGCGCTGTGGCTCAAGTGGTAGAGTGCTAGCCTTGAGCTGAAGAGCTGAGGGACAATGTCCAGGCCCAGAGTTCAGGCCCCATGACCGGACCCCCCCAAAAAAAGAAAAACTTAACATACTTGATATATCTAAAAGGGACCAGAGATGTTGCTCCCATTTTTTCCCTAAGAATTCTGTGCACCTGTCTCTATAGCTACCCAGAAACTCACAGAGGACCAAGTGATCTTGTTTCACTTTGCTTTATTTTCTTTCTATAAATACAGACAGAGGCCACAGAGACATCTTGGTAAAAAAAAAAAAAATTACCATTAGCCAGATGTGGTACACAGCTGTAAAAAGAATTACTGTTAAATTGAAACTGAGTAATGTTAGTAGATAAAGATAACTTTCCTTCATGGAGATTTACATATCTAGAATTTAAAGGTATTTGTCTGTTTGATATATTTGAAAAATTGAGTCCCAAGAAGAAATCATATGACAAGTTTTGGGTTTTTTTTTCCTGGGTTGTTTATTTGTTTTTGTGTTGGTGCTAGGTTTTGAACTCAGAACCTCATGCTTTCACTTAGCTTTTTTTCAGCTCCAGACTGGTGTTCTACCACTTGAACAATACTTCCAGTTCTGGCCTTTTGCTAGTTAATTAAAGATAAGGGTCTCACAGACTTCCTTGCCCAGGCTGGCCTCCAGTTGGGATCCTCAGATCTCATCCTCCTGAGTAGCTAGAATTACAGGTGTGAGCCACTCACACCTGGCTAAAAAGAAAAGTGTGGGAGACGAGGAAGACCAGAACAAATACTCCAAAATGATGATAGTAATTAGCTGGCTATGGAGGGACTCTTAATCATTTTTCTCTTCCTTTGTTCCTTGATGCTTAGCTATTGTTTTTTATTTTCCTATATTGAATATATATATATATATATATATATATATATATATATATATATATAATAGTAAAAATAATTAGAAAAGAGCTTTGGGTTTCCAAGTACTGCTTTTGTCAGAGATCTTTTCCAATGCAGATGTAAGGTTTTTTTTTTTTTCCTTTCTGGCAATTGCTGATCTTGAAATTTAAAATCTTATTGGAGAAAAACTTAGCATGCCCTGAATTCCTGGGGAGGCCTATTTTCAAATGAGGCCAGAGCCGAGTGGAGGCTGGGAAATACTCTTCTTGCATATTTTCATTTCCAACTTCCAACTGTGCTTTCCAGATGTTCATATTTTTCAAAACCTTTTTTGTAAGTCTCCCAGTCTCTCACGCTAGCCATAGCAGGCTTCCTGAGACACTGGCTGTAGGGCGGAACAGAAAGGTTTCTGTCTAGCTTATTTGCTGTGCATCCATGATAGGCCGCAGCAGGCCTCAATAGAAAGCCTGCTGATGGCCCCTGGGCCTAGAGGGTTGATTCAAGATGTCCTACAAACACCTAGCCTCTCTTTTTCTGAAAGATGGTAAAGATGCAGCGGGTACCAGGACCGAAGGACCCAGCGGAGCTGACCTACTACACCCTGTACAACGGGAAGCCACTGCTGGGCACGGCGGCAGCCAAGATCCTGAGCACCATTGACTCCCAGAGGATGGCCCTGACGTTGCATCACGTGGTCCTTCTGCAAGCTGACCGTAAGGGGATGCTTCTCCATTCAGTCATTTGTCATGCTACTAATGTTTCCTGCAAGTGTCAAACTGACTTTTCCAAACTCATATGAATGGTCCCAGAACTAAATGTGTTTCTGTTCCGGAAGGTTCTTAGAGCCATCAGTTGTGTTTTCTGAGCTGTTGGAAGCAATAGGCTTTGGGTAAGAAGTATGTTTTATGATATTCAGATGCTGACCCTCTCTTCCCCCCACCCCCACAAGTGCTGCTCACTCTTCCTCCCCAGTGTAATTTAGTGAGCAGCTCTGAAAAGTCACTGCAACTGAGATGGTATTTGAATGACGGGAACATTGATAATTTGATCTGAGGAATCTTTAGAGTCCTGTGTGAATTGTGCTTGGTGCTGGAGGATTTTCAAAAGTAGGAGAAGCCAGGTGCTGGTGCCTCATGCCTGAAATCCTAGCTACTCAGGAGGCTGAGATGTGAGAATTGTGATTCAAAGCCAGCCTGGGGCAGAAAAGTCCGTGTGACACATCTCCACCAGAAGTGGAGCTGTGGCTCAAAGTGGTAGGGCTCTAAGCTTGAGCAGAAATGCTCAGGGACTACTACACCCAGGCCCCGAGTTCAAGCCCTATGACCAACCGCCCTCCCCTATCTTCTCCCCCAAAAAGTGGGAGTTAATTCAGGAGTCAAGGAACACAGGGATCATCAGAACAAGACTGCTCTGAAAGTGCTTCTGGAATGAAGGAACAGAGGCAACAGAGTAAAGGTGTTAAAAGAATACTGGCCTCCCTGTGTGCCTCCCAGTGGCTGCTACTGATCTCTATTTCCTCACCCTCCCTGCTCGATGGAGTTATGTTTATTTAGCTCCAAATCACAGGAGTGGCTATGAAAAGCTGTTTGCCTTAGAGAAATGCCTTTTTCTAAAAGTGTCCAACCTCCTGGGACTCCATTTCTTCCCCTTCAAATTTGGATGAGAATAGTGTGTAGACAAAGGACTCATCACCAAGTAGGTGCTCAAAGCCTGTTGTCTTTTCCTCTCTGCCCTCTACGCAACCTCTTTCCATTGAAATAACCATTCATTCTTTGTTACCCTGGACATGACTTTGTAAATTCAGATCAGACGCCAGTGAACTTACTGGATTTGGATAACTTCAGTTGACCTAACTTGAAGATCACTTTGACCGTTAAGTGATTTTATTAACATGCATAAGATGAATCTATTCTGCAACTCCTTCTGGTCTCCCCCAATTAAATAGAGGTGAGGGAATTTTACATGCTACACCAAAAAGAGAGTCCCCTAAACAGTGAAACTTAGGCAAATCAGAGCACCTGCATATTTCATTCTTGCTAATTTTGTGTGTATATATTTAGGGTGGTGATTAATACACTATGCATGTTTTTGCTCCATCTAGATAGACTAGCCTAGGGCGACCCCCCCCACACACCTAAAAAAAAGAGGCAGATGGATTTTTTTAAATAGGAGTTCTTTTTAAGCTTTAAAAACTGTTCATGGCATATGAGGTTCCCATGTAAATACTGAGTCACTAAAAGCAGTAGCAATTAAGTGTGTAATGTCAACAGAGACCCATTATCTAATGAGCTGTTTTCAGGAGTTAATAATGTGATTCATCACTGATTGATAAAAGAAACTGTGAGATGTTTTTTTGTAACTAATAGGATTCAGAGCCCAAGGGCAGCCAGATGACAGGGACATCTTGGCTAACTGAGATGAGCTGCGGTCAGAGAAGTCCGCTGTCTCTTCAGGCAAACCTTCACCTTATGGCGATTACTAGGGATGATCTTTATAATCCAGATCTAAACCCTTGGCACAGAGGGTCTAGGGGCCTTCAGAGTTCAGCAGGATCAGGAGGATTAAGTCATGCCAGCCATTCTTACAAGAGACTGAGATAGACTGACAGACAGACAGACAGACAGACAGACAGACAGACAGACAGATAGATAGATAGATAGATAGATGTGTGTATGTAGATATATGTATATGATGTGTGTACACATATATATTTATATATCATTGGACTAGAACCTAGAACTAGCACAGAAGTGATACTTCTCTCTCTAACTTGGTACTCTGGCCCATCCAGAAATCTGTATGCCATGGGGATAATAGCAGTTTATCGATGCATTCCTTCAACTTTTTAATCAAGCACGTACTATATGCTCCGCCCTACTAAAGGCCCTGGGAATACAAGTACAAGAGAGAGAACCCCCGCCCTCCTGGAGGGTACCTTCTAATGGAGTGCCTAACGGTCCTGTCAGACGACTGGGAGCCTTGCTTCTCCACATATAGCCTGTAGGCTGATTACATGCTTATCACCCGCGAGCTTGTTAAATGAGCAGCAGGATCTCTGGGTTTGCACCCAAACACACAGACTCAGAACCCACAGCTGAAGAACCCCAGTGCTTGGTGTGTCCATTAATGTTTGAGAGGCACAGCTTTAGGGGGAAAAAAATTAAGCAGGGCAGGGGTGGGGTATTGACAGGGAGCAAAAGAGGCTGGTGTTCTTATTTCCTGTACAGGGAACATGGAAGGCATGACAGAGGGGCACAATTTGTTCAGAGCTCTTGAAGGCTGAGAAGGACGGAATCATGTGGATTTCTAGTTGAAGAGCACTTTGGATGGAAGGATCAGCCAGTGCAAAGGCCCTGTGGCAGGAGCCTATCTGCCTATCTGAAAAGTAATAGGAGGCCAGTAAGACCAGAGCAGAGTGAGGTCCTGGCAAAGCAGTAGCAAATAAAGCCAAAGAAGAAACTGAGAATGTCAATTCATGGATCACTGGGGGATCTTATAGAAATTGAAAACACTCTGGCTCTTTCTTAGAATGGATGGGAGCCTCAAGGTTTTTTATTATGTAAATCTGAAACTTAGAGACTCACACTCTGGTGACTACTATAAATATAATCTTTTTGTATGTGTGCCAGCACTGGGGCTTGAACTCTCACTTGGCTTTTTCACTCAAGACTGATGTTCTACCGCTTGAGCCATGCCTCCATAACCAGTTTTTGTTGCTTAATTGGAGAAAAGAGTCTCATGGGCTTTTCTATCTGGTCCAGCCTTGAACTGAGATACTCATATCTCAGTGTCCTGAGTGAATAGGACTATAGGCATGCACAACTAGCACCAATCAGGGTCTCATATTTTTGCCTGTGATTCTCTTAACACCTCCCATAGAGCTGGGATGATAGATGCTTATTGCCAGGCTTGGCTTATTGGCTGAGATGAGTTCTTCTTCATGTTTTGCCTGAGCTGGCTTCAAACCATGATCCTCCCCACCTCTGCCTCCTATGCAGCTTGTATTACAGGTGTGAGCTGCCATACCAGGTATGCAGCACACATTTCTCATCCCCAAGTGAGAACATCTTCTCTACTCTTCTTTTTGACCTTTGTGTGTCCTTGATGAAGAAAATGGATATGGATGTGTCATCTTCTTCCTCTTACCAAATACTTGGAGGTTGCATTTATTGAGTACCTGCTAGGGATGACACCAAATCACCACAAAGTGGTGCCCCATTTTACCAATGAGGAAACAAGCCCCTAAGAGTTTGCATAACTTGTCCAAGGTGGACAGAGGCTTCTGACCTCTTGGCCTTCATCCCTCCCTCCTGATGACTTGGGATTGAGGGGTCCCTGTCAGGCTCACGTTGCTCTTCCAATGCCCTTGGTCACGTGTGTCCGGCCGGCTCTTTCCCACAGCTGTGGTAAAGAACCCGCCTAACAATCTATGGATCATCGCTGCGGTGCTGGCGCCGATCGCTGTGGTGACAGTCATCATCATCATCATCACGGCCGTGCTCTGCAGGAAGAACAAGAACGACTTCAAGCCGGACACCATGATCAACCTGCCTCAGAGGGCAAAGGTAGGTGGGCAGTGGGACGAGGCGGGGACTCAGCCCCCAGAGGCCCTGCCCTCCCCCCTTATCTCTCTGCTCCCCTCTCCTCCCCTCTCCACCTCTCCCCTCCCCTCCTCTTCTTTTCCTCTCCTCTCCTCTTCCCTCCTCTCCTCTCCTTATTTCTCTCCTCTCTCTCCTCTCTCTCTCTCTCTCTTTCTCTCTCTCTCTCTCTGTCTTCTCTGTCTCTCTGTCTCTCTGTCTCTCTCCTCTCTCTGCTCTGAGACTGGGACTCAAACTTGGTGCCCGACGTTTTTGCTCATTGACTAGCACTCCACCAGCTGAGCCACGCCTCCACTCCCATCTGCCTGCCCTTCTCTCTGGGCTTCCAAGGACACGGGAACCCATGCCTCTTAGCTGCTCACTCTCCCCAACTAGTGTTTCCATGAAGTTTGCTTTTTGCACCTCTAATCCTCTCAGCATCCCTTTGAGGATTATCTCACAGATGAGGAAACCAAGGCACAGGAAACCTAGAGCTAAAAAGATCCGAGAGGACCTTCAACATGTCAGTAGGCTCCATCCTTCTACCCATGAAAAGTCACACCTGTGCGATCACATGGGCGATGGGTGGGAAGTAGCAGGCGTGGAGGTGAAGTGGGTCTCCATTTGTGTCCGCCACATGCATGTGCCAGAATCCTAGCCCCATCCCTCCCTGGGATGGCATGAGCGATAGCTCTGTAGAACGTGAGTTGGCTGTGAGGATGGAGCCTCCGCGCATGAGATTAATGCCCTTAGAAGTGTTTGTCTCTCCCATCTTGTGAGGACACAGGCAATGAACAATCTGAAGCATGGCAGCCGGCCCTCAACAGAGCCCAACCACTTTGGTCTTGAACGACCCTGCTTCCAAAACCATGAGAAATAAATGTTACTTAAAAGGCCCCCCATGGATGGTATTTGGTTTTAGCAATGCAAATTGACTAAGACAAGATTTTTTTTTTTGGCCTCTAATATAAGGCTCCTTTGCTTCCCTGTTCTGCTGGCTGGAATGATTGCCATGGTAGACCAGCTGCCAGGCCAGGCCAGTGGTGAAGCCCACAGCCTGGCTGGGGTCCTATCTTCCCTCTGCCACCTGCATACCTCTGCCCTGGAGGCTGGTATCTGGCAGAGCCGTGGACAGAGGACATTTTGATGGCTAATTTTCCAGGCACGTAACTGCCTTTGTGATAGTCCCCGAGGGAATTATCTCAACTGTAAGACTCGGTGTTTAAATAATGCCTTACAATCTGCTGGCCCTTCTGGGCCTGTCACCTCGTTTGTTCATCACGCCAGCCTGGTGAGATAGGTCACAGTCAGGGCAGGTTTTATTATCCTCAGTGAACAGCCCGAACCCAAGAGGGAAAGAAAGATGTCAGGATTTGTCCAGAGTATAATACAACAAACAACAGGAGGGTGAGGGAGCCCCACGTGGAAATCTTTGTACTCTTTCTGTGTGGGGCCACCCACCGGACCCTGGAGATCTACCAGGCTGCTCTTCTTCTGTCTCAGGACCTCTGAGTTCTGCCTACCTGGGTAGCAAGTGGCCCCTGCCCTACTTCTTGTCCAATGTAGTGCACGTCAGTTATAAAGCTGGTTCTGTGGGGATGGGGGTATCCACATAACTCCCTTCCTTCTAAACAATCATACCTCACCAGCACAAAAGAAATCAAAGGACTCTTATTGCGGACTAAACTGATAACACCTGTTGTGATGCAGTGGCTTGATTAGACTACAGAGGACCCACCCCCACCCCCCAAAATGTGTATTCTGCTTCTGATGTCCCCCAAGACCCCTACCTTTCCCATGCAGCAGGAGGCTGGGAGGAAGGGGCCACTGGAAATTGCCAGAACGCAAAAATGCACACTGCTCCAGAGTACAGTGTTGCATTTCCTAGCTTGGCTACCACGTGTGAAGTGTGCCACCATAACAAGTCATTACCGGCATGGCAGGGTTAGTCCAAGAACGTCAAACATGCCGCGTTGACGTTAGAAGTGGCAGTCTTTGAGTCACAGATTCAACCAAAGCCTTATTTGTCAGCCGAATGAAGCAGCACATCTTCTGGCTGGCACGCTCTCTGGGGCCAGCAGGGGGGGCGTGTTTATGCTTTTCCCAGCTCCTATTGTGTGCCTACCCCGTGCATTGTGCTTTCTGGAGTACCTGGCCAGGGTTGGAAATCAAACCAATTTAATGTCCCATGAGTTGTATGGCGCTGCTGCGGGTCTCCCCCTCCGGGAGACTGTGTGACACACTTTGATTTCCACCACCCTTTTGTCCCGGGAAGCCAGCAGCTTGCAACTGCCATTGTGCTGCTGCAGTCCTCCTGGTCCAAGGCAGGGACACTGCGGTATGTCGGAGAGAGGAGCGAGCCAGCTGCACGGCTCTTCACCACCAGGTGTGAGCAGAATTCAGTGAATGCAAAGGGACGAAGCAGAATAAGAGTTAGCCTTCGCCACCAATCCATAAGCGAGGCGGATGGCACCAGGGACGTCGCTGTGTCTTTAGAATGCATGCTGCGGGGTCAGAGGAAATCCCGGGGACTCAGGCTGAGAGCCCCAGTGACAAACATAACATGCTAAGCAGAGGTAAGTGTGGGAGTCCAGGGGGCTGAGGCCAGAGTAGCGAGCCTGTCCCTCGTCTGTGGAGACAAGACTCTAGGCATACGCTGTGGTATTGTCATCTGCCAGGTTTCCTTCCACAGGCTGAATGCTGAGAGAATAATAATAGCAAGTGGGCTTAGCTTCAGTTACCTTGTGTCTTCCTACTTTGCTTCTCTTTACTCTTTGTCATTGCATCTGTAGCCTCTTCCCTTCATTCAGATAAAGAGAACATGGCTGGAAAAGTAGTTATAGCCAGATCCACATGCAGAATGGAATTTGAGCCCTGCAATGGTGGGCGTGTTCTGTTTGGGACAAATCCTTCACCCCCTATGCATGACCAGCAATTTCCTCTCTTTCACATACTTATCTGTATGACCTCAGTAAAGTTAGGAGACCTCTTTTGTGCCTCAGCTTTCCCATCTGTAAAATGGGCATGTTAACACTGTTCCTGGATAGGCTACTGGAAGGATTACAAGTTAATATATGTAAATGGCTTTGGGTTGTACCTGGTATATAATAAATACCAAATACAAGTTAGCTTTTATTATTGCATGGTGTTGTTTCTTAGACGGTCTTGATAATGTGTCTGTCTTTGGAATTATTGGAGATTATTGTTTTGATTTGGAAATTTTGTAAAACCCATTCAAACAATTTTAGGCAGGTCTTTCACAGCTTTGTATGACTGGGGTTATAATTACTCTTGTATCACTGATATTTTTCCAACAAACAATAGGTGATTTTCAAGTTGAAGTTTGGGAGACCAATTGCTTTGGGAGTCAGAAAAATGGAGGAATTAGTTTTCAGTTTTTACCACCTGGTTGTATGATCTTGAGCAAATCACAACCTCTCTGAGCTTTGGTATTCTTATTATAAAATGAAGACTGATATTTGTCCTACTTACCCTATGAGTTAGCTGTGAGGACAAAACTAGGTCGGTGTCAGTATGCTATAAGTACTGAATATATATATATATATATATATATATATATATATATATATATATATATTGTGTGTGTGTGTGTGTGTGTGTGTGTGTGTGTGTATGTGTGTGTGTGTGTTGGTACTGAGACTTGAACACAGGGCCTCATTCTCTCTTTTGGCTTTTTCCACTTGAGGCTGGTACTCTACCAATTGAGACACAGCTCCACTTCTGGCTTTTTGATGGTTAATTGGAGATGAGTCTCCCAAACTTTTCTGCCTGGGCTGACTTTGAACTTTGATCCTCAGCTTTCACTCTCCTGAGTAGCTAGGATTACAGGCATGCGCCACCAGCATCCAGCACAGCGGCCACTTTTTCAGCTGTTGTTCCAATGTCTCTCTTTTCACATACTCCCAGTTGACCCAGTCATCTGACGTATGCAGCCAGTAACCTCAAGAAAGTGCGAAGAAGGGCAAGAGATCAAATGTAGGGAGGGTGGAACAAGTGGGGAGCTGGAATCAGAGCTAGCTTATCCCACTCACTAGATTTGGGGAGTCATAGCTGTTGGAGGCTTCCAGTCCCTCCCAGGCCAGCTGGGAATCTCAGCACAGGAACAAGGCCAATAAAGTATAAGGCACCCAACCAAGATGGCGACTGCTGAGGGGAAGGTGGTCAGTGGAATGAGTTGTCAAGTCGTGGTTAGATGTTGTGATCTGGGTTCAAACAAGAAGGTTCAAATGTTGGCCCTGTCACCAGTCAGCTGTATGATCCCAGATAAGTTGCTTAGTCCTTCTGAACCTCAGTTTTTCCTCTGGAAAAATGGGGCTCATAGAATCCCTACCTTTAGGGGGAAAACAATGAAGGGGGGTAACAATGCTCAATAGGAAGTGTACTCATTACCTTGCTCATGTAACTATAACCCTCTGTATAGTATCTTTACAATAAAAAATTTAAAAAAAAGAATTCCTACCTTAAGGGATAAAGTACATAACCTATGCAGTTATTATTATACCTGTTATATTGAATATGATTAAAACCATGAGCTCCTCAGGGGTAATGACTAGTTCCTTGGTGGTTTTTTGGTTGTTTTTGTTTTGTTGGTTTTTTGGTTTATTTGTATGTTTGTTTTCTGGTCCTGAGACTTGAGCTCTGGGCCTGGGTGCTGTCTCTGGGATTCTTTTGCTAAAGGCTAATGCTGTACCACTTGAGCCTTGGCACCACTTATGGATTTTTCTGAGTAGTTTATTTGAGATGAGAGTCTTACAGACTTTCCTGCCTAGGCTGGCTTCATCTGTGATCCTCAGATCTCAGCCTCCTGAATAGCTCAGATTACAGGCGTGAACCACTGGCGCCCAGCTGGTAATAACTAGTTTATATCCCTGTTTGTATCTCCAGCACTCCAATGGTCCCTGGTACAAGCCAGTGCTGTTGGAACAAAACTAAATAGGATAATGGTGCTGCTGGTGGTCCATACCTGTAATCCTAGCTATTCAGAAGGCTGAGATCTGGGAATCAGGGTATGAAGCCATCCTGAGAAGGAAAGTTCATGAAATCTTATCTCTAATGAACAACAACAAAAAAAAACCAGAAGTGGTAGAGTCCTAGCCTTGAGCAAAGAAACTCAGGAACAGTGCTGAGGCCCCAGACTGGCACCAAAATAAATGAATGAATGAATGAATGAATGAATGAATGACTACCAACAGCCATTTTAACTGGTCTGGGATTTAGTAGGAAGACAAATAAGGAAACTAATACAGAATGAGCACTAAGTTTGTGTGAGGCACCTAGATGAGTGCTAACCTTGAATTACTTATTTAACCCTTACAGCATCATCTTGAAGGTCATTAAATATCCCTCTCACATCTATAAACCTTTTATCCTGTTCACATTATTATTATCTCCATTTTACAAATGAAGAGCTGATGTCAGAGAATGTCAGTCACTTACAGCTAATAAGCAGTAACGTTGGATTTGAATCCAGGCAACCTGATTACAGATCCATGGCTCTTAACCAGCATAGTCCCACCTCAGTTATGCTTGTCCTGCTTGGAGGCGGGGGTGGGGTTAAAGAATAGAGATGTTCCTGGCAGTTGGTTAATCATGCCTCTTGGATTTTAGTACTCTGCTAATACATAGTCTGTTGGATTTTGCTCACAGAAGTCTTATTCACTTTGGATTTCATACTAGTCAATAAAAGCCTTGCTAATTCCCTAGGAATGAATTATAGGGGAGCCAGCATGCTTCAGGGAGAAATGTGAATTAAAGAACAGTTCCCTAAATGCCATGTCACCATTACTGATGGGATAGCTTTCACATTTGGTAGCATATCTCCCTCCCTGTGGCAGATCTGTGATCTGCCTTACTACCCAAGAGTGATAAAGGTAAAAAGCAGATATTGTCATCTCTCTGATTGAGAAAGTTGGGGTTCAGAGTCCAAGGGACTGGGTAATCTCATACATGCTGCTGCACATAAAACAATAAGAGAGTGGTGTTTAGGGACAGTCAGATGTTTCTAAGCAGTAATACCTTCTAAGACGTAATACCTTAAACAAAATACCCACTAGGAGTTGTTTCCTAGTTAGCAGTATCCATTGACGTAAAATGAATGGCTTAAAGCCCTTGAAAGAGTTTGTTCTCAACAGTTTTTACATCTTGCTGGTGCTCTTCATTTTTCTCTACAAGTCTTATCTATAGAGAGTCTTACTTGGGTGGAATTACCATTCTGATTTTGCAAGACAGACGTCATGAGAGGATCCAATTTAATTCTTATCTATCCGGAGGCTCACTTTTGTCTCATCACATATATTTTGCTACCCATCTTTTCTGCAAGCTGTTGTGGGAGGTGCTTTTCTAGAAATATGACTGCAACCTGTTTCCTCTTTGCAGCCCGTGCAAGGCTTTGACTATGCCAAGCAGCACCTAGGCCAGCAAGGAGCAGACGAGGAAGTCATCCCTGTGACTCAGGAGACAGTGGTCCTCCCCCTGCCCGTCAGAGATGCACCTCAGGAAAGAGACATTGCTCAGGATGGGAGCACCATCAAAACAGCCAAGTCCACTGAAACCAGAAAGAGGTAGGCACAGGTCAACTTGTGACTCTCTGTGTTGGCAAGAGACATCAGTGCTGGTAAGAGCAGTCAAGGTTCACAAGTGAATTCTAGCATTCTCTTGACATTTCCCTTCATGCTCATTTTGAATATCAAATAGGAGATGAAGATGAATGGAGAGAGCAATGGTGGACAAATACAAGAATCATATTCAATGTACATATGCACAAATGGAACCAGGTAACTTGAGGGGATGGCTGGGGTTGAGATAGATCGTGGGGGGGGGGGGGAGCCATGTAAGGAATGGCATTGATCAAGATGCATTGTCATCGTAAGTTGACATGTTGGATTGAAACTCTTAAACAACTAAAGATAATTTCTTAGCTAAAGAAGAAATTAGTAAGAAGAAAAAGAGATGGAGGGAGAGGACAAGAATCGCCACACCACCCTGTATGAGTTGCTGTTTATAAAGTTTCCTATCATGGGCTGGGAAGGTGGCTCAGTGGTAGAGCGCTTGCCTTGCATGCCTGAGGCCCTGGGTTCGATTCCTCAGCACCACATAAGCAAAAAGAAAAACGCCGGAAGTGGCTCTGTGGCTCAAGTGGTAGAGCACTGGCCTTGAGCTGAAGAGCTGAGGGACAGCGCCCAGGCCCAGAGTTCAGGCCACACGACTGGACCCAAAAATAAATAAATAAATTAAATTTAAAAAAAAATAAAGTTTCCTATCATTGATTGACCACAATAGTAAATATGTAGTTCTTCTGTATATTGTCATAAATTTGGTCCTGATTCATACCATGCCTTTGTTTCAGGATAGTTGTGTTTTATCTGGCAGTTTCTCAATATAGTTTCTGATTTCAGTCAGTATCATTTATTGATTGATTGGTTGATTGATTGATTGATTGTGTGTGTGTGTGTGTTTATTATAAGCAGGTCACTTTGAAAGGCTTTAGAAGTGCTATAAAAATATATAACATTGATATAAGTCCTGGGGCTTGTATATAAGTATATAAGACCTGGGGCTTGAACTTAGGGCCTGACTGTACCTGAGCTTCTTTTTCCCAAGGCTAGCACTCTGCCACTTGAGCCACAGTGCCACTTCCGGTTTTTTCTGTTTATGTGGTACTGAGGAATCAAACCCAGGGTTTCATGCGTGCTAGGCAAGCACTCTACCACTAAGCCACATTCCCAGCTCCATAAGGTTGATTCTTAACCCCTAAGACCTCTCCGTGGAGGAGACCCAGCGATAAATACCAGGCATGGAGATGTGCAGGGCTGCAATGGGGTCTGAGTCAGTCACTGTGGCTGAGGGGAAGGGGAAATACAATGCTGCCTGGGAGGTATCATGGAACAGGTTGGTTGAGCTGAGCTGGAAGAGAAAATGAGGGCTGAGGAGGTGGAATGAGATAAAACCTTTATCTGAAAGCAGTGAGGAAAGAGAACACAGGCTCTGCATGCTGAGCATTCTGTAGTTTGGAGTTCACAGTGGTTGTATTAGAACCAGATGACGGACTAAACCTGCATGACCTTCACTGTGGGAAGTCACTGAAAGTTCTTTAGGAGACAGTGATGTCTAGCCTTTATTTTAGGACTAATGGTAACATGACTGATAGGTGAAAGAGGTTAGGTTGGAGGCCAAGAGACTTATTACAAGGACTTTGCCATCGCCTTTTTAATCACTATTGGCTGGCTAAACCAACACTCATTGCAAGCCCCTTTCTCTGTTGCCTGAGTCCACTGTGGAGGCTGGGAAAGCTGTCTCTTCCCTCCCTCTTTTCTCTTTTTTAATCTAACAGGTAAGTTTTATTTGTTTGCTACTTACCTGGACATTCTTCAGAGGAACAAGACAGAGTTTCTGTTCTCATGGAGCTTAACATCTGGTGGGAAGACTTAGGCAATAAACAAGCAGAGAAATTAATAAAGTCTGTCTGTCTAGGTCAGGTGGTGATGAACACAAAGAAGGAAACCAAAGCCCAGAAAGGGGACTTACAGATGTTGAGGGAGATATAGCGCTATTTTAGATAGGAAGCAAGGGAGAACCTCACTGAAATAAGGGGTCAGCTATAAAGCTGTCTATAGGAAAAATTTTCTGAGAAGATAGGATGGTGTGTGCAAACCCCAGAGGAGGAAATGTCTTGACACACTCGAAGATCAAGAGGTCAAGGAGATGGTATATAACATGTGAACACCGTTATATATTATAGACTGTGATAGACAATTTGCTCCAGGAAAGTTAGAATGAACTTGTGACTTTAAATGAGCATCATTATTCCACAATACTGGGAAATTATGTAATCACTTAATCACAATCAAAAAAAAGAACCTGGGGAAGGGAGGGAGGGAGGGGATGGTAGGAGGAAAACAATGGAGGGGGGTAACAATGTTCAAGAGGAAGTGTACTCATTACCTCACTCATGCAACTGTAACCCTCTGTATAGTATCTTTACAATAAAAAAAAAAAGAAAGAAAAAACTGAAGAAAAAAAAAAAGAGGTCAAGGAGACTGGTATGCACTAAGGAGGAAGTAGTAGCAGATGGGTTAGAGAAGTACTCTTCAGTTAATCATGTCGACCCTAAAGACTGAAGTCAGAACTGGGAATTTTATTGAAAGATCAGATGTCATGGGAAAGTTTCTAGAAGAGCAATGACATGTGGTGGCTTCAAGGTTCTTTCTGGTTTTGTGTGGAGAATAGTTAACAGCGATGGACCACACTGCTGTTGTGGTTCAGGTGAGAGCTGGTAGGATACACCCTGGGCATGGTGGTTTGAGAAGTGATTGGGTTCTGGAAACATTTGGATGGAAATGCTGACAAAATTTGCTGAGACCATAGTGAGATTTGGAAGTGGAGGAGAATGTATTTTCCCTTATTAGTACTAGAGAAGACAAGGGCAGAAGTGTGTCTGTTAGGGATGATTAAGAGTTAGGATGTGAGTATGGAGAATTTAAGATGTCCACAGATATGTAAATAAAAGTACTGAGGACTCATTGACCATGTGTCTGGAACTCAGAGGAGAAATCTAGAATAGCAATAAGCAAAAGAAAGGAAAGGAAGTCTTTGAGTCTTAACTCCCATTTCCTGTGCGGGAAGCAAGAGGTGTTTCTTTTCTTTTTTCTATTTTTCCCAATTTTATCCTGCTATACTAAAATAAGTCCTTGCTAAAACTAAAAATGGAAAGGGAAGGAAAAGAAGGGTAAGGAAAGAAAGAAAATGAAGGAAGGAGAGAAGGAAGAGGGAGAAGAAAGGAGGGAAAGAGAAAGGGGGAGGAGAGGTTATAAAAACAAATGAAGCGAAAGGGGAACACTGTCATGATGCACATTTTTTAAGGGCTGGCTTTATTAGTGCCAGGCAATGGGAGAAGCCCTATCTCTACTCAAATCTAGCTGATCACAGAAGTATGAGATCATTTACAAAATAGCCATTTGCCAACAGCACTTAAGTGAATGATTGTCATAATCAAAGAAGGGCCATAATTGTTTAGTAGTTGATTAGGCCTCACCTCAAAGACTGTTCTTCTAAGTTACATGTCTGTCTACATACCAGGATAGGGACGGCCTAAATGTACATCACAGGTAACAATTTTTTGGCAAAAACTCAGAATCTAACACTTTCATCCATTGGCTGGTGCTCTACCACTTGAGCCATGACTCCAACCCACATTTTTTGGTCTTCAAAGCACTTTTATTGCTGTCCTAGTAATATGTGTATCACATATCTGGTTCTATTTTAACCAAGAATTTCAAACTGATGACTCATGCAAACAAAAGTCTATAAACTTATGCAAAGAATGAAACAGAGTTGAGTTTTTTTATTTGCTCATTGAGTCTTTCCTTAAAGTGGGAAAAACAAAAAAGCTGTTTCCTGAAATGAGGGATTAGTATGAAAATGCAACAAAAATCAGTGAGTAATATTTAAATGTACTTACAAAGCTTACAAAAAGCTTTCCCTATTTTTCCCCCTCGGAACTAAATAAAAACCTTTTTTTAAAAAGCCAGCTTTTAATCATGAGGTTCTAAAAACAACCCCAGAACACATGTCTACTCTCCATATTCAGAGATCAAATATATATCATTATAAAAATAATATATATCTAATAAAAATTTTAATGTCTGATTCATGTTTTCCCAGACTACATTCTTCCTATTACAAATTTTATAGCATGTTAAAAGGGGTCAGAGTGAAAGAGATTTATGACCATATATACTGGAAAATGTTGGATTAAATGAAACAAAATTAACCCATGACAGAACTGCTCAGGAACTTTGATATGCTAATAGAACACTAAGAATCGCCAAAGAAGGACTATAGCAAACAAACTTATACGTGGGCAGTTTGATTCTAGAACAGTTTTAACAAGTGCTACCTTATCAGGTAGACAGCCCAGCCTTCCTTGGTAGCTTTTAGGGTCTGACATGCACAGAACTAGGAATTCTAATTTTTAGGGCAGGAGGATGCTCACCTGCTGGTCAAGGGCATCAATTCCCAGATGCTCTTCTATTGCAAGGCCTGGAGCGAGGGCTTTTTTTCAATGTGGCCCATGGATGGTAGAGGAATGAAAGGCTTCGAGTGGCTCCCACCTCTCCCACAGAGGAAGGCAGTGTGGTCTTTGTGCTCAGACTGAGACCTAAAAGGAGCATGAACCTACGAGGAGGAGATCTCAAGAAGCCACTTTGCTACTGAGTTCCAAAAGGAAAACTTGGGAACTTTTTGAAAGAAGATCCGGTGGCATGTCAGCATTAGAATCACTGTTGGCCTGTGAAGGGAGTATGTTTTGGGGTAAGGATGGGAGAGCATCCCTGGCTTTCTGGCTGATTTGCCACAGCCCTACAGCTATCTTGAACAATGCCTTCCATCTCCATGGGCTTCATATTCCTCACTTGCCGAACAGTACTGGCCATCACGAAATCAGGGATGATTGCAATGAGTCATTGGGAATGTTCAGCTCAGTCCTTGGCACAGAGCTCTTAGCACGGAGGGATATCAGAGTCCATTGCCTTGTATACCTATCATGATGCCTGGCACAAAGAAGGCACACACACACACTAATGTTCCCTGGAGGAACAAACAGCTCAAATTGGTGTTTTCAAGATTCAAGGGGTTACTGCGTACCACAGTGAAAGAGCATGTGTAGGTATGTGTATGGGGGGGGGGGGGGCAAGGGAGGAGCGAGAGAGGACTCCACAGTGGGGAGGCTTAACCTCTTGTAGCTAAGATCTACATCATGAAGACAATAGCCGAAGAGAAGCATGTTTTATGCATATCTGAAGACACTCATTTGATCCAGAC
Organism: Dipodomys spectabilis; assembly: GCF_019054845.1. Classification (NCBI taxonomy): domain Eukaryota; kingdom Metazoa; phylum Chordata; class Mammalia; order Rodentia; family Heteromyidae; genus Dipodomys; species Dipodomys spectabilis. The sequence goes on along the minus strand of NW_024870822.1, from coordinate 5,458,447 downwards.
ACTCAGCATGCACAAGTGGTGTGTGTTAGAGGGAGAACTCGCTGCACAAACACTATCACTGCTGTTTCCATAGTCACCAAGAGGTAATAAAACTGAGATGGGATGGAGAGCTCTGTCCTCACTGGACTTCTCTGCAGAGAATTATGGGAAAATGCACTTTATAACAACAGCCAGACGCGCGTCCTCGCGGTAGTGTAGATGGTTTTGTTTTCTTTCTTTTTTAATTTTGTCCAATTTCATTTCTTCTTGACTGGTAAGACCGGAAAGAAAGGCTACAGACACAAATGAAATAACCTTGGGAAGTAGCTGTTCTAGTTGAAACTTATGGTCTCCGCTGTTGCTATGGTTACCTCCAGCAGGTCGCCCAGTGAGAATGGCTCTGTCATCAGCAACGAATCAGGGAAGCCCAGCTCGGGAAGACGCTCACCCCAGAACGTAATGGCACAGCAGAAAGTGACAAAGGAGGAGAACAGGAAGAGAAATGGTGAGAAGTCTTCCAGCCAAGCCCCTCCCTAACTCCTCATGTGAATTTTCGAACATAGACCTGCACGTGCACACACACGCTTACCCCGGGCTAGAAATCTGCTATGAACCTTTGGGGTGATCATTTTACCCCTTCTCTGAATTGTTTCATTTCACCTCTTCTGTCCCTGCTCACGAGGAAGTGTGTACTTTCTCAGAAACAAACAAACACCCCTTCGCAGAACAAATTGTTTGCTCAGAGATTTTTCTTTTTTTTTTTTTTATTGAATCAATGTGATTTTCAGAACCAGGTCCATTAAAGTGTCAAGTCTCTATTTTGGAGGTTTCCTCCCATTTCTTGCCCTCTTCCCCTTGATGAGTTTCAGTAGCTCAGTCTAAACGAGTAAGTTCAGATATTACAAATCTACTTTTGCCAAAACAAAATAGATCTGTCACCAGAGGGGGAAAAAGTCAAGGGAGGGGTGGGAAGGGATAGTGGGAGAAAAACAGAGGAGGGGGTAACAATGCCTGACAAGAAATGTACTTCTTACCTTACTGATAGAATTGTAACTTCTCTGTATAGCATCTTTACAAGAAAATAAAATTTAAAAAAAGAAAAAAATCAACCTTATAAAGCATAGTGGTATAAACCTATAATTCTAGCTAATTTGAAATCTCAAGTTTGAATACAACCTGGGCAACTTAGTGAGACCCTGTCTCAAAACAAAAAAAAATAAAGAGTTAGAGAGGTAGCTGAGTGGTATAATTCTTGCCTAGTATGCACAAGGCCCAGAGTTCAACTCCCATTAACACACACACACACACACACCCCCCTACTACCCTTAGTTAATTAGTGCATTAATTCATTAAATCTTAATTTTTTGAGAGACTTAACTATTTAATCTCTCTTAGACAGATTATTATTACCCTTCCTATAAAGAATTGCCGTTGGGGTTCATTCTAAGCTCCCTTACTAGCTGTATTATCTGTAGACCACAGGTGTCAGACATTATTGTACAATCTTGGTTTCTTCCTGATTCCACCCTTGGTTCTGACCCGCAGTCCACATGGTCCTTCTGCATATGAGGCTGGCTCGTTACTGCCCGGAATCAAGGACCCATCACTGCTGATTTCAATCAGAGAAAATTCTTTTTAGATGTCAAAGGGTTGTGGGTAGTGATCTCCAGAAAATGTCAAATGAAAGGCTAACCAATCTGGCCCCACTGTTTAGCTGGGCTCTCCTTTTGAGAGAATTTGATGAAGTATAGTTCAGGGATTCTCTCTTGAAGCTAGTGTCAGAATATTCTTTAGTTTGCAAATGTCACCTATTTCCTTTTTTTCTGTTACATAAAGAAGCAAAGTTTAAACAAAACAAAAACAAAGAAAAGCAAAATGGACTTACATTGTGCAGAGAAAATATGTTCCCTCCTCATTGCCAGCTACTATAAATTGGAATGTATTTATATGCATTTAAACACTTGAAATTGGCATATCTATTTGACTGTTCTCCTGAATTCTGATTACTGTGGATGACAGAAACTGTACATTCTGTATCGTAGATTCATAGATGAGTATACTGCAGGGGTCACCTAAGCAAACATATGCCCATCCACTCTCCTAGCTCTGTCTGTTCCTTCTCCATTCCTTTTTATATACTCCTTGACATTTTATAAAGTCAATTCAAAGAACATTCAACTCCCCAGTCACCCCACTCACCTACCTTGGCTTCAAATGACCTTGAAGAACTTAATGTCTTTCTCTGACCTTTTTACTATGCACATGACAGCATATATGTATCCTTGCATTTTAACATCCTGCTTTGTTTTCTTTTATAAAATGAAATCTATGTGCACATTGTTCTATGTCCTTATTCTTGCTTAAAAATGTGCAAAACCTAAATTCCTTTGTCAGTCAATAGGCACTTACAGAAAGACACTTTTTTCCTCCTACATTTAATCCACAGAAGAGGAGCAAGCCGGTTGGTTCCAGACCACATTACTCACTATCCAGCCACTGATGCTGACTGGCCCTAACTGTTGCATCTGACCTTTGCTGTTCCTTTTTATCTGTCTTCTCTATCTGCCTCCTTGATTATGTGTGTGTTTTAAATTTTTTTATTACTGTCTTGAAGTACTATAGATGGATTTCAATTCAATGTATCAGTTTATGAGTACAGTGCATCTTGATATTTATTATATATCATATATTTATTATAATTTGATATTTATCAGATTCTGAAATAACTAACAGATGTGTACATAACAAGTGCAATTACTGTACCAGGTTGAGGTTTTTGTTTTATTAAGACACCACCTTTTGCAGGATTATAGTGTTTACTTGGCTACATTTTAATTTTGCCATAAGTAAAAGAGAATTTACAGGGTTGGCTGCTTCTGTTTGATCAAAAAAATTTGTTCAGTGGGGTTTAGATTTAAATTTTTCAATTACAATTGAGAGGAAGCTCATTTACGTAAAATTCCACAGACTTAGCAGTATGTCTAAATTCTAGGAAAATACCTTTTCTTATGAAATCCACATTCTTTTTCTTACTAAAAGGGCTCTTTTTAATCTTAAATACTATGTAAGAGTTATCTGATTTAAAAAAAACTCACTAGTGTTTGTGATTGGATTGCAACATGATCCAAAGAAAAGAAGGAAGAAAATGACAGAGAAGAAAAGTGTATATTTATCATATAGCCTGCAAAAAGGATTGAGCTCTTTTTACATGAATGTGGCCTCTGAAAATAGACTGTGTTTTTGTGGACTGTTTAAATACTGTTGTCCTCCCTAGAGCGTCTAATTAGACTCTGGGTTAGATAACACATGCTAATGCGCTAGGTTGTTATTCTAAAGCTCTTCTTGTTTCTCCCAGGCTTGTTGTATCTATAGCTTCTAATTTTGTTGTTCTTTGTAGGGGGAAAAAAGAACTTTATTTATTTATTTTTAATAAGCTTTTTATTGTGAAAATACTGTACAGAGGGGTTACAGTTACATGAGCAAGGTAATGAGTACATTTCTTATCAAGAATTGCTGCCTCCTCCTTTGTTTTTCCCCTACCATTCCTTCCCTCCCACCTCCACAACTACACTCCCACTCCCCCCACCCCCCGAAAAAAAGAACTTTAGGAGGAAAAGACCCTATTTTACTAAGAACATGGCTGGCTGCCCCGGGTCCTTAGAGCTCAGTGGCTTCATCATTTACTGTATTAGTTAGTGAGGCAGTGTGTCCTGGTGAGAATGTATAGAGATGGCTTCTCACCCTGTGTCATCAAGGAAAAGAGAGAGATCGGAAGGGGCTAGGGACATGATATCTTCAAAGACCCACTCTCAGTAACCTACTATCTCCAGCTTCGTTCCCCCTCCTAAAGTTTCCAGAACCTCCCACAATAATGGTGACAGCCGGGAATGAAGTGTTCTTGTAGGGGACATTTCATATGGAAACCATCATAGTTACCCTAGCCACAAGTCAGTTTTAGAGTCTGTTTTACAAAATTTTTAAATATTGATTGAAAAGGTAGATGTGGCAGATAGAATTTTGAAAGCAAAAAGAATGTAGCCAGGTGTTGGTGGCTCATACCTGTTATCCTAACTACTCAGAAGGCTGAAATCTGAGTGTCATGGTTCAAAGCCAGCCCAAGCAGGAAAGTCTGTGAACCTCTCCAGTTAACCACCAAAAAAAAAAAAAAAATTAGAAGTAGAGCTGTGGTTGAAGTGTTAGTGTTTCAGCCTTGAGAGAAAAAGCTCAGGGACAGTACCTAAGGCCATGAGTTCGAACCTCAACACCAGCACATGCACACACATGCACACACACACACACAAACGCACACAATTTTTTGTGCTTTTCCAAATAGAGACATAGGAACTTCTAAGTCAAACTCTTATGTAACCTTTGGAAAGATATTTTCTGGGAAAGAGTAAAAGTGCAAGATTGCAAGTTTAGCACATTATGTTTAAAATATGTGTGAGGGTGTATATTTGTGTATATGTAATATTGATATACATACATGTAACATATATATTGAGATCCCATGAGTCAAAAAGCCAGGAATGTGTGTATCTGTGATCCCAGCTACATAGGTAGGAAGACCATGGTCTGAAGCCAGTCCAGGCAAAAATGCAAGTTACAACCTGGTAAATAACTAAAGCAGAAAAGACCTGGGCATGTTTCTCAAATTGTAGAGTACCTGCTGAGCAAGCAAAAGACTCTGAACTCAAGCCCTAGTACCGCCAAAACAAAACCTCTGGCTTTATCCTGAAAGCCATGGACCTTCAGACCTTTCTATTCCAAAGATAATATGATCAAGTTCCTTGTTGAAAGAGCACCTATCCTAATTGCTGGTGGTGTATGTATAGTAACAGGAGCTCGGAGATGGGAGGTTGTTTCTAAGGTGCTTCATCAGTGATTTGTTTACAGGATATTGTTTACTTATAGGTTATTATTAACCCTATACATAGTTACCAAACATGGCAGTCTGCATTTATTAAGTCATGTAATGTTTGGAGGGTAAGGAATCTTGGAGAAGCTGAGCTGGGTGATTCTGGCTCAAAGTGTCCTATAAGTCACAATCAAGACATTGGCTTAGGCTATAGTCATCTAAAGTCTCCACTGGGCCTGAAGATGGCTCACTTGTGTGGCTGGTGGGGGAAGGAGGACTCAGTTCCTAGCCATCCACCCCACCTGTCCCTAGGGCTGCTTACATATTATTAGAACATGGCAGTAAATGATCCACGAGAGCAAGGTGGAAGCTATCATTGTCTTCTTAAAGCTGTCACTTCTGCGCTTTCTGCTTGGTTACACAAAGTAGAACCAAAGCCTATTTATTATGGGAGGTGAGAATTACTGAGAGCCATCTTGGAGGCCAGTAGTTGTCCTAATGGGGAGAGAAAGGTGGTCAGATATGAGGTGCCCAGAAAAAAGACCCTATCAAAATGTATGCATATCTTATAACACATCTGAATAGATACTCTCCTCTGTCCATTGGTTTCTGGTATTCCGTTAGTCTGGTATTTTCAAACCAGTCCATACAACAAAACAGAACAATCCAGTTATAACCCATTGTTAGACTCTGCAGTGTTTTAGCCATGTTGTAAAATAGCAATTCACTTGGCTTCACCTGATTGATCTGTGATTATAGTAAGTGACAGGGTGATATAAACCATGTGTTTCTCAATAATTTAAGTAACATTCTCCTGAGCAGGTAGGAGGGATGAGGAACACACTTTTGTTACATTCATATTTTAGAGAATACCTATTTTGCTTCTTAGTTGTCTAATGGTTTAGTTGTTCAAACAGACTTAATTTATCTCTTGCCAAGCCATGCCCAATGAGTTGTCATTCCTAGAGCTGCTTCGTGGGAATACGCTTCAAGAACAAGCAATACTTCTGGCCCTGGAACTTTTCCTCTCAGCTCAATCATCAAAGCACAAAGCCAACTGGTATCTTTCAGCTATTGTAGCAGAATGATCTGTCAGATGGGAGAATTCATTTAACAGAGTGTAGGTGGCAATCAGTCTATTTAATTAGGGGAGTTGCTTTCATTCTCTGCTGATTTCCTCGCTTTCTTTTGTCTTAATCAAATGAAAGAAACCAAAGTGAAAATCATTGGAGAGAGGGAGGGAGAGAGAGAAAGAGAGAGAGCAAGCAAGGAAGGAAGGAAGACAAGCAGATAGAAGAAGGAGAAGGAAGGAAGGAAGGAAGGAAGGAAGGAAGGAAGGAAAGAAGGAAGGAAGGAAGGAAGGAAGGAAGGAAGGAAGGAAGGAAGGAAGTAGACAGGCCTTTCATTCCCAACTCAGGCATCCAGAACAAATTAACTTTTAATGCCAAACGTGCTTTGTCAGTTTTGAAAAAAATAAATGTCCTTTACTGTTTTGACTCAAGTCTTTACAACTGGTTCCTACTCACTGATGACACGCTGGCAGGATAAATAGTGTAGCTCTTAAAAGGAAACCATGAAGAGCAGAGAGCCCTTGGCACAGAACCAAACAGGGTTGTCTCTGAGGTCCTTTGGATTACTGTCTGTAGGGGTGAGCCTACTAATAGTTCCCCAAGATCATGAAACTCTCAACATCCTAAGTCTTGTGTGTTTATGTTGGCCTTCAGTGACAGCCAGTGATGAAGAGGAGGGCGCAGTTCTCTTTGACAGCACAGCCAAGGCAGCAACAGATCCCTTTGACACGTCTTCTGGATCTGTGCAGCTCATTGCCATCAAACCCGCAGCCCTGCCTACGGTGCACCCTGCCTCAGACAGGAGCCAAGAATCCTCGTCTGTCCTCAACGGTGAGGTGAGCACCCGTGACCCCATGTGGGGCAGGCCAGTGGTCTTCAGGGACTGGATTCATACCTTTCAGCATGCAGGTGAAATCTGTGTTCAGTTGTCTCAGGCTGCTAATGTTACTGTAACCCCTGCATGTACCAGACCTTAGTGAGATGACTCAGGAGACAAGTCACACACACACTCAAAACAGCCCTCTGCTTTTCTACATCTTGCTCCCTAACACTTCTACCGTCATGGTGATGGGAAGGATGTGAATTGAGAGGGAAGTGGGTAGGATGTGACCCATTACAGGCTTTGAAATGACAGTGTTTTCCTTTGAGCAAGTCTGGAACAATCCATTAGCTGCTTTTGGAAAGATATCAATATATAGCATGATGTTTATCAACTTTTCTAGGAATCCAAAGAGTCTATAACACACAGTGATTGCGATCTTATCAAGGAAAATTAGGTGGTGATAATAGATAGATGCTTATATAACAGATGTTTGAGAAATGCATGAAAGGGAGAAAGAGATCTCAGAGGGACAAGAAGGAAGTCAGGGAAGAATTGTATGCTATCCCTCCCTCTTCTTCAGCTGAATGGCTAAAATATGTATGCACCTTTAAGAATCTGCGTATAGGACGTTTAATATAACTGTGAACATTTCCCTTACATGTATGTACAGGTGCATACACACACTCCACACACACACACACACACACACACACACACGTTTTTCTCCGGGGCTAAGCTGCCAGGCTGGTTATTCAGTTTACTTATTTATTCCTTGCTACGATTACCTAAAACAGGTAGAAAACTTCCAAAGTTTTGTTGTTGTTGTTGTTTGTTGCTGTTGTTGTTTTTCTGGCCCTGGGGCTTGAATACTGGGCCTGGGTTTTGTCCCTGAGCTTCTGTTTTTTGCTCAAGTCTAGTGCTTACCACTTGAGCCATAGCACCACTTCTAGTTTTTGAGTAGCATATTGGAGATAAGAGTCTCACAGACTTTCCTGCCTGGGCTGGCTTTGAACTATGATCCTCAGATCCCAACCTCCTGAGTAGCTAGGATTATAGGCATGAGCCACCGGCACCTGGCCAAAGTTTTAAAGTTTCTTTCCCATAACACCTCCAACAACATGTCACAGCCCTGTACAACTAGGCATCATATATACTATCATTTTGCATATTTATCCAAGTGTTACACAAACCTGTTCCAGGAAGTATCTGGTTTTCTAGGCAAAAAGACTGAGCTAGCAGCCTAAAGAGGTGACAAATTGAACTGTAACAACTTCAAAATGTAACTGAAAATACATTCAAGGAGCACTTATATTCCAACTTCTTCATATTAGAAAAACTAAAGCAGAGGGGTCTGCTGGCTTATTCAAGGTTATACTGAAGGTGATTTGTGGTACCCTATTCAGTGTTCTTGCCCTCTCTTTAACACTCATTCAAGCTCATTGGTGAACAATAGAATTGCACTTAGACATTGTGGCCTCTCACACCATGGGAGCATGCTGCCAGAGTTTGTATCCCAGTTCCTCCATTACGGTCTGTGTGACTCATTAAGAGATTAATTGACTCCTCTGTGCCTCAGCATTTTCATCTGCAATAAATGGGTAGCTGTGAGAATCAATATATGTAAAGACTATAAAACAATGGCTAATACACAGGAGCTGTTTTACTATCACCAATTAGTCTGCAGGAATAGTCAGAACCAATCACATATTGGGTGCCAGTGGCTCACGCCTGTAATCCCAGCTGTTTGGGAGGCTGAGAGCTGAGGATCCAAGTTCAAAGCCAGCCTGGGCAGAAAAGTCCCCAAGATTCTTATATCCAATTAACCACCAAAATGTCAGACATGGAGCTGTGGCTCAAGTGGTAGAGTATCAGCCTTGAGTGAAACAGCTAAAGGGGAGTACTTTGGCCCTGAATTCAAGCCCCAGGAACACACACACACACGCACACACACACACACACACACACACACACACACACACACACACACACACACGCTACTGCTTCTTTCCTGGGGTGTGATTTTGCCACCAAATATTCAAGCCTCTGAAGTTAGCACAATGTGCTGATAGCTGCTATAGATTGGGACTTTCTCCCTAGTCCTGAGCTTACATAGTGATCACCATGCCTGGATCCCTTTGTCCAGCTTAATGATATGAGCATCATAGACTCAAAATCTGGGACAGATTCAATTTCCTGTTCCCTTTTTCTCCCAGGCTCTTCACCCTGTCACAGAAAGAGAACAGTTGAGCCTTTTTCCTTGTTCAGAAATGATCCTTGCTACATTTTGGGCAATAAGAGGAAAGGACCCTACCCACATCTCAGTTAGAAGAGAACCGGCACTGTTCTCTGTAATTTACTGCCTTGTATAGATTGATACAGATTGCTTTGCAATTTTCTCTCTTCTTCTCTGATGGGTGGCTGGTTTAATTTTTTTTTAAGCCTAACCCTGATGCCATGAATTTCCCTTTTATGAATTACAGGAAATTCTTTTCAAGATGATTTTAAAGAAGACATAGTAACAACATGCAAAGTTCAGAAATGTGGGCATAACATCGTTATCACTTACTAGGTAGTAAACATGGCCATTTGCTTGTTTCCCAGACCCAGAATACATTATTAGCATGTATCTTCCTGAAAGGCCAAAGCTTCAGAACTCTCTCTTTCTCTCCCACACCCCTCTCTTTCTCTCAAAGTCATGCTCTCTCAGCTGCAGATGACTTGCGTGAAAGGTGTCTGGAGCAGAACATTTGTTTACCTTCTTGCCCCATCCATTCCTCCTGCTTCAAAGGACTTGTCTCATTTAACTAGGCCGTAGCTACATAGCCAGAGACGTCACAGGTCCCTTGGGGCTCGTACTAGACTCATGGCATCAAGAACTAGCTAGGCTTCCAGGCCAAAGATCACCACAAAGGTGTATGCAGAATTACAGCCATTCCCACAAAGCTGGAAGTGTGGTGTCAGACCCAGGCCAGAGCAGTCTTGAGAGAAGAGGATGAGAGATCTCCCCACAAACCCCCACATTGTGAGCTTAGGTTTGAAGGGGACACAGGTGGGTCTGCAGGCTCAGAAGCCCGGAAGTGACACCTAGGGTGGCTTTTTAAGAGTCCTGGCCTTCTAGTGAAAGCCCCCACTGGTCACCATGCTGGGTTGGATGTGGGCCTGAGGCTGTCTCTCTTTCCAGGTAAACAAAGCCCTGAAGCAGAAGTCGGACATCGAGCACTATCGGAACAAGTTGCGTCTCAAAGCCAAGAGGAAAGGGTATTATGACTTCCCAGCTGTGGAGACAAATAAAGGCCTGACGGAAAGAAAAAAGATGTATGAAAAAGCCCCAAAGGAAATGGAACATGTTTTGGAACCAGACCCGGAACTGTGTGCTCCATTCCCTGAGGCTAAAAACAGGTATGGGCTCTATAGATTTGGGGAGGCGGGGAGTGTGAGGAGGCCAGTACTGGGACTTGAACTCAGGGCCTGGGCAACATCCCTTAGTTTTGTTTTGTTTTTTTTCAAGGCTGGTGCCATACCACTTGAGCACTTCTACTTCTGGCTCTTTGGAGGTTAATTGGAGATAAGAGTCTTACAGATTTTCATGCCTGCACTAGCTTCAAGCCAAAGTCCTCTGATCTCAGTCTTTTGAATAGTTAGGACTACAAATGTGAGGCACCTGTGCCTGGCTAATCTATGGGATTTTTTTTTTCCAGTCCTGAGGCTTGAGCTCAGGACCTGGGTGCTGTCCCTGAGCTTCTTTTGCTCAAGGCTAGGACTCTACCACTTGAGCCACAGTGCCACTTTCAGCTTTTTCTGTTTATGTGGTACTGAGGAGTGGAACTAAGGGCTTCATGCATGCTAGGCAAGCACTCTACCACTAAGCCACATTCCCAGCCTGGTCTATGGGATTTTTTTTAGAGCAATGTATCATGGGTGGGATGAGGCAGAGGACAGCTCAGGCCAGCATGGTCCCCTGGTCTGATGCTTCAGGATTATGATGTTTGCAGGCTGTTGCTCCAGGCCCTGCTGGTCTGCACAAAGCAGGTGCTCTGTAATAAATCTAGAAGAGAACAAAATTGAAGCCATTAAAAAATAATACTGGGCAGGCAAACAACCATAATTGTCCTTTAGCTTAATGATATTTTCAACCCAGTAGTTATTGCAGAGCTGGATAAAGATATAGTCTTTAGTCATTTATCTTTAGTCATCTACCTAGTTATACAACTTCCAGACCAGGGGACATTGTATGTTTCAATTATGTTCCTGATTCTTACATAAGAAAAGCTAATTTCATGCCTCGTGTGTACGTATTACACGGCTGCTCAGCACTATAGGCCGGTTTGTCTGGTTCATTCACAGATTTCTTCAGTTATTTGACATTTATTGTCACCTGCTATGATTTAGGCACCCATCAAGATGCTGCACACAGCCAGGCACCAGGGGCTCACACCTATAACCCTAGCTACTCAGAGAGACTGAGATCTAAAAATCACAGTTGAAGCTAGCCCAGGCAGACAAATCTTAGAGACTCTTATCTCCAATTAACTACGCCAAAAAAAAGTTCTAGGCACTAGTGGCTCATGTCTGTAAGCCTAGCTACTTTGGAGGCTGAGATCTGAGGATCTTGGATCAAAGCCAGACTGGGTAGGAAAGTCCATGAGACTCTCATCTTCCAATTAACTGCCAAAAAGCTGGAAGCAGAGCTGTGGCTGAAATGGTAGAATGCTAGCCAGCCTTGAGCAAAAAGAGCCTAGGAACAGTGCCCAGGACCTGAGTTCAAACGCCAGGACCAATATCAAACTAAAACAAAACAAAGCAAAAACCGGAAGTACTGCCTTTGAGTACAAATAAACTAAGAAGGAGCATGAGGCCCTGAGTTCAAGCCCCAATGCATACACACTCACCCACATACACACACACACGCACACACACAACAGATGTTGCATACTACCACAGCTTTTTCTAATGCATTCCTTCAATTCCTTCAGTAGGTTATGGTACACACAACAACCTGATAGCTGCTGAGGTCTGATGTGAGAGAAAGATAATCACCCCAGAAGTATACACCACAAGTCTAAGGGGTGTTTAAAGTGGGAGCTGCTATAGCAGTGTAACAGGGAACTTGGCCTACTGAGGCCAGGCTACATGGTTTGAATTGGTTTCCATCTTGGTCCATTTTCTGTTCTTACAGCAAAATTCCTGAGACCAGATAAATTATAATGAACAGAAGTTAATTTTCTCACCATTCTGAAGGCTGGCACCAGCATCTGGCTGGGGTTTTCTTGCTTCATCATTCCATGATGGAAGGCAGATGAATGAAGAGAACCCCAGGGGGCTAGTTTAAAGTGGTATTAATGTCACCCATGAAGGTAGAGCCTTTAAGGCTCTATCACCACCCAAAGGTTCCGCTTCCTAACACTGCCAAAACACCAGGCTCCCAACCAAGTTGGAAAGTGGAGCTAAATCTTTTGAATTTCATCAACATTATTTATCTTCAATAAAGAGAGAAGTCTAAAACCAGGGCTTAATTTACCATACTCCTCATTTGACTTCACTGGTATGACAAACTAGTGACTAGAACCATACCCTCATGAGTTCACCATGCCTGTGTCACCATGTTAATGGCTAGAAGACAAAGGAGAAGCAAAGTGAGGGGTTTTATAGGAGGCTGGTGTCAACTTTAGCTTCACTGCTTTAGGGCGGGGGGGAGGTGGAGGGGAGTGTCTCTTATAGACTGATCTGAGCGTTATGATTTCTGTTGACATTAGGGGAAAAATGAGTCCAGTGTATACAGATCAGAAATGGTTGGCATGGGAACAGCTTGAGGAATAAATAATGACTTCAATTTCAGCATTTTATGACAAGAGAATGAATAAGACTTTTATGGGAGCTGTGCCTAAAGGGCCTAGCCTAGGTCCAGGTCAGATGCTCTTTGGTGACCTGCTGTCATACCTACAGCAACTGTCGTTGAAGAAATGATTGTTCCAAAAATACATTTTAAACAATTGTCCAGTTAGGAGAAAAAGATGGATAGTCACAAACTGGGTGAGCTAGGAAGAGGAATTAAGATTGGATTAGCAGCAATGGGGTGGAGAGAAAGAGTAAGAGACAAGAAACAGAACTCTAAGCTTGGAGGTGTTATTCTTGACACCCTGTCATTGACCCCAGAGAACACGCACTGTTTTAGCTGTTGTTGCACATTGGAGATACCTGTTAATTGCCATTCACAATACAACTCTCTAGAGACTCTGCTCTCCACCACCCAACCATGACAGGACAGGCAAAGAAATCCTTCACTAATGCTGAGGTAGCGTCAATCACCAGAACTTTTCCTTCACACCAAAGTGAAGTCAAATAAAGACAAAAGCGGAACTAAACGTTGACTCATCACTGAACCTTTTTACATCATTTTTTATAACTCTTTACTTCTAAAGTAAGAAAAGACCTCATTTTCATATTATAAACTCTTACTGAGATCCAAAGTACAATGTACCTGAGACAGATGCAAGCTGCAGACCCATGTATGGATGCACCCCCACTGCACCTGCTCCAGCGAGCACAGTCTGCTGTCTGCAAGCCTCTGTGACACCCACTTGAAGGCTTTTTCCCAGCATCCACTAGCCAGCCAGAAGTGTTAGGTCATTAAGGGTTTAGGCAGCATCCTCAGCTGAGGATGGGTGAGAATCTATGGATAAAAATCCATGGCATGGAACTCAGAGATACTGGCTCTGCTAGTGTAATAATTAACCACTTTCTAGTTTTGTATATAATACTCTGATATAGGGGCTTTTTGGACTCCAGAGAAACTCCATACCTCCCCTGCCCCTCAGGGCTATTTCCAGCCACAGAAAAAGACTCACAAATTCACCTTTTTTGGGGGGTGGGGTTGATTGTGGGGCTTGAACTCAGGGCCTGGGCACTGTCCCAGAGCTTTTTCACTCAAGGCTTGCACTCTACTACTTTGAGCCACAGCTCTACTTCCAGTTTTCTGGTGGTTAATTGGAGATAAGAGTCTCATGGACTGTTTCCTGACTTAGCTGGCTTTGAACCACAATCCTTAGATACCATCCTCCTGTGTAACTAGGATTACAGGTGTGAGCCACCAGCACCTGGTTACAGTGTCACATTTCATGTTCAAACCCACCCATCTAGAACATGTGCCTCAGCCTCGGCCACCTCTTTTAGGTGCTTTCTCGGGGCTCTCACTCTGGGCCATTATCCACATTTCTGAATCACCTCAGGTTCAAATAACAGACAGCAAAAGACAGCTTAAGCCTCAGGACTCTGTCCAGTTATTCAAATTAGCTCATCCCATGCCTACTTATCCTGCCCCACCATTGCTTCCTACATAAACAATAATGAAAGCTTTTGCCCACGTTTCTTCCTCATTCCCTCTATCTCTTAACTCATGTTAGTGCCTCCTTATATGGTACTGCCTATGGTTTGTCCTGTCCCCTACTCCTAAGATCCCTGGGTATAGCAAGCTATTTTTTTTCTATGGCAGCCATTCCTTGCCAGACCTGATAATAATTAAACCTAATTTTTCAAACAACCATATCCCATACTTGAGTAAGTTTGCACCCCAACTTACCCAAAGCATTAATATACTCCGTATCATATCTCTGTTGACTCCTTTCCATCTCTCTCTTATTCCGCTACCCCTATCCCAAAGCTCTTTGTAGAGCTTGTATCTGGGGCAATTTCCAGTCTAACAATTGCTCTAATGGAAGCCAAGCATGGTTTTCCTCTTCTCCTCCTCTGGGGCTCTAGGTGATCACTATGCAATCCCAGGGTCTTTTCTTAAAATCACTATCACACTCATCATTATCCAACCAGCAATGTTATCAGTGGTTAAAAACAACATCGAAAATGGGGCTCTGGTAGCTCATGCCTGTAATCCTAGCTATTCAAGAGGCTGAGATGTGAGAATCACATCACTTTCCTTCATCAGGAATGTCTGTGAAAGTCTCCAATTAACCACCAAAAAGCCAGAAGTGGAGCTATGGCTCAAGTGGTATCACTATCCTGAGCAAAAAGGCTTGTAGACAGACAAAAGCCTAAGTTCTGATTTCAAGCCCCAAGACCAGTACAAACAAAACAACAACAACAACACCCAACCTCTCAGAAATTTTGTGTGTTCCAAGATTTATTTTTTTAAAAATCTAGTAAAATACTTCATGGAACTTTATTTGATTAAAATAGGCAGTTACTCTACCTGAGAGCCCAACTTACCTCTAAAAAGACATTCATGTACCAGACATATGTGGGTGGCCTGGTAATTAGATCTAAGTTAAACAGTAGCTTTTAAGCCATTCATTGTAATGAAACAATAATTGTAATGTCTCTGAGGAAAAAAATAGTCTGGGCGACCCACTACTGTATAAGCTTGGTTCTTTTTTTTTTTCATTTTAAACAAGAAGTTTATTTAAACAACAAGATGCTTGACTTGAAGGGAAAATTATCTAGGATTCTTTTTTTTAAAAGAGTAATTTACCCCTACTTAAAGACAGATTGCCCTACATGTAACAGCTATGTACAAAAAAGTTATAAAATTGTCCTTGGTTTTACAATGATAAATGAAAACATTAAAATTCTCCAATCAAACAAGATATGCAAGGGTTTTTGTTGTTTTTTTCTTTTTGTTAAAACAGTGAGAGCGTGGGCTGGGAAGGTGGCTCAGTGGTAGAGTGCTTGCCTTGCATGCATGAGGCCCTGGGTTTGATTCCTCAGCACCACATAAGCAAAAAGAAAAAAGCCGGAGGTGGTACTTTGGCTCAAGTAGTAGAGCACTAGCCTTGAGCTGAAGAGCTGAGGGACAGCGCCCAGGCCCAGAGTTCAGGCTCCACGACTGGACCCAAAAACAAACAAACAAACAAAAAAAACCCAATGAGAGCAAAATAACTTACTGAAATATAAAGATAAAAGCTGAATGAGCATGCCACGAATGGAGAAGGTGGATATTTTCACAGGACAGTATTTTTCCCCATCCCATCTCCATTTGATGTCCATCAAAATATACCATTGGCCATTTAGTTTAAAAGAAAAGAAAAAGAAAAAAGAAAAGCAATATGCTTGTGCACATACACCAGTTACTTTATGTACAGTAAAGGAATGGAGCAGGGGAAAATGAAAGAATAGAGAAAACTATACTGTAGTAGTCAGGATGTAGTGGAACCAAATTGCAGTTTTCTAATTAAGAATGTATTCTTGGTCTATAAGAACAAAGTTCTGGAGCAAAGTAGTAGGTTCCCTTTTTTAGTAGACACCTCCTGTCTGCTGCTGGAACACATCAATTGTATTTCCATCCTCCATTTCCAACTGTGCAGGTGTGTCTGTGTCATTGATTGGCTGCCCATCAAATCGGAATCTGATCTGCCTCATTGACAAACCCTGTGGTTCACAATAGGCTTTCATTAGTTTACTAAGTGGTGTATGCCTCTTCATCTTAAACTGCACCACAGAACCATCCTGCACCGCCACCTTCAGATGAATATGATCGTTGTTCTCAGTCTTGACTCCTTCCTTGGGCTTTTCGTCGGCCATCGCGAGCACCGGAGTCTCCTCAGATGCCACTTCACAAAAGAGGTCCCCGGTCCGCGCGGCTGGAGGAGGTGGCAGCGGTGGACGAGGCAGAGGGCGCCTACACTGGGTCCTTGAAAGGGTTTACACCATCTCACTATGATATTGCTCATACTTACAAATTAAGCTACTGAAATGTCAGTGGCCAAGCCTCTTGCTTACTCTTCCACCACCCTTATTAGTAAATCTTTTCTAAATGGACTCATCTTGGGACAGACAGATGTGAAGTCTAATTTTTTTTTAATATTTGTAATTGGGTCAAGGATGGGAATTCTTTGGGGTCTGCCTTAAATAAAGAACAGACTCTCTCACAAGCTTGGCCCCTTCCCAATGGAAGTTTCCATCTGCAGATAACTGTGGGAGGGGCAGGACACAGTCCATAAATTAGGTGTAGGCTCCTTTCTTATCCAGGATTCCTTTGATTGCAAGCAACAGAAATCCAACCCAATCTGGTAAAATAAAAGGGAAAGTGTCACTGAGCATTATTCAAAACTCAAGACCTCAGCATTCTTAGATCCCAAAGGTTCATACAGTGTCTCCTGTACTTGTTCTTGCTTTCTGTTCACTCTCCCTGTCCCATTTGAAATCAAGTTCTCACCTCAGAGTAACAAATTAACTGCTGGCAAAGCCAGGCTTGCATCCCTACCTTAAAATGGCGGAGGGAGCGCCTCTCTTGCAGTTGCCTTAGCAAAAGCCATGAGACTCAGTCTCAGTGGACAATGCAGGTAATATGTTCACCTGCTAACCATTCACGTGACTATGGAGATGTGATGATTTGATTGGTCCAGACTGAATCAGTTGCCTCCAAGGGAGAAAAGGTAGCCTCCAACAAAGATCATGCTGCTCTTACCAAACGGTTATCACCACGACATGACAGATGCAGTCAGAATAGACAAATTCCTCATAGTAAAGGAGCAGGTCAAACAGTGTCTGCTTTATTCTCAAGACTACTTGCAAAGCTAATGCTTTGTCTTAGACTTCTAATGTCAGTTGACTATATTGCTGTAAGTAACTTTCTATGTGTTTTTGAAAAAAGTGTGTATATCTGCCAAGTTTTAAGTGTCCCATGGTGATTGGAAATAAATAATGCCACTTCTTCCCTCTCCAGCCTATGAACAGCTCAAATGTGACATAAAACAGGTGGTATTAGGGGAGTTCCCTGAAGATAAATGATCTGGAAATGCAAATTATCTACTGAGTCTCACTATTGGATGAAAGGGAGTATTTATCCCATTGTTACTGTGCAAGATCCTGTGAAAGTCACCTGTCCCTACTGGATCTCACTTCCTACTAATAAAAATGGCCACTGGAGGAAAAGAGAAGCATCTTTATGCTGCTGTTTCCTTGCCTCTCTGCAGAGGAATTCCTCCAGTGACAAATTAGCAATGAGGCAATGGTGACAAATATATAAACTTTCTAGTAGTGGTTGAGATGAGCTGGCTACTGTCTAGGCCTGACATGTGCTGTGTCCACCACATCAGTATGGGGCTGATGCCATTTGGGACTCAGCTCAACTGTTATCACACCAGGCTTTCCACGATCATCCTATCTGAAGTTCTCCATTCTAGTTCCCCTCTGGTGCAGCTCAGTGTTCTTCTTAATAGCACTTATTGTTCTCAGGTTATTATGTTGTCTCCCTCAGTAGTACATAACCTCTGGGAGAAATGGAGCTGTGGGTGGTGATCATCTTCTACAGTGCCTGGAACAAAATAGGCATTTGGTAAAGGACGGACAGATGGAGGGATGGATGGATGGACAGGCCTCAAGTTGCCTCTAGGTCTCTGCTTTTAAGCCTAGAAGAGAATCTGCTGTGATAATTATAGAAAATAAATCTATCAACAATCACAGTATTATGCAGCCCACTAGCCACAGGGTTTATTAACACTTTGGAGAATTCTGCACTTGAGATCAGAAAAATTAAAAAGGAAGGGAGTCTGCTGAGTCAACAGAGTCAGTGAAGGCGAGTTTGTTCCGCAGCGTTAGCTGTCTAGAGGGTCAAGGGAGAACCCCTGGCCTCGTCATCAGCAGAATTTTAGATGAGGCTGCACTGTTGCCATTGATTGTACTTACCTAGTTTCCATATGAACTTATAATTCAGCTGAATGGTTACAGTATCTGGGGGTTGGGAGGGGCCTTTATTCTCCTCTGTGTAGCCCCTGATGGCCAGGATACCTATCAACTTGGAGATCTGTGAGGCAGATCCAAACCCATCATTGGTTGCCTGTAGTTTTGGATCAGTGGAGAATTCCATCTGTCAGGGCATTTGCTGCATCATAACAGTTGTTGAATTTTTTTTCAGGCAACAGATGAAGAACTCTGTCTACAGAAGCCGGCAGTCTCTGAACAGCCCCAGTCCAGGAGAAACTGAGATGGACCTTCTGGTCACTCGGGAGCGACCCCGGCGTGGAATCCGCAACAGTGGCTATGACGTAAGTCTCTGGTGGGCTGGGGTGAACTCAAGCTTTAAAAGGGAACAGAACATCCCATGATGTTTCAGTTTATTTCGTGTTTGTGGAATTTTAATATACACTACAATATTTTCTACAGTGTTTTCTTTTTTCTTCCCTCTTTTGCAAAGTAAGACTACTTAGAATGTGTCAGGGTAACAAATCATTGCTAAAAGGATCATGATTTAACTACTGCAAATAGTACATGACTGACCATAAACACAGTGAAAATTCTAAGTAGCCTTCATTCCTCATCCTCTGTCCTTAGAAATGCGTTAAGAACCACAGAAATGATGTAGAATTCTTTTGAGCATGGGCTTCTCTTGATCCATAGCAGTTGAAAATCTGGACTTGTTTCTGATTTTATAACTCCTCGGTATGCCATGGAAACAATAAGATGTTCAACAGAGCAAGCTGATGATTTCACATGACGAGTCACATGCTCGTATTCAGTAATCTGTCCAAACCACACAAATTCTTATCCCAAGACTTCCCCGCTGAGGCTTCCTAGCTAGCCATCATCCAGGACTTGCAGTTTCAAAGGGTCTTCATAGACTCTTAGGCTTCTTGAGAGGACTTTCCATTCCCTTAAAATGTTCCTACAATTACAAATTGAATTTTTTTGTCATAGGAATTACAATTCAAATATGTCTGGAGAAACTTTTCTAATTTGAAAAGCTATACTTTGAAAATGACACAATTTCATAAATAGATCATGCTAATTTTAAGGCAAGATTATTTTTTCCCATTTGTATTGGTCATTGTTTGTTACAAAAGCTTAAAATGGGCTTCTTAAATGGTCTCATTAAAAGCAGGTATATTCTACTTAATCTGAAATGCTGATGATCTTCCTTATATTGAAATTTGATATTTGTATCGATGGTAATACCCATCTTTTTTTGTTCCTTTTTCTTTGTGAATAAGATGGTTAGATAGCTTTGACCATATCTTTTTTTATGTTAGGTTAAACTATCCTAACAGATAATTTTTCTCCTTTCTCATTTTCTTTTCTCATTTCAATTCATTCATTGACTTGATTAACCTAAGTTGTAAGTTTCTAATTAACCCCTACTCCCAAGGGTGAACATTCTTTCTGGATGCTCACTTACTTTGAAGAACTTGGGATATGAGCGGTTTTAGTTTATAGCATGATAAATATTTATAGATTGTTTTTGAGAGTCCAGGCATATAGTTAGGAGGACCTGAGTCAGAGATTTTCCTGAAATCTTAAAAAGACAACATTGCTGCAGACTCTGGAGGCTTACACCTGTAATCCTAACTACTCAGGCTGCTGAGATCTGAGGGCCACAGTTCAAAACCAGCCCAATCAGGAAAGTCCATGAGACTCTTGTTTTTTGTTTTATTTTGGGGTCTGGTCGTGGGGCCTGAACTCTGGGCCTGGGCACTGTCCCTCAGCTCTTCAGCTCAAGGCTAGCGCTCTATCACTTGAGCCACAGCGCCACTCCGGCTTTTTTCTTTTTGCTCATGTGGTGCTGAGGAATCGAACCCAGAGCCTCAGGCATGCAAGGCAAGCGCTCTACCACTGAGCCATCTTCCCAGCCCCAGTCCACGAGACTCTTATCTCCAATTAACCACCAGAAAACTGGAAGTGGCACTGTGGCTCAAAGTGATAGAGCACTAGTCTTGAGTGAAAAAGCTCAGGAACAGCACCTACGCCCTGAGTTCAAGCCCCACAATCGAAAAAAGAAAAAAAAAAGACAACATTGTGCATGTTCCTAGACGATGCTACTTGCATTGCTCACCTATAATCTCTGGAAGGACATGTGAACAAATTATGTAGTCTAATAAGAGAACGCATTCTTAAATACACACCTTCACAGTCATGTATAAATATTTTGAGTACAGGTTTAGGGAGATTCTCTTCACTGTAAGTTTTTTCAAAAATATGCATTGCTTTGAAAAGTGCATAGTATCTCAAAAACATACATGTAGGCTTCCTTAGAATCTAGGCATCGATTTTAGTAACTTAGATTGTGAGCTATAGAACATTGCTTATTTGTAGCTCCTCTTGTGTTTTTTATACTAATCAGATGGAAAATAGCTGAGCTTTACTGACATATGCTGCAGATGAAGCCTTTTTATGTGTCTCATTTAATTGAATTTGCATTCTTTCCAGTTGTGTTAATGCTCTTCTTATGCCCATTATTGCATGAATGAAGAAACTGAAGCAGAGTAGTTACACAGTGTGTTCAATACCAGAGCTCATTCCTCTTTATTTTTCAGCACTGGAGTTTGAACTCGGGAGCTCATCTTGCCACGCAGGTACTCTACCACTTGAGCTATACCTCCAGCTCTTTTAACTTTAGTAATTTTTAATATAGGGGGGTCTCACATTTTGCTCAGGTTGGCCTGGACTCTGATCCTCTCATTTATGTATCCCATGTACCTAGCTAGAATGACAGGTGTGTGTCATTACACCCAACCTTTTATTAGTTAGGATGAGAGCTCGAAAACTTTTTGCACCAGCTGACCCCAAACCTCAATCTTCCTAGTCTCAGCCTCCCAAGTATTCAGAATTATAGGCATGAGTCACCATGCACAGCACAGTCCTCTTTATTTTGTGCCAGCACTGGGGCTTGAACTTGAGTCCTGGGCACTGTTCATTAGCTTTTACACTTAAAACTGGTGCTCTACCACTTGAGCGACAGTTCCACTTCCAGCTTTTTGCTAGTTAGTTGGAGATAAGGATCTCATGGGCTTTCCTGCCCAGGTTGGGCTTAATCCTCTTAATCACAAGAATATGACTTTTATTAGTACATCCTCACCATACATCTGTTTGCATGTAATATGACATATATCATGTATTTCTGAATCTCCGAAGACATCAAGACATCAAATCTCAGAAGGATTCTTACAGGAGTAACTCACATAAGCAAAACATAGATCAGCAAAGAAAGTACAAAAAAGAAGCAAGTCATAGTTTTAAACAATGCCTTCATTTTCTGAGCTTTTTTGATTTCTCTAAAAATGTCAAGGCATCCCTGGCAAGAGAACCCATTAGCCCAGCAGTGAACCTGTCATTTGGTTGGAAATATGTCATTCTCCCTACTGGGTTTGGAGATTTCAAAAACTAGGCCAAAATATCTAGTCCTTTCTGCCAGGTTAGGAAAGCTTGACACTGCACAAACAAAACTCAGGAGATTGATTTAATTTTGAATTTATCAAAAGTTTGACTGGAGTCTCAAAGGAAAAGTCCCCACTTAAAAATAAATGAATAAATACATGAAGAAGCAGGCAAACCATGCCACACAGGCAAACTGTAGTCCCAGGATGGATGGCAGCCTGGCTTGTCTCAACATTTTCCCATTACAGCAAGAGATGTTCTACCTTCAGAAGAGAGACAACTCCAGGGGGTTGAGATCACTGTGTTTCACAGCAACAGTTCTCAGCCTCTTGGTCACTCTGTTAGCCAGGATATGCACACCAGTAACCATGGTCCAGTTGATAGTAATTTTCTAAGATTATATACCTTTGTTAAAAAGAATACATTTTGCCAGACACAAGTACTTACTCTTGTAATCCTCTCAGGAGGCTGAGATCAGAGGATAGTGATTTGAAGTCAGTCCAGGAATAAAATCAGAGAGATTCCTCCAATTAACCAGTAAAGTGCCAGAATGGAGGCGTGAACAGTAGCCATGAACAAGAAAGCTGATGAGAGAGAGCATAAGGCCCTGAGTTCAAGCCCTATTATACACACACACACACACACACACACACACACACACACACACAGGTGTGCGCGTGCACACATGAAGTATTATTTTCAAAAGATGACTCAACCAGACACTCAAAATGCCCAAGTTTACCACTGAAATTAATTGAATCCAATGCATGAAAACACATAGAGAAGCAAATGTCAGCCTAATATATAAAAACAAAAGTCTATTTGTAAATATCTTACTTAAAGTGTTATTTTCTGAATGGAAGTCAGGCAGAAAAGAATGACCAAAAAAAAGCTTTAACTAGGCAGAATAAAAATCCAAGTGGTTTTTTTCTCATATTTTCCTTAATATGTGCATGATGAAACAGCCATGCTTGTAAAGGACAAGAAATAATCAAACCATTCTCTAGAAATAAAAGTGCATCTCCTCAACCTGGATCTGTTTCCTGGACTTTTTTGTTGTTGCTATTGGTCCTGGGGCTTGAACTCAGGGCTTGGGTGCTGTCCTGAGCTTCTTTGCTCAAGGCTACCACTTTGAACCGCAGCTCTACTTCTGGTTTTCTGGTAGGTAATTGGAGATAAGTGTCTCATGGCCTTCCTGCCCAGGTAGCTTTGAACCATGTTCCTCAGATCTCAGCATCCTAAGTAGCTAGTATTATAGGCATGAGCCGCCAGTACTCAGCTATTCCTTTTTGTTTACTTGATGGAACCCAAGGCTTCATGCATGCTAGACAAGTCTTCTGCCTCTTAGCTATATCCCAGCCATAATCTATGTTGTGGAGTTTTAGAATCTATGAATAGAAGAAATGGAGTCACATATGAGCCTTGTCTGTATAGGCCAATGTGTGTCTTTGCCTATAGCCAATTGAAACATAGATTGTTTGAATTGTGACTTTGAAAGTTAATACTGACTTTAAGAAGTAGTCCACTGGTAAGCTAATACCTTTAAGTTTCTTCCCAGTATCTTATCTAAAGTTCTGCATATAAGTACAGGTGGGTTCTGGCTTCTGATATACCATGATTTCACTTGAGTTTTTTTTTTGGCTTATGAGAGCTTCTGATTTTGAGTTTGAACCTTTTGTACAATGCTATGCCACCAGCTCTCTTAGATGATGGTGGGCAGTGACAATGAACCACATCTCCTAGAGAGTGACACAGTTTCAGAGTACACCACCCATACCATAGTGTGCTGTGTCACCAACCATTTTGAATGTGGTTGCCTCTCATTATGTCTACAAAATACCCAGCTCTATGCAGACTTGAGATATGCAACCTTTCACTATCAAATATGCTTTGAATTAAGTGGTTTCACCCCACTGTAGGCTAATCTAAGTGTCTGAACATATTTAAGGTAGGCTGGTCTAAGCTACAATGCTTGGTAGGTCAGTTGTCTTAAATGCATTCATTTTATTATCAATTCATCATGGGTTTGTTGAGACAGAAGTTAGTCCAGAGGCACCTGTATTTGGTAAGCATTTCTGGCAGACCAACAGGCTCAACCCTTAAAAACTGAGCAGAGTTTAAAAATGTTCAGAAAGATGGTTGGTCCTCAGATGCATCTCAGAAAAGGCCACGTCATGGGGGGTGTGGAGAGAGTTAGGGAGGTGGGGAGGGAAGGGATGGTAGGGGAAAAACAAAGGAGGAGGTAACAATGCTCGATCGGAAATGTACTCATTAACTTACTCATGTAACTGTAACCCCTCTGTACAGTATTTTTACAATAAAAAACATATTTTCAAAAAGGCCAGGTCAGTCATCAGCTATCATTCCAAAGACATGCTTCAGGAAATGCTTTGAAATGGCATTAAAAGTCTGGCACTGGTAGCTCATGCCTAGAAGCCCAGTTACCCAGGAAGCTGAGATCTGAGAGTCACAATTCAAAGCCAGCCCTGAAAGAAAAATCTATGAGAGTCCTATCTCCAACTAAGCACTACAAAACCAGAGTAGAAGTGTGGCTTAAGTGTTAGAGGGTCCACCTTGAACCCAAAAATAAGCTAAGGGACAGTGCCCAAGACTTGAGTTCAAGCTCCTGAACTGGTACAAGAAAAAGAAGGAGGAGGAAGAAGAGGAAGAGGAGGCGGTGACTTACAATTAAAAACTCTAAATAAGTCTATGAAAAGGGGCAGCAGGGAAAGTCCAGATTTGGTGGGCAGGGGGAAGGTGGGGAGTGACAAAAAGTAACTGGGAGAAATCAGGTGTTTACAGTGATCAGAGAGCTAGAATTGTCCAGGAAAGATTCAGGCCCAGTGCCACAGGACTGGCCCACAGGACAGGATGCTGCTCCTGCTGCCCCATGCAGGAACAGAAACTTCTGTGGCTAACAAAACATGAGCAGAGTATGACTTTGGTCATAACACAGTCCAGCTCCCGGCAGCAGCCACCAACCCTGACTTATTTCCTCTGTCTGAACTGCACACGAGTCCATCAAATTGATAAAAATCGAAGGAAGTCTCTTATAAAGGCAGGAAATATACGTTAGCCATTCAGCTTTGATATTATAAAAATACACACTATAAAGAGGTTGCCCTTGGCCTATCAACTGTCTCCACACTGCAGGTGTCAGGTAAAAGTGAGGTGGGAGCAGAATTACCAGACAGGATAATACTGGGGAAGCAGTTGGAGAAAGGTGTGGAGAAAAATAGATACAAAAGGAAACATGCCCCATCTCCAGCCCCCTGCAGAATTGAAGGCTGGATGCAGTGCATTGGGTGGAATAGAGGTTATCTGTGCTGCTGGCTCTTCAGAGCAACCTTTGTTACAGGTGAGCTGCAGTGACTGGAAGTAGGCCATGGGATTGGAACCTTTGTTTTGGTGGATTCCACTTGCAAGGGCTATAATCTGAAGGGCCCCTGACTGCCTGTAATAGCTTGTCTCATATCTGGGGTCTTCTAGGTAAACTTGTAACTTTATTATAAGAAAATCTTTCTGGCCTACCCATTCCCTGGCAGAATAGAAAGTTTCTATTCTAGACTGTGGCAGATCGCATGTATGACCAGCACTCCATACTTCCAGAGGAGGATGCAATTAACTCGACACCACTAAGAAGCCAACGATCGGATTAGAAACTCTATCCTGTATTCTAGAAGTCCTTTGTGTGCTGCTTCTGGAACTCGGGCTCTTGTATGGACCCCACCATCATTGCCATCTTCACATCCCACCTAGAGTTTTTCAGTGTAGTCCCTCATTAATTTATCCTGCCTCTGCCAACTAATTTAAGCTGCTATACCCTAACTTGATATGTCATCTTTAGCTCAGTTATAATATATTGCATTTCAGCAGGGGCTTCTAATCCAGAAAATAGAAATCCAGGGAGAACCTGAAGCAAAAAGGATAAGGTGTTTGGTGATGAAATAGCCCTGTAGGTAAAGTCCTGATCTCACCAGACTTCTGAGAAAGATACTGAATAACCCTGTCAAACATGGCAAGTGGGGAGTAGCAGGTAGGACTTGGGTTGGCAGGTTTTAAAGGGAGCAGGAGTAGTTTCCCATTAGCTTAGTGACCTGGGTTGGAGGCAGGCTCCCCTGAAGTGTACAAATGAAGACACTCTTAGGGAGTCTCTGAACACCCCTTTCATTGTCTCTAATAAAGATCCATTGTGTGTAGCAGAATGGCTGCAGTCTGCATGCATGAATACCCATGCAAACTCAACAATGCAGTCCTTGAATGCAAAAGAAACAAGCACCATTGGGCTAAAAAAAAATGATAGCCTTCACAGGTATTCTGTTCATACTGTATACCGTACATTTCTTTTTCTGTGTTCTCTATCGAATTGTATCCATGAGTATACATAGATGGTTTAAGGGATCTTTAAGAGCCTAATTCTCCATGACTTTTCTCTTCTCCCTTATATGTGACTCTACTGTCCCCACCCAGAGAGGCTCTGGAGAGTGGGTTTTATTAGTCCCAGTGCACACTCCATGCCAATAGATTTGTGGAAGAGAAAGGTTGAGACACACTCCACATACTGTGGCAGTGATCTTGAATTGGAGGCAAAAGTCTGGCCAAAGGTTCTTTTCAGTCTGCCCCAGTCTAGTCGCCATTGCTCCCTGCAGCTTGGGAGTCACTGAAACACCCTTGCTGTAAATCCTCCAGTAGCTTTGCACAGCTTTGGGCCTGAGACTCAAAGCCTAAGCTGCTGGTGGCTCTGGACTTGGCCTCCCTGGCTGATCCAGGCATACTCTGACAGCTGATGTTCCTTTTTGTTTTTTTCTTTCAGTCGTAGGACTTGAACTCTGGGCCTGTCCCTCAGCTCTTCAGCTCAAGGCGAGTGCTCTACCACTTGAGCCACAGCGCCACTTCTGGTTTTTTGGTGGTTAATAGAAGATAAGAGTCTCATGGGACTTGCCTTGCATGCCAGAGGCCCTGGGTTCGATTCCTCAGCACCACATAAGCAAAAAGAAAAAAGCCGGAAGTGGCGCTGTGGCTCAAGAGGTAGAGCGCTAGCCTTGAGCTGAAGAGCTGAGGGACAGCACCCAGGCCCAGAGTTCAGGCCCCACGACCGGACCAAAAAAAAAAAAGAGTCTCATGGGCTTTCCTGCCCAGGCTGGCTTTGAACTGCCATCCTCAGACCTCAGCCTCCTGAGTAGCTAGGATGACAGGCATGAGCCACCTGTGCCTGACATGTTCCTTATTTTTTTAACCCACCCCTTGTCTTCAGCCCAAATGCCCCTCCCCAAACCTGCCATGTGCTTTTGTATCTCCCTGTCTTTGCACATGTTCATTGCTCTGTGAGGAGCAGCCCTTCCTACCTGCTTCATCTAGGGGGAAGACTTGGGACTGTGCAGATGTTTTGTATTGGGAGAGGGCATCCTGTACATTGTAGGATGTTTAATAGTTTCCCTACCCTCTCCTTTGCTGCAATAGTTCCTCCTAATGGTGACAACCAAAATTGTCTCTCCACATTGCCACATGTCCCCTTGGAGGAAAACCTGTGGATGTGGGCAATGCCTTCAGAACTTGATAGCATCTTTCCCAAGCTCCCATATCTAAGATTGGCTTAGATCCATGCTCTTGTTGTTCTAGTAACCCCTGACATCTTGCCCCATCAGAACTCTCACCCCAACACCTCAGCTGCTGCTTCTTGTTTGTATTATCTCCCTGTTCAACTTCTCAAGGGCAGAAATCATGTTTTATTCATCCCTGAAACCTAGCACTCAGAATAGAAACCAGCATATAGATGTCGTGTCTTTATTTGCAGAGCAAATGAACAAACAAATGTGCCAACCAACAGAAGTGGGTCCTCAGCTCAGACCTGAAAACTGAGATACCTTTATAGCTCTGAACCATATAAACATTTGATTTGTCTGGGCACTGGTAGCTCACACCTGTAATCCTAACTACTCAGGAGGCTAAGATCAAAGAATCAATGGTTGAAGCCAGCCCAGGCAGAAAAGTCCGATAGACTTGTACCTCTAATTAACCTGTAAAAAGTCAGAACTGGAAAGCTATGGTTCAGTATCAACACACACACACACACACACACACACACACACACACACACACACACACACACACACACACCAAAACATTTGATTTGACTGTCAGAGCTGTAAACAAATGTACAGGACTATTTGGAGTTCAGTCTAAATGATGGTTTTCAGTTAGGATGCATGACTAAAAGAAATAGAAAAAATAGATCAATCCAATCTGTCTTAGAATATCAAGGGAATGGCTTGTGTGGCCACAGTAAATTCAGGTAAGATTTGGTGGAATATAGTTCACTCCTCTGCATCAAATAGCCTTAAGCTCCTTATGCACTGGCTTCCATCATAGGTTGGCACTCTATGGTAAGAAATGGCTGCAGTTAGCCCCAGCCCTCACATCTACATGTGTATTGGCCAGCACAAGAGAGAATCTCTCTTTTCCTAACCATGAAGTGAGGTTTATGGGTTTTAACCTGTCAAATGTCAGACTCCATATCAATCAGTGCAGCAGCAGATAATACTGATTCACCCTAGATGGGCCTCACCATGAACTTGGCCTTAGTCATGCCTGGCTTTAGAACATCTGACTGAAACTTAGGGAAGGGAGAGAATTCTGGAGCCATCAAAGTACCCATTGCTAAGGAAGATTAGGATTGGACTTTTCCTTTTAAAGTACCGGGTTTGAACTCAGTGTGTCACATTTACTCTGCAGGTACTTACTCTACTGATAAGCCACACTGCTAGCTACCTTTTGTTTTTTACTTTTAAAAAAATACGTTTTTTATTGTAAAAATAGTGTACAGAGGGGTTACAGTTACATGAGTAAGGTAATGAGTACATTTCCTATTAAGCATTGTTACCTCCTCCTTCGTTTTTCCCCTACCATCCCTCCTTCCCCACCTCCCCAACTCCTCCCTCCCTCCCCCTACAAGCTGTAAAGTTGGTTTTCAACATAGTGTCTTGTACATCTCATTGTTACAATGGGTCAACCTGTATCCCTATTTAAGCATTTTTTCCCTTCCCCTTCCCAAATTAGAAAAGTGTATATACAAGATACAGGATACCGGAATCAATTACATTGAAAACAGGAATTATATCGTGGGGAGGAACATACCAAAGAAACAAAAAAAAAATCACATTGTACATTATAAGTACGTTAAAAACTATCCAGCTACTTTTTTTGTATTGGTGACTTTTTTTTTTGGGGGGGGGGGTCCGGTCTTGGGGCCTGAACTCTGGGCCTGGGCACTGTCCCTCAGCTCTTCAGCTTAAGGCTAGCGCTCTACCACTTGAGCCACAGCACCACTTCCGGCTTTTTTCTTTTTGCTTATGTGGTGCTGAGGAATCAAACCCAGGGCCTCATGCATGCAAGACAAGCGCTCTACCACTGAGCCAACTTCCCAGCCCTGTGTTTGGATTTTCTAAGAAATAAACACACTCCTCCCTGTCAGCCTCTGCCCTTTTATGTCAGCCTCTCCTCTTTGAGTAGTCCTCCCTGAATGGGAAGATCAGCCTGGTTTTGGAGTAATGACTGCTGTTTTCACTGTGGGATCAGAAAGTTCAAGCTAAGTTGGAAGTTTGTATTGGTGACTTTTATGTAGCTGTGAACACCATACCAGCTATAAACATCTTAAGATTTTATGTTGCACATGGTTTCAGAGGGTTCCATCCATGCCTTCTTGGCCCCATGCACTTGGGCAGAGCATCATGGCAGAAGGAGCATGTGGCAGAGGAGGCTCTTCATCTCATTGTGAACACAAAGCAGAGCCTAAGAGAGAAAGAGGGCAAGGAGAAGATACCCCAAGGGTCAGCCCCCAGTGACCTGCTGTCTCTAGCTAGGCCTCACATCCCGAAGTTCCCATAATCTCCCCCAGATAGCACCATCAGCTGGGACCCCAGGAATACCTTTTCCACTCACCTGAAACCCAAAAACAGTAGATCATCTTCATGTCTGCATATCCTTGAAGTGTTTACACTTTGTCCATTGAAAGGTAGTCAAAAATGTTGAAATTTCGCTGGTATTTTTTTTAATTTATCATTTGGATGCCTTTGGAGAAGGGAAGTCATCAAGGCATTATTTTATTCCCGCCACCCACCTTCCCACCCCCACTATCTTCCTCCTCCCCCGCCCCCCAGGTACTGAGAGGGATCATCTGACTATTGGTAGAAAAGCCTTTGGCCACTTTCTAAATGCGTATGTGGTTCCTCAGCAGCAGGCAGCACATACAATAGCCCGTGATGGCCAGATCAGGCTTACCTGGAGGGAGACGACATTGTTTTGTGTGGCCCAATAGACCCTGATCAGTGGAAAGAGAAATGGACACAGAGCCAGATCCATTTCATGGAGGCCAGATGGCCTAGACATTTTTCTTCTTGCTGGTAAATTACTTCCACCTGGTCTTTGGATCCTTGCCAGGAAGTTGCAGGATTTGTTCAGAATTTTTATTTCTTGTAGGATGCAGCTATCTGTTATCTTCAACACTGAAAAATCAGGGCATTCGGGAAGGTTCTAGAAAGGGGCTTCAAATTCTTGTACTCAGAAATGAGATTTGAGAAGGAAGCCCAGTGATGTTTTGTGTCCTGGAAAATGCGGCCTCATAAGACATCCACTCTAGGGGTCGAAACTCAAGAAATCCTAGAATGCATGGCCCTGAGAGCTGCTTAGTGCTTAGCTGTCTTCTTCAGCTGCATTCTAGAAACAACTAAGTCATTTTAGATGCACAGAAATGTCATTTCTGATGAAGACCTTGAAGCAGAAGTACGTTAAGCTCTTAAGACTAATTTCCACCCATCCATTCAATGAGTATGAATGTCCTATTATGTCACTCGGGGATGTAGCAGGACACAAAGCTGGTGGCCTGAGGGAGATTGTGCCACAGAAGAATCCACTTGAGGGCCTGCTCTCATAGATGAAGAATGAATATGTATACAGAGATACAAAAGAGAATGACAGCAACTCTCCTGGTCAGAGTAGACCTGTCCAAGAGGTAGCTTCTAAGAGACCTTGAAATGATGGAATCAAGCTTGCTGGCCCCTCAGGAGGAGAGAATTCTGGCAGAAAGAATCACAAGGAGAGAACTCTGAGGAAGATAACCATATAGGAAGCTCAGAGATTATCAAGGAGACCTGTGTAGCATGATTCCCCTCCTCAGTAAAAGATCTCATCCCTAACCACTTCCTTTCCAATCCATCAACAAGTCTTGTCAGTTTTTCCACAAAATATCTGTTAGGACTGGGAATGTAGCTCAGTGGTAAAGAGTTTGCCTTGTGTGCCCAAGGCTCAGATTCAATCCGTAGTACCACAAACCATAAAACAAAATGTCTTGAACTTACCCACCTCTTACCCATGACCACCTTAATCCAATCCCTTGCTATCTCTTCTTGGCTAAATTACTGCCAGAGTCTTCTAAAGAGCCTGCCATACATTCTAGTCATGTTCCTCTCCTGCTTAAAATTCTCCAGTTGTTTTCTCTTGTCCTTTGAGAACTGTCCAGCTTTCTTCCTGTGGCCTCTGAGACCCTCTGTAATCAGTTCTGTCTCTAACAACTGGGGCTTCAGCCATGAGAGCTCCATCTTAATTTGCTGTGCCCAGAATAAATGACTTCACAGAAATGTATTTTCTCATACTGCTTGAGAGCACACAGCCTAGATCAGGGTGCAGGGGAGGCCTTGGGTCTCAAAGGAAAGATTTCTCTTTGGTTTACAGATGGCTATCCTCTACATCCCCACAATATCATCCCTCTCTACATGTTTGTGACCAAATTTTGCCTTCATGGAAGGACATCTGTCACATTGGCTTAGGTTCCATTCTTTAGGTATCCTCAGCTAAGACTTTTGAGGGAGGGGTAATATGGAATTGGAACTCAGTGCCTTATACTCTCTAGGACATAGTGCTCTACTACTGAGCCATACCACCAGCCCTTTTTTGTGCTTGTTATTTTTGAGATAACCCACACTGGACTGTGATCCGCCTGTTTTAGGTTCTTATAGCTGAGATGATAGGCACACACCACCGTGCCCAGCTTCTTTCCATTGAGATGGGGTCTTACAGAAGAGTTTGGCCATGCAATCATCACAGGGAAACTTATTGGAAAAGTCCATAGGTAGGAAAGGCTTGGAATATTTGAGAGAGAAAACAAGAACTTTTATCAAATTAATTGTCTCCTCCAAAAGTCTAATCCCTAGATGTCAAGGGATGAGTGTATTTGGAGACAGAGTCTTTACAGAGATGGTTAATTAGAGCAGGCCCCAAACCAGAAATTAATTCTTGTTCTTTCAACCATCCAGTCTTATGCCCAGTTTAGCTAAGACACAGATCTCATGACTGAAGTCCCAGTGGTCAGAGACAGGACTGACCACACCCTCTCAAAAGCCACAGTAGGAAAGATGGACGGTTTTCCAAGGACTGCAGGAAACAATTGGAGAGTTTTAAGCAGGTGAGAAGTGAAATCAGACCTTCCAGTGTACAATTTGATGAACTTGGACAAATACACATATATATGCCCTTATAACTATCCACCCAGTCAAAATTTAGAAAGTTTTTTTTTTTTGTCGGTCGTGGGGCTTGAACTCTGGGCCTGGGCGCTGTCCCTCAGCTCTTCAGCTCAAAGCGAGCGCTCTACCACTTGAGCTACAGCGCCACTTCTGGTTTTCTGGTGGTTTATTGGAGATAGGAGTCTCACGGTCTTTCCTGCCCGGGCTGGCTTTGAACTGTGATTCTCAGATCTCAGCCTCCTGCGTAGCTAGGATTACAGGCGTGAGCCACCAGCGCCCGGCTTAGAAAGTTTTTTCACATTCCAAAACTTACTTCACTCTGTCTTTTTAACACTCTTTTCGCCTCCCATCAGCATGGTGATGGTTATACTCTGTTCCTCAACCTCTCCAGCATTTCCTCTGATTTGTCTTTTTAATTTTACCCATTCCACTGAGTGTAAAATTATATAGTTCTCAAATAAAATCGAGCGCATATCACTAACTACCTTTGTGTGTGTGTGTGTGTGTGTGTGTGTGTGCGCACGCGTGCACGTGCGTGTGCGTGTACATACGTGTGCCAGTACCGGGGCTTGAATTCAAGGCCTGTATGCTATCCCTTAGCTTTTTTGCTCAAATTTGGGTCTCTGCCACTTGAGCTACAGCTCCATTGCCAGCTTTTTCTTTCTGATGGTAGATTGGAGATAAGATCTCATAGACTTCCCTACCCTAGTTGAGATCCTCAGATCTCAGCCTTTTGAGTATCTAGGATTGGAGGCATGTGCTACCAGCACTAGCCCTAAATATCTTTTTAAGCCTTTGGCCTCATTTTGAAATTGAGTTGTTGCCTTTTTGTTATTCATTAATAGAATTATTTCTATTATCCTAGGTACAAAATGCCAAGGTTTGCTTTTAGACCATAGCTTATCTTTTCATTAGCTGTTTGATTAAACAAGTAAACTAATTGGATGCAGTCTTAGAACTACCACATATGCCCTGGGACTGGGCAATAATATTAAGCTTGGTTGGAATATTTTTCAGAAAAACTTTATGTTTTATGGTTCCCAGAGGGACATAATGTTCTTCAAATGAGTCCAAGAAACTGAAGTCACATGGTTCCTTAGCCATGATTGGCCCTTGTGGGCACGTGGGACTAGCTTTGTTCTTCTGAAAGCATTGTGGAAAGAATTACAGGTGCTTACCCTGCCCAGTGGGTACAGCAGAGCACAAGACCAGGGCCCATGTGTTCAGGGTAGACAAGTAAAGACTTCAATTTCACCTACTGTGGCCTTACTCCTGAGTTGTGATGAACTCTCAACCATGTCTGCATCCTCTGTACTGTAATTCTCCTAGAAATTCATCCTAAAGAGAAACCCACGCTTATAGGCAAAGTTTTCATCTCAAGGATACCTTCTCTGTCTTTGTGTAATAGTAATATTGTAGAAAACTACCTAAAATAGGGAACTATTATTGTCTGAAAATCCTATGTATTAGGAGAGTATCAAATTATTTAGTTATTTCCTATGAATGCGTATATTGACAGAGAACATCAGTTTATAATATGGTTAGATAAGAAAAGGTTTCAAAATATTTACGTATATACATATATGTAAATATATGCATGTATACATGTGTCCAGTTTTTAAAAAATAAATTTGCATATGCATATCCTACCAACATACAGACACACAGACACAGACACATACATACACATACACATATATATTTATATGTATATAAATCTTAAAACCCACATCCCTCTGCAAATTTGCCATCCTCATTACCTGTTTCCATCACAGAACAGATGTCAAAGAGAAACTAAGTGTCAAAGAGTAAGCCCTCCTTGGAAGGGAAGAAGCTGGCCTGGGCAAGTCATTGTTTTCTGTTAGGGCTCTGTGGGGGGGGGGGAGAAGGGGGGCTCTGTGTGTATGGGGGGTCTGTGTGTGTGTGTGTGTGTGTGTGTGTGTGTGTGTGTGTGTGTGTGTGTTAGGGGGAAGTATAAAACACTGGGGCAAGGGTAGAATGCTGGCAGTGCTCAAATACTCATACCATCCACCCTATTGTATATGCACAGAAAGGATCTGAAAGAAGCTGGGCTTGGTAGTATATATCTATAATTCCAGCAACAAGGAGGCTGAAGCAGGATCAGGAGTATGAAACCCCTGAGGCCAGCCTGGCCTACAGAGTAAGACCCTGTCTCAGGACCCCTCCTGCCACGCTCTCTTCCTTTCTTCTTGCTTTGTTGTCACCATAGATTTCTTGAGACAATGGCCAGAGTTCGTGAAACTGGCAGTGGACAGAAGGCAGGCATGGCCAACTGCTGAGCCAAAAGAGCTGTGATACTTGCAGGGCCCTGCCAGCCATGATCATAGCAGAAGAAAAACAAAACAAAACATGATCACATGGGTGCAAAGAAACATGTGCCTCACCTTTAGATCAAACAGGAAATAAAATAAGGTTGAAATGATGAATTGTCTACACAGTAATGAGAGAACGTCTTATTTTAAGACCTTTGGGATACAGCTAAAGCTGTTCTCAGAGAAAATTTATAAAAAGAACCAAGAATACTTTGAGAATCCAGCTTTTTTAAGAAAGGAATAAAATGAAATAAAGTAAGGTGAGTAGAGTATTAAGATGAAACCAGTATAAATTAAGAATAGTGAATGGGAAAAAAAATAAATTAAAAAATAAACTCCAATTCTCTGAGAAAAAAAAAAAAAAAACCTTCTAAAAGGACATCCATGAAGGTCATAGTATTAGCAGTAGTTATTTCTGGCAGCTGAATGGGAGAAGATTTTTCCTTTTTTTTTTCCAGTCGGTCATAGGACTTGAACTCTGGGCTTGGGCGCTGTCTCTGCGCTCTTCAGCTCAAGGCAAGTGCTCTATTGCTTGAGCCACAGCGCCACTTCTGGTTTTCTAGTGGTTTATTGGAGATAAGAATCTCAATGGACTTTCCTGCCTGGGCTGGCTTTGAACCTCGATCCTCAGATCTCAGCCTCCTGAATAGCTAGGATTACAGGCATGAGCCACTGGCACCCGGCCATCATTTTGGTTTTTATTTTTATTTTTCATTTTGCTTATCTCTGGATTTTTTTTACCTTGAACAGACATTCCTTGATTTGTTTTTTTTTAGAATTTTTACTGAAGTATATCTTGACTAATTTATAAAAATGGCATTAATATTAAGCCAAGTGCCAATGGCTCAAGCCTATAATCCTAGTTACTCAGGAGGCTGTGACCTGGAGAATCAAGAGTTGAAGCCAGCCCAGGCAGAAAATCTCCCAGATTTCATCTCTGATTAACCAGAAAAGTGCTGGACCAGAAGTATGATTGAAATAGTAAAGTGCCACACACACACACACACACACACACACACACGTTCCCTGGCACTTTTCAAGTGCTAAGTATGTGTTCTTCCAAATTAAAGAGGTTCAAATATACATTCTACTTTGTGCACTGATGGTTCATGCATATAATCCTAGCTAACCAGGAGGCTGAGATCTGAGGATTGCGATTGGAAGCCATTCCATGTGACTGGTATTTCCAATTAGCCACAAAAAGCTGGAAATGAAGCTGTGGCTCAAGTGGTAGAGTGCTAGCATTGAGCACAAAAACTTAGGGACAACTCCCAAGCCTAGAGTTCAAGCCCCAGGATTAGCAATATATATATATATATATATATATATATATATATATATATATATATATAT
This sequence comes from Dipodomys spectabilis, assembly GCF_019054845.1. Classification (NCBI taxonomy): domain Eukaryota; kingdom Metazoa; phylum Chordata; class Mammalia; order Rodentia; family Heteromyidae; genus Dipodomys; species Dipodomys spectabilis. The sequence continues at coordinate 5,422,421 of NW_024870822.1, read as the reverse complement.
ATACACACACATATATATGTATATATGTCTATATATATACATACACACATATATATGTGTGTATATATAGTCTTCTTTAAAATATTTATTATCTTTAAGTAGTTGTGTTTAAGAAGTTGCCATTCAACAAAGCAGTTTATGAATGCAATGCACTGTAACTAATGTCACCCCTCTTATCATTCTTCCCAGTCTCTTCCCCTTCCCCTCCCTTCAATTTTCTTAATTTTGTAGGATATGTATTGAATTTTATGACTGCATTCTGAGCCCTTCTTTAATTCATCTTCAGAAATATATTATTTACCCCCACCCAGATATGACCCAAGACATTGTACCTAAGCCAACCCTCAGTTAGTCTTGAGCAAAAGAAGCTCATGGACAGTGCCAACGTCCTGAGGTCCAGGTCCAGGACTGGCAAAAAAAAAGAATAAGGGGAAGGGGAAGGGGAGTGGGAAGGGGAAGGGGAAGAAGAAGAAGAAGGAGAAGGAGGAGGAGGAGCAGGAGGAGGAGGAGGAGCAAGAGGAAGAGGAAGAAGGAGAAGGAGAAGGAGAAGAAGAAAAAAGAAGAAGAAGAAGAAGAAGAAGAAGAAGAAGAAGAAGAAGAAGAAGAAGAAGAAGAAGAAGAGGAAGAGGAAGAAGAAGAAGAAGAAGAAGAAGAAGAAGAAGAAGAAGAAGAAGAAGAAGAAGAAAGAAGAAGAAGAGGAGGAGGAGGAGTCTGTTAAGCCTATGGCCACCACTCCTGTCCCCATAGGACTTGGGAACACACACTCAGGCATGACATAGGCTTCAGTTCTTGCCCATTATCCCAAGAGTAATGTTATGTTCTGTTGCATGATCTATTCTTGTTTGGGCTAATATAAAAGTAATTTTAGAATTGCTTATGTAGATCTAGACTTGACTTGAAGATTGGTAGAGAACCTTACTTTTGATCTTGAACAATATAAGCCAAGTTCAAGACTGAATGAAATGACAGGAAATGTCTAGTTTGTCCTGCTTTCAGGATTCTCCATTACTTTTCTAATAAGCATGTGTTAATACTCCCAGACCCCATTGAGAGCTAGTCTTGTTTCCCTATGTAAATATGAGATCCTGAATAACCAACTGAGAATGCTGGGCATCACTTGAGCAGTTGTGTAGAGGCTATGCTGGGACCTCATACCTCAGGACTCTCTTGTTAAAGACAGTCTTCCCATGGCAAATGGAAGCCCTGTGGGACAAGCAAGGGTTAACTTCTGCTGGAGTATCATGGGGTTGATGGCAGTGGAAATCTGGAGAAAATGTCTCCATTTCCCCACCAACCAAACCCACAAAGCCCCTCCCTCCACTTACTACATGGCCCCAGCCAGGGATGGGATGAGAGAATAGAGAACTGTCTTGAAAAAGTACACTTTTGCTCTGCCTGAGCCACAACTGTAAATTCACATGCTAATAGGTCCATAAATGTAGCTGAAAATGCCCTGGACATTTAAGAGTGGGAGAATCAGGGCTCAGCCTTCCCTCGCTTGTCAACCCCCGGGAATAACTTAGCATTAAGCATCCTTTATGTATGAGGAGTCTGGGATACAGGAGGACATGTGGGTAGCAGCCAGCATTGAGCAGGGGCGGGAGCTAGAGGATCCAGGCTCTGTCATGGCCTGCCTCTGGAACACTTTGCCTAAGTTACTTGACTTCTCTGGCCTCTACTTCCTCATCTGTTGCATGGGGCTTGAATTAACACCCCCCCCCCGCCCCCCCCCTCCCCCGGCTCTGACATTCAGTTCAGAGTATTTTCAGCATTATGAAGAAATTTGATTTCAGAGAATATATTTACCAACTGGATATTCCCAGGCAAAAATCTTACCAGGCCAATTTGCTGGCCTTCGGAACACACGTTTCCAAGAGTGTGATCACAAGGCTTTCCCTAAAGAGCCCTTAACAGCAGAAGAGCCCGATGTGCTACCAACACCTCTATCTCTGCAGGACTTGGAAACACACACCCAGGCATGATATTAGCATCAGTTCTTGCCCATCATCCCAAGAGTAATTTTATGTTCTCTTGAGTGATCTATTCTTGTTTGGGTTAATATAAAAGTAATTTTAAAATTGCTTACGGTAGATCTAGACTTGAAGATTCATCGAGAACCTTACTGTTGATCTTGAACGATATAAGCCAAGTTCAAGACTGAATGAAATGACAGGAAATGTCTAATTTCCTTGTCCTGCTTTCAGTATTCTCCATTTCTTTTCTAATAAGCATGTGTTAATACTAAAGAAAATTAAATACCTTTTAAAAATACAGACTATATCACAGTTCTGACCTTTGTGGGTAATATTTAGGGATGAGAGACCTTCTCTGTATGAATGGGTTCCCTGATGACATTTTCTTGCTGTGCTGTTATACATCTAAGTACTTTATGCATAGTAATTACAGGACAATATGTGCATTTAAATGAGGAAAACACAATAATAATGATTATGATGATGACAGTAACTGCTGTTGTTGTGTTTTTTAAACCCCTGAACCACTGCTCTAAATCTTTATATGTATATTTACTTAATCCTTATAAAACCCTTTGAGGCAGTATTAATCCTTGCTTTACTGATGACAAAATTGAAATACCATGAAGTTAAAGCAACTTTCCTAGTTAGAGTGTCATTTTTTTTTTTTTTTATGGATTTGGTTGTTGTTTTGCTGATCCTAGGGCTTGAACTCAGGTCTGGGAGCTGTCCCTGAGCTGCTTTTGCTCAAGACTAAGGTTTTACCATTTGTGCCACAGCTCCACTTCTGGATTTTTTGGCAGTTTACTAGATATAAGAATTTTATGGACTTCCCTGCCTGGGCTGGCTTTGAGATCCTCAGATCTCCTCCTCCTGAGTAGCTAGGATTACAGGAGTGAGCCACAGGGGCCTAGCTGGAATGTCTGTCTTTTAGCTCTGTGGCTCACCTTTCAGACCTGGCTCTTCAGTGATACCTGCTACAGGGCAGCCAGCCACATTCCCTGGATGGCCCCTTGTCTTCTGATTTTTACATTCTTGGGTCCTGATCTCTGTGAATGGCCTGTGTGGCAGAAAGGACACCCACAGGCGGGCATTCCCCACCACAGAGACAAAGCAAGCTCAGAACACCGAGCAGAGGCTTCTTAGGCAGGCAAGCATTCACCAGGGCAGAGCAGAAAGGCTAGCAGGCCAAGCAGCCTGCCTGGCCCAGCTCTTTACCCACCTAGGGACTCCAGTTGCTCCCTGAATGAAGGGGTCTGCAGGGGAAGGTAGGAGAATGTTCTAGAACAGTGGATCTGAACCTTGAGAAGGCTTCAGAATCCCCAGGAGTGCTAATTCAAGCACAGGTGTCTGGGGCCTGAAAGCAGAGCTTGAGGTGTATTCTGCCCTCTCTTGTATGTGAATTCTTGTAGATGCTAGGACGCAGATCCCAGCCTATCAATGATCCCCGTGAGTATTTTGGAGTCCATTACAGGCCACCTGATGGGACGGAATTTAATTAACAGATCCCTGCGCTTTGTTTGGTCCCACAGACCGAGCCGGAAATCATAGAAGAAACCAACGTGGACAGAGTGCACGAGCCCCGTGGCTACGGCCGCTCGCGGCAGGCGAAGGGCCACTCGGAGACCTCCACGCTGAGCTCGCAGCCCTCCATCGACGAGGTCCGGCAGCAGATGCATATGCTGCTGGAGGAGGCCTTCAGCCTGGCCTCAGCTGGCCACGCGGGCCAGGCCCGCCACCAGGAAGCCTACGGCTCTGCCCAGCACCTGCCCTACTCCGAGGTGGTGACCAGCGCCCCGGGGACCATGACAAGGCCCAGGGCCGGAGTGCAGTGGGTGCCCACCTACCGGCCCGAGATGTACCAGTACAGTCTCCCCCGGCCGGTAAGTCACTGGGCCTGCCGGCCTGCCTGCTGCCATCCACTCAGCCCTGCCTCGACCTAAAGCGGAGACTTCTAGCCCGTGCTGATGGCTCACACTGGTAATCCTAGCTACTCAGGAGGCTGAGGTCTGAGGATCTCGGTTCAAAGCCAGCCCAGGCAGGAAAGTCTATGCAATTCTTCTCTACACTAAAACTACTGAAGAAGTGGAGCTGTAGCTCAAAGTAGCACTAACTTTGAGGGAGAAAGCTCAGGGACAGAGCCCAGACCCTGAGTTCAAGCCCCATGTCCACTAACAACAACAAAAGAGTGTGAGGTCTTGAGGTCAAGCCTCACTACCAGCACACATTCATGCGTGTGTGCGCACGCGTGCGCACACACACACACACACACACACACACAGCAGAGACTTCTAGTGATAGCCCCCTTTTATTCTGTGGGCCAACCTCACAGTGTTCCCATGCATAACCGTAAAGCATTTTGGAGTGGATTTGCTTTGTGCTATTTCCCTCTATAAAGGGCTGGCTGCTGGCCTTATTCCTCATTCACTGGCAGGTTCCTATACTTTCAGATGTGAGACCCTATTGAAGTGTCAAAGGGATCAGAACTCCAAGTGTGAATGAGGCTGTGCACCCTAGCTGATGGCTAAGAGCATCTGCTTTGAGTCTGGGAACCCAGCTCTACCATTTACTAGCTCTAGACCTTGCAGGTGTTAGTTAAATTCTCTACTGGTAAAGACACACACACACACATATATATATATAAAGTGTGTGTGTGTGTGTGTGTATATATATATATATATATATATATATATATATATATATATATATAATAACTGACTTGGTAGTTAGTAGAATCATTGTAGTGCGAGGCACTACTGAGTATTGTGCTGGCCAGGTAGAGAAATTGTGCTCCCTGAAATCTGTTCAAGGCACATAGACTGGAAGCTGCACAGTTGGGACCTAACACCTGGCAGTCTTGCTTCACACCCTGTGTTCTTTAACAGTATGGTACATTGCCTCTCCTTCCATATGGTTTATTTTGTTTTCAATAGACTATTTGAGGATGCTGGTGCCCCACCTCTAAAGTCCACACTGCATTGGTGCTCAGTGCTAAGCTGCTGTCACCCTGTAGAAGTAGCTATCCAGCCAGGGGATGGGGGACAGTCTCCTTTCCACCTCTCCCTCTCCCACAGCCTCTCCTTCCGTTGCTCCCTCTCTTCTTGGCCCTCCTCTCCCTCTGTTGGAAGCCCACCCTAGAATTTTGAGTCATGCCTCCGGCTTGGCTCCTCCCTCTTTGTGAATTTCTGTTTCTCTCCCTACTTCCCCTCCCTGTACAACTCCTGGGTGAATACACTTATTTCAGACTGGGCTCTGGGGCAGGGACAGTCGCTGAGGGTTTAGAATTTCTCTTTTGCCCCTCTGCCCAGAAGAAGGGGGCATTGGTCAGATCCCAGGAATCGGACTTAATCTGACTAAAATCTCAACTGACTTATTATTACAAGGGCTAACTTAGCCACTTGGTGACCAGGAGGCCAGAACACCTGCTGTCTAGGCAATATGCTCTTAGTAACTGGGGAAGGAGAGCACCATGGGGAGATCTGGCTATCTGAAATTCATCTTGCCAGTCTGATTTGCAGTCTTAAGAGTACAAATATGCTGGGTGCCTGTGGCTCACGCCTGTAATCCTAGCTACTCAGGAGGCTGAGATCTGAGGTTCACGGTTCAAAGCCAGCCCGGGAAGGAAAGTCCGTGAGATTCTTATCTCCAATAAACCACTCAGAAAACCAGAAGTGGTGCAGTGGCTTAAGTGGTAGAGCACTAGCATTGAGCTGAATTGCTGAGGGACAGCGTTCAGGCCCAGAGTTCAAGCCCCACAACCAACAAAAGCAAAAAAAAAAAAAAAAAGAGTGGATAATAAAGGAAATAGTGTCCATATAAGACATACTTTTTGATACCCATTTTCTTTTTTTGTTTATTTTTTGTTGTTTTTTATTGTAAAAATACTGCACAGAGGGATTGCAGGTACACGAGTAAGGTGATGAATACATTGCCTATTGTTGACTCCCATTTTCTGAAATGTGAGTAGAATGTTTTTAAAAATACTTTATAATATTTTTACTTTATGGTAAAGTATACATAACATAATATTTACCATTTGTTTTCACTGAAGGCTGATGCTCTTCCACTTGAGCCATACCTCCAGTTCCACCTTCTAACCATTTTACATATAATAAATACATGAATAGATTAAGCACATTAAATACATTAAACGTGTTAAATACATGCACACCATTATGTAGCTATCGCCACAACTCTGTCTTGCAAACTGGTACTCTGTATCATTAAAATACCACTCTGTCTCACCTCCCTATAGCCTTGACAATCACATTCTATATTCTCCCTATGAATATGACTAAGAATTCCATCTAAATGGAATCATAGAATATTTGTCTTTTATTACTGCTGTATTGCACTTAGCATGACTTCCTCAGGTTTCATCCATGTGACCTGCATCACAACTTCCTTCTTTTTTAAGGCTGAGTACTATTCCCATCATTTGTTTTTTGGGGTATGGGAAGGGGTTTGTTTGTTTGCTTGTTTATTTTTTGGTCAGTTTGTTGAATTCAGGTCCTGTGCACTTCCCTGGGCTTTTGTGCTCAAGGCTAGCATTCTACAACTTTGAGCCACAGATCCACTTCCAGTTTTCTGGTGGTTAATAAGAGATAAGAATCTCACAGACTTGCCTGTACAGGCTGGTGCCAAACTACGATCCTCACATCTCAGCCTCCTGAATAGCTAAGATTACAGGAGTGAGTAACCAGTACCTGGCTCCCGAGGTATTTTTATTCATTTGTTTGTCCCTGGCCACTTGAGTTGCCCCCAAATATCTCTGATTTCCAGTATTGGGCAAGGGGGAAGGATTGTAGCTAGAAGTAGAATTGCTAAATCATACGGAATTTTATTTGTAATCTTAGAGAAATTCTCAGCCTTTCCAATTTGTCATCTTCGAATCCTTTCTTGTGACAGTCAGATTAAAGTTTTCAATATTATAGTGCTCTACAAAATTGGTACCTGCCTCTTTGAGAAGAGAGGGAGTTTCCTCCCTGGGATTTAGAAAGCACCCTCATTTTACCAAATTTTTAAGTACCTCTTAGGGAGCTCTCTTCCCTGAACCAATCACTGAAGTCACTGGTGCTCATTCTGTGTTTACCAACCACAGCTTCAACCTCATTGGTCCACCCTCTGATGACTGTGTCCAGAGCTCAGTATTCCCCCAGCCCAAAGTGGGGTGATACTTCCCAACTGAATGGTCTTAACACCTGCCACATAAGGCTCACACTACTCTGCCATACAGAGATGAGAGGGTTGGGGTGAAGATGAAATGCTAATGACTCTAACATGATTAGCACAATCCGGGCACCTGATAGGCACCCAGAGCTAGTTAACTGATGTTAATTGCAGGGCTCTTATCATGCCCATTGTATCAAATTACTTGACAAATGCTAGTCATTAGTAAAATGCTATCCTTCCCTTGGGCTCATTCTATATAACTATATCCATGGCTACATCCCTCTCTCCCAGGCCAGAAATCTACTCCCACCCCCGTTATTCTTTAATATCACCTACTCAATGCCTTAATTCAAAGTCCAGAGAAACATTGCTTCTAGTTGAAGATAATTCTCAAGAATACTTAGGATCCTTTGACTAATTCTGGGATTCTGATTCTGGGAATCTATGAGAGATCTGAGTCTCAAACAAAGCTTAGATGGCCACGTCTCCCACACAGTGACAGGCACGAAGATGCCATACTCCACAAACATCACACCTCGATTCAGTAAAACTGTCTGAATTCACCATGAGACACTTGAAGACTTAAAAGGGCTCTGTTTGTTATCATTGGAGTTTGTCAGCTATGAAAAAAGGACAAAAACCTTCACATATATTTTTTTCAAACAAGACCACCACTGGCCACACACTCATGACTCACACTTAGCTCCTTAGGAGGTGAAAATCAGGATGATCCTAGTTCAAAACAAGTTGGCAAGACTGCATCTCAACAGAAAAAGTTGGGTGTGATGGTACATGCCTGTCATTCCCAGATACAGTGAGAAGAAGAAATAGGAGGATCAAGATCCCAAGTCAGCAAGTCGCTGTCTCACAAATAACCAGAGCAAAGAGACTGGAAGTGCGGCTCAATGGTAGAGTACATTAGTATAGCAAGTATATAGCCCTGAGTTCAAACCCTGGTACTGCATCTATACCTAAAGCCATTGGAAAGGATGGGGAGGATGGGGCGGGGTGGAGCTGGGGGAGTGGGGGGAAGGGGAATGAAGTATCAATCCAGAATAACACTAAGAACAATTCTGTCATGATCAAGGTTTTCCTGCTCTGCTGACAACATACAAGGCCTCCACCTCCACAGCAGAAATGATCATCCTCAGCCCAAACTCTCACAGAGCTCTTGTGCTGTGATAATGTGGAAATCAATAGAAAAGGCAGTGACTTAGATGATAACTGTGATTGCCTCCCCCTCGTCCTCAAAGGCAGGGCTTGGAACTCTGCCAAAGGCGAATTGGAAGCTTGTGATTTAAATGCACTGGTACCCAACCCAATGGGAAAGATTGCTGTTGGCAGCATAGGGTTTCTACTGTGAAGTTCAGGAGTCTTTGATCATGTTTTACCCCTTAAATCTGTAGAGAAATCAGGCTAATGACCATTCCAGTTCTTCTAGCAGCCATAATGGGTCTATGCCAAGTGGAATGAAAATACTCTATAGCCTTCCTTTTGCTGAGAAAGTAGGAGATTCTTAAGGCATCAGGTCTAATACATCTTCTCCAGTTGACTCTTTACAGATGAAATTGACAGTTATTCAAGATGATGATGATGATGGCGGTGACACTGCCATCTGCTGAGCTCCATTGGTCACTACTGGTATATATACATTATCTCTATTAGTTCAATATTTCCCAAGTAGTCAATGAGGGACACATCTTCATTAGGGTAAAATCAGAGATTTGACCATCTTTATTTTTTTCCTCTAGTCTTAAAGACACAGAAAATCCCCCGCTGAACTTCTGTTAATGATAAAAACATTCCAATATATCAAGTGCTAGTGTGCAGCTACCTCATCACCAGGATTCAAGACCCCTTCTGCCTGGTTTTAGGATGTTTTCCCATATAAGACACAGATTAGTGACCAGGTTGTCCTTGGAGACATCAGGTATTATCCTGTAGCTGGTAATTTATTTTTTTTTATTCTTATGATCAAGAAATAAAGGCCAGGCACCAGTGGCTCACTCCTGTAAGCGTAGCTACTCAGAAAGCTGAGATCTGAGGATCACAGTTCTAAGCTAGAAGAGGCAGGAAAGTCCATGAGATTCTTCTCTCCAATAAACTACTCAGAAATGGAAAGCAGTGCTGTGGCTCAAGAGGAACAGCATTGTTTTGAGCACAGAGAGGCTTGGGGAAAGTGCCCAGGTCCTGAGTTCAAGCCCCAGGACCACCACAAACAAAAAAAAAGAAAAAGAAAAAATGAATTAAGAGACAGGCACATTTTATAAACTTTTGACGAGGGAGATGAGAAACACTTAGTGGGTAACAGGTTTGTTTTTTTCTTTGAAAATATTTTATTGTTATTACAAAGGTGATGTACAGAAGGGTTACAGTTATATAAGTCAGGTAAAGAATATTTCTTTTTGGACAGGGGGTGACAAGTTTTTAAGGATTAAAAGGAACCCCATGTCTCTTGTCTTCATGAGGTCCCTGTTTCTATGTCAAAATTGTTTGTATGGTAGGGCCAGCTCCCTTCACCTCCTACCTAGGTACTCTCAGCATAGCCAGAAATAGAGTTTTGAACACACTGGTCTCCTTTCTTCCTTCTACATTACAATAAAATTTCTGAGCCCAATGATTGTCCAATACAAGTCACACCTAAGCTAAGATCTGTTTGCAAAGGCTACCTTCAGTTCTGAGTCTCTGATCTTTCTTGGTCTAAGAGCAGGGACTCCCAAAAGATTTACCACTGGGAGCCAGACTGGATACCTGTCAACCACTGTCAGGGAATTGAGAACAATAGTTGAGTAATGGCTTTCAGGGGATCCCAATCATAAGCAGAAGAAGCCAGATTCCAAATACACAAGAATCAACCAAGAATGCGAAGAAAAGAGGCCTAGAAGCACAGGGAATCCACACCAGGGCGGTGCAGAGAGGACTTCTTCAGCCCATGTACACAGGCCATATAATGTCTCTCTGTGTCTTTTTTTTTTTTTTTCCAGTCTTGGGGCTTGAACTCTGGGCGTGGGTGCTTTTCTTGAGCTCCTATTTCTCAAGGCTAGCATTCTACCACTTGAACCACAGCTATGTCTGGCTTTTTCTGTGACTAATTGAAGATGAGTCTCATAGACTTTCCTGCCCAAGCTGACTTTGAACCATGATCCTCAGATTTTAGCCTCCCGAGTAGCTAGGATGAGAGGCGTGAGACACCAGCACCCGGCTATTAATTTTTTGATGGTACTTGGGTTTGAAATCAGGGCCTCGCATCTGCTGGTCAAGCACACTACCACTTGAGCCACTCTGCCAGATTTTTTTGTATTGTTTATTTTTTGAGATAGTGTCTCAGGTTTATGCTTGGGCCAATCTGGACTTTGATTCTCACATTTGTGCATCCCTGTGTAGCTGAGATGATGAGGACCTGTGCCCTGATGAGGACCTGTGCCCCTGTGCCAAACCATACACTGAAATAGTCTCTTGAACTTTTTGCCAAGGCTAGTCTCAAACCACAGTGCCCCAGATCTTCACCTCCAGAGTAGCTAGGATTGCAGGCTTGAACTACCTCGCCCGGCTGCTTTTCTGTTTCTGCCTTTCTGTGGCCTTTTTGGGATACAACCCAAAATTCACTATTTATTTTCCTGTGCAATCATGCTGTCTACCTAAGAAAAATCTTCCAAAGAAGAGAACTCCCTTGGTGCTTGTCAGAAGCTCAGAACTTTTAATCAGATCTTGGTGAACTGCTATGGGATAGACAGGTAGAGAAAGCTTTTACTTGGCTGAGAAATTGTGTTGACTACACAATAAGCCTTCCAAGAAACAGTGATAAAAATAGATTGTCTGCTCTGTAGACCAGAAGAAAGAAGAGAGGCTATAAACCCCTCTTAGGAAAGGAGGCCTTACTTGTTGGCTTATTGATAATCATGGAGCAGAAAGCTAAAAGGACATTGAGAACAATGATTTCCAAACTGTTTGCAAAACCTTAGGATTTAGGGATATCCCAGGAGAGCATCATGAAATGAACAAAGGGCTGGTACCAGTGGCTCGTACCTGTAATTTTAGTTACTCAAGAAGCTGAGATCCAAGGCTCAAAGTTAGAAGCCAGTCTAAGCAGAAAATCTGTGAGATGCTTACCATCAATTACCCAATCAAAAGCCAGCAGGGAGGTAGGGAGGACCAAGCTGTAGAGCACTAGCCTTGAACAAAAAAATCCAAGCAAGACTGGGAAGCCCAGAGTTCAAGTCCCAGTGCCAGCACAGATAATAACAATAAAATGAAATATATGGTCAAATTCATAGAAACATTCATCTACATATAAGACAGTCTGTCAAAAATGGTTTCATGGCTAAAGAAATGTTTGGAAAACCATGAGTTAGGCCAATTTCACAAGGAAAACAAAGCAAAACAGAAGGACAGACTCCAGAAAGTGAATGGAATCACTGAATCTCCTTACTCCTACTTCCTTTAACATCCGCTCAGAAAAGAGGATTTGTATTGCTGGTATATGCAAGTCCTTTGCCTGTAAATGAAGGGATGATGAGACAGGCCTGGCTACCAACACCAAGTCCCTCAGAATCGAGTACACCTAGATTCTAGTGGGACCCTAGATGCCTGCTTAGCATCTGTAACTTACTGAGGCTCAGAACGTGGACATACAGCCTTGTCACACACTCTCCACATTGGCCCAGTCAGAACTTCTGGATCTGAAAGGCAGATGACTTCATTCCTCTGCTAAAGAGAATGATTTGGGATTGACAGTAGTTTTCTCTCAGCACTTTGAGTTCCACATCTTCCAGATGCTGTGAGGAAACACCTATTGGTCTAATCCCCCTCATCATGAAGGTCCTGTGGCTTTCCAATCTGGCATCTTTAGCTCTCCTCTTTGCCTTTAATGGTCTAACTTTCATGACTAGGTATCTAGCAACGGGTTTTATTTTGCTTGTGTTTCTGCTAGGGACACATTGTACTTCCTGAAATTGTTAATATACTTGATCAGGTCTGAAAAATTCTTAGCCATGGCTTCTTGGAATATTACCTGTCTCCCATTCTCTCATGTCTACCCCTTGGACCTTTGCTTAGGTGCATTAGGCTGTTCATCCCATCCTTCATCTCTGTTCTTTTCTATTTTCTTTATCCACGATTATTTCATAGTAAATTCCTCAAATCTGTTTTCAGATGTATTAATCTCACCCACATTTTATTCCTAAAAGTCATTGTCAAGTATGCTGAAGACAATGTATGACCAGATAGATGTATCTAGTCAATTCCTGCTTTAAAAACATTTTCTTGCCAACCTCTGGTAGCTCATGCCTACAATCCTAGCTACTCAGGAGGCTGAGATCTGAGGATTGTGGTTCAAAGTCTGCCTGGGCAGGAAAGTCTGGAAGACTTTATCTCCAATTAACTACCAAAGTGGAACTGTAGCTCAAGTAGAAGAGTACTAGCCTTGAGCAAAAAACAAAAAAGCTCAGAAACAGCACCCAGGCCCTGAGTTCAAACCCCAAGACCAGCAAGTGCGCGCGCGCGCACACACACACACACACACACACACACACACACACACACACACACACATTCTTACATTGTTATTTTGTGCTTTATACCTGAAGATTTCAAACTCGAAAGTCCTTAAAGATCTATATCTCTTTGTTTCCAAGTTTCCTTTTCTGGTGTGTTTTATAGCCTTGGATTATGAGCAGCTCTTGTTTGCTTCATGTTTATTTGTGCTGATCCCGATGGTCTACTATAGCAACAGTTCCCACCAAAGAGAACTTACGGTTTCCTCTGCCTGAGCCTGGGAGCCTTACTAGCCTTCCTTCCCAGAAGGGCCCAAGGCTGGATGAGTGTCTCAGATTCAGCTGCCTCAGCCTGCCCAGTCCCCAGGCTCCATGTCTTCTGAGCAATTCTCCCTTGTGCATTTGCTGTCTGCTCACTATTTTTACCTCTGGTTTCAGCACATGTTTTTAAGTTTACTGAGTTGTGGGGGAAGGACATCATGCAGGCATCTTTCAATTTGCAAGAGGTACAGTGCATCAAGAAGCATGCTCTAACCAGGGCCTCAATGTTACTGCATGGGTTTGTCCTTGCAAGTAAGCAGTTCACTGTGATGTTGGAGGACCTCTTTCAATGAAAACAACCCTGCCAGTGGAGTCCTCATGCTGCTGGGCTTTGTCCTGAAGCCTTCAAGCTTAAACACTCATCGCTAAGATTCTTTGAGTGATCTGACAGGAATAATACCTCAAGAACAAAGTGGATGAGAAGCATAGGTTAAGCTCTGTCTTCTCAACAAGTATTCCTGGGTTTTCTCTTCCTCTGGGGAGGCCAAGGCCTGACTCTTTCAGATCACATCCAACTCTGTCCATCTTTCTTTTCTACCCTTACCTGTTGATAAGAGCCTTTCCTTTCTTGGAAGTTCTAATCCCTTATCTTTGAAGAGTGCTTTATAGATTACAAAATACTTGCACACACACAGGCATACCTATCTTTTCAGAAGCCCTCTGACACAGCATCGCACCAACATCTCGACTTCAGAAGAGGACACCGGAGTCCAGAGAAGCCATCTGATTTGCCTAGTGACTGAATGTCTATTCTTCACAACCTCCATACATTTCCCCTGACCCCAAACCCATTTCTTTACCCTTCTAAACTTGCCTTCCATGAGAAAGCACAACCCACTCAATGACTCATTCATTATCTAGTACTTACTGATCATCTGTTATAGACTAGGTTCTAGGCATGAGGATATCACTAACAACAAATTATTGCCCCTCCATCCTTTAGAGTACAGTTTAACTAACAGCAAGATAATAAATAAACAAGCAGCTGTATGCCAGAGGTGGTCATTGCCATGATGAAAAGTAACACAGGGATGAAGTGGGGTGCTAGGCAGTTACAGGACAGTATAAATGGCATGAGGGAAAGAGCCGTGAAAAGCATCATAGCTAGAAGGAACAGCATGTCCCAAAGCCAAAGCAGGGAAAAACATGGCAGGTTCTAGAAACACTGAAGGGCTCTGGAACTACAGTGGCCTAAGCAAAGAAGAGAGCAGTGGAAGATGAAAGAGAAGAGGTGTCTGGACCATGTTAAGGAAGATTAAAGGAGCAGGTTTGAGGAAGGAAGGAGTGTCTGGCCCTAGCAAGTTTGCTTTCTCTACCTGTGTGGTGATCAACTCTGGGTTTTAACCAATCTCTTCTATTTGCTTGTCTCATTCACAGGCTTACAGGTTTTCCCAGCTTCCTGAAATGGTCATGGGCTCTCCTCCACCACCTGTACCTCCTCGGACTGGCCCAGTGGCTGTCACTTCCCTCAGGCGGTAACACAACTGCTTTCTTGGTTTGGAACAGTCGGGAAAGGTTTAGTCTCGTGTGAAACAGGCCCTATGAGTAGTATCACCTGCAGATTCCCTTCGTGGCTGCTCCATTCAAGGTGCATCACCTGTACAGGCAGCTGTGTCCCTGGAGACATCTTGAGTACCAGAAAGGAAGTGTGAACCCACAAGGGATCGCCAATGCTTGTCTTTCTAAGTAGAAGGTCCTTAAAGATCCATAGTCAAAATCAGTCAAGGCCAGATAGAAGCCCCATACCCTGACTTTGAGCATGTAAAAATGGGTCTAGTTCAAGTCTATAAGTCTATATAGACTTAAAGACTTAGAAGTCTATGAGTCTATATTTCAAGTCTATAAGACTATAAGACAGGATGCTTCCTGTCACATTTGCACACCTTAGGGGGTGTCTGAGAGGCCACGGGGGAACATGTCTGGGCATCTACCCCAACTCTTCACTTCTAAAGCAGAGAGGCTTTAGGTACACTAACTCAAACCTCTCAATAGGAAGCATTCATTAAATGTTCTCTTTGCTCCATAATGCTATGACTATTTTAAATAAAGATGGGCAGGAAGCGCCAAAGTCATGAGCACTAGAAAAGACTGGACTATGCTTCAGGCCCAGGGTTGGGAGAAACAACTGTGTCCTGGGTCTACACAAGGACCTCTGCCCTGGCCCTCCTGCCTCAGCCTTCCCAATATAGTACTCACACCGCAGCTGTGGCCTGCAGGTGTGGTTCATGAAAATGGTGGAGAAAAATATGAGCTTTCCCAGAAAAGATCCTGTTTTCAGCTCTAGTGGCTTAGAATGTAAGGCTGTGGAGACATTACCCCTTGAGGCAGTGGAGACCAGTGTGGGGTAAAAAGCAATGGGGTTCCATTCACTAACCTGCCAGGGCCGTGCTGTATGAGTCCAGGCTAATTGTCTTAGTTTAGTAGCCCTGATTCAGTTACTTATCTGTAAAAGTAAGGGCAGTGGCTGAAAGCTCTAGGATTCCTCAGAAAGGGTCTCTGAAGAGTAGAGAGAACAGAACACAGGAATGTCTCTTGAAAGCATAGTAGCAGAAGCCTGGAACAGCATGCAAGCACCAAGGCTGTTGGTGATCGGCAGGCACAAGGAAGAAGGAAAGGAGATGCCTCTACAAGCCATGTCCCCAACCCTCACCCACCTTCCATTCCACCTTTCAACCCCACTCTGCAGTCAGTTCTTCACAGCCTCCTCCTAGGAAAGAGGAGTTACTTCGCAGTTACTCCAGGGACTTCTAGATCAGAGGGTCCTTGGGGCTCATCTGCTGATAGCCAGCATCTCTTCTTCTTCTGCCAACCAGCAGCCCCTCCCAGGCTCCTCTGTGCCAACACAAGGGATCACTCTCCATCCTAGAACTCACAGAATGAAACAAGGACCTCACCTTCAAAGTGAAGTTCTCCACTTCTTTCCTTTTACAGATGAGGAAAGTGAGACTTAGAAAGGGGGTGGGCGAAGAAAGGAGCCCAGGCCCCTCCCTCTTGCCCTCTCTCCCTTGCTGTGATGTCTTCTGCTTTTACTGTGACAGCTAGTAGTCAAGGTGATCCTGTAGGCTGCCACTTGCTACTGGCCTCCCACTTTAATTTAAGGAAGCCTCTGCCTCAGGTGAAGGGTATTGCCTGCCAGGAAAGGTAGATGGCAGGGACGACACACTATGGACAGGGGTGGTGCCTGTGTTTGCTGAGCTGTCTGCCCTCCTCTACCACGGCTTCCTGAGCGCTAAGTGGAAAGATGATATATTAAATGGACCTGTATCTCTGATTGCCTGGGGCCTGAAAAAGAACAGAGAGCTTCTCTTATTCCTAATGATCACCAAGTGCTGGTTGTCTCCTGCTCCAGAAAGCAGCCTGCCCTTCCCAGAGCAATGGCTTCCTGCTTTCTGCCCTAGTAGCAGCAAAAGTGGCTCCCCAGCATCCTAGGGTACTTTTAAAGTCAGCCACAGGAAAATCCTACACACACACACACACACACACACATACACACACACACACACACACACACACACACACACACACACACACACACACACACGCATTCCAGATGGAGCCTTCCCATTGGCTGCTGATGATGTCATCACCTCCCAGGCCAAGCATCCCCAGCTACCACTCAGTACTAATTGCTTTGCTTCTTTTATGTGGATTAAGTTTTCTACTACCCACCCACAAGCCAGAAAACCACCCTTCAGGGAAAACTGACCTTGAATAGGCAAAAATGATTCCAGGGTTGGGCCACCTGGAAAGCAGCTACAAATCTAGATGCCTCCTGCAATACATCTATCTACCTATTCCCAGAAGTCCCTTTGGTATTTGGAGGCAAACAAGTCTCAAGGATCCCCCACCCCTTCATGGAGCTTAAAGGCATCAGCCCATTACTAAAGATGACCAAGCTGCCAACCCCACTGGCCTGAAGGTGAGGGACCAACATCCTCTTCCCTGCCCAGGTCCACCTCAGACATCGGCAGCAAGACCCGAATGGCCGAGTCCTCGGGGCCTGAGCAGGCCCAGCTGCATGACAGTGCCTCCTTTGCCCAGGTGTCCAGAGGTCCGGTGTCGGTGGCACAATTGGATCAGTCAGCTTTAAATTACTCAGGTAAGAAAGAGGAAGAAAGGGACCCCAGTTCCTGCTTCTGAGCCCTTCATCCTCCTGGCCCCCAAATCCATGCTATCTGCTGCCTGCCCCCATCAGGGACCAAAGCCACCGCACCTGATCCGCCCATGACTTCCTATCCCTCACTACAAGAGCTACTGGTTTTATTCCTCATAAAAGATCGGTGTAGCCGGTCCCTGGTGGCTCACGCCTATAATCCTAGCTACTTAGGAGGCTGAGATCTGAGGATCACGGTTCAAAGCCAGCCGGGACAGGAAAGTCCATGAAATTCTGATCTCCAATTATCCACCAGAAAACCAGAAGTGGTGCTGTGGCTCAAGTAGTAGAGTGCTCCCGTTGAGCTGAAGAGCTGAGGGACAGTGCCCAGGCCCAGAGTTCAAGCCCCACGACCGAAAACAAAACAAAACACAAAAAGATCAGAGTGGGGGAAGTTATACTAAAGGTAACTGTATGTTAGCATTTTGCCATACTTTAGATTTTCATGGGAGAAGTAGATGGATTTCTTAGTTTAATGTTTATCTCTTGTATTGCTGTTGGTAGTGGTTGTGGGGACTTGAACTCAGGGTCTGAGTGCTGTCCCTTTTGTACTCAAGGCTAGCTCTACCGCTTTGAGCCACAGCTCCACTCTAAGTTTTCTGGTGTTTCATTGGAGATAAGAGTCTCTTGGACATTCCTGCCCAGGCTGGCTGCAGACCACAATCTTCACACCTCAGCCTCCTTAGTAGGTAGGATTACAGGTGTAGCCGCCAGCACCCTGGCTAAAGTTTGTTTTATCTTTAAAGCATTATTCAGACATTTCCCTTCTTTCCCAGGTAATCAAAATCTTCAAGCCATAGGTTTTGGTTTTGTTTGGGGTAGAAGCAGGTCCTGGAGCTTGAACTCAGGGCCTTGTGCTCTTGCTCAGCTTTTCTGCTTGGGGCTGACATTACCACTTGAGCACACTTCTTCCTGCTTTTTGCTGGTTAATTGCAGATCAGAGTCTTTCAGATTTTTCTGCCAGGGCTGGCTTTGAATCTTGATCTGTGTCCAGAATTTTGCCCTGACAAATAATGACAAAACGGAACAGAGAGTTTTGCTCATGACCCAATTGTTATTTTGGTTTATTCAGGCCACTCAACACTTTTAGGCTAAAACTTCAAGTGCCTAATTGCACTAATTAAAGCCTTCATGGTATCTACAAATCTCACCCACATAGTCCATTTCTTTTGTTCTTTTGGAGGGTGTTGTTTGTTTTGGTGGTGCTGGGGTTTGAACTCAGTGCCTCACACTTGCCAGGCCGGTGCTCCACCAAGCACACCTCTCAGCCCTTTTTTACTTTGGCTGTGTGTGTGTGTGTGTGTGTGTGTGTGTGTGTGTGTGTGTGTATACACCAGTCCTGAGGCTTGAACTCAGGGCCTGGTCACTGTCTCTGAGCTTTTAGTTGTTGTTGTTGTTCAAGGCTAGTGCTCTACCACTTACAGCACAACTCCACTTCCAGCTTTTTTGGAACTTAATTGGACATAAGACTCTCATGACTTTCTTGCCTGGGCTGGCTTTGAACCTCCATCCTCAAATCTCAGCCTCCTGAGTAGCTAGGATTAAAGGTGTAAGATACCAGCACCTGGCTTGCTTTGGTTATTTTTTAAATAGGGTCTTAAGTTTTTCCCCTGTAGCAAACCTGTAATTACATTCTCTTACCTATGCCTCCTATAGAGCTAGGATTACAGGCCTATGCTACCATGCCCAATTTATTTATTGAGATGAGATTTCTTACTGACTTTTTGCCAGTTCTTTCCTTGAACCATGTTGCTCCTGATCTCTCCCTTCCAAGTAGCTAGAACTACAAGCATGGAACCTTCTCACCCAGACATTTGAGTTTTTAAAAATTCATCCTGGAAGGGAAGTATCTGTACTGTGAGGCATTCTTTCTTAATGCTAGCAAATCAAGAGTATAGGTGTGGGGAAGAGGGAGTTGATCAGAGCTCCTTGACACAGACAGCTGGTATCAAAGCCAGTCTGAATCACTGCAGACAATACCCACCCATGTTGACTGTGCTGGGATCATACTAAGAGTTTCCAATTCCCCCTATGCTCCCAGACTTTTCCCCTCTCAGTTCCTAGCAAGAGCCAGTATCAGAGGCCTTCCTGAATTCCTCAGCTTCCTTAGCTGCAGAGGAACAGGCCAGTGGGTGAGAGCTGAGCTGGGCCCTGCCTGAGAGGCGGGAAGGTGGGAAAAGTCAAGCACTGCTAGGCCACGCTGCGTTTGGTGACATTAGAAAACAGCTTTCCTTCCCCTGAGTGAAAGCAGTCCCATGTCTGGCAGAGAACACAGGCAGTATTTGGATCCCACTTAGCCTCTAGGCCAGATACCTTGAGCAGGACACCACCTGCTCCACTGTGCACAGTGACCTTAGAATTGCTGCACAAACATGGAAATACAGTCCCCCCCCACCCCCGCATCACCTTCCTCCTTGATGCTCTGATAATCTGGAATCTTCACCATTGTACCTTACATGGAGCTACAATTCTAGTTCAGCCCAGCCAGCTCTACTCAACTCAGAGCTGATTTTCATTTTGGTGTGTGTGTGTGCTAGTCCTGGGGCTTGAACTCAGAGCCTAGGTGCTGTCCCTAAGCTTCTTTTTGCTCAAAGCTAGTGTTCTACCACTGAGCCACAGCCCCTCTTCTGGCTTTTTCTACATAGTTTATTAGAAATAAGAGTCTCATGGACTTTCCTGAGCAGGCTGGCTTCAAAACCATGATCCTCAGATCTCAGCCTCCTGAGTAGCTAGGATTACAGGCATGAGCCACCAGTAGCCAGAGTAACTCAAACCTGATTTACAGAACCCTGCTGACATCCTAGCTGCCTGTGAAATAGGCTTTATTTGGCTCTTCAGAGGCTGGATCTTAAAGCTACCCTCTCTTGATCTCCCTCCACCCCATCTCCTCCCTGACAGGTAACACGGTGCCAGCAGTGTTTGCCATCCCAGCTGCCAACAGACCGGGCTTCACCGGCTACTTCATCCCAACGCCTCCCTCGTCCTACAGGAGCCAGGCCTGGATGTCCTACGCTGGAGAGAATGAGCTCCCCACCCAGTGGGCGGATTCGGTGAGACCCTTGCTCATTTACATGGTCACCTTTCCCAGGGGTTGGGGAATGGAATCAATAGCTGAAACAGAGTGCCCACTCCCACTCACCAGGTGGCTACAGTCAGCCTTTTGCAGGGAGACTGTGTGTGAAGACAGGGTGTCCTCTGACAAGGGAACTTGAGCCTCATCACCCTACAGACTCCACTCTTCCTAGCAAGGCAACCTTAATTGTGTGCATTTAAAAGAATAAGAATAAGAATAACTACCATTGTTCGTTGACTATTTCTATGTGCCAGGCACCATGTTAGATGTTTCATTATCTGATTTCATGTTCATGACAAATCCTAGCAGGTAGGATTATGATTCTCATGATTAATTCGTTTTGCCGGTGATAGAACTGAGGCCCGTCATACAATGTAATTTGTCTAAGGCCACATGGCCAGTAAGGTGCCAGGATCAGAATTCAAACCCATACCTGTCTCATTCCTTGTTCATTGAATTAATTATTTTATCTGTCATAGTCTATAACATGTGCATGTGCATGTGCGTGTATGCGTGCACACACTGGTACTGGAACTGTTTACTCATGGCAGTGTCTACTAGCTTTTATGCTCAAGACTAGCATTCTACCACTTGAGCCACAGCTCCACTTCTGGTTTTGGGTGTTTAATTGGAGATTAGAGTCTCTTGGATTTGATCTACATGATCTGGCTTCAAACCACAATCGTCATATCTCAGCCTCTGGAGTTCCTAGGATTGTAGGTGTGAGCCATTGACATCTGGTATTCTATACAGTTGTAAAACAAAAGGCAGCAAATGAAGCTTTAGAAAGCCCAAGATGGAAGTTTTATTACCTTTAGGTCCTATGACTTCCTGTCTACCTTCCAGTCATAGACTGGCCCGGCCTGGTCCTTTGGTGTCTCTCTTCATTACTGGTAGGAGTGACCAGCCTGTCTGCTCCTACCTAGCTTGTCACCCAAACTCAAACCTGCCTTTGTGTGAGGAAATACAGAAAATGGGTGCTGGTGGCTTGACTGCTCCCTTAATGACAGCACCCATGAGGGATGACAAAGGTGGCTGTGCCCCAGGTTAGGCCTGGGGGACTCCTGGTTATTCGGTCATGTGGGGTGATATTCTTAGGATGTGGATGAAATCCTAGAGTTAGGAAACACTTAGACTCTGGTCAAGGTCATTTATTTCTGTGTTTCAACCTCTGGAGTCTATACTCAGCACCCTACAGCCTCAACTCAGCATCAGGTCTGTTCTCCTTGGAGTGATGTCATTTATTTTTAAGTTTCTTCTTTGTCCGTATTGGGGTTTGAACTCAGGGCTTTATGCTCTCAGCTTTTTTTCAAGGTTGTCACTCTACCAGTCAAGACACATCTCCACTTCTGGCTTTTTGCTCGTTAATTGGAGATAAGAATCTTTCATATTTGTCTGCCCAGGCTGGCTTCGTACTCCCCATCCTCAAATCTTAACCTCCCAAGTAGCTAGGAATCATGACCTGAGCCACTGCCCAGCAGACAACTCTATCTACATGACAGCATTGACCTTCCTGTTGCCCAAAAGCTTACTCCTTTCATTTCTGAAATATTTGAAATTATATGCCATTTGCATAAAAACATTTCTGAAGTGAATGTTCCTTCTTTAAAAGAAGGCACCACATAATTTAATTTGTCGTATATGAGTGATTCAGCAGCATCATAATGAATACCTCACTGTACTAAAATGGCGCTTGGAGGAAGAGCCCTAATGGTCTTCAGGGCCCTTAGGTTGACTGTATCCACACTAATATAATTTTTGGACTCATTACCGTGGCTCACCATGGCTTTCCTTTGCCTGACCCTGCTCCTCTCTGGCACTTCCTATCACCAGCAGTGTCCCCACTTCCAGTAATACACATATCCTTAAACATGCTTTTCCTAATATGCTGTGCTATTATCTTCAAATGAAGCATGTCTGAGCTCACTGGAGTTGTGTGTAAAGTTAGAGTAAATAAGCTCTAAGAGAGGAATTAGAGTGATTGCCTGCTCTTAAGGCTGTGTGAATTACTGTGCGACTTTATGGCTTATGTTTTTCTTTCTTTCCTTTTTTTCTTTCTTTTCTCTCTCTCTGTCTCTCTTTATTCTTTTGTTTTCTTTCTCTCCCCTTTTTGTTTCATTGTATTATTGGCTTTTCTAAATAGCTGGTGTCTTTGGACATGGTTTGATCATTTGACTCCATAAAAATCTTCAAGTCTAAAACTAGTGTGTATACATTTCAGAAAGGAGAGGATGTTAGATGCACTAACGAGGCAACAAGCCCTTGACTTTGACAGCTCACCCACCATGTGCAGTGTTACACCTTGTGCTCTGTGGGAGTCAGTGGAAGTATTCTCCAAATCCTGACCCTCGTCTTCAGACACTCATCAATGCTAACTCACCTGGGCTGGTGGCTACAGCCAGAGGCCTTGGGGTTCATATCACCTAAGACACAAAGGAGAAGGAGCCCAGCAAATGAAAACCTAACCTTTCTGGCAAGATAACTGGACATCCTGGAATCCTCTCCATCGTTGAGAAGATAATGAGTTTCCTGCTGATGGTTTTTAATGATGAGGAAGATTGGTGTGGTCTAACTAGATTCTTCTTGGTTCCCAGTTACCCTGAAGCGAAGCCAGGGATGTTTACCCAGGCTTTGAGCAAGCTAGGCAAGATGCATGATTGACAGCATGTGAGAAACAATGCAGGTAGCTCAGAGAGACAAGTTGTCAGCATTAGTCCAGGGATAATCTACAACTTCCATAATGATATGAGAAAGACAAGTCTCCATCCTTCATATGGATGTCTGACCTTTCTGATACTAAAAGCTACCATAAATATGATTGTATGGACCTGGGATTAATGGCAGATTTCATCTTTGGGGTTAGATGGAGAATGATTGAGTGTTAGACTTCCAGACTCAACTGAAGATTGCAGCAATCAGTTGGTGATGTCTGCCATGGGTACTGGCTGAGGAAGAAGTGGTAATTTTCAATAAATTTTGAATGGCCTGGTGGTGCTACCCTATATCTACTATAAAAGAAAAGCAGGTTATCATCCACTCTTCCTTGCTTATGAACATTACTCTGAAGGCACCCTATAGGGGTCAGCCATCCCTTATCTGTTCTAGCCATTAGCACCAAAAGTTGATGCTTCCGAGAGAAAGAGATCTCAAGAGTTGGACATTGACTTTTAAGTCCAGTTTGTGCAGCTAGCTGAATCTGAAATGCAGGGTGAGGGGATGTGGCAGCATTCTTCTCAAAGGTTTGATACCTGCTGTTCCAAACTGTGCTCCTCAGAAGCCTGGGCTTTGAGAGACACCCTGACATGTTCTGGGCAGAATCCTAAGCACTCATGCACAACAGTAAGCAAGTAAGACACATCCTCCTTCACTAAGGCAAGGGGGGTGGCGGGGGCTGACCGTCACACTATAGAAACTACATGGAAGCACTTCATAAGGACCCTTAGGCTAATGTCAGGCTGGAAAAAGCCCATGGAAATAAGGACATTTGAGCTGAGTTCTGAGTGTGTCCTGTGTCCTGGCCTTGATTTTTCATCTACTCCATTTACTCTGTGTTCATAGCTCTTGTGACCCAACGACTTAGACAGTTCAGCTCTGATTTACTTGTCCTTTCATAGCCAGAAGACCCAACATTAGCAGCTGTTCCCAAACTCAAACTTTAGGACATCTATCTAGTCCCTTTCTCTCTTGCTTGAGTCCTTATAAGCTCCTATTTGGACCACAGTGGTAGCCTTAGAACTCACCCCCCTCCATACTTCCCATTGATCTATCCCCACCACCCAGAACATCCATGCTAAGACAGACTCCTCCTCTGCCTGACACCCAGCAGTGGTTGTCAGCTCAGGAGTTAGCCTTGTTCTCAGAAATCAGCCTCCTTCGGGGAGAACATCAGAACATCTGGCAGGGATAGGAGGGGCTGATTCTCTACCATATATTCTCCCATCCAAAAATTACTAACTCACACAGCCCTATTGCTGGTCCAAATGTTTTTGTGTTTCCACCCAAAAGCTGATTCATTTGTTGAATCCTGTTATGTATGCCAAGGTACTGGAACTAGGAAGTAAGACTGTTAGGAGGTGATTGGTTCTAAGAGTGAGGCCCTCATGAATGGGATTAGTGTCCTGATAAGGGAGATCTCAATTACTGCCTTACTGGTTTTGTCATGTGTGTAGTCAACTGTGTTCTGGGACTTGAGCTTCTTCCTAAACCCAGACTCTTCTCTTTTCTCCCAACATCCTCTTCAGGTACCCCTCCCTGGATACATTGAGGCTTACCCCCGGTCTCGTTATCAGCAGAGCTCACCTTCCAGGCTCCCTCGCCAATACAGCCATCCTTCCAACCTGCACCCTAGCCTGGAGCAGGTCCCTGTGCCCTCCACAGCTGCCTCTCAGCAGAGCCTAGCAGAGAATGACCCCCCCGATACTCCACTGACCAACATCTCTACTGCAGCCCTCGTGAAGGCCATCCGGGAGGAGGTGGCCAAGCTGGCCAAGAAGCAGACAGACATGTTTGAGTTCCAGGTCTAATGCCTTAGCCCTGGGAGACCTTGCCTTCCACACTCTGTGGAAATAGGCTTTGGGTTTCTCACACCCGGTGTGTGCGGTCTTGAAACAGACAACAAGTGAGTCTTCCTCTCCCTGTTTCTAAAAGGATGACCAGCAGGACTTCTGGGAAACAAGAAGAAACTCATGAACAACTGCATCTTTTGGCTAACACAACTGCTTATGGGTTAAGAAGTCCCTGCTTGGGACCATATGTTTGATATTTTGTTGTGAGTGTTGGAACTGGGGGTGGATTTCCCTAAGGAGACTTAGCTCTGAGAGGTACTAGCTAACGTACAGATTCTTGTCCAATATCACATTTTAATGAATCACCAGATGGGGGAGAATATAGCTTTATCTTTGCTGACCTCTGCATGTCAATATTTTCTGTGTTAAAGGCAATGCAGGAGTATAAATTGAGCACCAGATTGTCCTCTCTCTCATTCAGCCGTGCCCATGAATGCTAAAATCATCTCTAGTCTCTAAGGGAGACACTGACTCTGGCCAAGAAACTTGAATCCTTTTGCTTTTAACGGCTCATATTCAAAGTCAAATGAATTGGATGAAAATCAGACCCAATGGTTATGCCTATAAATAGTCTTGACTCTTTTCCTCCCATTAATTGAAGGCTAAGAAAGAGAGAAGATGAACAGGAATGGTAAATTTGTGTTGATAGACTTTTTAAAAGGTGGTGTCATTTTGGAAATAAGAGTATCTTACAAGTTAGAACTCAACTGAAACAGAATCAAGGTTAAGAGCTTTTAGGATCCTACAAACGAAAACTTGTTATTTGTAAAGGTTTTTCTTTGTCTGCATTGAAGATGGCCTAAATCGGAGCTGATCCCTTTGGAGGGGATAATAGAGATATTGACTATCACAAGACAACCTGTCTCTTCAACCATGGTGACCAGCACGTGCTGCCCAGGGATACAAAAGGAAAGTGTTTGATTCCTGTTTTAAAAAGGAAAACAAAGACAAAAACAGGAATGGAGGACCCATAGGCCTCCCTGGCTGCAGCCTCTGTTTCTAGAAGCTTCTGAATGTAGAAAATCTGTTGATTTGAATTTAAATGTAAATAACTTTTTAAGCAATGCTTATATGGAGTTTGTCAGTTGATGGACTCAGGAGGACTTGTGCTGAAATGCCACTACCTGGTGGCTGAGAGGT
Source organism: Dipodomys spectabilis (assembly GCF_019054845.1). NCBI lineage: Eukaryota > Metazoa > Chordata > Mammalia > Rodentia > Heteromyidae > Dipodomys > Dipodomys spectabilis. The sequence goes on along the minus strand of NW_024870822.1, from coordinate 5,396,532 downwards.
CCCATGTTACCCTCCCTGGCATGGGTATCCTCCTGCAGAATGTGGGGGTACCAGGCACTGACTGCCTATTGATGCAATGAAACAGTCACTGACTTTGAGTAGCAAAGGGTGGGGGGGACCTATAGTTCCTTCCCCAACTATGGGAGCTAAGTATGGTGTGAGGGGCTTCTTTGGTGTCTGTTGAAGAACAGGGTCCTGTCCTGCCTTCACCCATGCCCCATCTAGCTTCAGCTCTACCCATTCCCTTCTGAGCCCATCTGTCCACTGTCCTCATGAGTTTCTTTGGTCTTTACTGAAAGAGAAGATGAAGGTGAAAATTTACAAGTTGAGAGGAGAGTGGGAACTGATTAGTATGGGAGACTCAAACTGTCAAAGCACAGACTTTTCCCAAGAAGCTCTTTTTAATTCCCAATGGCAAATTGTCCTTTCTGGAATGTTCAGCAATGATGTGTCATGGAATCTCCAAACACATCTCTTGTTTGGATGATAACTAGGTAGTGTCTTTTTAGTATGCTGGTTGATCTTTCATAGTGTTAGTTTTTTGTTACTTTCAAAAGAAATCAACTATAAATAAAATGTATTTTTGTAATTTCCATGTGTATATATGGTATATTTCTACCAGTGGCCAGTTGTCGTAGTCCAAAACCTAAATCAGCTTGCAGAGCACTGTGGCTGATGCAAGATTTTATCAACAGGTGAACACAATGCCTAAGTCTGTCCAAATAGGTATTCCATGCCCTTGAATGAACAAAGAGCCAAAGAAACTCAGCCTTCTCATGCAAATGGTGTGAGTGTGACAAAGTCAGTTACATTTTCCTGCTTTATCAGTAATCTCAATACTTCATTAATGCAATGCTATCAACCCAGTACTTTGTCTACTTGGTAAATGCCTCAAGGTGCTGCATGTAAAAATGAAGTTTCAAGACTTAGAGCCATTGAAATAGATGTTCAGGTTTCAAAAGATGGTGTCTAAGCTTTGGATATGCAAGTGGTTTCCAGCCCATGAGTCTATAGTTGGCAGTGGTGAATCTCCAGATGGCTAAGAGGTTGGAGCCTCTGTGAATCACTGTAGTCTCTGCAGACTCCAGAAATTTAGTTCACTGAGAAATTGAAAATATAACAGGTTAAATCATAGACTGTGAGTTTAAGAAAAGGTCTGTGAGAGGAAAGCCTTCTGTGGAGAAGAAATTAATCATAATGTTTTCCCACTAATGGGAAGACAGGTGCCATTGTTCAGTTGTTCTGGGACTAAAATGTAGTCCTTCCTTCAAGAGTCTCCTAACCTCGTGGAGGTGATAGATACCTGAACAAGTGACTTGGAGAAACACAGATGGTGAAAACAAAACAAAACACTTCATGGAAGTGAAGAGAGGATTCCATAAGGGCCACCAGAGGGGCAGCAATGAATTCCATTTCAACCGTAGATGCCATAATGGATGTCAGTGACCTTGGAAGAAGACACAGAAGCCCAGAGAAGTGGAGGTGACCAGGTCTGAGCTCAAGCCTTCTAATTCATGATCCATTTCATCATGCTGCCTGTATACTTTCTGATCCATTTCTTTAAATGTGCCCGAAAGTTTAAATAATAGACAGGGGTCAAATGAGAGACTCCATACTGTTCTTGCCAAGAAAAAGATGATTAGAGTGTGTACCCAACTTCAGATACAGTGTACAGAGGGTGATGCTTTTGTGGCCTAATAAACACCTTTTTCAGCACTGGTTTCCATAAGAGTTTTCTTCATTCTTGGAAAAGAAATGCATTTTGGCTTTTTCCAGAAAGCACCACTGCGGAGATGGTGACCTTCGTTGCTATTTAGGACTATAGGAGTGAGTTTCTTTCTCAGCAACAGGAGTCCAGACAGGCAGACAGAAATGCTCGGATGGCTTGTCCTTGTGAGGTAGCAGGTGCCAGGCCCTGCACCAGAGAAGGCAAGCCAGCACTGCAGGAACCCAAAGGTCTATTGTGTGGCCTGGTTCCTGTGATCTGAGGCCTAGTCCATAACAAGGTGGTGATTATTACCCATGGAACAAGAAGTTGCCTCTTAAACAATGGATTTTGTAAGAATGAATTCTCTAGTCCTAGGAGAAGTAACATTGTGCATTTGTTATTTTAAGAGCCCACAAAAGGGCCTGTAATATCTTGAGTGATCTTCATAGGAAAAAGAACCAGGTGCCATACCTATAATTCTAGCCACTTGGGAGGTTGACATCTGAGGACTATGGTTTGAAGTCAACCTGGGCAGGAAAATCTATGAAACTCATCTCCAATTAACCACCAAAAAGCTGATAGTGGGGGTGTGGTTCAAGTGACAGGGCCAGCCTTGAGGAGAAAATCTAAGGGATGGTGCCTAGGCCTTGAGTTCAAGTTCCAGTACTGGCACTCGCTAAAATAAAAAAAGAAGAAGAAGAAGAAAGGGAAGGGAAAGAAAGGAAAGGAAAAGACAAAAAGAAAAATGTTAGGTCTGTGATTTTAAGAAGAAAAGCTTCTGAGAGAGTATATGGGATTAAAAAGGTAAGAAATTAAATTTTAAGTACTAACAAAAAATGCTTTTCTACTAGGCCGAGATTGATCAAAAATTAAATTAAATATTGATTATATATAAATGAGCTTCACTTTCTTTTACATAGCACACAGGAGCTCAAAGTTGAATGAATACATAACAAGTATTATTTTTAAGGTTTGCAAAGATGATTTGAATGAACTCTAAATTCCTACCACACTTCAGAAACCCATTTGAATTCTCCTTACAAAATATAGCCCAAGATTCTTATGGAATCTTGGAGTAATGACTGGCTGGGGTGCAAATGTTAAAAGTTAAATTTTGCCAGTTAGTCCACTCTTAAAGGTCATAAACCCTCACACGGACTAGAAACCCACTCACACTTGCTTCAGTGTACGCCTTGACTGGATGAACACTGGGGCATTTCATAGACATAATGGATATCTGCCCAAAGGTCAAAGGATGTAGGCAGTCTCCCTCATGCATGCACTCTTGCTCTCTTATGTTCTCTTCCTCTCTTTGTGGACTGTCATCGCTGCTTCTGTGTATCTGTTCAGTCTGCTTGTTTCCCTTGGCCAGCTAGCTTACTCATTAGTGCACATATTGCTGAAAACCCACTCCATGACCACTCCACACAACCCTTCTCTCTCAGCACTTACCACTTTCTAACTAACATTTCTGTATCCCCTTAGGCATCACTGGGGGGATCTGATTGGCCCAGTTCATCTACTGCTGGATGAACCCATCCAATCAGCGGTAAGCAGGGAGGCAGGGTCTTGTCCTATAAGCATCACACTGTGGATTGACCCTTTCCTTGGGAGCTTTTGTTAGGGACTAGTACCCAGAAGAAAGAAGATGATTGGGCAGGAACTTCAAAGGAAGCCTGCTGCAGACTGGAAAGAACAGTCTCTATGGATACTGCCGCAAAGAGGAAAGGGCCTCACTTGTCTATTAGGTGAGAATGCATGCACTTGAACCCTTGGTAGACTGCCCTAGTCACTTCCCACCCCCACACCAGTTCCTGAATACTGCTGCTGGGCCTAAGAAAGCCTCTGACCAAGGCCCCGTTAGCACAGTGTCTTGTTCAACAGACAATAAATACTTGTAAATTGAATTGCATGATCTTAGCTCAGGTGCTATTAATGTGGCTCACAACCACACACTTGCATGGATGAGAAATTCAATGAGCCTCTCAAAAGAGTCTTTTGAAACAAATTGGCTTCAAGTGAAACTGGTATTATAGTGGCTCTGACCTTCCAGGTACAAGAAGTTGCTGCTCTGAGAACAGAAAGGTCTCTTTGATTTCAGAGGTGAACTGTTGCAGAATCCTAGCCTGTGGATATGCGCCACAGTTGAAACATTGGGTTTTCTGAAAAAGGAATACAGAAAATACAATTGTGCCAGAAATAAATTCTCTCAGAAGATATTGAGTACTGTGATTCTTTGGGTCTCAAAAATAAGAATGTTTGGAGAAAGCAGGAGGTCAAACTTGTATTTGATTGAGAGCCATTACATAATGAAATGTAGAAATGGATTCTTCCTATTCTGTGACCTTGGTCAGAATTATGTGAATGGTGAATTTTATGTAAATTAACTGTGACCTCACCTTCCTCCCCCTTGTCTCTTTTTATATCTAAACTCGCCTCTTCCCCCACCCAAAGATAGAGTGGAGAAAAACAAATTGCACCAAACATAATCAGAAGGGTATGGATGGATTGGAAATTTTGAAAACGCGTATATATTCTAGACTTCAAATGACTCCCTTAAACTGTTGTCTAATTCCTCACCTGTCAAATGGACGTAACAGCACCTGTATTTCCTACCTCCCAGAGTGGTTGTGAGGAGCATGTAATATCATGGGTCTGAAAAGTATATTTGAAGGGATTCTCACTAAACTATTAGATTGCAATCTGTTTTTTAATCCAACAAAATATTTCAGCTCCTCCTACCAGTGAATTGATTTGTCACATGTTCCAAGACATAACTTCTTGTCAAGGAAAAATGACATAAAATAAAGAAATTCCTAAGTTTGGAATTGCCCACAAAAGCCAGCCCCGCATGGAGTTGCTGTTATTGTCATTGTCTATAATTTCAGGATGTGTAAGTACTTGCTTATGTGCTTTGATTCTGGGTAAAAACAAACAAATGAAAAGAGAAAAGAAAAGAAAAACCAACCCAAACCAGTAATTCTTTCAAGCCACATTAGACAACTTGGGCAAAGTACTGAACAGAAGCTTTGAATGTAGCTGTTGTTATTTTAATGCTTTGCTTTCTAATTAACTTTGTACGTCCTTTGCCTCTGCCAGGAACAGAGTGTTCATATGCTGATAGGATTTTTTATTGTAAAATAAAATGACAAAGGCTTTCATACCCCAAAACCTGCTTGCTTCTCTTTCTACCTCCTCCAGATGGTAATATGGAATCTCTTTCACAATCCAGACATGAAATCCTGCCTGCTGGGAGTTGCTGGCTGGAGAATAGGGCAAATTCCGGGTATGGTAGCTCATGCCTATCCTGCATGAGAGGCTGAGGTTGGGATGATTAAGGTTCCAGGTCAGCAGAAGCAAAAAATTCACAAGATCTCATCTCAGCCAATAGCAAAAAGCTGGGGTTGGGGCATGGGATGTGAAAGGATCCATCACATCCATCCCAGGGGACCACGCAGAGGCAGGCAGGCACAGGAGAAAGATGATTACAAGGTTTATCAGAGGAGCCATATTTCTCCCAGAGAGGGAGCACATGGCACCCTTCACTATCCAGGCAGCAGCAGAGTCTCAGGGATGGAAGTGAGGTAGAGGAGAGCTCAGGTGGGTCTGGGCAGAGAAAGGGAGGGGCCAGCTGTCGGTCAGGAACTCCAGAGCTGGGAGGAGCTCAGGTCTGGGTGGAGCTGAGGAGCAAAGGTGGGCATCATGCTTACAGGATGCATCTGTCATCCCAATCACATATAAAGCATAAATAGGAGGTTCACAGCTCAGGTCCACTAGAACAAAATGCAGGACTCTATTTGAAAAATAATGCAAAAAGAGCTGGAAGTGTGGTTCAAGGGTTAGACTGCCTGCCTAGCAAGTTCAAGGCCCAGAGTTCAAAACCCCAGTACTTCAAAAACAAAACAAAACCAAAAAATACCTATGACAGGCCTGGTAGATCTAGTGTGGTCTACCAAAGTGAGCCTGTGCAATCCAGTGTGGGCATGAGTCCCGAGGCCCTTAGAAAAATCTTACTTGTAGCTGTTCACAGAAGCAGTTGGGGCCCCAGCAAAGAAGCATATTGTCTGCTCAGGTGTCCTTACAGCTTAAAGAAGTCCCATTGAGGTCAAGGCCTCCCTAGGGGAATACAAATTCCTGAGGCCACCTACTCAATCCATCCAATTAGACCTGCCAATTACAAGACCTGCCTTATGTTCAGCCCCATCTAGTAAGCAGGACTCCCAGGAATGGGAGGCAGACATATGGAGAAGATGCATGTACACTCAGCGCCTACCTTCTGCCAAGACGATGCACCGGGTGGATGTAGCTTTATCCCACTGATGGACAATCTTTCCTGTAAGTGAAATTTCCCAGGAAGCCTGATCCAATCTTCAATATAGCCTTCTTGTCTTGGATGTACCAATAGTTCCTAAGTACTTCCTATGGTCAGAGACTGTGCTAAGTGATAGGGATTCAACAGTGCATAGGACACCACCTGTGCCCCTTACAGAGTTCATGGTCAAGGTCAAAGAGGTTTAGTCTTTGAAATCCAACATACTAAGGGCCCACCACTCATTCAGAAACCAAAGTCCACTTCTTTCTGGAAACATTTGGGTTTAGGAAAGGATACATGTTGCTGCTCCCTATTCCCATTGATGCTATATGGTTTTCTCTCCCAATTATCTTTAACAAATTAGTAAGATGCCCACAGTATCCCCAACTGGGAAGAGAGCAAATTGCCAACTGCTGAGAATCAATAAGCGTTACAAACCCAAATTTCCGAGCTGTCACCACCCAATGAAATCAGGAGCCCAAAGCCTAAGGGAAGGAATAAGCAATTAGGAGGCTATTCTACACAAGCCAAATGGAAACTTTAGGAACCATAGACTTCATGGATGAAAACACAGTACACCAAACACCCTCATTATGCAATGTGCCAATCAGAATATGTGAGATTATTAATATATGGGGTTTGGTTTTTATTCATCCTCTGAAATATAGTGCTCTATGGAGCAAATCCAAATAGACAAACCAGGTCTCAAGTTTTGCAGCAATTCCAATCTTCACTGCCTAGCTTAGTGGAAATCCTGTTTGTCTTTTCTTGGCAAATCTACATATGGAACAAAGTACATTGTCTTACTGGTAATTCTCCTTCCAAAGTATCAGCAGACATTTGTACTTACAGTTTTTCCTTTTTCTCTTTGAATTTCTTTCCCCATTTTCCATAAGGAAAACATTTTAAGAAGTGCTCATGGCATTTCTTTTCAAAATGGTAGACATAACCTGGGAAGAATGGATGTGTCTGGCTGGTTTTGAAAGGATAAAGTCCCAGAGTGCAGTTGGAGTTGGAAGGGGATTTAGTGAGATCTCATCCAATTTGCACCTCGAAGCCATTTCAGGATCAACTTCTTGACCTATATACATGAGTTTTCTAAGTGGTCTAAGAATTAGAGACAGGTACTCAAAGCAAGAAGGCATGGAAAAGGGGCTGGGAAGGTGGCTCAGTGGTAGAGCACTTGCCTTGCATGCATGAGGCCCTGGGTTCGATTCCTCAGTACCACATAAGCAAAAAGAAAAAGTCAGAAGTGGTGCTGTGGCTCAAGTGGTAGAGCGCTAGCCTTGAGTTGAAGAGCTGAGGGACAGCGCCCAGGCCCAGAGTTCAGGCACCACGACTGGACCCAAAAAAAAAAAGAAAGAAAAGAAAAGAAGGCATGGAATAGAGAAGACAAGAGAAGATAGTGGAAAGATGGGTAAGTTTTGAAGATAATTTACTATTTAGGGAAAAATGGATTGTATGGGGGTTTACAATTACTGAACTTCTTTATACTTATGTCAGAGCTCAAGATGGTTTTTATTTTAAATTATAGGTGAGCTGTGAGGGCACCAACATCTTTATCCTCTGGGACCTGAAGAGGTTTCATTGTGGCTCTGAATCAATGTCATGACTACTGTGATCACGCTTGAAAAGGAAACCCCACTGTGTAATTCAGCCTTCCATTACTGTAACAAAATATCTCAAATCGTCAGCCTAAAAAGAAGAAAGGTTTATTTTTGGCTTGTGGTTTCAGAGGGCTGTTCATAATCAACTGGCTGCCTTTGCTTTGGGCCTCTGTGGAGGCAGTGTAGCCCAGTGGGGTCCAAAGCTGCTCACTTCATCATGAAAGGCGTGGGGAGCCAAAACCCAAGATCCCACAATGCTCTTCAAGGACATGCTCCCAATGACTTCACATTTCCCCTTAAAACTTTCTACCTCCCCATGGCACCAAGCTGGAGACTAAATCTCTGATACTCAGGTTTTGCTGGGGACATTACAGATTCAAACTAAGATGGATTCCATCTTGCCAGAGCTAATACACCACCCACAGATCATTTAGAAGTGACACCAGGGCCCAGCTTCATCAACCCTTGAAGACAGCCACCCTCTTCAACTGCCAAGGACACACAGTAGCCACCAGTGCAGCTCAGGAACCCTAGAAAGAAGTAAACAAAAGCCCTCTGCCATTTGGCCAAGATAAGGTAAGAGGGAGGTGGCTAGAGGTGTCCCACAGGTCCCCCATGCTCAATTCAGTCCTGATGACTCCCCTCCAGCCTGAGCTGAGACCATTCCTCTGAGCAATCAGCTCCCCTGGTGACCCTGTAAAATATATGAGTAGGATGCATTTAAAGATGTGACCCCATGGCATGGCCTGTGCTGTTAGCATGGGACCCATTCCCAGTACCGCATGTGAGCCGGTAGAAAAGCAGATATGAGTTGAGAAGACTGTATGAGACTGTCCATCCATCTAAGGACTTAGGGAAGAGTGTGGCAGTGAACTGTGTCTGTGCTGAGATTGAGAGAAAACCTGCCTTTCCACTTCAGAGACCAAAATTGCTCAATGTGCCATTTGCCCACACAAATGTTCTCTGGGGTAGGAAGAGCAAGATGGGAACAATGTAATAGCTTGAAGCCACTGAACAAAAACATGAGCCTGGCATGCAGACCTCCAGCTGTGGAGTGGGTCAGCCAATGTCCTAGCTACATGCTTCAGTAGGATGAGTCCATCTTCCTCATGAAAATAGGAATACGCTGCTGTGTGCAGAGTGCTGCTCAGGGAGCTCCTCACAGACATTCATCACTCCTGAACTGTGGTTGAGCGTGTTGGCCGCCATGATCATGGTGTATGGCCAAGGCCTGGGAGAACCTCCAGCAATGTTTCCACACATACACACACACACACCCCACATACACACACCATACATACATTGGCCCTTCCTGGTGCTCAGACTTCAAGATACCTTTTCAGTGTTTAACTAGCCCTGTTGGAATGGTTGCATTAAGCATCTTTATCCTATTCCTAAAGACTCTACAATGACAGTCGTTTAAGTGTTCCTAATTGTTACTGGAGCTGGATGGGGTGGGTACAGTGGATAATTCACATCTGCACAGTACTCTTGTTCCCATGCAGTGGGTCAAACCACGTGACAATTGAATATGAAATTTGAATAATTAAAATGAAATGCACTTTGAAATTCAATTCTACAGTTGTACAGATCAAGCTTCAATAGACGGAGGTAACAAATGGTTACTATAATTAAACATCATCTACACAGTACGTTTCTGCCACTGAGGAAAGTTTTATTGGACAGTGTTCATAGGCCATCCCATCATTAGCAGACAATAAAAATAGCAGACAATAAGTAGCTAGCTAATAGTCCATACAGACAAATAAATGCATCATGAAAAATAGGGACTAGGTAGGTGAATGTAATAATGCTATATCCTCTTCCAATTCATATATTGAAACTTAGCTCTTATGTTTATGGAACTTGGAAATGGAGCCTAGAGATGTAGGGTAAAGCTCCTGAGATCTGATTATAAGAAGAGAAAGATCCATTACTACTCTCTCTTGGTAAGGACATAGTGAAAAAGTAGCCATTTGCTCAAAACAGGAAGAGAGTCCTGACCAGGAATCAAATTTACTGACGCCTTGATCTTAGATTTTCATCCTCCAAAAGTAAACACCTGTTGTTCAGACCTCTAGTCTATGGTTTGCTTGTTTGTTTGTTTTTGTCTGAGACCTGGACATAAACTCAGTATTTGATGCTTTGGCTCATTGGCTGACACTCTACTTCCTGAGCCAAACATCCAATCCCAATGGCAGTTTTTAATAGTAGCCTGAACAAATACCAATAAGAGTCAAGGAGTTCAGTCCAGAGATTTTGATTCATGTGAACTAGATTGTTTACCTTGAAATCGTTTCTGAAAAGAGTACATTTTCCTGCAGGGGAAAAGAATGTGCCTATCAGCAGGCAACTACCTGCAACTACTTGCCGTCTCTGGGAAGAGGCCAGGTGCTGCACATGTGTTCAGTTTTACAAGGTATGCCTTTGGTGGCTGCAGTAATTCTCCCTCCCCACAGGGTTTCCCATTGGATTTTCTATTGGTAAGAATTAAGTGAAGTAAGCCAGACCCAAAGAAACATAGGTCCCATGGTTTTCCTTATCTGCAATAACTAGTATATGTCTAGGACAAGCAGAAGAGGTCAAAAGCTCTGTACATATGACCATATAACCTGATGCTAAGTGAAATGAACCCCAAGATAGGGACACAAGAGATTTTATATTTCTTGTTGTTCTTTTTAATATATTTATAATGTACTATGGGATTTTTTTGTTGCTTTTTTCTTTTGTTTGTTTTGGTGGGGTTTTTTTTTTGTTTCTTTGTTCTTCCCCTATGGTACACCCCCTGTTGTCACTGTATTTGATTCTAGTACCCTGCATCTTGTATATACATTTTTCTTTTTCTTGGGGGGGGGGGCTCCGGTCGTGGGGCCTGAACTCTGGGCCTGGGCGCTGTCCCTCAGCAATTCAGCTCAAGGCTAGCACTCTACCATTGAGCCACAGCGCCACTTCCGACTTTTTTCTTTTTGCTTATGTGGTGCTGAGGAATCAAACCCAGGGCCTCAGGCATGCAAGGCAAGTGCTCTACCACTGAGCCACCTTCCCAGCCCCGTATATATACATTTTTCTAATTTGGGGAGGGGAAGAGAAATAACAAAATGCTGAAATAAGTACACAGGCTGACCCATTGTAACAATGAGATGTACAAGACACTATGTTGAAAACAAACTTGACAACTTTGCAGGGCAGGGAGTGGGGGAGAAATTAGAGAGGTGGGAAGGAAAGGGATGCTAGGGGGAAAACAAAGGGAGGGTTATAATGCTCAATAGGAAATGGACTCATTACCTTGCTCATGTAACTTTAACCCCTCTGTACAGTATCTTTACAATAAAACAAGATATATTTTATCTAAAAAAGAATGACTAATGGCAGCCATGAAGAGGACCAGATAGGGGAGGAGCAATTTCATTGCACTTCTGAATCTATGCTGCCACCTAGCGGATCCCACCATGAGAAAAATATGTGTTGGTATTAGAGACTAGAAAACCCAGAGGCAAAGATAATAGAGAACATAAACAGCACCTGAGCATCAGGTCACAAGCTGAGAGGTTGACACACATTATCTCAGTTAATTGGCAACAAGCCCTGGCAGGGACTCAAAGAAGCTAAGAACCTGCTTTGCTAAAAGAACAAAGAAATAAAGAACATGGGCTTTATTCATATGCACTCTTCAAAGTTACTGAATGTACTGGATTTAGATAAACTCGGATGAAAGTAATAGTCTTGGGTACATTTGGGGATTGATGAATGCAAGTGCTAACATCTATTGAGAACTTGCTTTGAGTTAGGTATTATTCTAGCTGCTTCTTACACAATATATAACTTGCCTAAATCTCATAGCAAGAGGAATAAAGAGGAGTACTATTTTCTTTTCTTTTTTTGAGACTGGATTTTTGAACTCAAAGGTTTGCATTTGTTAAGCAGGTGCTCTGCCACCTGAACCATGTCCCCAGTTTTTGCTTTTTTTGAAAGTAATGGCTTATATTTTTGCCCAGGCAAAACTGGATTTACATGTAAGTCCTCTTTTTTTTTTGGTCGGTCCTGGGGCCTGAACTCTGGGCCTGGGTGCTGTCCCTCAGCTCTTCAGCTGTCGACTAGCGCTCTACCTCTTGAGCCTCAGCCCCACTTCCGGCTTTTTTTTTTCTGCTTATGTGGTGCTGAGGAATCGAACCTAGGGCCTCATGCATGCAAGGCAAGCGCTCTACCACTGAGCCACCTTCCCAGGCTACCAGACAGCTTGGTATGGTCCTCTGATTAAACATGCTCAGGGTCAGTGCCCAGACTCTCTGAGTTCAAACCCCACAACTGGCACAGAAAAAACAAAGTTTTAAAGCTGTGATCTGATCCCTCTTCTTCCTGTTCCCAGAAGCCAGACCCCTTGGGTGCCACGCCCCGCCTGGTTTCATTAGCAGATGGGGTGATACAGATGATGTGGTTAAATTAGTAGGAGGTCTCCCCATCTCAGAGGAAACTTACTTTACGCTCAGGACTAACAGCTACACAAACATTTGGCTGTGTGTTCATCAGTGGTTGGTCTTGCTCAAAATATTTACCACTGGAGGGCAAAGGACTCTGGCCTCCATGGCCAGACTTGTTCCTACTCACCTTCTGCTCAACTTCCCCACGGAAGTTGATTGAATGGAGTCCAGGACATTCCTTGACTCTGCTTTTTTGTTTGTTTGTTGGTACCAGGTTTGCCTCATTGTAAAAGTCAGTAACTATGTGGTTTCTTTTTTCTTCCTTAGTCCATGTAATAAGAGGAGCATGAATGCCCGGCACCAGTGGCTCATGCCTGTAATCCTAGCTACTCCAGAGGCTGAGATCTGCAGATCACAGTTCAAAGCCAGCCTGGGCAGGAAAGGTCATGAGACATATCCAATTAACCACCAGAAAACAGGAAGTGGCGCCGCTGTAACTCAAGTGGTAGAGCACGTGCCTTGAGCCGAAGAGCTGAGGGATAACGCCCAGGTGGAGTTCAAGTCCCGTGACCAACAAATTTTAAAAAAAGAGGATCATGCTCCCTTGGGTAAGCTGCCCAGCTTCTCTCCTTCCTAACCCTTCACATGTGTTACCACGCTAGAGAAGCAACCTGCTTGGCTTATATCTTCAACACAACTTGGAATGCTTGTAAGCAACTATCCATTCAGCCAGTACTATTTAGCTGGTGGAATTCCAGCAAATATTTAACAACCAATTATGGTTGGGAGGGAATAACCACCCAGACCTGTACTTACACAAATTTCCATGGTGTAAATATTCTCATTGTAGTCAATGTCAAAATAACATTATGACATCACTTGAAAGAAACGCATATTAGTATATATATATATATATATTTTTTTTTTTTTGGTCAGTCGTGGGGCTTGAACTCTGGACCTGGGCGCTGTCCCTCAGCTCTTCAGCTCAAGGCGAGCCCTCTACCACTTGAGCTTCAGCGCCACTTCCAGTTTTCTGGTGGTTTATTGGAGATAGGAGTCTCACGGTCTCTCCTGCCCAGGCTGGCTTTGAACCGCGATCCTCAGATCTCAGCCTCCTGAGTAGCTAGGATTACAGGCGTGAGCCACCAGCACCCAGCTTTAGTATATCTTTATATAATATTTCCAACCTCAAAAGCATAAATAACAGTAAAATTATATGACAAAATAATTGAAGAGTGAATTGTAACTATTGCCTGTTTTAAATATAGGTTAATTATAAGTTGATATGGCTTAATTTTTAATAATGGCTCGATTTTAAAAGGGCTTATCAAGTTTCTGAAAACTGGACAAATGGCTCTCATGGGCCATACAAGCTGGCCGCCATGCTATCTGCTATTCCTGGCACCTGACATCGCTTCCTCCAAAATCGTTAGTGCTATCATCCTTTCTTTTTGGGGACAAAAATCTCTCCTCCATTTTATTCTAGAGAATTGAACACTCAGAAGACTGTGGTGCAGCTCCAGGAAAGTGCTATACATAAGGCCCAGGGTTCCATTCTCAGCACTGTCCAAAGGAATAAAAAAGAAACTGACAATCCTGTCAGCTCCAACCCAATCCACACTGACCACACTGTCGGTCAAAGCTGGGCCAAGCCACAGGCAGGTGGCAGGGCTGACTGTGGGCATTCCTGGAGCATAAGAACAAAATAAAATAAATAATAATAATAATAATACTTACCAGGCACTGGTGGTTCACAGCTGCTGTAATACCAGCTGTTCCAGTGGCTGAGATCTGAGACTCGTAGTTTGAAACCAGCCTGGGCAGGAAAAGTCTGTGACATTCCTATCGCCAATTAGCTACCCCAAAATAGCCAGCAGTGGAGCTGCTGGTAAGACATTAGCCTTGTGCAAAAAAGCTCATGTAGGGCTGGGAAGGTAGCTCCGTGGTAGAGTGCATGAGGCCCTGGGTTCGATTCCTCAGCACCACATAAGCAGAAAAAGAAAAAAGCCGGAAGTGGCGCTGTGGCTCAAGTGGTAGAGCGCTAGCCTTGAGCTGAAGAGCCAAGGGACATTGCCCAGGCCCAGAGTTCAGGCCCCATGACTGGATCCAAAAAAAAAAAAAAGCTCAGAGAGCACCCAGGCACTGAGTTCAAGTCCCAGAACTAGACAGACATGCACACACTTGTGTGTGCACTCACACACAAACATCATCATCATCATATCATCATCATCATCATCATCATCATCATCATCATACTTTCAACCTAATTCTCAATATCATTTCAATCTCATTGAGAAAGCTATGGAAAACAAAATAGCAAACCCAAATTCTCACCCTATCACTGTTCACATTTACTCCTGGCCTCCCTCTCCTCCTCTTCTGGTCTCTGGGCAGATGCTCCCTCTCTGCAGGATCACTGCTCCTGGCATGGTCCTTGTCTAGGGCCCTGTCCACAGAGCCCTCTGTATTCCTGCTCCCTCCCTCCCACCTGTAGGTATTGGTTTACAGCGGTTCTTCTGCTGGTTTCATACACCATGCCCCCACCTCTTTGTTCATTTGGTTGGTATAAGACACCATATCTGGGTGACTTCTAAACCTTTGCAGCCACAGTTCTGAAGTCTGAGAAGTCTAAGATCAAGGTGCTGGCAGATTCCATGTCTTCCTGGTTGATGGTAGCACTCTCCACCTGTGTCCTCCATGGTAGGTGGAACCAAGGGTGTCGTGAGGCCTCCTTTATAAGGACACTAATCCTAATTCACTAGCATCCAATCCTCAAGACCTAACCACCTCCCAAAGTCCTCACCTCTTAATATCAACAAGAGGATTAAGTTTCAATTTAGGAATTTGGAGACACACAACCATCCAGTGGATTGGGTAGTCTCTGTATTAAAATGTTCAAACTAAGCTGAGCACTAGTGGCTCATGCCTGTAATCCTAACAACTCAGGAGGCTGAGATCTGAGGATCACAGTTCAAAGCCAGCCTGGTCAGGAAAGTCCGATAAACCACCAGAAAACTGGAAGTGGCGCTGTGGCTCAAGTGGTAGAGTGCTTGCCTTGAGCTGAAAAGCTGAGGGGCAGTTCCCAGGCCCAGAGTTCAAGCCCCATAACTGACTAAATAAATAAAATAATGTTCAAGCTACCCAGTTTGGTTGTGGTGATGCCTCCTGCAGGAACCCCACTGACCTCCCACCATATTCCATACACGGCTCTGTCCAGGTGGCTCACAGAGGCTCAGCAATCCTAGAAGCCAGGCTCTGGAGTCAGCCCTGAGTCTAAATTATGCCTCTCCTCTCCACCCCAGAGGCTACTATACTTCAGTAGCATTGCTTTTACCTCTTAATGCCTCACTTTTGTTCATCTGTAAAATAAAGATAGCAGTCTCTAGTTTACAAAATGATTATGAGGATTAAAAATGACCTTGTCCATGTAAGAAAGTTTAGTACATGTGATACCTAGAAATTGCCGGCAAGTTTAGGTGGTTGTCATTCCATGTCTAAAGTATATTATATACAATTATTAATGATTGTCGCATGCGGAACAATAGCTCTCTAAAACATACATCTTATTCCAAGTTTCATATTGATTGAATGTTCCTTATTGTGACAGTGTGGTGTGGTTTTTTTTTTCCTTTTCTAGATTTTTCTCTGTAGTAGTTAACCCAGACAACAGCTCCAGGTCACAGGGGAGTTGGTAACTGAGACATGCATCTACTTATCCTCTCTAGTCTGCAGAAAGTGGGGCCAAGGCCAGCAAATGGGAGCAAAAGTCTCACAGTAGCTGCCAAGTGTGGCTGTCTAAGGAGGACTGACTCCATGCTGTCATGGCGGATCGGAAGTGGGAAGCTCTGCTCACTGCAAGTGTTCTTGCCACTGTGTGTGGGGGGGGGCCTGGGAGAAGGGCCAGGTTTCCCATGCTTGTGGCCTTCTCTGTCATTTATCACTCCAAGAAGATGATTGGGAGAGATGAATGCATCCTAATTCTTAGAAGAAATGTCAGATGTCTTTTTTCCTTTCCTGGAGCTTCTGTATCTGTGTGCAGCATGCCAAGAGTAAGATCTACCTAGCTCACAAGGAGGAACTGACGCATCAACTGCCTCTTCATGCCCAGCACTTGTGGGCATGAGTGTGTCTGGGTGAGGCTCCTAGTCCTTCTGTGAGAGAAACCGGAAACTAAGTCCCCATGAGTAGAAATCTCTGTCTCTGTCTGAGCTCTGGGTTGAGTTTTCCTAGCATTTGTCCTCATTAAGATTCTCCAGCGCCTGCCCAGCCTGAAGTTCTCTGGGAAAACGAAGCTTTCTAGTAGAAGTTATCCTATGGCCCAAATCTGGCAGCTTTTAGGGTAGGGGGTGGGAAAGGCTGCTAGAACAGAACAGAGTGGGCCAGCTTTGGGAGACACCATGGTCTTTGCTTGCCCAGCTTAGTGTTCTGGAAACATCTGAATGTGTTGCTATGCTTAAGACACTAGGAACTTTCACCTGATCCTCTGCCCACACTCCTGCCTCAGCAGTGACTGGCTTCAACTGGGTTTCCACTGTTCCCGTAGTCAGCCAGAGCTCTGCAGTCTCCATGGGACTCCCTGACCTCAGCTCTATGCTTTCCAGACAAGCTTTGTAGGCATGTGCCTTTGCGTTTCCAAGCTAGAGGTTGCTGTGCAAATTATCCTGCAGGTATACATGTCATTTCCAGCATCCCCACTTCCCAGCATCTGCAACCCCATACCACAAATGTAACTTCCTGTTACTACAGACTGGTCTGGGAACGTCAAAGGTGCTCTGGGAAGTGGTCCTTTCTCTTTTCCTGAGGTTTTGACACATGAGGACCCAATGCTCCTCCCTCCAGACAAAGCAGAGTTCTCTGGGCCTGGGCACTGTCCCTCAGCTCTTCAGCTCAAGGCTTGTGCTCTACCACTTGAGCCACAGCGCCACTTCTGGCTTTTTTCTTTTTGCTTATGTGGTGCTGAGGAATCGAACCCAGGGCCTCATGCATGCAAGGCAAGCACTCTACCACTGAGCCACCTTCCCAGCCCTGGAAGAAATAAATTTCTGTTCTTTATAAAATCTCTCAGTCTGGACTATTCTAATAGAAGAGCACAAAAAGGACAAAGACCCACCTCTCTCACAGACCTGAGGATGCCATTCTGGCAGTTTCTACTCTCTCCCACATCATCACTTTATCTGGATACTGCTAACTTGCAATTATTTCTCCCATCTTAAAACCAGTTACCACTGGGCACCTGGTTGCTCATGCCTGTAATCCTAGCTACTCAGAAGGCTGAGATCTGAGGATTGCAGTTCAAAGCCAGCCCCAGCAGGAAGGTCCACAAGACTCTTATCTCCAATTAACCACCAGAAAACCAAAAGTGGTGCTGTGCCTCAAGTGGTAGAGCACTAGCCTTGAACTAAAGCGCTGAGGGACAGTGCTCAGGCCCAGAGTTCAAGCCCATGACTGATCAAAAACAAAAACAAAGCACAACACACACACACAAAAATGTTACCTCCCACTTCCTTTCTACTACGTCCGTCATCTCTAATTTATCCCCTCCCCTCCCAAGACTTCTCCACCCAGGCCTTTGCCCTACCACTCATCCCAAACTGCTCTTGAAAAGATCATTAGTGCTGACTGCATTTTGCTAAGTCTAAGAGTGCACTGTCCTTCCTAGCCTTCTCAGCACTGTTTTTCAGAGTATACTGCTCCCTCCTCTGGATACTTTTTCTCCACTTGGCAGGTGATCACCTATTTGTTCCTGGTCACTCTCCTTTTTTGGTAACTATTCAACCTCTTCAGTTTGAGTGCCTCAAAGCTTAATACAGAATAATTATCCCTGGATAATCCCTGGATTATGCCTGGAACCTAAAGTATTTCAGATTTTGGAGATTTCTTTTAGATTTTGGAAACTTGTATATATGTAATGAGATATCTTAGGAATGGGACCCAGCTTTAAACATGACATTCGTGTTTTTTGTTGGTCGTGGGGTTTGAACTTTGGTTCTGGGCATACTGTCCCTGAGCTCTTCAGCTCAAGGCAAGCACTCTACCACTTGAGTCACAGCACCCCTTCTGGTTTTCTGGTGGTTAACTGGAGATGAGTCTCATGGGCTTTCCTGTCCGGGCTGGCTTTGAACTGTGATCCTCAGGTCTCAGCCTCCTGAGTAGCTAGGATTACAGGCG
The DNA here is from genome assembly GCF_019054845.1 of Dipodomys spectabilis. Classification (NCBI taxonomy): domain Eukaryota; kingdom Metazoa; phylum Chordata; class Mammalia; order Rodentia; family Heteromyidae; genus Dipodomys; species Dipodomys spectabilis. The sequence continues at coordinate 5,378,319 of NW_024870822.1, read as the reverse complement.
TGAGCCACCAGCGTCTGGCTCATCTATGTTTTGTTTTCACACAATGGCCTGAAGGTGATTTTATCCATTAAATTTTTTTGCACGAAACTAAATTTCATGGTGTAGAATAATTTTCTGCATGTGGTGTCAGTGCTAAAATAGTTTTGCATGTGGTTTTGCATGTGGCCCTTTGGATCTGCCTGTCCTTGTTCTTTCTCCCAATGCTCACTCCATCTTGATCTTTTTTATTTTTTCTTTTGAGCTGGTATTGGGATTTGAACTCAAGGCCTGTGCCTCACTTTTTGTTTTTTAGTTTGGGTGTTGTTTTGTTTTTTTCTCCTTGGGACTAGTTCTTTTACTACTTTAGCCACACTTCTACTTCTGAGTTTTTGCTGGTTAATTAGAGGTAAGTGTCTTGGGTTTGTTTGCCCAAGCTGGCTTTGAACCTCAATCCTTAGGTCTTATTTTATTTATTTATTTTTTTGGGGTCCGGTTGTGGGGCCTGAACTCTGGGCCTGGGCGCTGTCCCTCAGCTCTTCAGCTCAAGGCTAGCGCTCTACCACTTGAGCCACAGCACCATTTCCGGCTTTTTTCTTTTTGCTTATGTGGTGCTGAGGAATCGAACCCAGGGCCTCAAGCATGCAAGGCAAGCGCTCTACCACTGAGCCACCTTCCCAGCCCCAGGTCTTATTTTACTACATAGCTGAATTACAAGTGTGAGCCACCAGCACTTGGCTTTGATCTCGTTTTTAAAATACATTGGCATGTTAGTCACTCCCTAACATATACTTCCAGTCCAAGCCTTGTCCTGAAATACAGGCTAGCATAGCCTGTACCTACATAGTCTTTTCACCAGGATGTCAACAGACAACAACACTTTGCCCAGACTACACTGATCTTCTAAAACCTGTCCCCCTGTGGTCTCATCTCAGGCCCAATCCTGTGTTTCTGTTTCCCGACTGCTTCTCACTGCCGCTAGCACAGTCTTCTCAGCTGGGTTGTTAATGACAACCCCCCCTGCACGCCTACAGTCTGCTCACACCACCACAGCAAGGCGGCAGCAGTACTCTAAGTCACGTTGTATCATGCTTTAGCTGAATGTACTCTCAGGACTCCCCATCCCACTTGGAGCAAAATCTACCAATGTCCTTCCCAGTGTAGGATCCTACATGGAAGAGGGTCCCTCTACATTCACCTCTAGCACTCTCCACGCCTTCAAAAAATGCTGGCATGCTCCCTCCTTAAAGACTCGCACCCATCCTTTGCCTAGAACATTCTCCTATGGCTATGACCTTCCATCATGTCTAAACATTTTAAAACACTACCTTCAGCTGGGTGTGGTGACTCACACTTGTAATATCAGCTACTCGGGAGGTGGAAAGCAGGAGGATCCTGGTTAGAAGCCAGCAGGGGTTGGTGAATTCACAAGACTCTATCTCAGTCAATGAACCTGGTGTGGTGGTATACACATACCAGGTAGGAGAAGGAGGCTGGCTTTGGGTGAGAAGTGAGATCCTATGTTAAAAAAATACCCTAAGGAAGTGGCACTGTGGCTCAAGTGGTAGAGTGCTCGCCTTGAGCTGAATAGTGCAGGAACAGCGCCCAAACCCAGAGTTCAAGCCCCATGACCTACAAAAAAAAATTCTGCAAATGTTTAAGCCGGGCGCTGGTGGCTCACGCCTGTAATCCTAGCTACTCAGGAGGCTGAGATCTGAGGATCGCGGTTCAAAGCCAGCCAGGGCAGGAGAGACCGTGAGACTCCTATCTCCAATAAACCACCAGAAAACCGGAAGTGGCGCTGTAGCTCAAGTGGTAGAGCGCTCGCCTTGAGCTGAAGAGCTGAGGGACAGCGCCCAGGCCCAGAGTTCAAGCCCCACGACCGACAATAAAAAAAAAAAAAACCCTAAAACCGTAGAAGAGGTATGCCTCATGTGGTAGAGCAACTGCCTAGCAAGCATAAGGTCCTAGGCTAAACCCCAACAATGAAAAAAGTAAAATAAAATGCTATCTCTTCAAACAACTCTACTTGAAATTCTACTCAGCCTTCTTCTGACCCGCCTGGCTCTCTGTAGCTACTCTTTCCCCACCACTGAGCATGATGCCATAATACCCCTTACAATATGATACTGTCGTATGACTTACTTATTTATCTATTCTCCATTTCAAGAAGCTGGAATGGAGCTCAGAAACATAATAAGCACTCAATGAATACTTCTTGAATACTGTATAAATCTTAGAGAAGGATCACAGCTTTATATGAGAATATTAGACAGTTTAGGGAGTCCAAAAGTACTTTTTAAAAACATTAAAACATCAAGGACTTCCAAAGACTACACATATTTTGGGGAGAAAAACCTCAAACTCTAGTTTTAGTTCTAGTTCTCAAAGAACCTATCTAGCAGAGACATGGCAACAAACCAAATATACATTGTCCTTGATTTTTCCTAACTCCTCCTACACATCACTCATTCCCGATAGTGTGATCTGATCGTAGCAGTGTTGGGAGCCCCTTCTGTTGTCTCAGGAGAGACTGATTGCTAGCCAGGCCACAGCTTCTACAACCTGTGATGGGGCTTCCCCAGGTCTTCTCCCAGAGGAGAAACTATGAGATTTACCATGCAAGTGAACACTGTACGTGGGATACGAGCTGGGAGTAACAAATAGAGCAGAAATACAGAACAGAAAATAATCATCTTTGAAATGACAACAAATGGGACACAATATCTAAGCACTAACACCTAAGGGGGTGGCTGCCCAGCTCTGCAGAGCAGCTCCTCAGGAGAGAGAGGCTGACTTCTTTGCAGGTTGCCTGGTCTTCAGTCCTTGTAACTTTTCATCTTTGAGCGCCTTCAGGAATTTATCTGCAGTAGAGAAAAACCAACTTAGCTATAGCACAGAGAAGGACTTTTTCTCAACCTTCTGGTAATTGCGCTTCCTACATAAGCCTAAAATCCCCTAATAGCTGAAACATATCTAGGTGGAACAGTCTAGAAACTGTTTCTCTTCCAGGGCTATAAAATAGGTATGTTACAGGGTATCTGATGGATTGCAGTGCATTCCTACTGCACATAGGTTACTTCAAACATCTCCTCCCTGTGTGTTTGGGGGGGGGAGTCTGAGGGGGGTGTAGAGTGAAGAGCTTAACCTGCTGTATACAAGAGTTGAAATGATCTTTCTAGAACAATCTCCCTCCTTCAGTGGTTAAACTGAAAGGCTTAGCAGGGAAAGGTTATGGGAACACATAGCCTACTGACTAATATGTAATAAACACGCTCTTCTTGGAATGTGGCTGTATTGAACCCCCTTACACTCCAGTAGGGAGGTACTAGTTCACACACGAGAGGTCCCTGCCACATCAGAATACTTGGTCTTCCCCATGTTAGACCTCAGATCAGAGATGGCAGAGGAGTCCAGAACTCTGACCACAGGGTAAGACTACCCTCCATCACCAGGAAATGGAGTGTCCCAAGACCAGACAATAAAGAGCCTTGGGCCTTCCAGGTTGGGCAATTCCCAACTTCTCCCTCTCCTAAATGGGTGGAGTTAGTTCCAGGTGTGGAGGCTCAGAGCCTACCCAAAGGGTTCAGGATTATAGAGTTTGGGGCCACATGGTTCATGGCGGTCAGCTGTGTGGTGAAGGGGATGGGGGGGTCAGTTGAGATGCATGACTGGGCAGGTCTGGGCTCTGGGGGGGAGGGATAGATTTTGGACCTGCGGTTCCCAGGACTAGAGTCGGATCATTAGGCCACAATCTGGTTCCCCGGCCTGAAGCCAAGGAGGGAGCTAAGGTTGGGTTCAGGTTGGTCCCGACGAGGGTCACGCACAGCGCTGGGAGTCGAAGCCATCCCCAGTGATGGTGAGCAGCTCCAGCTCCTTGATCCGGATCTCCAGCTCACACAGCTCCTCGGGGTGGGAGGCAGAGGCGAGCCGGGGCGTGGTGGGGCCGGGGGCCAAGGTCGAGGCAGCCCCCTCGGGCCCTGGCGAGTAGAAGAAGCGCAGAGGCTCGTAGGGGATGGAGGCCAGGCCGGAGGGCCAGGGCGGACAGGGACGCTCGCTGGGGGGCCCCAGGCCGGGCGGCAGCGAGGGCGTCGAGGCTGGGGGCCCGAGGGGGAGGGATCGCCCCCCGGCCGCCCCGCCCGCCGGCGCCCCGCCCGCCTTCAGAGGCACGAAGAGCTTCTTCCAGATGTTAAAGTCGCTCAGCGGCGACGAGGAGATGCCCCGATCGTAGAGGGACGGGAAATAGAGGGGTGGAGCCGGCCGCTGGCTCATCGTGGGGCTCTGGCTGCCGCGCCGCCCCTTCGGCATCTTTTGAATGGGAGGCTGCGTGGGAGGAACCCCGCGCCGACAGAGCGCGCCTCGGCCCCGCGTCGTCGCCGGGGTCGCGAAGTTCCACGGGCCACGCCCCGACGGAGCGCGGCCCCACCCTCCGCTCCAGCCCCACCCTAGACAGGCGGGACTCTCAAGTCCGAGGCCACGCCCCAGAACGTGCCCCGCCCCGCCGCAGGGAAAGCCACGCCCTCAGGCCTCCAGCCCTTGGTTTCCGCGAATGCCCAACACAAACTCGCTTCGCGGTAGCCCCGCCCCCACGCCGGCCCCACCCCCCACGCCGGCCCCGCCCCGCCCCCGGCTCCTCCCACTATCTTCCAATTCCTTTGTCTAACGTTTTGGTGTGCGTGAGTGTTGGTGCTAGTACTTGAACTCAGGGCTTGAGCGCAGACCCTGAGCTTTTCCTTTTCTTTCTTTCTTTTTTTTTTTTTTGCTCAAGGCTAGCCACACAGCTCCACTTTTGGCGTTTTGGTGGTTAACTGGAGATAAGAGTCTCATGGGTTTTCCTGCCAAGGCTGGCTTTGAACCCCTCACCTCAGGGCTCAGGCTTTTTGAGTAGCTAGAATTACAGCCCTGAGCCACCGACTCGTGGCTCCTATATGTTTATCCCAAAGAAGGAAGCAGGGAGCTGGCCAAGACTGCAAAACAAAACTTTTTTTCAGCCCTCCTGTCCTTTATTGAGGAAAGAAAAACATTCCCAACCACCTGCCTCAGAACCCTTTTCCTTCCTAATCATCTGGCCACTCCTCATCAGAGGAAAACATGCTCTACAGTGGGAGGCAAAAGCAAAGAAGGTTGGTTGGGAATGGCTATTAGAGCCCACCTGTGCTCTTCCAAACATAGCTGTGTTTATGCTAGATTCTGGAATAGAGGAACCTGGTCTGCATTTGTAATGGCCCTGAAACTAAGAATGTTTTCAGTGAAATCTGAAACTGTTTGTCTTCCAAACACATAAATTGTTAGGGCAACAAACTAACCACCAAAAGGAAATCCTCCAGGACCCACCTCAAACAGCACACTCTGAGTCACCTGGAGGTACCACCAAGGTATTTATTTAAGTGTAGCTTGTGGTTATTAGTCAGAGAAGGAAGGGAAGGACAAGGAAATATTCTCTGAGAGTCTCACTGGGATGAGTAAACACAGATGAATGGGGGCCAGTCAAGATCAGTCAGTACCAGCATCACAAATGAATGTTATGTCTGTACCCCCGTGCAGGTGAGGATTAGTGAAGTTTCCTTTTAAATATTTCCTTTTAAATGTAGGAACTCTTCACTTAGTGTCCTTGTGTTTGATTCATCACAGAATAAGTATTTCTGGATGTCACTAAAGCACCCATCCCAGAACACTACACAGACACAGTTACCTACAGGAAAAGGGGGTTATTTGCCAGCCGAAGCTGACAAGGCCATCTCCCTACAGGACGGGGAGAAATGGCACCTCTTGCTATTCAGGGGCATCCTTATAACACCAGTGCTAAAGGCAGGAGGTACTCTGCATGCCCAGTTAAGTCTGGGTGGAGAGTATGCACACCTATTCTGGGAGAAACCTGTGACCTGTGGAAACCCCTTGGGAGAGTTCTCTTTTCTGTGTGGAAGGCAGGGTGGAGTTCAGGTCTGGGTAGAGGATGTTCCGATAATGCAGCTGAGGGCTACAGATGGTAAGAAAACTTGGTGTAGCTTTATTATGTAAACAAAGCAGAGAGACAAAAAGCAGATAAATGGACAAGCAGGAGGGCAGGCAGGGGCACACTCTGTTAGAGTGTGGGTGCTCTCACAAGGAGATAGAGACACATATAAAGCTACTTGGGCTGTTGGGGTACTGATAGGGCAAAGGCAGGGGGCCTGGCTTCAAACTTATGTAAATATAGGTGCACCCTCCCCCCTCCTCTCCCATGTCCTAGTGCTCAGCCAGCCCGCTGTCATGGCCTCTGCTCTTCCAGGCCTCTTCCTGGCAGGGTGCTGGCACTCAGCGAAAGTTATTTGTGCCACAATAAGGACAAAGCTATTTTAAGAAACCCAAAACAGTCTTTTCTTTATTACTCATCTGAATGAGCTGTTGTGCTGATCTTGGTGTAGGGCCTCTGGTATTCCAACTTCTGTATACTTCTGTTTACGATAGATACCCACTATTCCAAGAAAGCTTCCAAAGCATGCAGTCCAGCCCATATTCTGATTTACCTGGATGGATGGATCTTTGTGTCATTACAGAGTAGTAATTTAAAAGTAAAAATAAATCAATTTAAATTAAGCAATAGCCTGAGAGGTAGTTTATAGGGTGTACAGAGCCTAGAAGAGAGTGGGGTGGGTGGAAGCTCTGTCAACCAGCACCAACTAGTTGACCTTGAACTGATCTTATAGCTGAACTTACTATTACAGTTATTATCCTGGTTACATCACTTACAGGATAGGTCTGTTTGATATTCCGTTCACAAGCAACGGAATTAGCACAGGGATATTCCCAAGGCTGAGATGACTCATGGATTTGAATACTTGAGAACAAGGTTCAGATGACAGAGGCCAGGGCAACTCCATGGATTCAGCAATAGGAAGAATCAACTTCTTGTTTTATATGGCTTCAAAGTGGTAGACTGTTGGCTGTCTCAATGATTATTCACCACCTTCACCCAGAGCTGAGGGAAAGATTGACCCTTTCCTCTTTTAACTAGAGTGGCCCCGAGATACAGTTCCATAGGGAAAGAACAGAAGATAATTGGAAGTTTTCTAGTAGGAGAGACAAAAGCAAGTGATGTTTTTCTCCTATTGTCTTTCTTTTCTCCTTCTTCTTCCCTACCTCCTTCCTCTTTTTCCCTTCCTTCTTTTCTCCCCCACCCCACTCTCATTTCTTTCAGTATTGAGGACAGCAAGAGCTCGTGTTTCAGCCACACCCCTACTCCACCTTGCCTTTTCCAGCCTCAAACTTAAAAAGCAATTTGGGAACTTCTGTGGTCACTTCGAAGTGTTCGTTAGGTAAAAACCAAGTATTTCAGTGTTTCAACCCAGACATTGCTGGATTGTGGAACCAATGCTAGCAGTTGCTTATCTCTGGCTTTATGCAAGAAAATCAGACTTTCTGGTAAGTTGTCAGTTATTTGCAGCTGAATACCTTCTGGAGAGACTCATAGTTTCACTCAACATTTTTTTACATTCTTGCATAAATTGACTCCCAGGAGAGACTGTATGTCCATCCTTTTTTTTTTTTCCTTTGGCTGGGGTAAAGGGTGGGCTATACTTACTAGTTTTCCAAGACTAAACTTAAAAGGGTGGATATAATTCCCAAAAGAATGGTTCTGTTTAGCAGGTACAGGCCTAGTGGCTAAAATCCAAATGTCCATTTTAGTAGGTGCTGTCACTACAACTGATAAAGGAGAGGCTCTTTAGCATCCTAAATGCCTCCTACCGCTGGAGGAGGAGAGTATAGTTTGCAGTCCTTCTCATTTAGTGGTTGTCAGGGTCAGGGAATTTCTTAAGAAACAGAAACTCTGCTGAGCACTAGTGGCTCATATCTATGATCCCAACTACTCAGGAGGCTGGGACGTGAGTTTGGAGATTTGAAGCTAGCCAAGGCAGAAAAGTCCCAAGAGATGCTATCTCCAACTAACCAGCAAAATTCAGGACTAGAAATGTGGCTTAATGGTAGAGCTTTGAATGAAAAAGCAGGGCAGATGGGGTTATAAAGGTAGAATTGACCAAATCCAGGGGCATTGCTGTCTAGATCCCATAGTCTCATATTCAAGTAAACGGGGTCTCATCTGTAATCTGGAAATGGTAGGCTTATGTATAGACAGTCTGTTCACATTTGCAAATTGAGAAAATTAAGTGATCTGGTTTATGTAACTATAATGTTTAGAGTTGTGCCAGGCATATAAGCTCCCAAGTTGTGACCACTCACACTACTCATGAGGCCAAAAGTCCAAAATATGGAGGAAAACAGGGTTGGGAAAGCCCTTATCAGGGCTCACACAACTGTTCAATCATGGCTGGCTGTGAGAATATACATGAATATACTTTAGAGCTCAGTAAGACCAAGAAGAAGGTAGAAAACAGCATCCTACCCTGGGTTTCACATACTTATCCATCATGACCACCCCTGGGGACCACACAGAGGCAGGCACACACAGAAGAAAGATTATTATAAGGTTTATTAGAGGGGCTATATCTCCCCCTGGAGAGAGAACATAATGACATCTGCCCCTATCCAGGTGGGTAGCTCTGGGGCTAGTCTCGTGCTCAGGTAGGTCGGGGAGGGGGGACGGAGAGAAAAAGTGGCCAGCTATATAGTGGGAACTCTAGGGCAGGGAGGAGCTGGGGTCCGGGTGGAACTGAGAACCAGAGGTGGGGATAATGCCCACCCTCAGAGGAAATTCAATGGGGTTGCACTCCTCAGAACCACTATGAAGTTTCTGTGAAACTGAAATATTACCAGCTCTCCACTTACCTGGCCTTTGCAGATTGACTCTGGATCCACGTACCCAACTCACAGTCTATGGCATATATCACGACCACTTTTTTCAGAAACAAACGTTCAGGTCATCAAACTAGCCCTGGCGGATCTGGTCAGCAGCTCTCTCCTCACTTGGTGCCAACCAGATTCTGTTTAAAGAACTTCCTTTCAGCTGGTGGCTCACATCTCTAATCCTACTTATTCAGGAGGCTGAGATCTGAGGATTATGACTCAAAGTCTACCCGGGTAGTCTTTATCTCCAATTAACCACCAAAAAGCCAGAAATGGAGCTATGGCTCAAGTGGTAGAGCACTAGCCTTGAGTATTGAAAGAAGCTCAGGGTCAGCACCCAGGCCCCCAGTTCAAGCACCAGAAAACAAACAAATAAAAAACATCAACAAGCACCCAACTCTCAACTCAGGAAAAATCTGTGAGATTCTTACCTCCAACCACCTAAAAGCCAGAAGTGGACCTGGGGTTCAAGTGGTAGAGTATGGAGTGAAAAAGCTAAGGGACAGTGTCCCAACCCCTTGCGTTCAAGCTCCAATACTGACACCCAAAAACTACATAAAACACCACTCTCCTCAGTGAACTCTGGCCAAGTAGAGCCATGGCCCAAGATGGCAGCCAGCCAGTCTCACACTGAACTGCATCTCTAATTCATTTTTTTTGGTCCACTGAGTCAACATCAGCTCCTTTGCTTAGCCAACAGCTGTGGGGATGGTCAGGATTTCCCTAGGCAGAAACAAGATCCTTTTGATGAGAGTTACTCCTAGTAACATGTCTTAGAAGAAAGAGGAAAGAGAACATAGGCCATCAAGGCAACCCTGGTGGTGACCAGGGTATCTCTATTGTCTATGCCTTTAGTAAAGGCATTATACAGGAAAGTCACTTCTGAAGATTTCTTCTTTCAGTTACTACCATTAAATGTGTGTGTGGCTGGGCACTGGTGGCTCACACCTATAATCTTAGCTACTCAGGAGGCTGAGATCTGAGGATCAAGGTTCAAAGCCAGCCCAGTCAGGAAAGTCCCTGAGACTCTCATCTCCACTAGAAAAACAGAAGTAGCACTGTGGCTCAAGTGGTAGAGCACTAGCCTTGAACTGAAGAACTGAGGGACAGTGCCTAGGCCCAGAGTTCAAGCCCCACAACCGACCAAAAAAAAAAAAAAAGTATGTATGTGTGTGTGCTGTTATCCTTCCAGAACAATGACCACACTCATCCATTTCATTACATTTTATTTTCAGAAAAGCAAATTACTGCATTGTCATCTAAGAGATTACATATGCATTTGGTTTGTACAGCAGATTATATCAGAGATCTTTAGGGTATTTGTTTAGCTTGGTACTGTGGTATATGCCTGTAATCCTAAGACTCGGGGGCTTGAGGCAGGATGGTGAGCTACAGGAAAGCCTGGGCTACATAGTCAGATCCTGTCTCAAAAAATCAAAATTCCCTCCCTCATATGCAAAAACCATTATCATTATACTGTTAAATACTGATATGATCATAAGAATACAAATGTTTAAGTCTTGAAGATTATTTACCAGGAGACACAGGGAAAAGGAAAAACTTCCTTTTTGAGGAAACAGAGCTGTCAAAAACTTCAACATTTGTGACTGATAGTAACCCCTATACGTCTATTTTATATAATCTATGCTGAATCAGCCAGAAGTCAGTAAACTAAATACCATCAGGCAAAATATGTTCACATATCTGTTGCTAGTAATGATAACATTTGGAAGTCTTGAATAGCAGCCCATATGATTTGTTGCGTTTTGTGCTGGTACCAGGAGTCTTGAACTTGGGCTTCTTGCGCTTGCTTTTTTTTTTTGCTTGTGGCTGGCACTCTACCATTTGAGCCATGCTTTCAGTCCAGCATTTTGTTCATTAATTGAAGACTTCCCCCAGGCTGGCTTCAAACTGGGATCCTCCTGAGTAGCTGGGATTATAAGCATGAGCCATCAGTGCCTGGGCTTCTATAAACACTTATTCTAGAACCACACAAGGGAATTCCTCCTAATACATTTGAAGTAAGTGCACTTAATACTCCCTGTCCCTTTGCGTAGAATGTTTATTCTTTATGTGTGGTAATCTCTTTTTCAAGAAAATCAAAAAGAGGGAGTATAACTTTAATACACCATTAGTTTAGGCAATTAATTTTTTTTAAGTGAAAGACAGCAAAGCCCATACAAAATTTGGAGACATGGGAACATTCAAATTTCAGCCATGGGTAACTCTCTAGAGACAGATCTTGTATTTCTATGCACTGCCATTTAGATAGGATATCATCATTCCCTACCCATACTCTGGCGGAGACAAAGCAAGGGATTCCAATTGCTCTGTATTAAACATCTTATTGCGTAGGCTAGGGGTGTGGTTTAGCACATTCATGTTCCTGGGTCTAGTCCTCAGTCTACAGCTTTTGGACATCCCATACCTAGAAATTTTGGCATGCTTGCATGCCAAAAAGTTTGCTTCATTTTTGTTTGTGCTGATATGTGGGCTTGAACTCAAAGCCTAGGCACTCTTAGGTTTTTCACTCAAGGCTGACACTCTACTACTTGAGCCACAACTCTACTTCTGGCTTTTTGATGGTTATTTAGGGATAAGAAGCTCACAGACTTTCCTGCCCAGGCTGGCTCTGAACTGCAATCTTCAGAATTTTAGCTTCCTGAGTAGCTAGGATTACAGGCATAAGCTGCTGGCACATGGCTGATGAAAGAATTTTATGTGACAGAGGATGTTGGAAAGAATATCCATTGCCTCCCCATTCTCCCTAATACTGATTATACTATTTAACTACATTCAGGAATCAGGGAACAAGTAGAGGATGAAGAGAAGTAATCTCTTCAGGTTACTCCTCTATCTTCACTCCTATCCTGAATGCAGGACAGGGTCTTTCAAGTCTCTCAGATCCTTTTCTCTTATCAAAGGTGTTCAAGATAGTTCTATTCTTTCTCAACAACATCCACTGGAAAAACAATAAAGGCTTTGGTGTGCAGCAGCAGCAGTAAGAAAATGGGAAGATAGAAAGGGGAGGAGCTTAGGAAATTCCCGCTCTGCTGTTTCATTAGAGACAAAGGTTCCACATTGCTGCCAGAAATGGGATTGCCAGCAATACCAGCTTCCCTGATAAGGTGGCTGCTACTCCAGCAGATTTGAGTTTGAGGTTACAAAGGTCTTCCTGGCAGCAGCTGTACTGGATCTCAGACTCTCCTATTCGGTTGGAAATGAAGTCAAAAGTACAATCCCTCAATGCCCAACAGTGGCGATAGATGCGGGGCCCTGTGGAGAGACACACAAGGGGTAAGAAATCACATGGGGAAAGTTCTGTGCCTCCATGGCCTTTTCATTCTACCTCTTAGAACTTATCCTGTGGAAGGAGAAAGGTCTAGGCAAGAAGAGTCATCCAGGTGATCATGAAAAGATGTGATGACATACCTCTAAATGAAACTTTCCCATAAGACCAAAGTTTCATTAGAGCCAGGAGAGTGTGTGTGTGTGTGTGTGTGTGTGTGTGTGTGTGCGTGCGTGTGTGCACGTGCGTGTGTGTGTGAGAGACAGATCTTCTTTACTCACTTAGTATCCTTTCCAGCTATCTTCCCAGACACCCCTTTCTCGTTTATCACCCATCACCCATCACCCATCATCATCATCATCATCATCATCATCATCATCATCATCATCTTAGATACAGATTGCATAAATGAGAAAAAACATGCAATAGTTTGGCTTTTTGAGCTTAGTATATCTTGTTCAATATGATCTCCAATTTGGCTAATTAATTAATTAATTAATAGGCACTGTCTCTTAGCTTTTTTACTAAAGGCTAACATTCTAGTACTTGAGCTACAGTTTCCTTTCCCATTTTTCAGTAGTTAGTTGCAGATAAAAAAAATCTCAATGGACTTTCATGCCTGGGCTAGACTTTGAACCAGGATCCTCAGATCTCAGCCTCCTGAGTAGCTAGGATTAGAAGTGTGAGCCACTGGTGCCCAGCTCCACATGGTTTTGAAAGACGTGGTTCAAGTCTACCTACATCAACAGTCTGTGACTGCCTTCATGCTTTCCCTAAATGTGGCCCTCATTCACAATACCATCACAGAATGGCTACTTTGTCACTGCCATCAAAGGCTCCTTTCAAGATTCTTAAGTATATTTAGCATAGTTTATACTACGGGAAGGACAGTAAATGATCACTGAGTTAGCAATGAACACCTCCCTTTCTTCTAGACTTCATGTAACACTGTCATACTCATTCTCTCTTCTAACTGACCCTAAGGGATCACAGAGGTTAAGCATTCCCATTCTACATAAAGCGGAGGGAAAATGTGTCTCAAGTGATTTCCCCTTGTGCATCTGAATCAAGTGCTCTGCACTCTGCCTCTTCCAGGCTAACCTGATTCAGAGCTAGAGGAGGATTTAGATGTTCTGTTAATATCAGCTGTAAGGCCAGAATACCCGAAGTCACCCCTTGATATCCACAGAGGACTGTCTTCAGGACCTGTGGACACCCAAATCTAAGGAAGCCTATATCCCTTAGGTCCCTTAAATGCTATGGCATTTGTTTGCAACCTATATACATTCTCCTGTATCAACAGTTGTTAGGCTGAAGCCCACAGATAAGGAGGCCTAATAACTGTCATCAAAGTGGCTGTGCCATCTTACATAACTAGGAGTAATAAGTGACAGTTCCTGTTGTGTCACATCTTCACCAGCAGCTAATGTCAGTGTTCTGGATTTTAGTCATCTTGAAAGGGCTGCTTTATGGTTGTTTACCTTAACTTTTTTTAAAAGCTTAACAATTCAGATATGTAACCACAAAATGTGAGAGCTAGAAAGACGATCTAGACTTAGGTCTAGTACCCAGCATACACATTTCAGGGGTAATGCATGGGTGAGAAGACCTGACTGATGGTAGAACTGATGTCAGAACGTCTCACTGCTACTCTGATCCTCACTCATTCAACAGCTCCATCTCCACGATTGGAAATTATACTCTGCACTGAGTCGTCTCAGAGAGACAGATGAGCAAGAACAACAACAAAAGCCAGGTACCAGTGGCTCACATCTGTAATCCTAGCTACTCAGGAGGCTGAGAGCTGAGGATCGTGGTTTGAAGTGTGCTTGGGCAGAAAAGTCCCCATGAGACTCATCTCCAATGAACTACCAGAAAACTGGAAGTACAGCTGTGGCTTAAAGTGGTAGAGTGCTAGCCTTGAGTAAAAGAACTCAAGGACAGTAGCCAGGCAGGTCCTGACTTTAAGCCCCCAACTCTCTCACACACACAAAAACAAAACAAAACTATCTGTGTCTACCAACTCATACACACAATCAGTGATCAAATATTTGTGGAGAAAATTAGTATGTCCTGCTGAGCAGCATTAATGTACTTTCTTCATTTGCAGTGAGTTAACAAATGGTTCTTGGTGGAGGGAAGGGACTGTCCCCTGCAGAATCAAGAACTTTACATGTAGAGCTTGGAATTTTAGCTGCATTCCAGAAGTTCATAGCAAAATTACCAGATATTCCTGGTTTTTAAACATATTCTAATGGGGCCTTATACATATGAAAGGATTTCTCTGTTCCAGGGAAATGAATCCTCTTTCTTTCAGGTTTTTTCTGAACCTGTGGGTTTCCCCCAAGTCTTGATGAGTTTATCTGACATTTTCACAATTCCTTGATACTGGTACTGGGAAGAATCTGTGGTAGGGAGGATAAGAATGAAAACAACCTTAAGAGGCTTTTCATTTTTATCTCTTAGAAATGTAAGCCAAGGGCTGGGAAGGTGGCTTAGTGGTAGTGTGCTTACCTAGCATGCATGAAGCCCCTGGGTTTGATTCCTCAGTACCACATAAACAGAAAAGGCCAGAAATGGCTCTGGGGCTCAAGTGATAAGAGTACTAGTCTTGAGCAAAAGAAGCTCAATAACAGTACCCAGGCCTTGAGTTCAAGCCTCAGGCCCCTCGACTGGCAAAAAAAGAAAAAAGTAATGACCAAAAATGTAGGCCTGGGAGTTGTTTTTTTTTTTGGGGGGGGGGGGGGGGTCTGGTAGTGGGGCCTGAACTCTGGGCCTGGGCGCTGTCCCTCAGCTCTTCAGCTCAAGGCTAGCGCTCTACCACTTGAGCCACAGCTCCACTTCTGGCTTTTTTCTTTTTTGCTTATGTGGTGCTGAGGAATCGAACCCAGGGCCTCGAGCATGCAAGGCAAGCGCTCTACCACTGAGCCACCTTCCCAGCCCCAGGCCTGGGAGTTTTATCTTTATACACAAGACCACCCTTAAGAAACTGGCTTGTCTTACTGGTATTACACATCTATTCAAACTAGTAAAACTGTTGCTGGTTTTTCCTTCCTCTACTATGTGCTAACCTCTATTTTAATAGCAATTATGGAAATGGAGATTGTATTGTATTTTAGGGAATTTGAAAAATGTAGTGTATACCAGCACACCCCAATGCCCACTTCTGAACATTCTGCTCTCTGAGGCCACCTTAACTGGGCACCTGTGGTTGCCCAGGATTCCCCTTCCCCTTTAGCCTTGTCTTCTGAGCTTGAGGCCCTTCAGGACTTTAGAAGTACTAGATGCCTCATGGAATGAGACCAAGATAAAAGTCATTTGAGATAGCCACACAGGTCACTGTCAGAATTTTTTTTATACATGTCCTTTATCTTTACATCCCTAGCCCTCCAGTTCAGGCCCTGGCACACAGAAGGCGCTAAGAAATTTGGGAGACAGAACAGTGTCACTGTTAAAAACACAAGTTATGCAATCAGATAGCTTTCCATGTTCAAATCCTGAATGAATGACCTGACTAGGATCTATTGTTTAATCAGAGCCTCTAACTTCTTTTTGTTTTTTTGTTTGTTTGTTTGGGGTCATATAGGAATAAAAGACCACTGGGAGGTAGGTGAGAAGGACTACATGGTTTTTTTTTTTTTGGTCCAGTCCTGGGGCCTGAACTCTGGGCCTGGGCGCTGTCCCTCAGCTCTTCAGCTCAAGGCTAGCGCTCTACCACTTGAGCCACAGCGCCACCTTCAGCTTTTTTCTTTTTGCTTATGTGGTGCTGAGGAATCAAACCCAGGGCCTCAGGCATGCAAGACAAACACTCTACCACTGAGGTACCTTCCCAGCCCCAGGACTAGATTTTTTTTTAATGTACAGAAATGGGCTGAAGGGCTGGCTCAAGTGGTGAAGCATCTGCCTTGCTACCACAAGGCTCTGAGACCAAACTTGAGTATCACACACATACACATACCCTAAAAAAATATGGAATGTGTCCAATATGCAGCTGGAACTTACAAATGGTAGCTATTACTTGCATACAAGTTGAACAAGAATTAGAAAGGCCCACATTTCTGAGGTTCTCATCCCTGGTAGCATGTAGGAGGACAGGGGTCAGGGATGCTCTTACCAGATTGTGCAAAGAGACATGCGTCAAGGTTAGATGGACAGGTCATGTTTATGTTGCAGTCTGAAACTGGGCTTGGACAGTTGTAGCAGCGGAGGCTAAAACCTAGAATCAGGAAGAAAGCTTATCAGAATGTGTTAAGCATCAACAAAATGAAAAAAAGAACCTATTGTACCATAAACTGACTTAATCCTAGGTGGGGAGAACAGAGCTCACTACCTCTAGAAGCACGGTCAGCTCTCTTCTTTCCTGGCTGCCTGATGGTCAGTCACCCTTACCATGACATAGTAACCATCCCCACTAGGAAGTTCATAGCCAACCAATTACTTCTGAGGAAAGAAGTGAACACCCATGGCATCCAGCCTGGGCAAAGAGAAACTTGGGGTGGGGGTGGGGGTAGAGGAAACAAAACTAGCCACATGTTCAAGATCTCACAGAATGCCATCTTTGTCTTTGAAATCAGAACACACAAGATTATCTGGCTTTGGGATGATTTATGATCCTTGGATTTTGCAAAGAAAAATGAACTCACACCCAGGAGAAGAAAAAACCCCCACAAAAACAGCAAAAGAAATGCTGAAGAAAAGACTGCAGAAAAGAATGGAGGGGGTTTAGGGCCAAGCAGTGGCTCATGTTGGTGATGGCAGAGACAAGGAATAAAGACTTTACCCATAATGACTGCAATGACTTTATCTACAGTGATTGTGTGAGGTTTTCATTCACATTTCTAAAGGATCTGAGTGTTAATGTTATTATTATTATTTTGGCTTGGTGCCAGTATGGGGACTTGAACTAGGGGCCTTGAACTCTTGCTTGCTTGTTCTTTTCACTCAACGTTGGTGCTTTGCTACGAGCCACACTTCTGCTTCTGGTGCTTTGCTAGCTAATTGTGGAGATAAGAATCTTTTGGATTTATCTTCCCAGGCTGGCTCAATTCTCAGATCTCAGCCTCCTGAGCATCTAGGATTACAAGTGTGAACCACCAAGTGGTTCCAAGTGTAGGTTTTGGAGCCTGAAGTCTGGTAGAAAGAAAGGCCTCAGGTCTGAACATAGGTGCCAGGCTCCTTGTTGTACCTTCATCCTGTCTTTCTAGGTACAAAATTCAAACCAGCAGAAGACCTATTGATTTGGGAAGGTTGTAGATTAGCCCCTTGAAACATCAATATAACTCCCTGCCCACATTGTTTTCAGTTGGCAAGGGAGATGCCTGGAGAGATGAAGTGACCTGGAGAGTGAAGTAGATCCAGCTTTATATAAAGGGATAGAGCCAGGGCCAGCCCCAGCCTGTGGGCAGGGATTCTGTCAGGCAGATCTGCTTGTTCACCCATGGGTCAGCATTAGCCATCCCTGAGCAGGAGGGGAGCACAAGAAAAGGAGCAAGTACCCCTTTTCTCTCCAGTCCCTTCCATGTGCCAGGTCTGTGTACATACTTATGAAGAAAAAGAAAGAATGGGGGAAGTGGAGGTTGTCCTAGGCTACTTGAGGGTCAGTTTTTGAAAAAAAAAGCACTCATTAAGAGTGATTGGAATCAAGGCCCATGTTTAGAACTTCTGTAGAGCAGAAATAATCCATAGCTAACACATTTATTTAGTGTTCCAGTGTACTAACTGAGTACCCAGGTACTAACTAAGCTATTCATAGAATTTTTTTTAACTTGGATTTGAACTTACTTCTATACCAACTGAGCCATGCTCCAGCCCTTTAAGCCTTACTTTTCAAATAGGATTCTGTGGGGTTTTTTGCCTCCATTTATTGAAGTGGGCTCTTGTTAACTTTTTGCCCAGCTGGCCTCAAGTCATGATCTTGTCAATTTCTGCCTCCTGAGTAGCCAGGATTACAAATGTGAATCACTACATACTGGCCTCTTTGTAGAATTGTGTGGTGGGGTCAAGGAACTCAATCCCCATTTTGCAGGAGAAAATGAGAATGTTAACTAGCATGTCCATGGACATATTGCTACTATATGATGGAGGTGAAACTCACACCCAGACTGTTAGTTCTAAAACTCAGGTTTGGTTTAACCAAGATAGCTTTTTAACTGCCTTGAATGGGGAAGAGAAGGAAACAGTACAGATTGTGGGTGTAAACTGAAGTCAAAGACAAGGAATGCGTTCGTGGATGATGATATTCTGGCTCCTAAGTGGGGTGGAGTACCTGAACCACCAGTTCCTGGGTGTCCTTTCTCAGGTTCAAGGAAGAAACTGTAAGTGTTAAATGTCATTTTCTGCCTATGAGATGTTTCTGCCTAGGGCACACTGGCCTGTCATGGAAATCCCCCCAGAGGCCCCTCAGAGTTCTAGGTAGCAGCAAAGGAGGTCTCTTACGTGCACACACAGGTCCATGCTTCACATCTCAATTCTCTGGGACCCAAGTGCCCCTCCCCAGGCCTTTCACAGAGTAGCAGACTTCCAGAAACAAGAAGTGATGAGTTTTGCAATTACAGGAATATGCAGTGGAGAATGGAGAAAACACAGGCGGACAACACTACAGCCTACTCTGACTAGAATGCACAGAAGGTAGGCAAGGAGTCATGATTTAGTATTATTTTTTCTTTTCAAAAAGACAAAGAGGCCAGGTGCCAATGGCTCATGCCTATAATCCTAGCTACTTGGGGGCTGAGATCTGAGAGCTAAGAATGGTAACTGGAAGTCAATTTAGGCATACAAATCCAGGAGACTCTTATCTCTAATTAAACATCAAAAAGATGGAGATGTGATTCAAACGGTAGAGCACTAGTGGTGATTAAAAAAAAAAAAGTCAGAGAGAGAGAGAGAGAGAAAGAATGGGGGGAGGGAGGAGAGTTCAAGTGTGCTCTTGTGGGGCTTGAACTCTGGGCCTGAGCACTGTTCCTGAGCTCTTCAGCTCAAGGCTAGCATTCCACCACTTGAGCCACAGTGCTATTTCCTGTTTTTGCTGTTTATGTGGTGCTGAGGAATTGAACTCAGGGCCTCATGCATGCAAGGCAAGCACTCTACCACTGAGCCACCTTCCCAATCCTGCTCATTGTATTTCTAATTCTTTCCTGCTTGCTTCTCTACCATCCCCCATTCAAACAAATAAAATTAAATAAGTCAGTAGCAACCAGGATGCTGTAACCACATCACAAAAGCAGAATAAATCTGGAAGCAAAGCAAGTGACCAAGACTTAGACAACTTCCTGTAGAAACCTGAGGAACGGTGCCCAGAAAAATGTGGGCATGGGAGGGGTGGCCCACGGGAAGGGTGGCCTGAAGCAGAGATGAAACACAGGAAGACTGGCGCCAAGCTGGGCTCACATTTTGGCATTCCATTTCTGGACACTCTTTTAGAAGTTATTTAATTTTTTTGTGACCTTAGTCTTGTGATCTGTACTGATTCCATTAGATTGGCACAGTGATTCATAAGCAAGCGCACGTAAAATGTTTACTTTCAGTGTTATAAGCCTTAGTGTCTTTAGCTGCTACTGCCTCTTCTATGAGCATCACCGCACAGGAGAAGCTACTGGGCAGAAGGACAGAGCTCAGAAGACTGAGTGCAGCGCACCTGTCTAAGGGTAGTATCCACTGGATTCCCCAAGCTATAATGGGTATGATTGGGCCATACCCAAGCTCCTGCCCTGTGCATAGAGCAGCCCTGTAATTCAAGATGACCTCAAGGTGTCCCACTGAGGACACAGAAATGTTACACAACCCTGGGCCTAGAACACACTGGAAGCAAAAGAACCAAAGCAAGGACTAAAAAAGGGACTGGGGCAGAAACTGAAGCCAGTGGCAACAGCTTAGTCTCCCAGGTCCCTAAAAGAAAGGAAGCGAATGGCCAAGGCAACTTAGGTAATCACACCCCTGTCTAGACACTCTGGACCACATACCTGAGTGTGAAAGGACTGCCAGGATGAGCAGGAAGCTGAGCAGGCCAAATCCTCCTGTACTTCTCATTGTGTCTGGCCACAAAGCCTGGAAGGAAGGGACAAGAAGAGCTGTCATGGAACAATAATGTGCTTGCTAGTTATGTACAAAATTGAGAGCAGGAGATCAAGAGGGCCTTTGGGAAACTTGGACAGGGGGCTAACACACACAAAACAAACAGGAAATTTCCAGAAGAGAGTACACTCAGTATGTCTGTGCTAGTCTCTTCCTCCTGCCTGAAGGCCTACTTACTGAAGAAACACACATCTTTGTAAGGTAGACAAATGAAGCTCACTAGATTTAGCCAGCTTCAGCCAGGGTAGCCACGTACCATTGAATAAACCCAGTTCCTACTTTCTTCCCCATGTGGGCTGTGTAGCCCAATGCAGATGAGCTTTGGCACCATTCCCAGCACAACATAGGCAGTCGATAAAATATATTCCACCCCACCAAAATCTTCAGTACTTTAATTTTTTTTCTTTTGGGTCCGGTCGTGGGGCCTGAACTCTGGGTCTGGGCGCTGTCCCTCAGCTCTTCAGCTCAAGGCTAGCACTCTACCACTTGAGCCACAGCGCCACTTCCGGCTTTTTTTTTCTGCTTATGTGGGGCTGAGGAATCGAACCCAGGGCCTCAGGCATGCAAGGCAAGTGCTCTACCACTGAGCCACCTTCCCAGCCCACAATCTTCAGTATTTTAAACTGCTGGTTGTATTTCTAATTCTTTCCTGCTTCCTGCTCTACCCATGCCCTATCCAAAAAATAAAATAAACCAGTAGCAGAGAAAATTAAGAGGAAATTTTCAATTAAAATTAATCAATTAAAATTAATTCAAGAGCACCTCCTGCTCTTCTGTTCTCTCTTCTGGGGCTCCCGCCCCAGGCCAGGCCACTAAGTGAAGGGGACCACAGGGGACCTCAGGAAAGCACCAACACAGGCACTCATAACAAGTGCCACAGGGACATGCCTTACTCACTTTAGGGAAGGAAAGGGAGATTTGTGGGTAATTTCAATGATTAGTCTCATTATACAAATGACTAATGTGGGCTGGGAAGGTGGCTCAGTGGTAGAGTGCTTGCCTTGCATGCATGAGGCCCTGGGTTCGATTCCTTAGCACCACGTAAGCAAAAAGAAAAAAGCCGGAAGTAGCACTGTGGCTCAAGTGGTAGAGCGCTAGCCTTGAGCTGAAGAGCTGAGGGACAGCGCCCAGGCCCAGAGTTCAGGCCCCACGACCAGACCCTCCCCCCCCCCCCAAAAAAAAGACTAATGTGCAGTAATAGGTAGCAGGCAAGAAGAAAGCTATAGGCCGAAACCCTCCTTTCAGCCAATAGCATGGGAGGTTTTGGTTCAAACCTATAAAGTCTCCCATCCCCGCCCTCCACTCCTGTGCCTATCTTGAAATATGGAAGTGAGAGCTTTGGGGAGCCCACAGGCCAGCACTCAGGACTGACAGACAGTACTGGGGCTGGAGATCAAGTGAGCTAAGTGTCCTCCTCTAGGCTGGGCGTCCAGAGTTCCCTGAGACTACAGGGCCATCTCCCAAATCCGAGAAGTCAAGAGAAATATTGAGGCCTGGGAGAAGTGTGGCCATCCCTTATAAGCAGAGCACATCCAGTTTTCTCCTAGCTTCCTGCTTGATCTCCATGCTAGGATTCTGGGTAGAGAAGATGATCTGTAAAGCCGGGCGCTGGTGGCTCACGCCTGTAATCCTAACTACTCAGGAGGCTGAGATCTGAGGATCGCGGTTCAAAGCCAGCCCGGGCAGGAAAGACCGTGAGACTCCTATCTCCAATAAACCACCAGAAAACCGGAAGTGGCGCTATAGCTCAAGTGGTAGAGCGCTCGCCTTGAGTTGAAGAGCTGAGGGACAGCGCCCAGGCCCAGAGTTCAAGCCCCACGACTGACAAAAAAAAAAAAAAAAGAAAAGAGAAGATGATCTGTAGACTCAGGTTAGGGCTCAAGACCACGATGAAAAGGAGCAAGAACAGGAGGGTGATGACCTGCAGTCTCCCCAAATAACCAGATAGGGTGCTCAGAAACTTTCTGAAAGTTAACAAAAACTTCTGTGCTGGACATAGTAGTTCATGTTTGTAATTCCAGACACTTGGAAGAAAGAGATAGAGACAATCACAGTTTGAGATCAGCCTGGAAAAAAGTTAGTAAGAACTTATTGTAACAACAACAAGAAAAAAAGCTGGATGTGCTGGCTAATGCGTTTTCCCAAATACACAGAAGAATAAATAGGAGGTTTGCCATCCATCTGGCTCAGGGGAGAAAGACATGAAACATGAGACTCTACATGAAAAATAACTGAAGCCAAAAAGGCTGTGGGTATGGCTCAGGGGTAGCTCCTGAATAACAAATATGTGACCCCGAATTCAAGCTCCAATACTGCCCCCTCCAACACAAAACTATTCTGTCTGGCATTGCCATCAAAGTAGAAGGAAATCAGCTTCCTGACTCTTGCTGGGCATTCAAAAGGAGACTTCCCATAGGATAGTCCTGGATGTAAACAACACTGTGATAACACAGTATCTCTTACCCAGAAGGAATCTGTGATGAAGTGTTGAAGTGAACGAGAAAGAACTGGCAAAACAAATCTATGAGCTACACAGACTGCCATGCAAGGAAGGGCACCGGCATCCGAGTCTAGTGTGAAGGCCTCTGAACAAGGTCTTGAATCTTTGTGGCTCTGCTGTTTCTTTGCTAGGTGTTCCTTTGTGTTGGTATCACTGAGAAATTCTAATGCGCAAAGAAGAAACTGGGGTGGGGATGAGGGGAAGCCAGTGGGTAGCAGGAGAGAAAGTAAAATAAATCTAAGGAAGTACTCAGCTTTCTGGGTGGGAGAAGAAGCATCAAGTCTTAGCTTCAGCTAAGATTGCCTGGCAGTCGTGGAAGCTGATTCTCCATGGTAAGACTGAGATCTGAGGATGGTGATTCTGAGACAGCCTGGGCAGACAAATAGGAGATACATCTCTTACCAATCAGCAAAAAGCTGCAAGTGGAGGAATAGTTTAAATGGTACTAGCAACTGTGAGTAGATAAAGCCCAGCAAGAGTGTGAGGCCCTGAATTCAAGTCCTAGTCCCAGAAAAGAAAACAAAAAACCAACTGGGCGCTGGTGGCTCACACTTGTAATCCTAGCTACTTAGGAGGCTGAGATCTGAGGATGGTGGTTCAAAGCCAGCCTGGGCAGGAAAGTCAGTGAGACTCATCTCCAAAGAACCAACAGAAAACTGAAGTGGAGCTGTGGCTCAAAGTGGCAGAATGCTAGCCTTGAGTGAAAAGAGCTCAAGGACAGTACCCAGCCAGATTTCAAGATCCACAACTGGCCAAAAAATAAAATAAAAATACTACAGAAAGTCTAAGATAGCAGAGGAAGTTAGTAACCAGTAATGACAATGCCAAGTTTTGGATCAAAAGACTTTGTTCACCACAACTAACATGAGTTTCTCATATGGTTGATCGGTTTTTTGTTGTTGGTGTTGGTGTTTTGCAGTCATGGGGCTTGAACCCTGGGGCCTGGGCACTGTCCCTGAGCTCTTCAGCTCAAGGCTACCACTAGAGCCACAGCTCCACTTCCAGTTTTCTAGTGGTTAATTGGAGATAAGAAGTCTCTTGGACTTTCCTGCTTGGGCTAGTTTTGAACCACAATCCTCAAATCTCAGCCTCCTGAGGATTAATTACAGTCATGAGCCACTGGCGCCCAGCTTGGTTGATCAATTTTAAGAAATGAGAGGCAAGTGAGAGCGACTGATACAAGCTCCAGGCTTTATTGAGGGGTAGACCTGCTGGGCTGCTCCAAGCAGGAATGTAGACAGCAGCCAGGGAAAGATGTAGGCTGAAGTTAAACAGAATTTTAGGGGGCAGTCACATGGGTTACATTACATAGACAATGGGAATTCATAGGTAGGGTCTGTTCTGAGAAGAGAAGATGTTACATGGACTACAGGAATTGGTGGGGGGGAGGGGGATCACATTCCAAGACGAAGTATAGTGAGACTGTTGCAACTGGGCCTGGAATTTGTAGTCACACTGGGAAAACAATATAGAAACTTAACAGATTTTTGTACAGCAGGGCCTTAATTGACAAGCTGACTCAGACCTTAGATAAGGTATTTTGTAAATGCCCTCAAGAACTGTTAGCGAAATGAGCTCCCTTCCCATAGCTTACTACACTTCTTCCCCTCTCTACAGCTTAGCACGCTCCCTTCCTAGGCAACTCTAGGCCCATTTAGTAAAGGCAGTAAATAATCAGTCTCCAACCCCCTTTACCTTGGAATGGCACTTCTTTGGGGCAGCCACCAACATATAAAGCAACAAGAGCCCCTTGGAGTGACCTTCAGCAGCTGCAAGACCCCTGGATCCCTTTATCTACTATTTAAACAGCAGCCATAAATCCTAGTCTGCTGTGATGAAGCCCCTGGCCCTCACGTCCACACCAGGGTCTCCACCTCCTAGCCCCTTCTAGCCCCTCCTAAACCTCCTAGGTTGTATAGGTCACCTCAGACAATAGCTGGCGCTCCTTCTCATTTCTCCCTTGTGAGAAGGGCTCTTGTCGGCCCCCTTCCCAGCAATAAACCTTTCTTTGTTCTCTGTACTTGGATGTCTGCGTGGTTTTCTGGCAAAGTCCAAATAATCTAACAAGAATGAACAGCTATTAACCCTCCACTGTAAGGGTCTCTTAGAATAAAAAAAGCCCCTTGAAAGGGAACAAGTGGGAAAGAGGGAACAGCTGATGTTATGCAAAACAAAAGAAATGTACATATCACCCAATGTGGAAGAAATAACTGTATTGCAAAGCTCATAGAACTCATGTTATAGACCATGATAGACAATTTGCTCCATGAAAGTTAGAATGTGTTTGTGACTTTAACTAAGCATCACTATCCCACAATACTGTGAAATTTGGAAAATTATGTAATCACTTAATCACAATAAAGAATTTGAAAAAAAAAAAAAGTCCCTAGATCAAGCAAGGAAACTGAGTCAGGAAGTTAACCTCTTACTAGGAACTGAGTAATGCAATAACCTCTTACTGGAACTGAGGAATGCAATTGTAAAAGTCCCTTTTCGAAATGTTGATGTTATCATATTACTCGAACTTTGCAGCTTGCACCTGCTCACGGTTTTTGCCTTCGTAAGCGTAGCTTGTGTCCATGCTCGGGGTCACAGTGTTAGCTCCTGAGTCTACACTGCGTCCCTAGCTGGTCAGCTTCTGCAACACCTCAATAAAAAGCTGCATTGGTGGACTCATTCTCAGACCCCTCAACACAGCAAGATTTATGACTTTTTCTTCCTGATCCATTATGTTTTGCTATCCTTCCCTTAAAAAGTCTATCACAGGGCTGGGAAGGTGGCTCAGTGGTAGAGTGCTTGCCTTGCATGCATGAGGCCCTGGGTTCAATTCCTCAGCACCACATAAGCAAAAAAGAAAAAAGCTGGAAGTGGTGCTGTGGCTCAGGTGGTAGAGCACTAGCCTTGAGCTGAAGAGCTGAGGGACAGCGCCCAGGCCCAGAGTTCAGGCCCCACGCCCGGACCCCAAAAAAAAAAAAAAAAAGTCTATCACAAACCCGCGATTACTTTTCTAATCAAAATATCAGGAAAATCTGCACATTATAAATGTTTCCTTTGCAACAGTCCTGTATCATTTATCTTTTGGTTAAGTCTGTTTCAGAATTTGAAAAAAAAATTTTTTAAAAACCACCCTTGTCTAAAAACACCTTCCATGTTTTGAAAAAAATGACAAGATGGTATGTGAAATTGGAGCCACCTTTTGTACAACTACTTAATAATAACAACTTTTTTTCTGAAGATGGAAGATGTTCCACAAATGCTGACAATTCTCCACTGAAATCAGACACACCTAGAGAGTGCCAGCAACTCCTTTATCTAAACATACTAGGCCTTGTTGGTGACAACGTACATAATATTGCTGTGGTTCTCACAGATGTTAAGTTCTCACAAAGAATGTACTACTTACTAGTAATCCTCAGGATAAACAGCATCAAGTCTTTCTCCTTTGAGGATGAGCAGACTGAATAATAGGAAACAGCCCTAAGTCATTGTGCATAAGACCCATAGACTAACACCAATTAGCTTACCCGAACATACCATGGGGATGACTGAGCATATGAAGTTAGCCTTAGTCTTAGGGCAGATTCCGTTCTGGGTGACTCATTAGCTTGACTCTAAATTCCTTATTAGGAAAAAGCACTTATTCATCACAGGAGTAAAAAAATTAGCCAAGGCTATACAAGTATTACTTAAGAGCAAAAGTTAGTGACAGACAGTTCAACGACAGGAAGATAAGTTGTTGATTGTACAGTTCCATGCTAAAGAGCTAAGCAGCCATGAAGAGAAATAGGTAAGAAGGCTGTTTGCCAGCTACCAAGATAAAAGCCACTGTAAAAACAGCTATAATTCTCAGAGAGACCAACAGTTTATGTTTTCTCCTATGTGTAGAAGCTAAATCTAAAATACACCAGGACATGATAAACTGTACAAGACTCAAGCATTCATACATAGTGAGACTAGAGGAGGATGCTCAGGGGAGGAACACAAAGGCACAACCGCTATGTGGCTCTGATCATATAAAGTAATATTTATCAAATGAGCTTCAAAAAATAACCCTAGTTATTATAATCTCACACAATTATCAGCTCACACTGATAATCCTAGCTACCTAGGAGGCTGAGATCTGAGCATCCATGATTTGAAGCAAACCAGCAAAAAGCTGTGTTGGAGCCAGGCACCAGGCTCATGCTTATGTAATCCTAGCTACTCAGGAGGCTGAGATCTGAGGATCACAGTTCAAAGCCAGCCCGGGCAGGAAAAGTCCGTGAGACTCTTATCTCCAGACTCTTATCTCCAATTAACCACCAGAAAACCAGAAGTGGCGCTGTGGCAGTAGAGTGCTAGCCTTGAGCTGAAGAGTTGAGGGACAGCACTCAGGCTCAGAATTCAAGCCCCACAATTGACAAAAAAAAAAAAAAAAAGCTGTGTTGGGAAGTGGTAGAACGCCAGCCTTGAGCAAAAATGCCAAGTGAGAGTGTGAGGTACTGAGTTCGAGCCCCAGTAGTGCACATATGCACACGCACACACACACATAGAGATATATGTCCTGGGCTCAGACATGGAAATGTTTTTAATTAAGATACCACATTTCTGATTGTTTTTCTCTTACATAAGGACAGAAAAAGAATAGCTGTGGAAGCGAGGATACATGGTGAAGGAACCAGAGCTATCTGAAAAAGTGTACCTGAGACATTTAATGTTTTCAAATAGTAGGAAGGTTATATACAGAGGGAGGAGAGTTTGTTTTGTTTTTTTAATTCCTATGCAATTTCCAGAGACAGAAGAGGATCTGTGGAGCATCCTAGACTTCCTAGTCAATGCTACTAGCCATCTCCTAACTGCTCCATTACAGGCCATTTGGTGACAGCACATCTGGAAAGCTATTTCCTTGTCAAGATGACAATGCTCCCTAACAGGTGGAAATGCCCAGACAGCGGAAATGCTACAAAAAAGATTC
This sequence comes from Dipodomys spectabilis, assembly GCF_019054845.1. Taxonomy (NCBI): domain Eukaryota; kingdom Metazoa; phylum Chordata; class Mammalia; order Rodentia; family Heteromyidae; genus Dipodomys; species Dipodomys spectabilis. The sequence continues at coordinate 5,350,749 of NW_024870822.1, read as the reverse complement.
CTGCAGATGACAAAAGAAAACTCCAAGATCACTCTCAATCACGAACCAACCTGACAAGCTTTTTATTTTTTGGAGAGCCAGTGTGATCTTACTGAGATAAATTAACAACAGCAAAAGCAAGATTTTACGAGTCAACTTTCTGAATTTTATAAACTCAGTAAACACTTTGATTTATCTACAGACAATATAATACAGCTCACAAAACAGACCTTGTGGGAACATTTTTGACAATTTTCCCTTTCCTCAAGATGTGATTAAAAAAAATGTTGACTTCCCACTTTTCCCTTCTGTGAACTGGTCCCTTGTGGTTAGGAATATTAGAACTGTCTCTCAGCCAAGTGCTTTTTCCCCAGATGGTTTTGCTTCAAAGAAGTAAAGTAACTGTCTTCTTCACCCTTCCACTCTAGCTACTAACAACTTCTTTCCCACAGCGTCAAATGTGACAACTCCACCCTACCCCGCCCTGCCTAGCCTGCCAAGCCCTATCAAGCCATGCCCCACCCTGCCCTGCCCTGCCCTGCCCTGCCCAGCTTTTCTAAATGGGCCATCTAAATACTTCCATGAAATTTGTCTTCGGAGGTAAAGAAGAGTCCTTGGGGTCAGGCTAGCTTCCCCTTACATTCACCTCTCCAATCCTTCACCCCCAAATTACTGACTCTTTACTCCAAAGGTAGGTTCTGAAAGGAAAAAAAAAAAAAAAGGAAGAGGCCAACTGTGGGAGAGAGGGGTAAAAAAAACAACTATCTTTCTGAATGTCCATACCACCACCACGCCACCAACAGAACTGGGAAAGAATCTGAAGCAATTTCCCAAACCAGCACTGTTTCTTACTATGAGATTCAGTCAGGTTGTTAGAGTCTTTTATTTTGCATGTCTGTTTTTGTGCTGGTACTGGGGCTTGATCTCAGAGCCTGGGTGCTGTTCCTGAGTGTTTTCACTGAAGGCTAAATACTACTACTTGATCCACAGTTCCACTTTCCACATTTTGGTGAATTGGCAATAATAATGTCATGGACTTCCCTGCCATGGCTGGCTGGATACCTCAATCCTCAGATCTCAGCTTCCTGAGTTGCTTGGATTACAGGCTTTGAGATACTGGCACTTGGTCCTGACTGAGTCGTTAAAGCATCTTTCTAATTTAAAAATTCCTATTTAAGTCAAGCACCAAAGCTGGATAGCTGTTTCTAAAAGACAGTACCATCCACCTAAGTAAGATGCAAGGGGAAGCTAAAAAGCTAATATTGATTTTTTTTTTTAATCAAGTTGCTGAAAACATCTTAGGTAGCAAGTATTTTGGATATTTGGGGAGAAATTGGAGTGTGAGCCTATAATCCATTGTCCTAAATAGGAAAACAAAAATATGGTTCTGTCTATCCATAACTCAATCCTCCCAAACATCAATTAAAATAGATGAATATAATCATATATAATGTTATAGTGTATATTACATAGAATGTATATATTATTGTGCTATATATAATATGTTGTAACATTTTACACATATTCTATGTAAATATAATTAATGTTCCACACACATATATAGAATGCATAAATAACTCAGGAAAACTTGATCAGAAAGCACTTAGCACATGAAATATTATTTAATAGTGGCGTTCTTGAGGAACTTCCTGGTGGGTATATTCAGCCTTGACCCCTACACCTCCCTACCATCCCAAAAGTAGTAATTTATGAGCCCACTGGAAGCAGGTACGCAGCAGGCACCAGGCTATGTAAAGGAGAAGCTGAACAATGCCTCTCAATTTCACTGGGCATCTGAGTCATCTGAAAGGCCCGAGATTCACTGGGTTACACTGGCACTGTACTTTTATTTTTTGAGACAACGTCTGGCTTTGCATCATAGGCTAGCCTGGGGAACTCATTATGTAACCCAGGCTGGCTTTGAACTCGTGATCCTCTTACCTTTGCCTCCTAAGGGTTGGGATTACATGTCAACAAGACTACTTTAGACGGGTGGAGGGGTGAAAGCATCTTTCCCAGCAGGTCTGTAAAAGAGCTGTTAGTGCTAATGAAATAATTAGGAGTATCTTCTATTTTTCAGAGTTCCGATGATTACACCACTGCAACATGTCACCAAAGGCAAGCCATTAGGCAAGTCCTTGTTTCTGTGCTAACATCTATGTAGTGAGGGTCAGATTCTATGCTAGGTGCTCCTGACATAGGAAAGAAGTTAAGCCTTAAAACAATACTATAAAGTCAATGTCTCTGTTTTCCATTAGCAGAAGAAACAGGTTGGAGAATCAGTTTACAAAGCAACTAACTGCCTTGGGCAGAACAATGCCTCTGTCTCCCACAAAGAGGGTCATACTTTATTTCAGGATCCTGTTGATACAAGCAGCCTTTCATGACAAGTGAAACAGTCTAAAATTACAGAGATTATTCTGGATTATCCATTTGGCCTTCCATATTACACTGGGTCCTTAAAAGGAAGACGGGAGAGGCAGGGACCTGAAAGGTGAGACAAACCCATATCACTATTTTTGAAGACGGGAGATTGAGCCAAGAAATAAATACAAGTGGCTTCTAGAACCTAAGAATGGTCCTTAACTGATATCTCACAAGGAAACTAGAGCGTTGTAGTGAATATTATGAAATATTGATATAGTGTGTCATTAAATATTAATATGGTAGGCTATTGAATAGAAATATAGTGAATGTATGTGTGCTATGAAATAATATTAAATGTTAAGCTGCAAAATTAGGAGTTAGAAGTATGGAATGGGTAGATAAAGACACACCCAGGAAGCTGGGTGCCGGTGGCTCACACTTGTAATCCTAGCTACTCAGGAGGCTGATATCTGAGGATTGCAGTTCAAAGGCAGCCCGGGCAGGAAAGTCCATGAAAATCTTTTTTTTTTTTTTTTTTGGGTCCAGTCGTGAGGCCTGAACTCTGGGCCTGGGCGCTGTCCCTCAGCTCTTCAGCTCGAGGCTAGCGCTCTACCACTTGAGCTACAGCACCACTTCCGGCTTTTTTTCTTTTTGCTGGTGCTGAGGAATCAAACCCAGGACCTCATGCATGCAAGGCAAGCACTCTACCACTGAGCCACCTTCCCAGCCCCCCATGAAAATCTTATCTCCAATAAACCACTAGAAAACCGAAAGTGACACTGTAGCTCAAGTGTAGAGCACTAGCCTTGAGCTGAAGAGCTGAGGGACAGTGCCCAGGCCGAGTTCAGGCCCCATGACCGACCAAAAAAAAAAAAAAAAGACACACCCAGGGAGCCTGCAGAGTAATCACCAAAGCCCTCATCGATCACCACTCAGCCAGAGGCAAGCCAACTCAGACCTTATCGATCACCAGACTGGATTCGAAACGAAGCCCTCACCAAGGCAACCCTGGTAATCAGACATAGCCAGAAATGAAGGGCCAGCCTAAAACAGCAGAGACCTGGTGAGGCGGCCTCCCAGAAGGAGACTACTCCACATCAGAACGACCCTCCGCTGCAGCCTGCCCTGGCAAGGCGGCTGCATCTCCCTCCATCGACTCCTCTCTATCTCTGGACCTCCGGACCAAGTGACAGCCACGTGAGCTTAGTCGAATCAAACATTAAGTTGGTTATTCCTATGGATGGTATTTGAAGTGCTTAAATTAAGTGAGCCTAGTAAGTCTAAGGATGTGACTATAAATGTGTGAGCTCGGTATGGGCGTGGTCCTTCAGTCACAAGGACTGTGTGCTGCCAGTGCCTGAATGAGCCTGGACTCAGAGCTTCAAAGAGAATTTTTCCAGTAGTGTTTCCATGGGATTCAAACATACCTGTGAATATAAAGTTACTGTTTGAAGCCAACGAACTTCAAGGTTAGACATATCCTTAAAAACAAAACCTTAATATCTTCATTTTATGGGAGATCAATGGAGGCACGAGAGGATGAAATTACCTGTCCAAAGGCAACAGGATGGTGGAAAAGCCACCCGGGATGTTTGGTGACATATAAATAACTTAACATAATCCAGTGTAAGCAGTGTGTGAGGGCCTGGTGTCCTAAACCCCTTTGCACCTGCTGTAGCAAGTATGCAACACAATTTAGAGCAACAGCTGCATCAGCAAGTAGAAAACCCCACCATCACAATGAAGAGCCCCTCCCAGCCACCTAAGGCCTTGGGGTCAGTGACAACCAACCCAGAACTCTCAAGAGCACACAGATCTGCCAGTTTTCCCTGCCAAAGCCTCTCTGAAACTTGTTCTAGGGATCCGAGTCCCTGGCTGTCTGAAGAAACCCTGTCCTCTAGACACTTCCACCCTAAAATCCCTCTGACCAAAGCTTTTTCTCTTTTTTCTGTATTTAAAAGTTTCTCTTTTCCAGACCACTGGGTAAAATGGGATGTTTTCCCTTGGAGCAACGTTTGCCAAAACTTCTATCCCTGGATATGTTTGGTTTTTCATATGGGATCTCATTCTTAGGCTGCCAGGCCTAAATGAGAAATGATCATCCCATTGTCTCCACATTTGTCAGTAACCTCCCGCCCTCCTTCCCCACCTCCCCCACCCCGACTCACTACCCCCGCGGCTGAGGTTTGTGTGTCTTCTCAGATCTTCTGAGCTGGAACAAACGTGGTCCCCAGTGCACATCCGGAACGCCTGAATAATTAACGGTTCTCCTCATTACCAGGTTCTCTTTACTGGAACCATGTCATCTCGCCCTGACAGCTGCTGCTGTATGAAGCAAGGCCCCTTATTTTGCTCATGAGAAAATGAGATTAAACGTTGTTACCGCTATTTAACAGTGGCGCGCCTGAACATCATGAGACAATAAAAGGCATATGTAAAAACGACATATTTAAAACGTATTTAAAAGCTGACCTTCAGACTCTAAGGAGACTAAGGCCCAAGCTGACCCAAAGAAATAAAGCTGCTCCTAATTTAGGCCCAGATCTATGCGATGATCACATGGCTCTTAACCCTTGGGGTTCTGGCGCGACGTCTTCGCCTACACCCGAGGCGTTCCCCTGGAGATCCCGGTGCGGGCAGGAGCGCGGGGCGCGAGGAGCAGGTGCCCCAGCATGGAGAACGGAAAGGCCGCAGCACACAAGCGAACGGAGCGCGCTGGCTCCGGGCCCCCGCGCAGCTGCCAGCCTGCGGCCCCGCTAGGTCCCACCCGGCCGCCCTGCTAGGCCTGTCAGGCCCGCGATGACAATAGGTTGGGGCGCCCCGGCTAGGGAAGCCTGGGGTACCCTGGAACCCCCGCGCGCGCGTCCGAAGCCGCCTCCCGCACTCGGCTCTTACCTGCGCCTACCACCGTCCGGGCCGCTGGCACTGCGTCACGGCTGCGCTGAGTCCCGCGGACTGGTTCCGCTCCCGAGGCCGCCGAGGCTCCGCCCACCGGAGGAGGGGCTCCGGCCCGGCCCGGCCCCGCCGCGCCCGAGGTCTCCCAGGGACTCGGTCCAGACCCGGTTCGGGTTCCCTCCGACTGCGCGGGAGCCAGGATCAGATTACCACCCCTCATCATCCCCAGAAGCCTCCTCTAGATTCCTTCCTTTCCAAAAGCAAAAACAGCAGGAGGTAGCAAGACTGCGGATTCCCTCCACTTTAAAGAAAAAAAAATTGTTAAAATGTTTCCTAAAGCCTATGGTACGTTCCCATGTCCGTCTGTCCAGTCCTGCGGCCCCGCGGCGGCCAGACACTTCCTTCCCATCCTCAGGTCCAGATACCCTTCGGCCATAGCTGAACCCGAGACGAACTGCTTCCGCATTTAAAGCTTTGTGGTTGGCTGGGACAGGAACTACCACCTAGAACGCTGTACTAGCAGGGCCCGATGGCTACCCAGGAGATCTGGGGATCGCGGTTCAAAGCCAGGCCAGGCAGGAAAGTCTGTGAGATTTTTTTTCTCCAGTTAACCGTCAAAAGGCCAGAAATGGGGCTGTGTAGTTCAAGTAGGGCCACACTTGAACGAAAAAGCTAAGGGGATAGTGCCCCAGTTCAAGTCCCAGTACCAGAACAGCAGCGACAACAAAAGTGGAGATGAGAATCTTGCTGAAGAAGACAACAGGGGTCTCCCCTCCCTTTTTTTTGTCGGTCGTGGGGCCTGAACTCTGGGCCTGGGCGCTGTCCCTCAGCTCTTCAGCACAAGGCTAGCGCTCTACCACTTGAGCCACAGCGCCACTCCCAGCTTTTTCTGTTTATGTGGTGCTGAGAAATTGAATCCGGGGCCGCATGCATGCGAAGCCACCTTCCCAGCCCAGGGGTCCCTTTTTTAATGCATCTTTAACCAAATGCAAGATAATATAAACCTCTCCATTCATTCCCCTCAGTCTTGCCCTAAGAACATGTGGCCACCACCTGTAGGCCTAGTAAGTACCATGTGAACCTCTCAGTGCTGATTTTCACAAGTTCACTAACAGCCCATGGCTGGGTTGGAGTTCTTCAGTTTTTCAATGGTGTCATTGTTAAAACAGCACAATTAATCCTGTGTGTTATACACTGAGTGTTTAAAAAATGTGAAGCTCCTTTCATCTGTGAGGCCTATAAATTCTTCTAGCCCTCAAATTTGCAATAAAAGCAAATGAAGGAGCTACTTTAGACTTTTCCTCCTACTTAAGTAACTTCATGTGTGCCCAGCTAAGAAGCAACCAACAAAGGCCATTCCATGGGAATCCTTTTTTTTTTTTTTAAAGTGGCACAAATACATATGTGTTGTATTTCAAAAACTTCAAATGGAAGTTATTCACTGTGTTATTAATGATCTATTGGTTTTATTAAGTATATTTCTGGAAAATATAAATAGAAAATAGTAATTTCTATTGCATGTTAAAAACCAACCAAATAACAAAAAAGCCACCAAAAGTACCAGTTGTGGAGGCTTACACTTGTAATTCCAGTACTTGGAAAGCAGATATAACAAGAATAGTGGATCAAGGCCAGCCCAGTCAACCAATAAGTGGGGCACAGCAGCATGTATACCTGATATTCCAGCTATGCAGGAGGCCATAGCTAGGAGGATAGGGGCGTGAGGCCAGCCTAGGGCAAAACCAAAACAGAACAAAAAAGCAAATATGAGACTATTTAGACCAAAACACAAACCTGAAAAACAACTAAAGTACAAAAAGAAGACGTCTGGGGACATGATTCAGGTGGCAGAGCAGCTGCTAGGCAGAGGCTCTGAGTTTGAACTTCAATTCTGCCAAAAACAAAGCAACAAAAATCATATAAACATACTGAGACAGGTTAGAACAAGCTGACAGAAACCAGAAAACATCTAAATATATAAACCAGAGTAAGCAGCTAAAAGAAATCAGATAAAAATTTTAGAAAGGAATTATTACTACTGTTTGAATTCAGGCTTTCATTCTTGTTAGGCAGACACCATCACTTAAGCCACCCCAGCATGATCTACGTATTTTATACATAAGTAAAATGCGTACCATAGTGGATACTTGTTTGGAAATTGTTCTTGTCAGAGTGACTTTTGCTTCCCCTTTTGCTTATTCATACCTAAATGATTAAGATGTTAAGACATTGAAGACCAGATGCATGGCTTACATGATAGACCACTTGCCTGGCAGGTGCAAAATTTTGGGTTTATTTCCCAGCACTAGGGAAACTACACACACACACACACACACACACACACACCACTATACATTTTTGTACTATATAATTCTAAAAATTGTATTAAAGCAGTAAAAGTTAAATGAATCCTTTTAAGAAAATATATTCATCTACCACATCCCCACCCCCACCACTGTTTTTTTGTTTTTGGCCAGTCCTCTGGCTTAAACTCTGGACTTGGGTGCTTCTACTGGGCTCCTTTTGCTCAAGGCTAGCATGCTACTACTTGAGCCACAGCTCACTTTTTGGTTTTCTGGTGGTTAATTGGAGATGAGTCACACGGACTTTGCTGCCTGGCCTGGCTTTGAACAGAAATCCTCAGATCTCAGCTTCCTGAGTAGCTAGGATTACAGGCGTGAACTACCACTGCCTGGATACTATCCCCATGTTTTATTGCTTAACACTGGCACTCTGTCATTTGAGCTATACCTCCACATTTGAGCTATACCTCCATTTCCAGTTTTTTGCTGGGTAATTGAAAGCATGAGTCTCACACTTTCCTGCCTGGGCTGGTGTTGAACAATCCTCAGTTCTCAGCCTGCTGAGTAGCTAGAATTATAGGCTTGAGCCCAACAAGAAACACTTCTTGAATGGTTTAAACCACCCAGAATGGATAGCAGATTCAGTATCCTTGTCAGGTGCAGCCTCTTAACATTATAAGCAAACTCTGCTTTGGTCATGATTATCATGTTGCTGAGGAAGATACATTTCTGAGTCATCAACTGGGGTCATAAGTAGCTTCTCTGATAGGTACCTCTCATAAATCTTTGCATCTCATTGCCTCTGATGAAGCAGAGCCTTTAAGAGCTTCCAACACTTTGTTCTAGTTCTTAAGGTCATAGATATAGTGGAATAGCTGTTTGGCAAAACCATCAGAGATTTTCCTTCCACCTTCCGAGTCCTTTTGGTTCCCAGGACATTCAATATATTGCGCCTCTCAGTGGCATATCAGTGAGTTTTGTATGTTTAGTAATTAATAGGAAAATATGAGTTTAAATCCAGCACAAGAGAAAACGATTCATTCAGGAGATACTATAAATATGAGATGTATGAGGCTGTGGCCAGCATCTATTGTGTATGTGGAAACACTGTTATGCAATGAGTAACTGACAGAAAACAGAAAAAAAGTAGGAAACCCATTTCAGAACATTCTGATGTGTCACTATATAAGAAAGGGTGTGCCTTCATGCTCTACAACAGCAGCTGCTCAGATCTGAATACTGCTCCCTTCTCCTACCGCTTTTCCTACTTGGGGAAATGGATGGTGGGACACAAGGTTAGGATGACTCTGACTGATCTACCTACTCTAGTGGTGGGCCAAAAAGTATCAACCACACTTTCTATCTGAAGAGCAAAGGCTTATTAATTTATGGGAAATAGGCAATAATACAAAATACAGGATTGAAACCCTAATTTGTTTTAAAAATGTGAGTTCTTGACGTTTGAAGGATTTCATTCCAAACCCAATTATATATTCACAAAAAATAGTGTTTCAGGAAAATATCCTTAATCCTAAAATAGACAAAGTGGACAAAAGAGAAACAAAACAAAGAATATTTACAAATTTAGAATCCATGAGACAATGTGAAGAATCTTTTGCTAATGAAAAAACACACTATATACTTTTACACACTTAAAAATGTAAATAATCTGAAAAGGTCATAGTGTGAGGATTGTTAACTTAAATTCAAGGTCATCATGTTGAAGACTTTAAATTCAAGTTGTAATGAAGAAACTTTTAGTTTAAAATGTGGTAGTTTCAGTTCACACATAAGATTGTCTAAGAAAAGACAAGCCATAGATTTTGAATTAGTCAATTATATCAAATATTAGGAATTGCTTAATAGATTACCTAATTACAAATTTTATTTCTAAGTAACTCACAACTGTAAGAAGTTTTTCCACAAAATCATCTATCCTTGTGTAGCTATATCCTTGTGTAGCTACATCTCTCCTGTGTGCCACATTTGAAATCCTTATTCAAAACAATTCCTTTGCCATTTCTATTCTTTTTTAAGTAGAAAATATTTTTTAAACAAATGTCTGTTCCTTAGCTATACTTTTTCTGACTCCTGGAAGAGAAAAAATATACTCCCATTTCTCCCATCTACCTCAAAACCATAAAGCAAACGAAAACAAATGCTATTTGCCTGCTATATACTGAGCAAATTTTCACTATTTACATTATTGAGAAATCTATTTAAGTGACTAGGGACATCCTAGGGCTTTGGTCAACAGAAGGCAGTCTAAAACAGGCGGGAGCAACGGCGCCTGCGAATGGGAACATCAAAGACCCTCCTTTGCCTCTCTTCCTCTTCCTCTTCATCTGTTTCTTCCATTTCTGGGGAATCATCCTCCTCCTCTTCCTCCTCCTCCTCCTCTTCTTCTTCTTCCATCTCTTCATATTCATCAGGACCCATTTCCTAAAGAGAAAAACAATCTTTTGATAAGAAGAATGGGGTAACATTGACCAAGATGCAGTGTACTTAAAAACCGATTTGTTGATTTGAAACCCCTTTTTGTACAACTACTAAGGGTAATTTTTTAAAAAAAATAGAAAAAAAGAATGTCCAGGAGCTTTCTTTCTTTTTTTATTAGTAATTTATCTATAACCTAGAATGCATACAACCAGACATGCCAGGTGAGTTTTCACAGCCATGAACATTGCAATTCCAAAACACACCTGCAGACACAGGTCCTAGAATGTAGTGTCCCATATGTTCAATAATGCTCAGTATGGTTGTATTGGCGAATATACTTCATTAAGACAATCTGTTATGCACACAAGGTAGCAAATAAATCACTCGAAATAAGCCAAGATAAAGGCTTACTGAATTTATCACAGTAATGTGTTAAAGAACCATTTTTTATTAATCCATACACATATGGAAAAGAGGATGTGAAAATACTAATCTGGTATGACCTCTGCTGGTAGCTTTTATGTACTATCAGAGGTCTGGATGATTTTTACTGAGCTCCTGCTATACTACTCATGGTTTTAATTCAAACATCAATAGCCTCTTCTTTTGAATAAATTATTTTATTTTTTTCAGTGGCTTAAAACAACAACAGTCATTTATTCTTTCTTGGTTCCTATGGTTGGTATTTGGGAAGCACCAATGGGGTGCCTCTAGCTTGGGGTACGGTCGGATGATCGCTGGACCTGGCCTCAGTCTCCTCGGGGGCTTCTTCACTCACACGTCTGGTACCTGGACTGGGATGATCCACACATCTGCAGACAAACATCTGGGGCTCCTGGGTGCTTCTTCCTGTCTGTGTGAGGAGTGATTTAGCATGGCAGCTTCTGGTAGTTGGATTTCTTACACAACGGATCAGAGCACCAAATGCATGTGGTCCAGAGAACTAGATTGAGGTTATTCCTAGCGCAGCCTCAGAAGCATCACTTAGCCAATTTACTAGAAGTGCATCACTAAAACTAGTCCACATGGGGAAAAGGGTAGCCTTACATTCCCTTGTTGGAGGCACCAGAAGGCAGCAGTGAGGAACACACAGTATCTGAACATCTAGAAACTGCAATTCTGCTTCACGAGTGCCTCTCTCTAACCAAACCTTGATTACTTGACTGCCAATTTTCTCTCTCGCACATTTGAAGACTTGTAGCTGCAATATCAGCCAGAATTCTGAGCGGCCAAAATCTAACTGGTTTCAGAGGAAAACTTGGTGCATGAGGCTAGCAAAAGTCTCCCCCACCAAGACTTTCTTTTTCTTTGAGTCAGGGCTATGAAGACTAGACTGTCTTAAACTTGAGTTTCTCCTGCCTTCAGCTCCCTAGTTCTGTTATTATAGGCATGTGCTACCAAGCTGAGCCTACATCAAGACTTTTACCAGTATTACATGATTCAGCACCCACTGTCCTCTGATCTCACCTCCAACTCCCTTGTTCCCCAGGGAACTGAACCAGATTCCTTAGTTTAAATGCACCAAGCACCAAGAATGTCTGGACCTCAAACTTGTTGCTCCTTTGGCTGAATAATCTTCCTGCACATTTGGCTTCCTCCAATTATTTTATGCCTCAGTTTACATGTCACCAGGGCTTTCCTCCGTCATCTGTATATTAGATGTTAGTAATATACTCCTTCTATTCCCTATTCTGTGGTTTTTCTCCATAGCACGTTACTACTTGACACATGCAGATAGTGTTTACTTATTACAGTTTGTCTCTTCCAATTAGAATGTAAATTCCAAGGCAGAAGTTTGATCTCACTAGTTGCTATAGTACTCAAATGCTGAATGAACAAATGAATGTAGGAGAAAGGAAATATGTCACAGGATTTATTATGACACAAGAATAGTAACAAAAAGGTAAACAGATATGATTTATATTTCATTATTTCTATATTTGGATTTTTTTTAACTGAGTTGATGAAGTCTTTGGATCTCAGAGAGAGATCCAAAATGCATAATGGGGAAGGCTGTAGAAATTACAATACATGATATCCACATAGTGTGATTATCAACTATGCTAATGAAGAAGACATTCCTGTTAAAGGCTACTGAGTGGCAAAAGAGTAGGTGAAAAGGGAACCAAAACAAAGATGGATGTTAAATGATTGACAGGAAGCCCTGCAGTGCTCTCACATAAGCAAAACAAAAACAAAAAAAAACCCTACACCAAGGAAAAGCACAAGACTAGCCAAAAGTGTACAGTATTTAAAACTTGCAAAGTATGAAGAATTCCTAAGCCTACTAATTCATCAGGCTGGAAGAGGACAAAAGAGAAACTAAATGATTCAACTTCCATTTCAAGAAAACAAATAGAAACAAAAAGTCAACAAATATAACCCCCATGGCCTTTTAAATGATGGTAGTAAGACTGGTAAGTCTTATTAAGTCTTAATAAGTCCTGACTTATTCTTTATTTCTATTGATTTCTCACCCTTTAGAGAAACTATTCTCTAATGATTTTATTATACATTTATAAGTGGTTAGGCAGAAACTAAAACTAAATAAGTAAACACATGGTTGAAGGAGGTATTAAGCATGTAATGGATTTATTGTAGTTTTAAAAGAAACTGATAGGTAAATATATAAAACTTCTCAGTTTTAATTTCTAGTATACTAAATACTAATGTAATCCATCTAAGCAAGAGTTTGGTTGAAGTCATCAGGGGGTTTTAGACATCCTAACGGGTCTGAGATTGAAATGCATGGGAACCATCATACTTCAGTAAAGAGAACTTTACACACATCCAACAAATATTAAAAACAAGCATCAATACAATTGAGTTGATCCAACAGTATCCAAACTGTCTGCCAAAACAAACCTCAATGTTCTTTAAACTTGGGGACAAGGAATGCTATTGGAGATAAGGAGATTTCAGTAACTGTCAATTAAAATTATGTCATTAAAAAGACATAACAATCCTAAGCACATTGGCACACAATTATAAAGCTTCAAAATACATGAGGCAAATCTGACAAAGAGATAGACACAATCATAATTTTAGTTGGAGATTTCAACAATCTTCTTTGCAGTAGTTGACAGAACAAAACAACAACAAAAGAGCAATGAATATACAGATGACATTAAAAAAAAACAACCTGTCAACCAATACACCAGTTTGACCTGTCACTTTCAGAATAGTATTTCCCCACATCACAGAATATACACTCTTTTCAAATGCACAAAGAGATTATTTAGCAAGATATATGAAGTCTTTACATAACATTGGACCATAAAACATTTAAAAGTAGTAAAGGTACAGAGTTTAAGTTCTCTAACCACAATAAAATTAGAAATCAATAACCAAAAGATAATTCAAAATTTTCAAATGTGTGGAAGTTAACACTTTTCTATAAAAGCCACAAATCAAAATTAAGTTACAAGGCAAATCTGAGTTCAAAAACAATTTTGAACTGCATATTAACTAAAACACAGCACATCAAAATTTGTGAAGTTCAACTAAAACAGTGCTTAGAGACAAAGACCTAAAATTGAGCATTAAAACTTCTACCTTAAAAAACTAGGGCAAAACCAAATAATACCCAAAGAAAGTAGAAGAGAAATAATAGACAATGGCAGAAATCAATGTGATAGAAAATATGTAGAAAAAAAAGTCAGTAAAACCAAGTTTTTCCTTTAAATGACCAACAAGAGTGATAGTAATCATGTGATGGGGAAAAAGAGAAGATACAAGTTACCAGTATTAAGAACCAAGGGTTTACAACTACAGCTCTTGTAGCCATTAAAAGGATATCAAGGGACTATTAGGAATAACTTTACGTCAATAAATTCAACATTTAGATGATATGGATAAATTCCTTGAAAGGCACAAATTACCAAAACTGAAAGAAATAGAAAATATGAATGTTAAAGAAGTAAATTCATATTTTAAATTTTTTTCCCATAAAGAAAACTCCAGTCCCAGATAGCTTCACTGCTGATTATCAACCATTTAAAGACAAAATGAAATGGAGCTCACAGAGACAACTGAGCTAGTCAAAAGTGGAAGTCTGTTACAAGGAGAAGCAAATTCCCAGTAACTGACAACAGTTTATATCATTCCTCCATGGGGAAGAAGACTAAAGCTTTGCTTCCAAATTTAGATTACAGGTCCTTTTCATCACACTGTAAGTGTAATGGCCTAAAGTTTCATCATCACCCTTTTCTTTCCAAACTGGAGGTGTGAATGTGTCATGCTAACATCAAGTGCATCTTCCCAGAATGAGCTCTAACCCACCCATGGGCCATCCCAGGAGCTGGAGAGCATTTTTTTAATGCTCAAGGCAGACAACTCTGCTGTGTTCTAGATAGACTATTTTATTCCTATTGTATACTGGAGCTTCCTAACCTAATCATTTTGTAGTCCATAATATTGAGACTAATGTTATAGGTGCTCCACAAGGTAATCCTAAAAGTGAGGTTGTAAACATATACCTGGCTTGACTTGAGGAAGGAGCCCAGAAAGAGACTTAAAAGTGTACATCCACCCATTCTGCTTCCTTCGGAGTCATCTCTAGAGGAAATTTTAGTTTGCTAAAGCTAAAAACACTGTAAAGAAATTCTTTCCTTGTAGTTTTTTTTTTTCAAGCTAGTAAGGATTTATTTTAGCAAAACAGAGTTAAAGTAAGGAAAATTTGAGGGAGAAACATTTACTGCTCCCCATGCAGAAAAAGTGGGAGTTAAAGACTCTTCTTCCTCCAGGCTTAATGAAATCAAATAAGGTAAAGGAAGGAAGGAAAGAAGGAGGGAGGGAAGGAGGGAGGGAGGGAGGGAGGGAGGGGGAAAAAAGAAAAGAAAGGAGGGAGGGAGGAAAGAAGGGAGGGAAGGAGGCAAGGAAAGGAAAGAAGAGAAGGAAGGAAAAGGAAGAGGGAAGGAGAGAAGAAAGGAAAAGGAAGGCAAAAAGAAAAGAGAAAATTGGGATGTGGCTCAAGTGGTAGAGTACGTGTCTAACGAGTTTGAGACTGAGTTAAAAAGCCCAATGTTGCTTCCCCACCCCTCCAAATTCCTGCTCTACAGTTTCTGGAAGTAAGTATCCTGTAGAAGTGGATAAAGAGGAGTACCTTCTTTCATAGAAAAAAGAATTCAGTCAGTCACCTTTAGGTTTCCTATTTTCAGATCCTGTCATGGCACTAAGGTAAGAGGCCTCCGCTTACTATGATTTCAAGACATGGTCAGTCAGGTTTACAAAGAGGCAAAACCCCCAAGAAACACCACCCCCACCCCAGTCAGCCCCCCAGTTTCAACAATGGCCTTAAGTATCATTTCATGCTGTTAGTGTCTAACAGAAAGTACATTCCTTATGGACTTCAAGGTCGCTCTGGTAACAGTACAGTTGGCACAGCTTCCCTTACTACACAGCTAGAAATTTCCACTTTTCCTGCCCTACTTATGATTCCTAAGACTATTCCAAAGAAGGTATTACAAGATAAGGCAGTTTGGGCCTCTGCCACTGCCTGGCAATTTATTTCCTGTGGCTCATGACCCTAACAATGGGAATGGAAATGAATAAAGGTGCTACTTTGCTCCTGAAGACATGCAATCTTAATCTGTTAGCAGAAAAATTTAATTTTGGCCACTCTTCTACATAGTATCTAGACAATTCAGTCCCTACTCACTGATCTAGTCTGGGAGGCAATAGATCATAGGCCAAAATATAGGCTGTGAAGCATGCTGGATAGCTTCAGAAGTCAGGGAGTAAACTGTCATCAAACACGCAGTGGTTCTGAATAAAGCCAATTCTAAGTGGTCTAGTATGGCACTTCTCATATTCTAATACATGTAATCCATGAAGCTAAAAACAGGTAACACAAGAGTTTCTCTGGTTGAAGTATGAGGAGCTTAGCTTACTTGTTAAATGTAAACTATGTCTCCCCAACATATTCATATGCCCCCAAGATACTGCCTCAGAATCACCAGGATTTTCTAGAGCAGCATTTATAAGCCCTTTGTCTGAATAAACAAAGATCTTCTGTAGAGTTTAATTCTACAGTCAGGAAAATCAGCACTAGAGGAAACTTTAACTTACCAATCGAGCTATAGACACCCTGAATGTTGGACATGCCATGTGGAATCGGGGAATGGCAACATTAAAGATCTTGTCTTTAAAGTACAGGAAATGGAAGATATAATATCCTTCCATATAGCCTGATGTTGTAGAGAATGTAGTACAACTAGTATATTCATATACCCGACCTGGGCTGATGATGGGAAATTCACCTGTAGAGAAAAAAGCAACAAGAAACTAAAGTGTAACATTCACTAGCAAGAGACTAAAACAAAAAATTGTAAAGAGATATCTGAAGTGTTCAGACCAGACAAAATGTCAGTTTCAAGGGAAAGTCCTTATACCAATGGATCAAAAGACAAGAAAGAATTACATTTTAATAAAATTCTTAAACACTGGGTCTGTAAATAAGTCCAAGAAAAGTTTATTAAGTAAACATGTAGCCCATGAATATATTCTGGAGTAGGGATTTAGCTCAGTGGTAGAGTAATTGCCTCGCATATGAACAGCCCTGGACACAATCCCCAGCACCACAAAACAAATTCTACATAGAACACGCATATAACTTTACTATGACAGAAGTTCATAGCTTATGTATATTTTCCTGAAACACATGTTTAAACTGGAAGAATCTGATGGCTCAGAAATGTAGGATAAACATAACTTACTATTAAAAAAAAAAAGCTCAATGTAATGGTAACCAAAACTGAAGTAAATAAATTCTACAGAGTAAAAAATCTGTACTATAAAATTGTAAAAACAGGGATACAGGAGGACCCATTGCAACAATGAGATGTACAAGTCGTTATGTGGAAAAACGAACTTTACAACTTTGGTGGGGGAGGATGGGGGGGGAGGGGGGTGGATACGAAGGGACGGGAAGGGGAAACAAAGCAGGAGGCTACAATGCTTGATAGGAAATGTGCTCATTATGTTGCCCACGTAATTGTAACCCCTCTGTACGGTATTTTCACAATAAAAATATATTTTAAAAAATCTGTACTATAAATTTTAACAACATCCTCCAAACTTTAAGATTACCAATATGAAATTTATTTTCTTTCTGTCCTATGTCATCTAACAGAATATACTGAGTATAACTAGTCATAAATAATAAACCAGATGCAGTGGCATCTGGTTTATAATTATAATCTCAGCTACTTGGGAGGCTGAGATTGGGAGAATGTAGTTTGAGGCAATTGCCGACAAACGGTTCAAGAGACTCTATCTTAACTAAAAAAATGCTGGGCAGGGAAGTGTTTGCCTATTATCCTAGTTATGCGGGAGGTATAAAGTGGGAGGAAGATCACAGTTCAGGCAGGCTAAGACAAGAAAAGTAAGACTCTACATGAAAAATAATTAAAACAAAAAGTGTTGGAGATATAGTTCAAATGGTAGACAGTATGCCTAATGAATAAAGTCTAAGGCCCAGAGTTTAACCCATAGTATCACTAATGAACAGAAACAGAAACAAACATATAAACAAACAAAATACTACAAGGATAGGCAAGGGATCTCAAGTGATCCACAGAAAGGAAAATCAATCTCTAAATAATTGAGTTTGCCTTAGTTTCAGAAAAGTTAATGTTATAGAGCTAAAATGATAAAACAGTAACTTCTATGCAGTACATTTATGGATGTGAAGTCTACGAAGGAAGTAAGGTATACACTTAAATCCTGGGTTACATACCAACTACTCCAGGCCCTTGAACTTCTTCTACATCTCCTTCAGCATTTGTTATTCTCCAATAGCGACTAGCCAACTGACAAGCCTTCTCAGGAAGAGCATCCTTTGACATTTCAATCCTGGAAAAAGGAGTGGAGTGGTGAAGACATAAATCTGGCCTATATCTGGTTTTGTTTTCTTGGCTTTTAGAGATACTCTATTAAGGTTAGTAATATAAAAGGATATTTCCAAAAGAAACCAAACCAAGGTTTATGTTAAGTGGTTATTTTTTCTAAGTTCTCCAAGATACTGCCTTCATTAGCTTAATTCCCCACAGAAATGCTTTCAGTCAATTTATGACCTTAACTTCCAGTGAGCATCAGCATTGGGAAGGGCAACTGGAATATCCAAAACATGGTGTTAACCATCCTTTGCTCCACAAGAAAGATCTATTTGGAAATGCTTTCTAGAATAGTACCACAAATGACTTCTAAAGAACTGAAATTCCTTCACTTGTCACAAAACTACAGAGCCTTGTCCTTTTCTCCATTAACTTCTAAAAAAGCTCAAACCCATTATTCATCCTTTTTCTAGGAATCCACTCTCTTACTTTCACTCTGAGCAAAACAGAAGCACATTGTGGATGTTTTTATTTTAAACATGCCTCCATCCTAGGCAGGATCTAAATTAAACATCAGTACAACATCTTTATCTACACTTGGGACATGTAACAGGCAACCAAATATACCAAAAAATACCAAAATCCCAAAACGCTTTCTGGTAAGTATATATTACTAAAATATTTCCATTAGATATACATGAATCATATGTATATATGAATAAATACATTTCAAACAAAATAGCCTTAATCTCTTGAAGTAATGGGCTGTCTTTATGTCACAGCACAGAATACTAAGTCTAAAATACTCATTTTTAACTCCAATGATAATGGCAATATATGACATATATGAAGTACTCAGTAAGTATTTATTAGACTTTTAAATTAAATATAGCCAGATGAAATTTAAAATGCATACTTTCATGTTTGGCAATTAGATAGCTTCAAGAACACATTATAACTAAAATAGAGCTTTGATTATTATGACTTAGTGACCCCCACTTTCCAAAATACCTTGTACATGTGCAAAAAATAAGTAGCTGGGCACTGGTGGCTCAGATTTGTAATCCCAGCTACTCAGGAGGCTGAGATCTGAAGGAAGATTCGAAGCCAGCCCAGGAAGAAAAGTCTGTAAGACTCTTATCTCAAATTAACCCCTAAAAAGCTGGAAGTACAACTGAGGCTCAAGTGGAGAGAGAGCCAGCCTTGAGCAAAAAAGCTCAGGGGCAGTGTTCAGGCCCTGAGTTCAAGACCCCGGACTAACACATACAACAAATTGGAAGTGGAGCTGTGGCGCAAGTGGTAGAAAGCTAGCCTTGAGTGAAAAAGCTAAGGGACAGTGCCCAGGCCAGGTCATGATTTCAAGCTCCAGTACTAGCATAAAATTTAATAAAGAAGAAAGAACTTGGAGCTTCATATGAAGTCAAAATTTTTGCAAATACTATGTTGCAGAAAAGTTATTCACCTTCTTCCAAACTTTACCAGAAACGATTCTTTAAAATGCCTGTTAGGGCTGGGGATGTAGCTCAGCTATATAGTACTTGCCTAACATGTGCAAGGCCCTGGATTCCACCCCCAAGATCCCATAAAAAATGCATTTTATACAGTGTATTCAATTGCATTTAATATAGTGTGTTCAATGTACAACAGCAACACACGCACAGAATATATCACACACTACTTACTAAAAGGTGACTGCTGTGATTCTAATAGAAAATGGTTCCTGCCAGGTGCTGGTAACTCACGCTTCTAATCCTAGCAACTCTGGAGGCTGAGATCTGAGGATGGTGGCTCAAAAGTCAGCCCAGGCAGGACAGTCCATGAGACTCCTATCTCCAAATATTCACTAGAAAACTGGAAGTGGCACTGTGGCTCAAAGTGGCAGAGTGCTACCTTTGAGCAAAAGAGCTCAAGGACAGTGCTTAGACCCTGAGTTTAAGCCTCACGACCAACAAAAGAAAGGAAGAAAGGAAAGAAGGAAGGAAGGAAGGAAGGAAGGAAGAAAGAAAGAAAGAAAGAAAGAAGGAAAGAAAGAGGAAGGAAGGAAGGAAGGAAGGAAGGAAGGAAGGAAGGAAGAAAGAAAGAAAATGGTTCCTGTCTTGAAGACTAGGCACCCATATGAGGGTGCTACTGAGAACTGATTGGATCATGAGGATGCTAATCTCACTAGGGAATAAATTGAAAATTCATAGCTGAATGGACAGTCAGCAGATTCAGAGGGGAGGGGCATGCCTTTGAAGATTGTATCTTGTCTCTAGCCCGTTATTGTGTGTCTCCTTGGCTACTAGGAAGTGAACACTTATGCTCTGCCACACATTCTCACTGCAATACTCTGCCTCACAATGCACAGGCCCTGAAGCAACAAAACCACATAACTATGGATGGAAAATTCTGAAATCACGAACCAAAATATATCCTTCCACCACGGGGCTGATTTTTCTCAAGTATTTTGTCAGTGACAGAAACCAACTCACCTAGCAAACTTATTTAAAATTCTCACCTAACTAAGTAAGGTGCCTCATACCTATAATCCTAGTTACTTAGGGGGTTGAGACTTGGAGAATCTCAGCTTGAGGTCAGATAAGAATTTCAGGAAACCCAACCCCCCCTCTCACTCATCCGGCACCCCAGCTGAAATCAGAAGGATCATAGACAAAAGAAGTCTGAGACTCTATTTAAATGAAGAGGCTTGGTGTGGCGGTACATACTTGTCATTTCAGCTACTTCAACAAGCATAAAATAGGAGGATATTGGTCCAGGCTCTAGCAAAAATAAATAAAGAAATAAAGACTATCTAAAAGAAAAAAGAGCATGAAGCATGGCTGAATGGTAGAGCACCTGCCATGGCAGCACAAGGCCCTGAGATAAAACTACTATATCACTTAAAACAAAATCAAAGGGGGGGGGGGGGGGGAGGAAGATGGGAAGGGAAAACAAAGGAGGAGGCAACAATGCTTGATACGAAATGCACTCATTATCTTGCTGATGTAATTGTAACCCCTCTCTACGGTATTTTCACAACTAAAAAACACAAATCATATAATAATAAAAACAAAAACAAAATCCTCACCTGATTCGGTATGTGAAGAAATAGTGAGGTGGGTGTATAGAGCTGAGTTCTGGCAGAAATGACGTGGAAACTGACACTGTAATATCCCCTGTTGTTGCTACACACTCTGGATCATGAATATATCTAGTTATTAAAAGAATTAAATATTTTAAAATCAACCAACTCCAAAAAGATAAAAGGTTTAAAGATGCAATGCACAATTATTTACTTATACTACAACTTTAAATTCTGTTTGCAGGTAAATGTAGACACTTACAACCATACTAGAAAACATTGATGAGTCTGATGCAATGATGACAGCCATCAAGGGTCTATCATTAATGGTTCAAATAATGGAGGGAAAATAAAAAGAGTTTATCTCACTTTCAGCTAGGAAAGCTTGACAAACATCTGTCTATCTTTTAAATGGTGCCTCTGGCTATGCCCAGAAATATATAAAATATATGAAAGTATAATTCGCCTGAAATATATAATTATTATTTATTCCTGAATTTAAAAACCTTTAATGTATAATTAATCTGTTATTTCAGCCACAAAGGCTACTGAGAACTAATATCACCTCTAGGATTAACTATAACTCCTGAATGTTCTATTTAGGAGATAATAAACAATATTGGCCAGGAGTTATTAGCTGATGACTTACTGCTTAAGTCAAATAACTGACAAACAACCTTTGTTTCTTTTTTTTCCAAGGAAGAATAATATAGCTACTACCAACCCACAGATTTTAAATCAAAGTCAGTTTTTCCTCTTGATGTCTCAAGATAAGAAAACAAAAGCTAGTTAATTAAGTGCTGTGGTATTTTTACTTTAAAGTGAGAGTAAGAGAGTTTTAAAATAAGAGGTTCTGTACTAGTCTTTTGGGGACACTTCATCTCAATCACTGTGATGGACAGCTTTTCATGAATTATACTCAATTATACCCCAAAAATCCTAAATGAAATAAATACCTGAAAATTTGGTCTCTGATGATGGGGAAGCTGCCAGATACAACGTTATTGACATAGGAGGTAAACCAGTCAGTGAAAGTAGCACCTATAATACAAAAAGGGGAAAATGAGCAAATCGTTTGTGTAAAATATGCACACAGGACAATGAATTGTAACTCTTCCTTGGCATTTTCTCAGCTCACATCAGAGACCCCAATAACTACTTTCAAAGCATCTTTATACTTATAATTATTTCTAGTACAACAATGACTATCTTCTGTTTATAGTTTCTAATTCATTTGTTTTCCGTTCAAGATTCTAGTAGGAAGATTTACACAAAGACATCTTAGCTAGGAAGAACACTATTTCTCCTCCCTTCTGAAGACTTTTTTCCCCTCCAGTTGTGGGGCTTGAACTCCGGGCCTGGGTGCTGTCCCTCAGCAGTGGAGCTCAAGCGAGTACTCTACCACTTGAGCCATAGCACCACTTTTGGTTTTCTGGTGGTTTACTAGAGATAAGAGTCTCATGGACTTTTCTGCCTTGGCTTTGAATCGTGATGCTGAGAAGCTAGGATATAGGCGTGAGCCACCGGCACCCAGCTCGACCTGTCTTTAAAAAAAAATTTAAATAGTGCTGGGGATTGAACGTGGGGTCCTGCACTTGCTAAACACATGCTCTACTACTGAGTTATACCAAGTGCCCTCTCTACTATAGATTACGATGTGGGGATTTTTTTTTTTTTTTTTTTGTTGTGGGGCTTGAACTCTGGGCTTGGGCCCTGTCCTTGCGCTCTTCAGCTCAAGGCGAGCACTCTACCGCTTGAGCCACAGCGCCACTTCCAGTTTTCTAGTGGTTTATTGGAGATAAGAGTCTCACTAACTTTCCTGCCCGGGCTGGCTTTGAACTGCGATCCTCAGATCTCAGCCTCCTGAGTAGCTAGGATTACAGGTGTGAGGCCACCAGCGCCCAGCTATGTGGGGATATTTCATGTGTCAGAAATGCTTTTAAAAAGTTGGATAGTCAGAAGCTTTTAAGTGGGTAAAATCTAAGTAAAAGGAGATAGGATGGCTAGCAAAAGAGTGAGTCATGCCTGCATAGTAACCTAAAATTCATAAAAACTTAAGAAATATTCTTCCATGGCCAGGGAAAACTAGGTGTGTGAAGAAGTTATGAAGCGAGTATTTTATACTGGTGATAAAGACTGCTGCTTCTGAGGCATATATCTTATTATGGATAATTAGACACAAAAAAGAAAAATATGTCTTAGTATTCACATGCTCAATAAATAATACACACATGTTAAAAGAACTATATACGTACTGCAATTCAAGAAGAGGACTAAGAACATAAGGTTGTACAACATATGCTTTTTTCAAATAGAAACAATACTTAAAACAGAAGTGCTTTTCCAATGAGAACTTAGAGGCTACTTTACAAGCCAGAAAACTTTACCAAATCCAGGCATGTCAGCTGCTCAACTAACTGAAGTTTTACCAATCTTTTTAAAAATTTTAACCAGAAGGAAAAAGGGAAAAAAATGGCTTTTTTCCCTACCTATGATAAACATGTCAATAGCAGCTGGATTCCGAGCCATTTGGTCCTAGAAGAGAAAAAAAGGTAATTCATAAATACATTTCTCATTGTTTGTTACTTGCATTGTCTTCTGAAACAAAGTAAAACAAAATGTAAAGATTCCAACCAACACTCAGCCCTCACACTCTTCAGATCCTGCTCCTATGAATCTGTCTCTATTTTTAGGGCCTTCCTTTAAGATTGTTAGAAGATGACTAGGCACTTGTCCATAAGATAAAATTACAACAAGCTATCACTGCTATAGTGAATTAATAAATTATCCCACAAGAACACAATCATAAAGTTGAAGGAATAAGATATGTGGCTTGTTATGCTACAAGAAAGGGCTTTGGATTCAGAATGAAGAAACTCAAATAATTCTAGGGTATTCAAAAGCTAAACCGTAAATATAATTATTTTGATAAGTTCCTCATTAGTTTTCTTTAAACTTAAAAGGTCTTAACAGAAATGCCAGCTTTCCCATTATCTATACAGCAGTGCCCACTGTTTGTCCAAAGGTGATTATTTTCTTTCAGCATTCCATACTTTAAAAACAAGAACATAAACTATCTAGTAATTAAAATGCATAATGCTCTAAATTTATTCTATATAACTTGAAAGAAAATGCACACTATTATATGATCCATCAGGAAGTATCCTGAAGCCACAAGTAAACACATTCCTACTTACTGGACATTGGTAGAAAACTTCATTTTTGTTTCGACCTTCTGCAGCTTCCACAGCTATATACTGACTCAAACCAGTATGTATGCAAAACGTTAAAGGGAGACAGTACTTTAGCCCCTGTCTCTGCTGAAATCCCCCAGCAGCTGTATCAACATCTAACAAATCTTCAGAACGATAGTGATTTGACAGTGCCATACTTCCCAACAATCTGAGGAGAAAATACATATAAAACATACCAATAAACAACTATACCTCACCTTTTCCACACACAATTTCACAGTGACAATGTCCTAAGCAATAATTAGCAGAACACCTTGCACATGTAGCATTTTTCACTGAGATACAGTCTCACGAATTTTTCGCCAGAAGTGGCCTCAAGCCACTGATCTCCTCCTGAGTATCTAGGACTGCGTGAGCCACTGAACCCAGTCAAACCTAAGAGATGTGTAGGTTGAAATGACACGGAGACATTTATTTTGGCAAAACATAAATCAAGCCATAGAGATTGTCTTCTGGATCACTATAAAGAAGAAGGGGAAAGTCTGTATTCTTGTAATTTATGAAGGATAATTATAGATTATGTACTTTCTAGAAGAAAATAACTTGCATCATTTAAAATTTAAAAAAAAATCAAGCATCTTACCCAGGAACGACTAACTTCTGCCCATTGTGGATACGGTATGAACACCGATAATCATCAGGAAGCTTACAACCAATCTGAGCTTCGACTGCATCAAGGTCTTCCTCACGAGCACCCTCTGCAGATGCAAACCAGACAGAGAATGAGACACACTGAGCCTAAATCTAACCATCTACTAGCTAAGCAGTGCAAGAATCACAGCCAAGTGAGTTCTGTCCAAAACAGAATGCTAAGGTAAAGAAAAAATAATTGAAAGTCATTTGAAGCCCAGAGAAAAGCAAAGTTCTTGGTTTTCTCTCAACAGGGAAACATTGTACACTCCATGGAGGATGATTAGAAATCATATCTAGACAGAGCACTGGAAAAGGGATGAAATCAAAGACACAAATCTTAAAAGGAGTCAGAAAGGAGAAAAACATATAATTAACTTACAAGTATGGCTGAGATCTTAATTCTCAACAAAAACAATAGAACTTACAAGAATGATGTCTTCAAGTGGTGGGGGGACAAATCACTGCTGATCAGGGAATACATCCTTCAACAGTGTAAATAAAATAAATCTGACAGGGCTAGCAGTGTATCTCAAGTGGTAAAGTGCGTGCCTAGCAAGTATAAGAGCCTGGCTTCAGTTGCCAGTGAAGAAAAGGAAAAAGGCAGGGGAAAGAGCGGGAAAGAAAGGAAGAAGAGAGGGAGAGAAGAAGAGAGAGGAAGGGAAAAAAAACCCAAACAAACCAGGCAACATTCAACAGCAGCAATTCTTCATGAAAGGAAATACTAAAAGGAATTCTTCAGATAGGAACATGAGGCTGTAGGAAGGAATAAAAAGATACCAGAAAAAAATCTCAAATAGAAATCTAAATAATGTTAAATATATAGAAAATAATAACATTTACAGGAATATGTTGAACATCAAAACCATAAAATATAAAGGGATTTGAGATTTGAGATATCACTCACTTGCCTAACATGTGAGGCCGTGGGTTCAACCACCAGTACCCTTCTCTAAAATAATGTAAGAGGCAGGAGGAAGACCATTAGAATTAAGGTATTTTAACATTCTTTCACTTACAAGAGTGAAAACTGTCCAGCTATTGGGCCATCTAAGATCTGTGAAATTGTTTGGTACATAACAATACAAATACAATGCTATCTGCAATAGTTTATGGGTAATTTTGTATGATCCAAAAGTGATGTTATAAATATTCAAATGTTACCCATCCCTGGTAGGGAATGATGACCATACTAATTTACATTAGAGTTTATAAGTCAAGTTTCATGTCTTAATTTCAACTATAATCACTAGGAAAAAAAATAGGGGTGTGTGTGGAATATAAAATGAAAACATAAAATGAATGTTAAAAAAAAAAGAACAGTGGACACGATATACTTCATAGCAAATACATTAAGTATGAATGGGCTAAATAGTCTGACAGACCACATAAAAGGGCCTAGGGGTGTAGCTCAAAGCTAGAGCTCATGCTTATGCAAACATGAGGCCCTAGGTTTAGTCCCCAGACAAAGAACAAGACAAAAACAAAAACAAAACAAAACAAAAAAAAAAAACAAAAGAAGGCAAAAACTTCCTAAGAGTTAATACTGGACATTTATAATGACAAAAAGGCTGAACTTACTAAATAGATATAATCTTTCTCATGTCATACATCTAAATAACACAGCACATACATACATACATACATACATACACCACATATACAAATAATGTGACAGAACTAAAATGCCAAAAAGATATATCTACAAGAATAGTGGGTATGTGAGTTTTATTGCTACAATATTAACTGCTTAAAATAACCCTCAGTATTTTTTTTCTCTTTTTTTTTTTTTTGTGCCAGTCCTGGGGGACTTAAAATCAGGGCCTGGGCATTATCCCTGGGCTTCTGTGCTCAAGGCAAATGAACCACAGCTCCACTTCTGGCTTTTTGGTGGATAATTGGGGTTAAGAATCTCATGGACTTTGCTGTCCAAGCTGGCTTGGAGGCACGATTCTAAGATCTCAGCCTTCTGAGTAGCTAAGATTACAGGTGTGAGCCACTAGTGCCTGGCTAACTTATTTTTTAAGTAAGTGTGAGGCCAGCTTGAATGGGGTAGGTTTTTCTTATGCACCTCTCCCACATAGACAGACACCTGGCTCCTTTACTGTAGGCTCAGCTGAGGGGAGGTGAGTAGGCTGGGCTAACCTCCCAAGGAAATTGAGCCAGGATGCAGATGTATTGTTTCTGTGCGTCAGAAGTCCAGGTATGACTCAACCAGATCCTCTGTACATGTATCACAAGACTGAAATCTTGTCTAAGCTGAGGCTGCTAACTCCTCTTACACAACTTTTGCTTGGGATTCTTCCAGTTTAATCTATCGGTAGAATCTGATTCGTTCTAATTGTGCAATTGAGGTAATCAATGCCTAGAGGCCACCCACCATTCCCTCCACAACATACCAGCTTGTTTATCCAAAGTCAGCAGGGAGCACACTTAAACTGTGAATCTCTGGTTTCTGGAAAACCAAGCCCCTTTTAAAGGTTGACCTAAGTCAAGCCTACTAAAGATAATTTTCTTTTTGATTAGGGATGAACTGATAGTCAAATTATTTAGAACTTAACTTCACCTTGTCCATATCATAATAGAGCCTAATCACAGGAGTAGAATCTGCCTATACTTAAGAGAAGATTGAACTTGGTTTATACACAAGAAACAAAAGCCCTGTGTACTACCTGAGAAGGCTGCCTAACAGGTTGAGAGATTCTAACCTACCTCTCTCCTTAAGGAAGAAAAACAATAAACAAAAACAGTATCAATAAGGGTGTCAAAAACCAGATTCAGATAAATAACTTTTACTTAATTATATAGTACTGAGCTAAATAGCTATTGAATATACATTGTTATTGATGTTATTGAGTAAACATGCAACAATTACTAAAGGAGTCATGCTAAAAAACGTAACAACTTTTCTTTTTTTGTGTGCTGGTACAGGGCTTTAACTCAGGGCTTTGGTGCAGTCCCTCTGCTTTTTCTGCTCAAGGCTAGCACTTGACAGCTCCATTTCAGGCTTTTTAGTAGTTAATTAGAGATAAAAATCTCATGGACTTTTCTATCCAGGCTAGTTTGGAACTGTGATCCTCAGTTCTAGGCCTCCTATTTTTTTTTTTTTTTGTCAGTCATAGGGCCTGAACTCTGGGCCTGGGTGCTGTCCCTAAGCTCTTCAGCTCAAGGCTACCACTCTACCGCTTGAGCCACAGCACCACTTCTGGCTTTCTCTGTTTCTGTGGTACTGAGGAGTTGAACAGAGGGCCTCATGCATGCATGGCGAGCACTCTACCACTGAGCCACTTTCCCTGCCCCTTTAGCCACCTAATTAGCTAGGATTACAGAAACGAGTGACCAGCTCCTAACCAAAATAACTTATAAATGATAGATGAATACAAGGTATGTTCTCTGATCACAGAGAAACTAAAATAGAAACTACTTTAAAAGGGCTGGGAAGGTGGCTCAGTGGTAGAGCGCTTGCCTTGCATGTATGAGGCCCTGGGTTTGATTCCTCAGCACCACATAAGCAGAAAAAGCCGGAAGTGGCACTGTGGCTCAAGTGGTAGAGTGCTAGCCTTGAGCTGAAGAGCTGAGGGACAGTGCCCAGGCCCAGAGTTCAGGCCCCACGACTGGACCCTCCCCTCTCCCCCCCCCAAAAAAAAAGAATCTAAAAGATTACCAAAAAATAAAAACTTCAAATGTTAGGAAATCAAACAATACATCTCTATATAATGGGTTAAAAAAGAAATCAGTGCCTGTAATCCTAGCTAGAAAGGAGGCTGAGATCTGAGGATCATGGTTCAAAGCCAGCCTGGGCCAGAAGTCTCCACGACTCTTAGCTCCAGTTAACCGCCAGAAAGCCAGAAGTAGCAATGTGGCTCCAAGTGGTAAAGCGCTAGCCTTGAGCAAAAAGAGCTTGGGGACAGAACCAGGGCCTTAGTCCTTAGTCCTACAACCAACAAAAAACAAAAACAAAACTACACACACTAAGCATACCTGTAATTCCAATACTCAATAGTTTATAAATACAGGATTATGAGTTTGAGGTTAGCCAGGGCTACACACTGAGTGTTAGGCTATCTTGGTCTACTTAGAAGACCTTACCTAAAAGCAAGACAAAAACCTCAAAACACTATGTTGCAGGGTAATAATTAAAAAAAAACAAAAAACATTTCAAAACTTGCAAGATAAGTACTAAATATATTAGGATAGAAAAAAAATCTATGATCTAAGTAATAATCTTAAGTCAGAGGAAAAACTAAAAGTGAAGGCATGAAAAAATTAAATAAAAAACATAAATAGAATGGATGAATCAAAAACCCAGATTTTTTTAAAGATCTGATTAGCCCCTACCTGAGAAGATAAAGAAAAATAGAAAGAAAATACAAATAACTATTACCAGAAGTAGTAAAAGTGCTATCACTACAAATGTAATAAACATTAAAAAGATAAAGGATTTAAGATATTTCATGCCAATACATTTGAAAATGTAGATGAAATAGGCAATTCAGTAGGTAAGCATTATATATTAAAACTGACACAGATCGGTGCTTGTAACTCATACCTGTAACTATAGCTCAGAAGGCTGAGATCTAAGAATCATAGTTATAAGCCAGCCCAAGCAGGTAAAGTCCATGAGACTCTTATTTCCAATTAACCACCAAAAAGCTAAAAGCAGAATTGTGGTTCAAGGAGTAGTGGTAGCTTTGAGCAAAAATAGCTCAAAAATAGCACCCAGGCCCTCCCAGCACACATGTGTGCACGCACACACATAGGAAGAGAGAGAGAGAGAGAGAGAGAGGAAGAGAGAGAGAGAAGGAAGGAAGGGAGGAAGGGAGGGAGGGGGAGAGAGAGAGACAGGGAGGAAGAGAGAAGAAAAGAGGGAGGGAGGGAAGGAGGCAGAAAGGGAAGAAGGATTGACATAAGAATAAACAGAAGTCTTGAATAGTCCTATAGCTAAAAAATTGGACCCCTAATTAAAATCCTTCCCATAATGAAAACTGCAGGGTTCAATGGCTTGGTAGCATGTTCTACAAATCATTTAAGCAAGAAATAAGACTGAGCTTACATAAACTCTTCCAGGAAACAGAAAAAGAGGCAACACTTCCTCACTTGTTTTACAAGGCAGCATCATCTTGATACCAAAACCTGATAGGAACATTGCAAGAAAGGAAAATTACAGACCAAACTCTCTCAGAAAGTATTAATTAAAAGACCCCCAAAAGTACTAGCAAGTTAATACTTTAAAGATGATGTATTATAATCAAAATAAATTAAGTCTAGGAATCCTAAGTTTGTTAGCCTTCAGAAAATCAATTTATCACATAACAGAATAATAAAGAAAAATCATATGGTAATCCTAAGGCAGACGAGTTTATTTGATAAAATTCCATCACTAGCCAGGTGCTAGTGGCTTACACTTATCATCCTAGCTATGCAGGTGGCTGAGCTTTGAGGATATCTCAGTTCAAAGCAAGGCCAGGCAGACAAATCTTCATGACTCTTAGGTCTAATTAACTAACAAAAAGCCAGAACTGGAAGTATGGCTCAAAAGGCAGGGCACCAGCTCAAGCAAAAAAGCTAAGCAAGAATTCCAGGCAGAGTCCAAGACCCAGTTTAAAAAAAAAAATCTATGTGGGTATGGTGTCACATGCCTTTAATCTCAGGACTTGAGAGGCTGAGAAGTTCAAGGCTAGCCTGTGCTATATCGGACCTGTCTCAAAAAAACGAAAACAAATAAAAGAATAGCTAACAAAAATTCTAGAGCAAGCTTCATATTTAAAGGTAGGAAGCTATACGCCAACGCTGAGCAAAGATTTATACTATCGTTACTGCTACCCAATACAGTATAGCTTTTATAAAGCAAGGAAAAGAAAGAAATGATATGGAAGGATGGCAAAGTTGGAAATACAACTATCACTATTCTACCACCTCAGAGAAGTGAAAATTAAACCAATACTTTAGCTCTACTAAGACTAAAATCAAATTTTAAAGTACTGGTAGAATAATTTACCAGTATCTTTTGAAGTTTAACTCAGAAAACCCAACCCTAGATATTTGCCTGATAAGAATATGCCTATGTGTCAAAAATCTTTACATCAAATTTACAGCACTACTATTATTAACCAGAACTAGGAAAAAAAAAAACATTGCACATGTACACACCGTAGTCTACTCTTATAATGGAACTATATTGCAACAAAAAGAGGAAAATGATTACATATAATACAGTTGACTCTCACAACCAAAACACACAAAAAATACAATCATACAATGTATATAAATTTGAAAAATAGAAATCTTCTGGAGGCACTGTGTTCAACTCAAGTATTAAAAATAATAATAACTAGAAAATCTTTAAGGCTATGGTGTAACTCAGTGGTAGTATGCATTTGACCTGGGTTTGAGCTCCAGCATCACATAAAACAAAACCTTTCAAAATGAGATCATGATAAGTATTCTCAAGCAATCTTGTAGAATCAGTTGTTTCTGTAATAAAAAATAAAGGGCTGGGAATATGGCTTAGTGGTAGCGTGCTTGCATGAACCTTGGGCTTGATTCCTCAGCACCACACAAACAGAAAAAGATGGAAGTGCCACTGTGGCTCAAATGGTAAAGTGCTATCCTTGAGCAAAAGAAGCTCAGGTCAGTGCCCAATCCCTGAGTTCAAGCACCAGGAATGGCAAAAAGATAAAATTTCCACTTCCTCTAGAGATCAAAGGTCCTTTAAACAAATTGGTGTTCTGCTTCCTTGGCCAAAGAAGAATGGTGAATTAAATAAAGACAAAGTTGAAAATAATCACATTTTACACCATAAAGCATGTACAAGTTGTTTCTTGTATCTTATCAGATTACAATAGAACAAAATTAGACATCAATAGCAAAAAAACTATAGAAACTACACAAACACATGAAGATTGAATGATACACATCTGAATGGTCAGTGGATCCTTGAAGAAATCAAGAAGGAAAATTTCAATTTTCTAGAATCAAAAAGAAAATAAAAAAATATACCAGAGTGTGGCAGACAGTTAGGAAAGGCAAGTTTATAGCTACAAGTCCTTACTTAAAAAATCAGAGAGATTCCAAATAACTTTATGATGAACCTCAAAAGTGAAACCCAAAATTAGTAGAAGAAAATAAAAATGATCAGAGTGGAAATAAGTGGATACTAAACAAGATTTAATTAGCATACGTGCACAAATGATAGTGATTCAAAGTTACTTAAACTAATCTATATATTGTACTATATGCTAGCAGTAACTAAAAGGGAGAAGGATGACACTTTATTCCCAGTACCTTTCAGAGACATGACCATCCGAGGACAGCGGGGCTCCAAGTACTTTTTGAGGTCATCCCAGGCCTTTTTAATAGCAGCATAATGATCAATGTATCTTCCTACATCACAGTAAGTGTCTATGAAGAGAGATTTCCAGCACTGACGCTTCCGTGCTTTCTCTTCCCTACAAAGATTTCAAAAGACATTTGAAATAGCATATTATTTTTAACATTTAACAATATACTTTATTGGGTATTTGTGGTTCCTTTACTTTCTCTTTGTTTATTTCAGCCACAAAGGGAGGTTAGATACAGAAGTGATACATCGGCAACTTTAACAGCAGTTATGACCTAGTAGAATTATGTGTTATTTCTTACTTTCTACTTATTTTTTCTAAGTTTCTACTCCTTAATAAAATATAATGTGAACAATATGGGGATTCAAACTTTAACTTATTGCTAAAAATATACCAATTACAACTTTTTTTGGTCAGTCATGGGGCTTGAACTCAGGGCCTGGGTGCTGTCCCTGAGCTTTTGTGCTCAAGACTAGCACCTAACCACTTTGAAGCCACCATGCTGCTTCCAGTTTTCTGATGGCTAACTGGAAATAAGAGTCTCATGGGCTTTCCTACCAGGGCTAGCTTCGAACCATGATTCTCAAATCTCAGTCTCCTGAGCCGCTAGGATTATAGGTGTGAGCCAGAGGTGTCCGCTCAACTATAAAAATTTTAAAGCTATATATAGTACTATTTTAGAGAATAGCCTAATGATATAATATTAATTTAACATATCTACATTGAATTAGCCAGATAATCATAAAGTATCAAGATAATTATATGTCATTTTTATTTGGTAGAACTTCACATTTACTGAGTGTACACTTAGCCATTAAAAACCTAAAAATAAGCTGGGCGCTGGTGGCTCACGCCTGTAATCCTAGCTACTCAGGAGGCTGAGATCTGAGGATCACAGTTCAAAGCCAGCCCGGGCAGGAGAGACCGTGAGACTCCTATCTCCAATAAACCACCAGAAAACCGGAAGTGGCGCTGTAGCTCAAGTGGTAGAGCGCTCGCCTTGAGCTGAAGAGCTGAGGGACAGCGCCCAGGCCCAGAGTTCAAGCCCCATGGCCGACAAAAAAATAAAATAAAATAAAAAAAAATAAAAACCTAAAAATAAAGACACTTATTTTGTGAAGTATTAGGTTTTGCTATTGCTGGGCAAGGTACTCTACTTCTTGAGCCACCCTCCCCCCCCCCCCCCCAGGGTACTTTTTTTGCCCTCAAAAGGATATAATAGGAGAAAAAAATAAAGCATAAATTTAAGGGTATTTATTTATTTATTTATTTATTGCCAGTCCTGGGGCTTGAACTCAGGACCTAGGAGCTGTCCCTAGCGCTCTACCACTTGAGCCACAGCGTCACTTCTGGCTTTTTCTGCTTATGTGGTACTGAGGAATCGAACCCAGGGCTTTCATGCATGCTAGGCAAGCACTCTACCACTAGGCCATGTTCCCAGCCCCTATGAAGGGTTTTGTGGGAAAGTTAAAAGAGCTGAGGTATGGTATAGTATGGAAGGATAGATTAAAGTGAGTAAATGAGGCATTAAAGAGGTTTGGAAGGTTTTGTAGTATTCCTGATGAGCAGTAATCAATGGAACTAAAGCTGTGGTAGTTAGTAAAAATAGGAAGATGAGGGGGCTGGGAAGGTGGCTCAGTGGTAGAGTGCTTGCCTTGCATGCATGAGGCCCTGGGTTCGATTCCTCAGGACCACATAAGCAAAAAGAAAAAAAGCCTGAAGTGGAGCTGTGGCTCAAGTGGTAGAGTGCTAGCCTTGAGCTGAAGAGCTGAGGGACAGTGCCCAGGCCCAGAGTTCAAGCCCCATGACTGGACGTAAGTCAGGAAGGCTCGGTAATAATATAGAGAAAGAGAGAGAATGAGTGACTCCTAATTCTAGCTGTAATACCTAGATGGATGGATGGTGCTGCCATGAAGACTAGGAAGCAGAAGAACAGGTTTAGATATTGGGAAAACAAAAAACAAATTTGTTTTTGTTATCTTGGGATAGAGTTTCAGTCTGACCTTCTTCCTCTGCCTCCCAAATGCTGGGAATACAAGCATATACTACCTACCACACTGGTTCAAAGAGAGGAGTTGGGGCAGGGAATGAGGAGGGAAGAGAACTTTTTAACTTTTTTTTTTGGTCGGTCATGGGGCCTGAACTCTGAGCCTGGGCGGTATCCCTCCAGCTCTTCAGCTCAAGGCTAGCACTCTACCACTTGAGCCACAGTGCCACTTCCAGTTTTCTGGTGGTTTACTGGAGATGAGAGGCTTATAGACTTTCTTGCCTGAGCTGGCTTTGAACCACAACCCTCAGATCTCAGCTTCCTGAATAGCTAGGATTACAGGTGAGAGCCACCAGCGCCAGGCCCAAGAATATTTTTTTAATTACTCTAAATAATATATATTATTTATATATTATACATTGTTACATTATCTTAATAGTATATATTATTATATTATATATTATTATTAGTATATTGGCATTATATTATTATATATATTGCTATATATTCTTATATATTATATATATACATATATATATATATTATCCAAACTAAATAGTACCAAAGAACTTGGTTGACAATGTAGATCATTGGCAGAGACTTGTTTAGTGAGGCCTTATGTTCAATCTCCAGTAGCATAGAAACTAAAATCTATATTAAAAAGGTACAGCAAAACAGACTCTAGTTCTCAGCCCAAACTAATAAACATGCGCTATTTATCGAAGTTTTTCTCTAATTCTAAATGCTTACATATCTGATACATACATTCATCTGATACATTTAGTATGTAGCTGCTGACCCTACAAAATTAAAGGCAAGGACACAACAATACTCAGAACTCCTCCATTCTTCCTTTTCCTAGTGTTTGATAGAACTAAAGCTAGCAGCTTTAAACAATAGTACTTAAATTTTCACTTCTCACTTTACCAACTTCAGTCTCAAGCTGACATCCCACAAGCTAAGAAAAGTCAGTATTCCTAACATTCACACCCCAACTGTTTGTCATTTTCACTTTATTCTGGCAAATCTGTTAACATTCGCTGAACCCAGCTCAAGCATATGGCCAAAAGAAATATCCTACAGTAGATAGTTGTGCCAAGAAGCCTGGAGCCCATTGGGGATATGAAAGGGAAGGATTTGGGTAGTTGCTCTAAACGTGGCAAGCAGCACTCATGAAGGTAAACAGGAATGGGCTAAGAACAGAGAGCACTAACATTTACTGGCAGACACAAAGAGCTAAAAAAGGAGAGAGAAACCAGGGTTAGAAAGGAACATCAGGATGGGTGGACTAGCAGTTTCCAAGTGTAAGCTAGGAAAGAGAGGGAGGAGGGTCAGATGGAGAGTGGCTAACAGCTACTAACGTAGTGTTAAATAGAAGGAAAGAATTCTAATTTTCTATAGCACACAGAACTATAGTTTATAAAAATTTATTTTATATTTTATACTACATAGTTTTATGAGAACTAAGAGGAATTGGAAGGTTCCCAACATAAAGTTTAAGAAGACAGAAATGTTCACCTTAGTTAATTCACAGAAATGAAAATCTGATAAACATCATTATATACTGTATACCTGTATTGAAGTATGACACTTACCTCATAGTATGTACAAATTACTGTATATATTAAAGAAAACCACAAAGTTAAAATTTAGTCTAAAGAAATCTCATCCACCCTCTTCCACATATACAAAATACATAGTGTGAATACTTACTCTGATATCAGCCAGTACTTTTTGCAATGTCTTCTCCATAACGGATCATGAGTTGATAGCTGGCTAAGTCTTCGACTAACATAGCAACAGCTGGCAGTAACCAGAATCACAATTAGTATAAGAGAAAATTGTAAAGTTACAAGTAAAAATATGGTTGAATTTGGTTTCTCTTTACTTATCTCCAATTCACTACCACAATAAAATATTTTCTAGAATGTATTCAGTGTGTTAGCTAATGCATCTACCTTGTGAGTAGTACATTTTAAACTATTTCAGCTCACAAATAAGTCCTGAAGTCTCTACAGTTATAAATTTCACAAGAAAATCTACAACAGAGAAGATATACAGTGAACTGCAAATCAGGGAGTTTTCCTATATTCATCATGACAGTGAACAACTCCACGTAAAGGAAGATATGTTACTCAGGTAAAACAAAGTGGTTTTCAAAGTCTTTTTCTTTCCAATATTTTCAAGGTATGTTTCTTAATATGTTAGCATTTTGTTCTAACTGTTTTGTTCTAATTTTCTTTTAAAGGATTAAACTACTGCAGCCCAAAATACATTTTCATTAAAATCAACTATTAGAGTCCACTTAAAAATCATATCTACCTGGACACTGATGGCTCATGCCTGTAATCCTAGCTACTCAAGAGACTGAGATTTGAGGATCAGGACCAGGGTTCAAAGTCAGCCTAGACAGAAAAAGTCTGTGAGACTCTTATCTCCAATTCACCAACAAAAAGCTGTGAGTAGAGCTGTACTCTACACTTTTGGGCTCAAGTGGAAGAGCACTAGCCTGTAGCACAAAAGCTTAGGGAGGATTGGGAAAGTGGCTCAGTGGTAGAGCGCTTGCCTTGCATGCATGAGGCCCTGGGCTCCATTCCTCAGCACCACATAAGCAGAAAAAAAACAAAACTGGAAGTGGCGCTGTTGGCTCAAGTGGTAGAGCGCTAGCTTTGAGCTGAAGAGCTGAGGGATAGCACCCAGGCTCAGAGTTCAGGCCCTATGATCAGACGCCCCTCCCCACCCCCCAAAAAAAAGCTTAGGGATAGCATCCAGGCCCTGAGTTCAATTCCCAAGACTAGTTAAAAAAAAATGCAAATCTGTATCATTATACTTCGAATTTTGTGGCTATACAAATTACTGACTGTCCCAAATTATGAAATGTTAGATATAAATAATATTCTCTCTATATATTTTGTACTACATTGAATTTTCAAACATACTTGTGTTCAATACTATTACACTGCATAAAAATTTGTGGAGAATGAACCCAAATTAGGAAAATAGATTCTTCTGTGTGTGTGTGTGTGTGTGTTTGTGTGTGTGTGTGTGTGTCCATACTAGGGTTAAACTCAGGGCCTCATGCTCTTAACTTTTTCTTTTCTTTCTTTTTTTTTGGTCGGACGTGGGGCTTGAACTCTGGGCTTGGGCGCTATCCCTCAGCTCCTCAGCTCAAGCAAGGCAAGCGCTCTACCGATAGAGCCACAACATCACTTCCAGTTTTCTAGTGGTTTATTGGGATAAGAGTCTCAGGGACTTTCCTGCCCGGGCTCGCTTTGAACCGAGATCCTCAGATCTCAGCCTCCTGAGTAGCTAGGATTACAGGCATAAGCCACCGGCTCCCGGCTTCTTGTTTAACTTTTTCCACTCAAGGCTGGCACTCTGCTACCCGAGTTATTTTCCTACTTCTGCCTTTTTGCTAGCTGGCTGGGGTTGGAGCCTCTCAAATTCATCTGCCCAAGCTGGCTGCAAACCAGGTTCCAAAGAACCCAGCATCCTGAGATTACAGGCATGAGCCACCAGTGTCTGGCTAGGAAAGAACATTTCTAATCATTCAGAAAAGGAATCACTCACAAGTCACAGAAAGTAAACAGTCAATGATCTCACTGGGGCAACAGAATCTTCAATCACAGAGGGTTTGTCAAGGCCATGGGCAGGATATGTTAACAAGTTAGGCTTTGGTTTTCAGATTTTATAGAAGCAGCATCCTCATATTTGTATAAACTCAAGAGAAACTCAAAGTAAATTTTGTAAACCTAAGAATCTCTCTAGTTTTAGAAATTCAGGTTTATTTCCTCTCTTCTTGATTCTTCTTTCTCCACTGCCCCTGCAGTTAAACAGAAAAGAATCTGGAACAAACACCAAATGTAATTTTGATGCATATGGAGGCTAAAAACTACTATTCTAAAGATAAGACTTCAATTCACTTGAGTAAGATCTGTACCTCAGGTATTTCTATGCTTAATGAGTGTCACAGATGATACTGAGACACAGTGCAAATAGAAATGGTATGCAATAAATCACTCTGGGAGAGAAAAGTCATCATGCTATCTCAGATTCAAACTTTGCCACTAATATTACAACAAAATCCCAATGGATTATTCCAGTCCAACACAGTTGAGTAATATGCTCAACACAATTGAGTAAATAAGTACCCAAACTATGAGGACTTGGTAATGGCTGGGCACAAGTGAAGACTGCATTGTATTGTGTAGAAAGAAGCTTCAGTATACTAGACATGACTGCAAATGAAATTAATTTGTATTCAATTCTATTGATTTTCACAGATACTTATGAAGAAGTCATGTCAATTCAGCTTGAAACTGTAATTACTACCTAAAGCATTTAAAATACAATCTGTCATCCTCACCTTAGCTTACAAGGCCCAACATGACTTTACCTGCCTGACCTCAAGCAAGTCTGCCTGTGTATCCCTTGTATTTAGTCACTCCTTATTTCCAGCCATACCAGCCTTCTCCGTTCTCCAGTGGGCCATGCTGTTGAGTAGTCCCAGCACACTCTAAATGCACTGTTCACTGTGTGAGGAGGGTACTATGCTGTGCTTCCTATATGGCAGCTCCCTCCATTGTGATTGGTGGTTCCTCTGTCCCCACTCCTTAACAGAGCATCTATTTTGTTCATAACATTTAGCACCCCGTCAATAAGCACTGTCTTTCCATCTTCTTGTATGAGTCTATAAACTCCATGAGAGGGACTTTATCTGCCTTCTTCACTTATCCCTAACATCAGGTACACAACAGGCACTCAAAAAGCAGAAAAACAATTAGGGGGAAAAAAGCCCTAAGAACTAGAGCTATGGCTCAAGTGGTAGAGTGAATTTAATTTTTTTTTTTTTTTGCCAGTCCTGGGGCTTGAACTCAGGGCCTGGGTGGGCATTGTCCCTGAGCCTCTTTGTGCTCAAGGCTAGCACTCTACCACTTGTACCACAGCACCACTTTTGGATTTTTCTGAGTAGTTTACTGGAGATAAGGGACTCATGGACTTTCCTGCCTTGGCAGGCTTTGAACTACAATCCTCAGATCTCAGCCTCCTGAGTAGCTAGAATTAGAGGGGTGAGTCACCAGCACTGGGTCAAACTCCCCCCCCCCAAAAAAA
Source organism: Dipodomys spectabilis (assembly GCF_019054845.1). Taxonomy (NCBI): domain Eukaryota; kingdom Metazoa; phylum Chordata; class Mammalia; order Rodentia; family Heteromyidae; genus Dipodomys; species Dipodomys spectabilis. The sequence goes on along the minus strand of NW_024870822.1, from coordinate 5,311,547 downwards.
AAAACCCACCACACTTCAAACTCCAGTTTCATCAAAAACCAATCTATTGAATACTTGATGAATACAAAACCAAACAGGACAGTCTTCATCTTCCAGAAACATAAATCTGTCCAGTATGCCAAGTAAATTCCACAAAAGGAGGAAGAAAGTACAGAGTGGCATCTTAAAGGAATTCACCAAGCCAGGTAGGGAAGAGGGGAGGCAAGGTTTACAAGCAAGGTCGAGCTTAATTATGCCACACACACACAAAAAAGTGCAAGTGTGTGTGGTATGTTGGGTAAAGTCAGATTTGGCTAGGCTAGACTGTGCACAAATGATAGTGGAGGAGAAATAAGGCTTGAAAGGCCTTAGATAATAAGCCAGATGATAAGAGCTGCAAACATCACACAAGCTTAATGTCCAGTCTGTAAATAAGGAGTATCATAGGTTTTTAAGAATGACAGGTCTATGTTGGGGAAATCACTCTGGCGGTAACGCATCAGAGGTGGAGAGGGGGGATGGGAGGGTGGTCCATGGCTCTGCAAAGCCATGTAGAGCCATGTTGTCAAGGAGGTAAACAATCCTGACACACAAGGCGGGGCCAGGAAGGTAGACAGCACCCCATCCCGGGCAGCCCCAATCTCTGAAAAGACCTGGTCCATGTTTAACTGTCTTCTTGTTTTTTTGTCTGTGTGGTTTTTGTTTTGTTTAAACCAGAGACCCAGCGCTTTATGGCAATCCATTACCTGTACCACCGCCTCTCCCCACCGGAAGTCAGTACCCAAGCACCCAAATCCACCCCCCACCCCGCCGTGAGCAGGCAGGGTGGAGAGCCACACGACTCTCCAACGTGGAAGTGACGCGGTGAGGGCCCCGCGGGCGGTCCCGAAGCGGGGTGACACCCAGCCGGGCTCAGGGGTGCCCCCCCCTCCGCCTCCAGTGGGCGCGCGTCGACCTGCCCACGCCGCCGGCGCCGGATCCCAGGCCTGGGGCCCAGCAGACACCAGCGCCCGCCGGGAGAGGGGGTTGACTCCCAGCGTCCCGGGCGGGGACGGGCGGGGACGGGCGGGCGGGCGGGCGGGGGCCGCGGGCGCAGCCGGGTGGGGGTGGGGGGCAGCACTAACTCCCTTCGGGGGCAACCGGGCCTCGCCGAGGCCTGGATGGGACAGGAGACCCCCGAGCCAGGTCCTCCGGGTCCCCGTCTCCCCCCCCCGGGGGAGGGGTGGCGCTAGCAGGACGAGGACGGACCCGGTGTCACCTTCTAAGCTGCCGCAGGGTGCCAAGATCCACTCTGAGGGCCCGGCTTCCTCCCGTCCCGCCTGGCCATCTCCTCCTCTTGTTCCCACCCCTGCCAAGCGCACTGCCCCATTACTTGATTAGGTCCCGGTAGTCCAAGAAGGATAAGATAAGAAGCAGCGGATCTGTAGGCAGCGACTCCAGGGTCATCGTCATTGCCGTCTCAGCCTCCATAGCCGCCATCTTGCCTAGCCCGGTGCAGCCTAGCCTGGCCCCGCCCCGGCCCCGCCCCGGCCCCGCCCCCGCCGCGCGGGACGCCCGCACAGGTTTGTTATGTAACCGCCTGTAGGACACGCCCACCCGGCGGCCCCGCCCACCATCCCCGCCCCGCGCTGGGCACTGCTGGGTGTCCTGCTCCGGTTCCCCGCCCTGTCGGGGCTGCCTCCTGTGGTCCTGTTCTGCGGATCGCACACGTCCCCTGATCTCACCTGACGTTCCAGCTCCAAAACCTGCCCGTCCCACCTATTTTCACGCCTCCATGCCTCCTGCCAAATCTCACCCTAAAAATGCCTCGGCACCCTGGCCTCCTCCGCGTTTTCCCTTGCAGGAACCCTGACTCTGGGAGGTCTCTCCTTAGCTGAGCAAGGATCTTCGGGGGGCGTTTCCTTACCCTCCCTCCACCACTCGAGACAGTCTGTACTGGAGGCTGCGGCTCAATTGCTCTGGCCAATTTTCAGCCTATAAAGCCTACAAAACGAACTGTGAAAAGTTGAATAGGTTTTTATTTATTAATAGGTTTTTATTTATATTTTATTTATTTATTATTATTTATTCCAGAGGGTTGTGAAACGCTGAGGGAGGGAAATTTGAGTCAAAAGATGGCTGTTGTGTAGCATTGCCAGGATGATACATAATCCTTGGTGTAAAGCTCCTGGCTGGATAGATACCCAATAAATGTTCACTCCCCAGCAATTTACGACTATTAGAAGTGTCCCTCAACTGTTTGGAAAAGCGAAATTACCTCTCCCTCAGTCTCCCCAAGTTTTCTCCATTCACAATACCACTGATGAGTTCTTTGTGATTTAAATAATGACCCCTATTTTTTTCTTTTTATTATTTTAAAGGTGATGTACAGAGGGTAACCCCTACATCTGTCCAGTAAAACATCTAACCACAACTCCATATATCCATAGTATTTATACATGTATTTATTAAATTGGATTAAGGTTAGTCAGTTCCTGTTTATAAACAGTCTTGTTCAAACGTTTAAGCTCAGGTCATCAAAAAGAAAGTTTAAATTCAGATTGCTTAAAAGTAGTCATTTCTACAAAAAAAAATATGCCTTTTTAGGTAGGAAACTTTGTGAAGTCATTTAATCCTAATTTATACTTATCTATATTTTTCAGGTGGGGGGGCTACCTGTTTTAAATCCAATAGCAAATAGGGGTTTTAGTTACACTGAATTGACTTATATTGCAGTATTATACTTAGGTTTGGTCTTAGCTGCGATTGGTAAGGCAAAAGACCACAAGCAGAGAATTTCCTCCACTGTCCCAATCAGGACTAAGGTGAGACAGGCACTTGCCCAGGGCACAGATTAAAGAGTGAAACAAAACAAAACAAAATCCCTGCAAGAATAAAAATAACATTTAAACATTTTGGAGTTAATCCAGAGGCTTGAACTCAGGGCCTGGGCCCTATCCTAAGCTTTTTGCTCTACCACTTGAGCCACAGTTCCACTTCCATCTTTATTTTGGTAGCTAACTGGACATAAGGCTTGCATGGCCTTTACTGATCAGTCTGGCATTCATTGATCCTTAATCCTAGTATCTAAGAAACCTGGTTAGCTAGGGTTGTAAGTGTCCAGCAAGAAACATTTTCATAGGATATTTTTAAACTTTAAAGCAAAAAATTCCATGCTGAAATCCTCAAGAAAAACAGAATTTTACAGTGATGGCAAAGCCACATGGAATCTGAAAGCAAAAAACAGGAAATGTATTTTAAAGTAAATGAAAAATATTGATTGTACATGGCTAATTTTGCTCCAAAGGCCAAAGGGTTGCTGACTTGCTTCTGCCTTGTATCTGGACTCAGATTCCTATCAGGTGTCTTCAGCTCCACTTTTCAAGCTACCAGCCTCTGCCATTTCCCCCTGTGGAAAGTGCTAATGAGATGCCAGCCTTCTCCGCCATGAGGAGGCTCTATTTTTTCTCTATCGGGGTATGGTGGTAGAGGAGGCTGGGGAAAAAAATTTTAGGTGGCCAGTAGCCAGGAGACCCCCTTTCCTTTCCTGGGCTGTTACTTCATTCTCCTCTCTCCAACAATATTGTCTCCAACAATAGCTGGACCAGGGTAAGAAGAGAGACCCCGGTTTAGTTATTCAGCTCTACCAGGGGAAGAGATAGGGGTTCCAAACACCATTGGCCTTGTGGGGAAGAGGTGGGGGAACCCACTGTCTCTCCAAGTCAGCTAATTGTTTAGGAATCTTGTCTCTAAAAGGGCACCAAAATAAAATCATTAAGACAGTATCTGTTCACCATAATAATGTCTTTGGAAGATCAGAAAATAGGCAAAGACATGGCTTGACAAAACTACAAGTTTACTCAGGGGAAAAGACTATAGAGGGGTCTCCAGAGAAGAGCGAGAACCCACAGTCACAGACTGAAGAATATTTATAGAGGAAATCAAGTATGTTACTGGAAGGGCTTAAGGGAGGGAGTAGAGATGACTTCCAGGGATGACAAGGAGGAAGGGGTATGTTGAGCAGTGATAGCTCTTCTTTCTACTTCCTGCAAAGAAAGGGTGTCATCCAGGATGGAGAAAGGAGGTCAAGGGACTGGTCCAGTCCCCAAGGTCAGCCTCAGGAGCTGAGGGACCTGGTGATAGTCATGTCTTTTCAGGAAAATTTGTCCATGTTTTTCAGTGCTACTCTGTAAGAAACAATCAAAATTGGCGGGAAAATTTTTGTGACAAGGTTACTAAGGCATGGACCAAACAACATCATTAAAAATGCTAAAGATCTGGGTGCCAGTGGCTCACACCTGTCATTCTAGCTACTCAGGAGGCTGAGATCTGAGGATTATGGTTCAAAGCTACCCCAGGCAGAAAAGTCCGTGAGACTCTTATCTCCAGTAAACCCCAGAAAACCAGAAGTGGCACTGTGGCTCAAGGTAGAGCACTCACCTTGAGCTGAAATGCTGAGGGACAGCACCCAGGCCCAGAGTTCAAGCCCCACAACCAACCAAAAAAAAAAAAGAAGAAATAAAAAAAGATGGAAGACTTTCAGTTCAGGAACTGGCTAATTGTTTTCTGAGATGTGTCTCTGAACTTTTGCTGCCTCAAGGAAAGAGAGTTTTGTTGCTGGAAGACTGGGGTCAGTATAAAATGCTGAATGCCCTCTTAATACCAAGTGTCTGGCAATGTGGCAGACGAACAGCAGAGACAAAGTCAGAGCCATTATCTCATTGCAAAGATGAGGGCAGCCCAAACCAGGGAATGATATATACAAAGGATTTTGCTGCAGTATCTATCCACTCATTACTAATATAGTCGGTGACCTTTTGACGTCCTTGACAATGGACAACAGCATCCTGTTTGGGAAGGTTAAGCACATCCAACAGTTGATGGATTAGAGCACCATTTGCAATTGGGGTTCCTTTAGTAGCTAAAAATCCTCATCCCTGGGGCTGGGAATGGGGCTCAGCAGTAGAGTGCTTGCCTCACATGCATGAAGCCCTGGGTTTGAATCCTCAGCACCTCATAAACAGAAAAAGCCAGAAGTGGCACTGTGGCTCAAGTGGTAGAGCGCTAGCCTTGAGATGAAGAGCTCAGGGACAATTCCCAGGCCTAGAGTTCAAGCCCCATGACTGACAAAAAAAAAAAATTCATTCCTTGCTGGGAATGTGGCTTAGTGGTAGAGTGCTTGCCTAACATGCATGAGGCCTTGAATTTGATTCCTCCGTACCACATAAATAAATTTTTTTAAAAAATCCTCATTCCTGGCAGGTAAAAGCATGAGAATGTACTATCTGAAATGCATATTTAGAGTCTAGATATATGTATCTGTCTATCTAAACAGATCTATCTATCTAAGCAGATAGATAGATATGTATAGATATATATAGATATATGCACACACACGAGTGTGTGTATGTGTGTGTAACTTTTTTTTGTCTTTTGCCAAAACCAATGCCCTAGTGAGAGTAATCAATTCTTCCTGTTTGGGATGTTGTATTTGGAGGCAGGGCACTGAGTCTTCTAATGGAGAATGCAAGGAGTGGTCAATGTAGCACTACTTATGGCTGGCTTTGGGACTTTGAAGGCACACCTACCTATGAAGCACAAGAGGATATAGAGAAGGAGGTCCAAGAAGAGATGTGCAAAGATATGGGTAGAGTATTCTATGGTCCTCAAATAAGAGTGTGGATAGATTTGGGACTCTATGTGTGTATATGGAACAAGGAGAAGTGTTGCAGCAAGGTTGAGAGCTCTGCAGCATTGAAAGGGATGAGAGGATTAGACACAGTATATGAAAATGAGAGAGAGTGACGGAAGAGATGACATTAACCAAGATGCATTATATTAACTGTTTTCTTGAGTGGAAACTCCCTTGTACAACTACTTAAAAACACACTATAAAAAAAGAATGTGTAGGAAAAAAGTGTGTGCAACGTTATTGAATTCATGTAGGAAGAAGGCCAAGAGTGTTAAATGACTTGTTTTTACTAGATTGTGGGCTGAAAAGAGAAGATTATATACTGGTTCTGGGTGAATTTTTCTGTCTCGGATGCTAAGAAAGCTGCCACTCCCAAGACCTGTTTAGATAAGTATGCTATGGAGCATATAGGGGTCCCTTAGAAAGGAGAGTGAATAGGAGTTTGTGGTTAAGATTCATAGGAGAACAAACGGAATCTGGGATATAGAGCCAAAAATGTATCAATAGGAGTGTTAAACTGTATGGAGTTGTTTAGTTTTGAGAGAGTGTCCCTTCCTGGCAAGAGTATGGAACACAGAAATGACTAAAAATATGTGGACTGAATATTGAAATGAATGCAGAGGAGAGGATCTGTGCGTGGGAGGAGGGGAAAGGTTGCTGTGAACATCCATGACAGGACAGGAAGAGGGAGGTAAGGGTCTGAGAAGTGCTGGCAATTCTGAATAAGCATCCTGCAGTCAAGTGAGCATGACATCCATCTACCTGATATTGGCAGAATGGCCCTGGGTTCTGTAGTAGTGGTGATGGTCCTGATATGGACGAAGATCTGCAGGTTTAAGTTAGTCTTTAGTCTCCAGCCCTGGAAAAGCTACCGGCTGTGCATCAGGTTTATAGCACCAATGAGATTGAGATGTCTTTCTTTCTTTTTTTTGGTGGTGGTGGTGGGGGGGGGGGGTGGTCATGGGCCTGAACTCTGAGCTGGGTGCTGTCCCTCAGCTCTTCAGCTCAAGGCTAGCGCTCTACCACTTGAGCCACAGCACCACTTCCTGCTTTTTTTTTTCTGCTTATGTGGTGCTGAGTAATTGAACCCAGGGCCTCATGCGTGCAAGGCAAGCACTCTACCACTGAGCCACCTTCCCAGCAAGATTGGGATGTCTTTCTTTAAGTGGAATAGTCTCATGTTGAACAATCTCATCTCTAGGGTCCTTTCCTCCCTTCATACTAAGGGTACTTTTATTTTCTGTACTCATTAAAGAATTAAAAGGCCAAAAAGGTAAATGGAAAAGTTTAGTTGGCACTGAAAGAAAGCCCTCATCTGGAGTGGGGTTTAAAAAGGGCTTCAATGAAGTCTTCTGAGAGAGTGGCTTTCATACCATGGGGCCCGGTCCATACCTCTGCCCTTGAGCTTTGCTCTGATTGCTTGATGGCTCCTGGATGTGCCAATCTGGTTCTTTTTGGTGGTTGAGCAGGCACCCAGAGAATTGCAGGTTCAAGCAGGAAGAAGGGTTTCAGCAGAAGCCCAAGGCACTATGGGAATAAGAAGGGCCATGATCAGAAACATGTAACCAGTCACGTTATGCCCACCAATTTCTTTGTGCTGATCTGTCAAAGAGTTCCCTGTTGTTTTTTTTAATCTTTTATCCCACATTTTGGTATAAAAAGAGGTATAATGACTAGTCCAGGTTATTCCCTCCTGAGATGGGACAAAGTAGGATACAGCAATCTGGGATCTTCCAAGAAGGGTCTTTTAGGCACACAGCGACACTCGGCAGCATATATAAAGCTTAATATCAATGGCTATTTGCAGCTTCATGGACTTCAATCTGGAAGAAACAAACTTCAAGTTGAAAATACAAGGGCCAAATATTAGGAAAACTATGATACCAGGAAGGGCAGAAGTAAGATAACCAGGACAAAGTATCTCACCTTAGGAGCCATCCTGAGTAGACTGTCTTTCAAGCTGACAGGCTTTGTGGATTAATAGGCATGGGTATTAGTCTTGGGGCTTGAACACAGGGGCCTGGACACTATCCCTGAGCTTCTTTGCTCAAGGCTAGCGCTCTATCACTAAGCCACATTCCCAGCCCCCACAAGTATTATTTTTATTATGCCCTGAGCAAAGATTTCATTTGCTCCTGGAATTCCAGCAAACAATTGTTATGGCCAATTTTCATTTTTGAGCTCAATTTTTATGCATACTCTACATACTTAATCTAAAACTTATTGTATACAGATGTGTGGTCAAAATTTTTCAAAGTGGTCTGTTATTTTTAATAAATAAAAGCTGTAATCACTTTAAAATTTTAGTTATCTCAGTCAGGTCTAACCAAAATGCAGGCATTCAAGATCTAACTGGTTTGGGAGGCCAAAAGGTTAAAAAAAAGCTAATTTTAGACTCAAGCTGAAATTAGTTTTTGAGATTTAGTTGTTTACAATGTATGGATTCTAACAAATGTACTTAATGTCTGTTACATTAAAAATCCATTTAAGATTGTTTTCTTTCTGGATACAGAGGATTTTATTTAAAAATCTATGCTATTTGAATTCAAAGGTTTTATAAGAATTACTTCAAAATACAGATTTAAGCAAAACAGTAAGATGATATAATAAGTATGGACAAAGAGTTAAAAATAGTATTTGAAAAGAAATTGAGGGATGTAAAAATGCTTTTGGATAAGACCAGATCAACTGGTATTGGGGGAAGGGTTGAGGACCTGAGATGGAGGAAGTCTAGTCAGAGAGGAGGAGGACATGCTAATATTCCCCCCTTGGTTGTTTAATAGGTACGGGTACTAGATCAGGGACATGGGTGATAGTTGTTCCTTCTGAAGCTACTTCTTGCTGAAGAGGCGACACAGTCAGTATGCAGTTTCCCAGAGTTGTTGGTACCCTCAAGAAGCATTTCTTTGACAGACTGGTTGGTAAAAGTGCTCATCCTCCCCATGAGAATGTTCATCAGGTACCTGAATAGGCAAGGCACAATTAGAAAAAGGCAAAAAAATTGCTGCTAGCAGGCCCAAGAGAAGCATGAACCAGGGAGTGATCCATCCTACTAGGTCCCAGCCTCCTTTGTCCTGAAGGATGTTCTCTGCAAGTTTTCTGAGATGTTTTTATTTCTGGTCGGATGGCATAACTGTTATTGGTCAGATTTAAATGGCACATGTCTTTTACCTCCTGGCACCCCTGATGGTGTAGTAAGAATAAATAATTGATAGCAGTGCAGTTGTCCAGAATGACTTCCTGATGCTCCTGTTGTTCTTGGTTTAGCAGCATGATGGTGGAGGAGGTGTACTTAATATATTTTGCCACCACACAGGCCAAGTGTGTGACACTTTTGTAGGCTCCAACTGCCAGTCCAGGTATCCTCGACCAGAGAAAAAGCAAGGGCATTATATTCTGCCTCAGATAACAAGTGTTCCTCATCAGTGCAGGATTTCTCCATCACTAAACCTCTAGTCTCTTGGGTATGATGAGGCTCAAAAGTTTCCCCGTGGGGAAGTACAATGGCCAAACAACTTAAACAGCAATGGGTACTATGGGACAAATTGGCAAGAATGTAATTAAAGGTATACTTTTCACAAGTGAAGAACCAGCCAGTCAGAAAGGGTGTGTGTCTTGTTTCATATGAAATGGGTTCATAATGAGTACAAGTAAAATTATCCTTTCTCGATCACTTACATTTGTGAGTACAATTCTGAATTTCAGCACAGGTGCTATTTTCCAGGATTATGAGCCAAGGGGTATATAACATGAATGCATCCAGGGCTTTTCTTTATGAGAGTGCTCCCCAATTATAAGGACTGGCGTAAGCAACAGGTTTATTAATCTGACTGGAGGAGAAAATAGGTTTTGTATGTTTAATGTGGGTTTGCACACCGGTAGTAAGCAAGATCCAAGCACATGTCCTAATTCTAGTTCCTGGTTTAAACAAAATTCAGAGCTGTTAGCTATTTGGGCTAAGTGCAACCAAATATCATAAGGCATGTGGTCCGGAAAAGATTCTGGGGAGGATCCCTTGTGTTGTATTATCCAAGTGCCAAGGGGAAACAAGCAAAGAATCATAACCTGGTACAGTAAAGAATTCTGGGTAGGTTTGATAATTATGGCAAGGAGAAGGAAGGGCAGGTTTACAGCCATAATAAGAAACTCCCTTGCAGGAAGCATGAGAAGAAAAAAAAAAAAACAGAAAAAGATGCAGTATTTTAGGCTGGTGAAGCAGAGGCCAGTCTGGTGGTACTGTTGCTCCCAGGCCTACACCTAGGAGAAGACAGGTTGCCACAACAATGAAGCCAACCACCACAGCGGTGGCTGACATTAAGATGTGACTTATCCAAGGCTAGCTAGGTCCTCTGGTTCCTCAGGGCCTTGTGGAATGCTGGATCCAAGCTTTTTTATCCTTAGAGTTAGGAGTCCAGTTGGCTCGGAGGTATATGAAGGTTGATCAGGCAGATGATGTTTGACATGGCAGAGATGAATCCAGAGAGGACACCCTTGAACCTGTATAGCTGTGGGAGTAGAGAGCGTTACTGGATAAGGTCCTTCCCACTTGGCAGAAAACTTGGTGGAACCCAGTTCCTGTGGCAAATAAGTTTTGGAAATGTATACCAAGAGGTATACATTATGGAGGGCACAGGGGCCCATGAGGAGGGAATAGGGCTATGTTGGTCAACATATTTCCAAAGAAAGACACACAAGTGTTCAAGGAGGGAAGACAGCCTCGAGAATCCGAGGCCTGAAACAGGGAGCAAAGGTAGGCAGTCCTAAATAACTTCAAAAGGGGTAAGCATCAAAGGCTTTTAAGGGAAAACCTGCAAGTGAATAAGAGCCACAGGTAAAAGATTTAACCAGTCTAAGTGTAGCTCAAGGGATAGTTTGGTTAAAATCTTTTTAAGGGAGCAATTGGCATGTTCCACCTTCCCAGAAGACTGAGGGTGATAAGGAATATGAAGTGTCAAGGTATGTTTAGGGACTTGGCCCAGAGCTAGGTTACAGAGGAAACAAATTCCGGACTCGTATCTGTCTGGATTGAAGGTGGCAGGCCAAAGCGGGGAACTACTTCCTATAATAGAAACTGGGACACAGAAGAGGCTCTCTTATTGGTGGTGGGAAATGCCTCTAACCATCCTGTAAAAGTGCCTACAAAGACCAGCAGGCATTTGTACTACAGACTGTTGGCATATGGGTAAAATCAATTTGCCAGTCCAAACCTGAGGGGTTATCTCAAGCCTGATGGGTGGGCAAGGGAAGTGGCTATACATTGGTGTTGGGATTGGCCTTTTGGCATACCTCACAGGTCTGTGAAATCTGTGGAAGGAACTGTGTATTGGCTGAGGTTAAAGGAAGGCTTTCCTTAAGGAACTCCCTTAAAGCACCCACATGGAATGGAAAAGATGGTACAGGTATTTAAGAATCCTGCCTGGAGGGAGGGGCTGGACTGTCGGTCAGGGGCAGTGTTAATGTCTGTCCCCTTGAAGACATTGCAGCCTGTTTGGCTGTCTCATCTGCCAGGTTATTTCCCTTAGTTATATCTGTTGTCTGACCAGTGGGCCTTACAGAGAACTATGCCAATAGCCGAGGGGAGAAAAGAAGCTTCCAGAAGTTTGGTAATATAGGGACTGTTTATAACTGAAGTCTTCTTAGTTGTTAAAAGGCCTTATTTTTTCCAAATAGGTGCATGGGAGAGGACTGTATGGAAGGCATATTCAGAGTCCATGTATACCACTTGGGAATGGCCTGCAGATTGGTGGAATGCCTGTGTTAGGATCACTAACTCAGCCTGTTGATTGGTGGTCTGGACGGGCAGGGGCCAGACTCCACAACAGCATATCCTGCCACCCGCCAACCTTCCCAGAGGAAGACTTGCCATCAGCAAAACAAGTAAAATGAGACTCCTTTAATGGTCCCTTGCTAATGTGGGCCGGGTGAGGTAGTAAATCCTCCAGAGTCTCCACACGTGAGTGTGTAGGTGAGGTTTCCACATCTGGAATAGGTAATAGGGTGGAGCCTCACTACTGGTGCATGCACAAGCATGCATATGCACACATGCCAAAGAAGAGCAAAAGTACCTCATCACGAAATAACAAAAAAGGCCAACTTAGAGTGAGAGACCCTAGTTCAAGCCCATCTACTGGAGTACAAGCGCACATACTCTTGCATACAAACACACACATACACATGCACACACACGCATGCCAGAGTCCCCAACATCATTCCAATATCTCACCACACACACAAAAATGCCAAACAAGAGTGATAGACCCTAAGTTCAAGCCCTATTACCACACCACAATGACAAGAAACAAAGCAAGAATGACAGATCTGAGTTCACGTCCTATTATTGGCACATAGGTGAACGCCCATACACACACATACACACACACACACACACACACACACACACACACGAGGAGTAAAAGGCTGTTTTCCCTAGTATCTCACAAGAAAAAGCCATACAAGATTGAGAGGCCTGAGTTCAAGCCCTGGTACTTCACCACATCAAAAAATGACAAACAGGAGCAAGAGGTTCTAAGTTTACCACAGTACCTCACCACACACACAGACACAGACACAGACACACAGACACAGACGCAGACACACAAAGCCAAGAAAGAGTAAGTCCCTGAGTTCAAGCCACACTACTGGTACACAAGTGAGAGGCCCTGACACCCCAGTAACTTCACACACACACACACACACACACACACACACACACACACACACACACACACACACACACACACACACACACCCCTAAGAGGGAAAAGCTGGTACCTCTTCGCAAAAAAAAAAAAAAAAGCCAAACAAGACCAAGAAGCTTGTGTTCAATCCCTAGTACCTCACACCAACAAGGCAAGCAAATGTGAGTGAATAAATGCAAGTCCCAGTACAATATCACATCACACATACATACACAAAACCCAAACAAGAGCAAGAGGCCTGAGTTCACCCCAGTACCACACACACACACACACACACACACAGAGGCCTAAGGTCAAGCCCCAATAGCTCACCATCAAAACAACAACAACAAACACCCCGTGCTACTTTACTTGGCTGTAAATACTTGGAGAAAAAGCTCTAGAAAAGACAAAAGGAGAAAAAGACCATGCTTTCACTCATCTTCCAGCAGATTTTTGTGGGTTTTGGTTTTTTTTGCCGGTCATGGGGCCTGAACTCTGGGCCTGGGCGCTGTCCCTCAGCTCTTCAGCTCAAGGCTGGTGCTCTACCACCTGAGCCACAGCACCACTTCTGGCCTTTTCTGCTTATGTGGTGCTGAGAAATCAAACCTAGGGCCTCATGCATGCAAGGCAAGCGCTCTACCACTGAGCCACCTTCCCAGCCCCTTCCAGCAGATGTTGTATGAACCACCATATATAGACTTTCCCCACTGTTGCTCTGGGACCCGGAGCTCACACAGACACCTGGTTCTGTGGCCCCGGAGGCAGGTGTTCTTCCAGTGGCTCTGTCTCCACATTTCTTATGTCTCCACCCTAAAGGCACCCATTCTAAGGGGTTCTTAGAACCTAGCAGTGCTCAGATTAGTTTGCCCCATCCGAATGAGTCAGTTTGGAAGGTAACAACATTGTAATTGGCTCTTAATTCCTTACCAAGTTTTTTTTTATTCCTGCAAAGCTCCCCTGTCCCCCCAAGGTCATGGAGAGGTTAGGAGCCTGAGGAACAGCGTTCAGGCCCAGAGTTTAAGCCCCATGACCGACCAAAAAGAAAAAGAAAAAAAAAGGTGAATAAAGTGTTAACTAATTAAGAACAAAACCCTTAATTATCTGTACTTGATGTTAAAATTAGAAGTATGTTGTCCTTAGGGTTCTATTGTTTTTTCAGTAAATAGGTTTTTCTACATAAGTTTACATTGCCAATTATCTTGTTCAATGAAAATGAAGCAAATACTAACATTTTGCTATCTATGGCAAAGTTTCAACACCAATAATTTATAAAGCATGGTAAAAATAAACAAGAAAAGCCTGAAAAGTACAAGAAAGACCTGAAAAGTAATGCTTTAAAAAAACAAAAAATAGGGCTAGGAAGTTGGCTCAGTGGTAGTGGTATCCAGGTAGCCCAGGTTGCTCTTCTGACCACAAGACATAGGGTGGGCAGGAGGAGAACTACAATGTGATCTTAGCCTAGATCCCTCCACAGACCTTATAACAATCTACCCTGATGAGGTTAGGACAGAACAGTAAGAAGGACAGTATAATTTAGTCACTGTGAACTACCTATAGATGAACTGGAGCCAAGATGTAGCTCAGTGGTAAGAGTGCTAGCAGAGAACAAGGCCAGGTTTTGATCCTCAGCCCTACAATGAAATGGGGTGATCAGGTCTGGCCAGCCCTATCTTGGCCACATGGTGGATGAGAGATGTAGTAGCCTGATTTCCCAACAAGACACCCCAACACTCGGTCAATCAGGCTACGAGTCTTTATTGCTATGGTAGCTGCCCCTCACTATACCAAAACAGTGAAGAACAAACAGCAACCAAGCTTAAAATGGGGTAGGCTTATTGTTAAGAGTAAATTCTGCTCAGCCAGAAACCACGTGGACATCCAGGTAGGAAGAACAAAGGAAAGGTTTATTGCCAGTAAGGAACTGGCAAGTGCCCGTCTCTCAAAGTGAGAGGAAGTCAAAAGAAGGGTTCTTGTCTCAGGTGACCTTTTATAATCTCCGTGATTGGTGGGGAGGGGGAGGAAAGGGACAGTAAAGGGGGGTGGGGGGAGCAGGGGGAATCTGGCTGCCTTACAAGCTCATAGCTATCCCAACAGGGTGCTCTCTCAGGGAAAGGGGGGTGGGGTAGGGGCTGATCATTTGCTGCCTTTACTACATGGGCCTAGTGTTGCCTAGGGAAGAGCATGTTAAGCCACGAGGAAGGAGGCTTCTGCGCTAACACTAACATAGGAAAAAAAACAGCAAGGGGGCCACCCACAGGTGGCTAGTGGTAGTTTCATAATTGGCAAAGAAGCAAGTTAACAGAAGCAGAGCTAGCAGTTAGTGATTACAAAATGGTGATTATAATTCCAGATATTCCAATAACCAAGGCCATAAATTACAAGATAAAGTCCTTACCCCAAAGCTTCCCATCAAAGAAGTTAGTGAAATAGCAATTACAGTCTCCATAAGCAAAGTAATAAGTTCTTGAAGCAAAACCACATTCTTATTCATTCAAATTTCTTATTCATCACACCCAAAATCGAGCCACTTTTCTGGCTCTTTCTGAGTTTCACTGTTATTTACCAAATTCCAGTAACCTGGTGTTTAACTCCCTAATTTACCCAGGCCTTTATCTTGGGACTTTTCCTTTTAATGACTAGCCTGGAGTTTTTCTCTACAGGGAGATCCTGCCTTTCAGCGTTGGCCTCTTACTCACTTTGCAAATTTCAGTAAATGCCAGGCCTCAGTTTGTTCCATTTGTAGGAGGGTCTGTACTTATGTTTCTCAGGCTATCTGGGACTTGTTTGTCCCAGTTAAATTTCATTTTTCCTTGACCTAATTAATACTCAATTTGTTTAATTTAACCTGATTCTTTTTTTTTTTTTTTGGTCGTGGGGCCTGGGTGCTGTCCCTGAGCTCTTCAGCTCATTCCAGGAAGAATTTTGGAACAATGCTAAGTTTAAACAGAGGGTTAATCCAGAGGTACACGCGAACCATATCCTTTTGGGGGGCTATTGCAGTTGGAATAACTAGCAGGAACAATAATTTGAATACACACATCCTTATACCTGGGGGATTGCCTTCCTCGGCTTACTGTAGCTATGCACAGCCCCTGTCCTTCTATGTCCTAGGGTAAGGCGCGGAACCTGTCCCCAGGTACACTGGTCAGGACTACTGGCATTATTGACATTTCTTGGGCCCATCCCAATACTAACATTAGCTCCTATTCCAACATAAAAAAGGGTTTAAGCAAAGACAGCAATTCCATGTGATGGTGTCAGGATTGAAGGTATTTAGGAAGCTAAATACAAAAGTAACTAATGGCCAAAGTGAATTATTATATCCTTTTCCTTCTTCTGGCATATCAGGCACTTTGTTGGGATTAGTTGTTATTAGGGTAGCAGGGGTTAGTTGTTTAAGCTTAGGCTGGGGGTTAAGGGTGGGGTTTGGCCAATTACCCGAGGTGGCTTTTTAACTTTAATTCTTTGTATAGTTATAAATGTGCCATGGTGGGGCTGGGAAGTTGGCTCAGTGGTAGAGCGCTTGCCTTGCATGCTTGAGGCCCTGGGTTCGATTCCTCAGCACCACATAAGCAAAAAGAAAAAAAAGCCGGAAGTGGCGCTGTGGCTCAAGTGGTAGAGTGCTAGCCTTAAGCTGAAGAGCTGAGGGACAGCGCCCAGGCCCAGAGTTCAGGCCCCACGACCAGACCCCAAAAAAAAAAAAAAAATGTGCCATGGTCTCTTGCACCACTTCTATAAAATCTCATTCTCCAGGTTTGACTTCGGTCTTGGGGATTTATTATAGAAAAAATAATTTGGAGGCAAGGGCTATTCACTGAGACCCTTGCCTTCCAATCAAAACAATAGCACCCCTTTTTTTGACCTGGATGTCAGGATCAGGTCAGGGGGGCACCCAATATCCCTGGTGTCTGCCACCACGATTGTCTCACAACCCCAATGGGCACAATAATATGCTCCCGGGGTGTTACAGCCTGAGGTCCCTGGACTTGGGCACATATAGAATTGATTAGACACACTGTCAGCCTTATTCTTACTTCCACAGTTCGGGACTTGTGGAGCCAGCTGACACACGTTTACATCAAATTGTACTTGTTGGTGAGTTAGTTTTTCCCTGCTCTGTACAATCTCCCACCCTTCTCTCCCAATTTCCCACGTATCTCTCCATCTGGTGGGGTGAGTCTCTGCCCCTCCACCACTCTGCATCCAAGCCATTACTAGTCTAAATTTTTTTACAAATGTCCATTTCAGTGGATCTTGGCCAGATTGCACTGCCTTCCATTTGTCCTCCTTGATCAGGTTAGCTGCTTTGATGTGGGAGGTGTGGATCCAAGTTTTCAGGCCATCCACCTTCACAGAAGTAGGGGTAGTCAGGATTATGGTGTAGGAGCCTTTCCAGCGAGGCTCCAAGGACTCGGTCTTATCCACACCACCTGTCCTGGAACAAAAGGGTGTAAAGCTGAGGTATCCTCAGGCAACTCCTCGAGAGTGGACCTGATCTGCGAATAAAGTTCCTTTTGGACTTTCTGCAGGGCCCGCAAGGACTGTAACGAATGGTGGTTAGATAGTTCAGCTACTGCTACAGAACCAAGCTTAGGGCATAAGGGAGGGGGACTCCAGAACGGTATCTCATAAGGTGTGATACCTGAAGTATGGTATACCGTATACTCGCAGGAGGACAAATGGTAGAAGGGCTGTCCAGTTTTCGCCAGTCTCAAGGGTTAATTTGGTTAAGGTCTCTTTTAGAGTCCCATTCATGCTCTCTACCTGACCTGAGTTTTGGGAGTAATAGGCATAATGTAATTTCTGATTGATCCCCAATGACTTACCTAGTAACTGAGTTACCTGGGAGATGAAAGAGGGACCATTGTCTGAACCTATGGCCACTGGGAGCCCAGCTCTGGGAATTATCTCTTCCAGCAGCTTCTTTGCTACTGTCTGTGCTGTTTCCCACTTGGTTGGGTAAAGCTTCCATTCATCCAGAAAAAGGTGCCTACGAAAACTAGCAGAAACTTATATCTGTACTTGCCTGTTTTTACCTCAGTGCAATCTACCTCCCAATAGGCTCCTGGCACTGTTCCCCTTTCTCTTTTTCCCTTGATGGCTATACTGGCAGCTGCATTTGTCCTTTGGCATGGCACATGCCTGCTGGTAATGTCTTCTAACATTTTGTCCATTTCAGGTATATAGTAGAACCGGTGGATCAATTCCGCTAACTTGCTTTTTCCTAAATGAGTTCCTTGGTGTATTTGTTTAATAAGAGTCCTTCCCAATGCTTGGGGAAGGATACCTCTCCCATTACGAGTCAGTTTCCAGTTTCCCTTTTTACTTGCATCTTGAAGTGAGTGGAGAATCTTCTGATTTTCAGGATACAGGGGCTCTTCTGGAAGGGCTGGCGCCCAAAGGAGGGCTAATGCTATCAGGCCCCTATCTCTTGCTGCTACTTCCCGTGTGGCCTCCTCGGCCCTCCGATTCCCTTTTGCTTCCTCTGAGTTCCCCTTCTGATGTCCCAGGCAGTGCATTACTATGACTGCCTTTGGCAACCATATGGCCTGAAGTAAGTCTAATATCTGTTTCTTGTTTTTGATGGTTTTTCCCTCTGCTGTCAACAGCCCATGTTCCTGGTAAATGGCTCCATGCACATATACAGTGGCAAATGCATACCTGCTGTCCATATAGGTGTTGACCTTGTCCTTTCCCAGCATCCAAGCTTGGATTAGGAAAATGAGTTCAGCCTTTAGTGCTGAAGTGGTCACTGGTAAGGGCTTGGCCCAAATGACTTGGTCCCCTTCCACAAATGCCACTCCCGCTAACCTTACCCTATCCATCACATAGCTGCTTCCGTCAGTAAACATGATCTTCTCCACATAGGGCAATGTCCGTGAGGCCTGGTTTGATGCTAGGAACATGAGTCACAACCTCGGCACAATCATGCAGCACTGTCTGATCAGTATCTGGTAGCAGGGTAGCAGGGTTGAGGGCTGTAGAAGCTCAGAAGGTCACTTTAGGCTGGTTGAGCAACAGAGCCTGGTACTGTGTTAGTCTGGCATTGGACATCCACCAGTCTGGGGATGTCCCATGAGGAGTAGTCACTAGTAGGTCTTGCCCAGTGTTAGCTTATTAGAGTCTTTGACTAGCTGAGCTGTTGCTGTAATCACTCTGAGGCAGGCAGGCCATCCTGATGCGGCTGGGTCCAGTTTTTTAGATATATAGCTGATACCAGGACCCTAGTTTCTGAGTTAGCACACCTTTCCCTATCCCTTTTCATCCACGAATAAGTGAAAAGGCTTATGGATACGTGGATATGTGGAATGGTCAGGGCAGGGGCTGAGACTAGCTGCTCTTTAAGGGTCTGGAACACCTGTTCCTCCTTTTCAGTCCATGTAATATTTCCCCCCCGGCCCTTTGGTGACTTCATATAAGGGCCGTGCTGCTTCAGCAAACCCCTATATCCAGAGTTCCCATGAATTCCCTCGCTTGCCTCTTAGTCTTGGGAGTAGGGATTTGCATGATTGCCTGTTTCTGGGAGCTTGACAAGGACCGGAATCGTCTTCGAGGTGGTACCTAAGGCATGTGGCTCTCTTGATGCACAGCTGGGCCTTTTTTGCCAAGACCTGGTCGCCGAGTTCCTGAAGCACTTTGAGGACAGCCCTTCAGTCGCTTACGGGCAGGTCTCCTCTGTTTCCGCAGCTATTAGCAAGTCATCCACATACTGTAGCAAGGAAACCTCCGGGAAGGAGAGCTGGTACTTATGGAGGTCGGCATGTAGTGCCTCATCAAAGATGATGGGGGGATTCTTGAACCCTTGAGGCAACCGAGTCCAGGTCAGTTGCCCTTGATATCCATCTTCCGGGTCTGCCCACTTGAAAGCAAATATGGCTGGCCGGCCTTCACCAGCAGGATGCTGAAGAAGGCATCCTTCAGGTTGAGGACTGTATAAACCTGTTTCCTGAGGTCAAGCATGCTGAGCAGAGTATATGGGTTAGGTATGGTTGGGTGAATGTCTTCAACCCTCTTATTTGCTTCCTTTAAATCTTGCACTGGCCTGTAGTCACATGTTTCTGTCTTTTTTATGGAGAGTAGTGGCGTATTCCAAGGCGACTGGCACAGGACCAGTATCCCTGCTTGCTGGAAGCGGTTGATATGGACCCTGATGCTTCTGGGGCCATAGGATATTGTCTTACTCTCACAGGTTCAGCAGAAACCCTTAGCTGGACCAGCACTGGGCTCTGGTGGATAGCTAGGCTTGTGTGTGTGTGTGTGGGGGGGGGGGGGGGGTTAGCTTCTGCCCACACTTGGGGAAATTTTTCTTGGAGCTCCTGAAGGAGTTTGAGAGGGTGACTGTTTTCATTGGTCTGGTGCAGAACATATTCCTGGGCTATTAGCAGCCATAACTTTAGGGTTTGGTCCTCTGGCAGGGGACTCAAGTCAACCTTAATCTGGGCTGCCTCAAACTTGACTTGTGCTCCTAATTTGTGTAATGAGTCTCTCCTCATCAGAGGGTACGGACATTCTGTCCGTTACTGTCCCTTTGCCCAGGTCCACTGTCCGGTCTGTAGTCCACTGACAAGTTTTGGGTCTGGTGACTCTCTGGACTTCCATCCTCGCTTTAGTCATTGGCCCTAGGGCCTGCTTTAAAACTGACATTTGTGCCCCAGTGTCCACTAGGAATTTGACTGGTTTTCCCTCCACTCTCAGAGTTACCCTGGGCTCTGGTAGGGGAGAGCCCCGACCCTATCAATCATCCAAGGCCAGCACTTTGGTCTCCTTCCTCTTCAGTCATTTCTTAGCCCAATGCCCTCTCTCCTTGCAATAGGCACACTGATCCTTCTCTA
Source organism: Dipodomys spectabilis (assembly GCF_019054845.1). Classification (NCBI taxonomy): domain Eukaryota; kingdom Metazoa; phylum Chordata; class Mammalia; order Rodentia; family Heteromyidae; genus Dipodomys; species Dipodomys spectabilis. The sequence goes on along the minus strand of NW_024870822.1, from coordinate 5,291,385 downwards.
GCTTTAACTTCCATGTTCCTTCTCTGCTACTCTTTCTCTCTCTGGTCTGCTCTTGTGAGGCCCGTAAGCCTCCCTTCTTTCTCTCCTGTACCTCTTGAGTGAGGATGAAAATCCTGACCAACTTTTTAACCTGTCTCTCCTCCACGGAGTCTCTATTATCAAAAACTCATGATGCAATCTCCACTAGTTCCAACAAATTCTTTCCCTCAAACCCTTCAATTTTCTGAATCTTTTTCTAATGTCAGGGGCTGCCTGTCCCACAAATGCCATATTAATTGCCTTTTTATTTTCTTCAGCCTCCGGGTGGATGGGAGTATAGGTGCAGTAAGCCTTTCTGGAAAAGCTGCTGGGGATTCATCTACTGTCTGTTTAACTTCTCTCACCTTAGACAAATTGATTAGGTGCTTTCCAGCTGCCCAGAGGACCCCCCCCTCCCCCCGCCAAGAGTCTGGGAATCGACCTTCAGCCACTCTCTACCTGCCGTCAAGTTTGGGTCCCAGTCTAGATTCCACGTCGGGAGGGCTTCTTCTATCTCAAGGGGCCTTCTGATGGCCTGCTGTATTGTCCTGGGACTAGCTTCTTAGCTTCCCGGAGAATCCGGCCTTTCTCTTCAGTGGTGAAGACATCTAGGAGTTGCTGGACATCAGCCCAATTGGATTGATGGGTTAAAAAAAAGAGTTTCTAACAAAGAGGTTAGTGCCTGGGTTCTCTCCGAAAAGGGAGGATTCTGCTGTTTCCAATTGAACAGATCACTAGCAGAGAAGGGGACATGAATCTCATAGGGGTGAAGCTCCTCTTCTCTAGGGGGTCCCACCTGCCGAAATGGGAATACAGCAGGGGGAATCTTCGCTATGGGGAGCCAAGGGGTGGATCTCTCTCTTGTCCCTGCCCCCAGCCTCTCCATATGAAGAGCCAGAGAAAGTATGTGATGGGTTCAGGGAGCCTTGATCTGGCTCCTCTCGGAGAGGGTCAGTAGGTACCTGAGGTAAATACATGAGGGGATTGGGTAAAATGGTGGAAGGGTATCCTGCTCCTCTGGCTGCTGTTTTGGAAGCAGTGGTCGTGATCTCAAGGCCAGGGCTGTGGCTGAAGTATTTGCAGGAGGCAAATGGGGCTTCAGCCACGCTGGGGATTCCTTTGCTAGGTAGCGCCAGGCCCATATGTCCTCGGTCACTGAAAATGAACGCCTGAGAATTGTAAATGGTTAGGAGGTCAAACATGCCTTCCGAGGGCTACCTGGTGCTGAAGGTCAGCCATTTGAGTCAGCAGAAAGTAGTCAGATTTCCTGGAAAGACATGATCACCAGATAACTTAGCTTTCTTTTAAAAATCCTTAAAATGTTGCAAGACTAGGTCTCGGGGAAGCTCCTCACTCCCAAGTTCCGCTTGTTCCATGTCTTCCTGTGAAGCAAATTCAGGTACAACAATAGCAAGCAAGAGCAGAAGTATGAACAGACACAGAGAGACATGACCATACACAGAACGAGGAACAATGTAAAAGTTTCTCCTTGTAGACAATTTTCATTATAGGCCAATCCTCTCCCTGTGATAACTGCTATTAGGGGAACAAAATTTCTGTTCTGCTGATAAAACACAATAATCACCTTGGTCCTGGGGGGATTCCATGTCCCTTCTATCAAAGACCTCTAGAAGGGGGTCAAGGTATCCCTTGACCACCCTGGCCTTAGAGAACTACGCTGCGTCCAACCTAGTTCTGTCTTAGGCCCACAGACAGTGCACTTGCTCAACACAATAGAGTGGTCAACTGACTTGTACTCATCTCTGGAGTTCTCTTTTCTTCACCTGGGTGTCTCCCCCCAAAAGAAAAAGGCTTCTCCTAGGCCTAACACCCCCTGGTAATCGATGGAACTCCACATCCACCCGTGGGACTTGAACCCACGCATTGCCCTGGGCCTGATGCCCCCTGGTTATCGATGAGACTCCATGTCCACCGGTGGGACTTGAATCCATGCATTGCCCTATGGTTAAGGACTCTTTCCTGGTCAGGGAACCAGAAATGTTACAGAGAAGAGAGTTTACCACTCAGAGACAGCCTCATACAAAAAGATGAATTTGGGGGGAAGTGGATAGTTGACCGGCCAGGAACACAGCACAGACTTGGGAACTGAAACTGTGACCCCAAACAGTCCTCAAGCTGGGGTTTTTAAGGGCAAAACCCATGTGGTCGAGCCTGGCCACACACAGGTGGCCAATGGGATTGTAACACACACATAAAGATTGTACATTCATGTCAGTGGCCAATGGAGTTACAGTCTGCCTTATAGTAACTGTTTAAACTAACTTATCATTTTGCTTTGAATTGGCGTGTGAATTTGGCGGGCAAAAGGCAGGGTTTTTCCCCTAAGTTTGCCTATCTGCAAACCACCCCCACCCCAAACAAACAGGGTTGCAGGGCTTTTACTTTAGATAGCCTCCAACATTTCAGAACATAGGTGATCAAACAAATTACAGATTTTACATTTCCCAGAGTCTCAACAGGCCAAGCGTATTTCCCTGACCATGAGGGAGTCATTAAAGATGGGGTCTGTTTGGGTCCCCCCCCCTTAACAGTCTTTTCTAGTCACCTCCTAGTCAGCTCCTTTAGAGCTGAATTGGTTTGTTGGTATTGTTTTTGTTCTTTCTTTCCTCTCTGGCCTTTATGGCTCAGTTTTCTAACAGTGTTAAGTATGTTTGCTGGCTGCTGGTCTTTGAGACAGGAGTCCACTATGCAGTTGCCAGCCCTTAAATATAAAGACTCTAAGATCTGACCCTTCTGTTTTCCCACCTTACAACTGTAAGGTCTGCCCTGGGCCAGGCAGGCCCTGTGCAGACACCTCCATACTTCTTGGCTAAGTTCTACCTCTTATCTGTGTTACCTAGGTAACTGGTACACCTGGAAGCAGTCACCTCCCCCTCCGGCAAGGCTGCCTCAGGTCCCACCTTCCAACTGACCAAAGAAGGGTCCCAAGCCCTGAGGTCACATCTAGATCCAATGTGGCCATACCTTTCTTCCACCAGGCCACACTTCTTCCTGTCCCTGGCCTAGATAAGCCTTGGCCTGGGGGTGGGTCTCCCTTTTTGGCCAGCCTCTCCACCCGCACAGAGAAAACCAAAACCAAAACAAACAAAATAACACAAGCAGGCTAAGTAGAGGGTCTAGGATCACGGTCCACATAAGCTAAATGTCCCACAAACAACTGTCTACACTTAGGACCTCCAGAAAGCGAGACAATCCATCGAGGCACAGAGACTGAATGAACAAAAGCAGTTCACGTACACTATTTACACCAGAAAGGGGTCTTGAGACTACCTTGTCGTGGGCTCTATACCCAGAACCAAGAGAAGCCTCAACCACCAAACCTCCAATAGGCAGTCCTGACCCCTGACCTTTATGAGTTGGTCTGTAAACCTCCAAACCTCTGACCTCCAAAGCTCCAAAGGGAAGGCTTTTCCTTTCCTTCCCTTCCTCCTTCTCTGCATGCAGGCCTCTCCCCCCTCCACAGGCCTGCCTGCTCTGCTCTGGGAGGCTTCTCCACAGGCCTCTCTACAGGAAGGCCCCGAATGGCGGCCCGAGGCCTGCCCTGTCCTCCACCGGCCTGCCCTGCTCCGACCAACAAGCTCCTCCACTCTACTACTGCTGCTCCCTCCTCCCCAACAGTCTTCCCCTTACTCTCCTCTCCTCAGGAGTCCAGGTGTCCTCCGGGCTCCTCTCTCCTCCCTCAGGATCATTTTCCCCTGCCCTCCTAACCTCTGCTCAAGCCTCTGGGTTTTCTCCTACTCTCCCGGGGGGTGGGGGGGGGGAGTGGGGGAGCTTCCAAACACACCGCCTATATATACCCAGATAGGCTGCGCCCTCCCCCACTAATGGCTTCAAACCGCCATTCATGCCCGCCCCCCAAAGCTGCCCCCTGTCCAATCCCAACAGGCCATGTGTAGCATGCCCCGCCCCCTTTTGGCGGCGTGTCCCACCCCTTTCGGTAGCATGGCACGCCCCTCCAGCGGTGCCCTTGGGTGGTGACGTCAGCCTCTCAAAGCCCTGCTCAGTCTGGTGGCCTGGACTGTGGAGTGGAGAGGCTGGGCTCTTGATGCCCCGGCCCCTCCAGCAGGCCTGGCCCGCTGATCATGGGGGCCCCACGGGTTATTACACTACAACTCAAGGAAGAGCGCAGTCTGCATTCTACCTGTTAATAATGCCAAGCACAGAGGTGGAAAATCAAGCACTGGTATCATTATGGGAAAGAAGTCTATACTAATGAGCTCTTACTCCTTTCTTCTTTTCATTCAGAGAGATTGGGTCTCTGAGCTCCAGTGGCATTCCCTTCCCTATCTGTTTTGGAAAGGAGAATTCTGTTGCCTGGAAAAGAGCAACAGTGAACTCAGAATTTTTGAATTTCTCAAAAAAAAAAAAAATTGCCTGGCCTGTGACTTCCTTCCTACCCCAGATGTCTATGTCCAGTACGTTTTGTGGGTACATCTAGAGTATACTAAAACCACGCTGAAGGGACTGGAACACCTATAATATACGACACCTATAATATACGATTTCTTAGGTTTTGTATTCAGACAATATTAAGCCCCCACCCCCCCACCCCCATGCTGGTCTGAGGACCCTGGGGCTGTCCCAGAGCTACTTTTACTGGAAGCCAGCACTCTACCACTTGAGCCATAGCTCCACTTCTGGCTTTTTGGGTAAGCTTAGTGGAGCTAAGAATCTCACAACCTTCTCTGCCTGGGCTGGCTTTGACTTGAAATTTGAGGATCTCAGCCTCCTGAGTAGCTAAGTCAATCTTGTTTTTTGTTTGTTTGTTGGTTGGTTGGTTGTGGGGCTTGAACTCTGGGCCTAAATGCTGTCCCTCAGCTCTTGAGCCTCAAGGCTAGCACTCTACTACTTAAGCCACAACACCACTTCTGGTTTTCTGGTGGTTTATTGGAGATAAGAGTCTCAAGGACTGTGCTGCCCAGACTGGCTTTGAACCATGATCCTCAGATCTCATCCTCCTGAGTAGATGGATTACAGGCGTGAGCCATTATTGGCTGGCAAGGTCAATCTTTTAATTAATTAATTTTTGTTGTTTTTTTGGGCTAGTACTGGTTTGAATTTGGGCATTTTTTTTTTTGGTCTGGTCGCCTGAACTCTGGACCTGGGCGCTGTCCCTCAGCTCTTCAGCTCAAGGCTAGCACTCTACCACTTGAGCCACAGCACCACTTCCGGCTTTTTTCTTTTTGCTTATGTGGTGCTGAGGAATCGAACCCAGGGCCTCAGGCATGCAAGGCAAGTGCTCTACCACTGAGCCACCTTCCCAGACCTGAATTTGGGCATTTTTCTATAAGGCAGCACTCTCACAAATAAAATGATAGGGTTTTAAAAAGTCTATGTCATCGGACAGATGGAAGTGAGTTTAGTGAAGCTCCCCTTTAAATATAGGAACTCTTCACTTAGGTCCTTGACTATGATTGCAGAATAAGAATTTCGGGACAAGTCACAATGGCAGGAAAACTTGGCAGAGCTTTACTGAGTTGGTAAACAAGCTCGCTAGCAGACAAAACAGGCAAAAAAGGGTCAGGGCACACTTTAACAGAGTGTGGGTGCTCTCAAAGGAAGAGACACACCCGCTCCTTGCTCCTTGGGCTGTTGGAGTACTGTTGGAGTACTTCTATGGTGAAGTGATAGAAATCTGGGTTCTGTCTTTGCTCCACCCACTCCTGGTGTTATTCTCTGGGTTTCTGGGTAAAATGCATTCTGCCATAAAACAGATCCTTGGGCTGAGAAGGTGGCTCAGTGGTAGAATGCTTGCCTTGCATGCATGAGGCCCTGGGTTCAATTCCTCAGTACCACATAAGCAGAAAAAGCCAGAAGTAGTGCTGTGGCTCAAGTGGTAGAGCGCTAGCCTTGAGCTGAAGAGCTGAGGGACAGAGCCCAGGCCCAGGGGTCAGGCACCATGACCAACAAAATAAATAAATAAATAAATAAATAATAAAAAACAGATCCTTATTCTGAGACAAGGAGGCACCCTTTAGTCTGCTATCTGCGTTTTGGGGCATCCTGTCAGACAGTTATTAATCCTTGGGTGAGAAATGCATCCCTCAGGAAAGAATGCATTCAGTTTTCTCTTTGACGCAAAGATAGCATTTCTAAGTTTCTAAATACCATATTTTTTAGTTGTCTTCACCAGGCCTCAGTTTCCTTAAGTTATCCTGCTTCATTTCCCCTAAAATGACTTTGGTTCCCTCAATCTTAATGGAAGTACATGAAGGAATATCTCCTGTATTTGCTCCCTGCTGACCATACCTCATTTTTTCTAGTCTATCCGGCTTCATTTCTCCCCAAATGACTTTTATTCCCTTAATCTTAAAGGAAGTAGATGGACAAGCTTTAAGCTTGAATCTTTGAATCCCTGGCATCTATTTACCAGCTTCATTTTCCCTAGGCTACCCTGCCTCATTAACATAATAATTTCCAAGGACAAAGTACTGGATCAATAACTATATGGAGTCTTTAAAAAATGCACCATCCTTGCCAAGTGCCAGTTTCTCATGCTTCTAATCCTAGCTACTCAGGAAGCTGATTTGATGATTGCAGTTCAAAGCCAGCCCCAGGAGGAAAGACCTTAAGACTCTTACCTCAAATTAACCAGCAAAAAGCTGGAGTGGAGCTGTGGCTCAAGTCAGAGGGAAGGCTTGAGTAAAAAAATAAGGGACAGCTTCCAGGCCCTGAGTACAAAGCCCTAGCACTGGCACCAAAAACCAAAACAAAACCAAACAAACAAACAAAAAAACAAACCCACAGGTCCAAATATTGCTATGACTTGATATTGATCTCCCAACTCAGGAAAATAAATTTAGTGATTGAAGTTTCACCCAAATCATCTCCCTCTTCTAGCTTCTTTCTAAAAAGTAGTTTAGATTTTATTCACTGAGGTGAGATAAGCTATTTAAAATTGACTCATAGTTTTTTTTCCTGAAAGGCAAAAGAAATAGAAAAACCCCAACTTAAGTCCAATTGAAAGGACTTCAAATAAAAAAAAAATTGAATCAGATGAAGTAAATTTTGTGCAAGGGCTGAGAAGATCTGAAGGGCTGTCCTTTAGGCTATTATCCATTTTATACAATCCAAGTCAAATATTATATTCCATCCTTACTTCCTGTTAGGTTTTTAAAAAGAGGCAGCCGAGTAAGAACTGCACCAGTCACGGAACCATTTATGTTAGGTTTTTAAAAAGAGGTAGCCGAGTAAGAACAGCACCAGCACGCACGTGGTATTCAGGTAAGGGGGTAGGTTTGCTGGGACCAGGCAAGGTTGGCACTCCACGTGGCTGGGAAAGGCCTGGGAATGAGAGAGAGCTGGGAAAGAGAGGAAAGAGAGAGGAAAGAGCTAGAAAAGAGCAGAGAGAGGGGTAAGAACAGTAGCACTCACGTGGTATTCAGGTAAGGGGTAGGTTTATTCAGTAGACCTGCTGGGACCAGGCAAAGTTGGCACTCCACGTGGCTGGGAAAGAGAAGAAAGAGAGAGGAAAGAGCTAGAGCAGAGAGAGAGAGCAGAGAGAGCTAGAAAAGAAGAGCAAGAGAGCAGAAAAGAACTGAGAGAGCGAGAGAGAGAGCTAGAAAAAGGCAGAGAGAGCTAGAAAAGAACAGAGAGAGCTAGGTAGCAGAGAGCTAGAATTGAGCAGTGAGAGCAGAGAGAGCTAGAAAAGAGCAGAGAGAGAGAGAGCTAGAAAAGAACAGCAAGAGGGATAGAGAGTTAGAAACGAACAGAGAGAGAGCCTGGGCCTGTGCTAGCCCTTATCTAGGGTATGGGCGGGGAAAGGTGTGGCCACATCAAATTCAGATGTGACCTCAGCGAATGCAGATGTGATCTCTTCCAGGTGTCCCAGTTGCCTAGGTAACGCAGGTACTGGGTGGAGTCTGCGAGGAGGGTGGAGTCTGCTGGCCATCCAGGAGCGGACCTTACACTTCCTCCACCGTATCAACTATGCTGTAATCATTTACCCCAGGAATATATAAACCACGATTTTGACTGTGGGCCTTAAATTATCTTGAAGTTGATACTAAATTAAGATGAACAAAAGAAGAGTAAAATAAGGCTGGAGGTATGACTCAAGTTGTACAGTGCCTACATAGGAAGCCCCAAGTCCTTGAGTTCAAAACCCATGCCACCAAAAATGGAAAAAAAAGTTTTTAAACTGTCTTAAAAAATATGTATTTGTTTAGATTTCTATTGCTGAACGGTAGAAACAAACTTCATGTTAAAATTTTGGTGGACAAATTTTTAATATCATTGCTTTTGTGGTGTGTGTGGGGGGGGGGGGGGGGGGGACGTTGTTTGCAGGTCCTGCAGCTTAAACTCAGAGCCTGGGCCCTGTCCCTAAGTGTTTTTTTTTTTTTTGGTAACTCAAGGCTAGTGATCTACCACTTGAGCCACAGCTCCACTTCCAGTGTTTTGCTGGTTAACTGGAGATAAAAATGTCATAGACTTTCCTGCCTGGACTGGCTTTGAACTGAAGATTCTCACATTTCAGTCTCCTGTGTAGCTAGGAATACAGGTATGAGCCACTGCTCATACCAGCAATATTATTGATTTTCAAAGAATGTAGATCATGAGGAAAAGTAGAGGGTTGGAGGTGTAGCTCAGAGGTAAGTGCTCCCATCAAGTATGCACTGTATTCTGAACCCCGTCCCAGCACCGCAAAACAAAACAGCACAAAGAAACATGCCTAAGAAAGAAAATTAGCTCAGTAGATGTACATTCATTGCTTCACAAATAAACAGTATGTCTTTTTTTTTGGGGGGGGGGAGTCCAGTCGTGGGGCCTGAACTCTGGGCCTGGGCGCTGTCCCTCAGCTCTTCAGCTCAAGGCTAGCGCTCTACCACTTGAGCCACCACGCCACTTCCGGCTTTTTTCTTTTTTGCATATGTGGTGCTGAGGAATCGAACCCAGGGCCTCAGGCATGCAAGGCAAGTGTTCTACCACTGAGCCACCTTCCCAGCCCCTAAACAGTACGTCTTAAAGATAAATATTCATTTATGCTGGGCATTGGTGGCTCATGCCTGTAATCCCAGCTACTCAGGAGCTGAGATCTGAGGATAATGGTACAAATCCAACCCAGGCAGACAAATTACTTGGAGACTCTTCTCTCCAATTAACCAGCAAACATCCCACAAAGTGAGGTGGGGCTTAAGTGGTAGACCACTAACCTTGAGTGCAAAATCTAAGCAAGACCTCAAGTTCAAGCTCCAGTGCTGGCATGCACATATAGTAACATACACACACACACACACACACACACACACACACACACACACACACATCCTTGCACTGATATTTCCCCACAAGAAGAAAAGGACATTAACATTCAAGTCCTGGCAAGAAAAATCTGAAAGCCTAGAGTCTGAAGGACATTAATAAGAAAAATAAGAAAGAACTGGGCTTGGAAGGTGGCTCAGTGGTAGAGTGCTTGCCTTGCATGCATGAGGCCCTGGGTTCAATTCCTCAGCACCACATAAACAGAAAAAGCCGGAAGTGGCGCTGTGACTCAAATGGTAAAGTGCTAGTCTTGAGCTGAAGAGCTGAGGAAAAACGCCCAGGCCCAGAGTTCAGGCCCCATGACCAACAAAAAAAGAAAGAAAAAGAGAAGAAAGAAAGAAAGGAAGGAAAGAACGAAAGAAAGAGAAAGAACTCACAGTTTCAGCTGAAATCCATTTCAGTTCTGCCAAATAAACCTAGGAATGGGCGAAGGAACTTACCTCACAGTTGCTACTAGGGCAGAAGGACATCAGACACCACCAGAGACGTGCAAGCAGTCAGGACAGAAGTGAAGATAGCTCTGCCGACTTCCTTTCTGGGTTGCTAGGGTCAGAATTTTAATCACCTCAGGAGTCCCCTTTCAAAGTAGCCCCAGAAATCCATACCCTCAGGAGAAAAGTCTAGAGCCCAGGGAGGGAACTAGTAAGGGCTAGAGGAAAGATGTATATACAACTCCCCTGGCCTGGTGGAAGGGGACCTGGTTGGAGGGGTAGGGGAGGAGGAGATGCTGCTGACTCCATTCAATTTTTTTTAAGGGAAATAGAGCTGCTGATAGCACGCCCTCTCCCCCCCCCCCCAACCATTATCTAAGGACAGAGCTGGGGGCCTATTGGCAATAATCAGGTAAGATTTGGGGCTGAGGGTGTAGTCCAGTGGTGAAGGCTTGCCTAGCATAATACCACATCTGAGATTCCACACTCACCATCCTGGGCAGGGGAGTGGGGAGGGTGGGGGTTGGGGGGGATGGGGGGTTGGGAACCACAGTATCTAAGGCAAATAGTATGTGGTAGGGAAAGACCCTGAGGTATACACACCCAGTTTCACTCCCCTATAAAGGAGGGAGTAAGCTTGTTACCTTCATTTCATAGACCCATGAACTGAGGCTCCGAGAAACATTTGTCTAAAGTCTTGGTGCAAGTGCCAGAGTTGACATTTAAATTAGAGTCTCCTGCTCCATTCCAAATGTCCTGCCCCACCTGCCTCCCTGGCCAAAGTGAAGTAGATTTGTCCTAACATGAGCATGGTTCTCCTAGGAAAACTGTGCACTGGCCCTGGAGCTGTGGAAGCCAAATAGCAGAGCACCAGCCTCAGTACACAACACACACACACACACACACACACATACACACACACACACACACCACTCACCACTCACCACATTTATTCCAAACACTTTTTTTATTAGTTGTGTTATTAAAAGACTGAGAAACACAAAAATAATTTGGTTGTAGTCAGTGAATTTGCATGACTTTTATGTTCTGTATATTCTCTCTTCATTCTACAGAAAAATCAAAACTAGATACTATGAGTATGGTTTAGTTAAAAACAAAAAAAAAACCTCCACAAAATTTTTCCTGCCCTCCAAGAAAATGCTTTCCATTCTGCAGCCCAAAGATTAGAGTGTATACATGTTTGAATGTAAAATAAAATGCTTAGATATACACCACTTTTTATTTTCCACATTGCTACTCAATAACTGACTATCTAGTATTCTGCTACATTAAGTAAACAGGTGCTAAAAACATGATACTGAAAATGAATGACATAGGAAAAACTGATGATCCATGGAAGGGAAAAGGAAGATTCAAAATGGGATATTTAGGAGGCAGGGAAGTATAGTTCAGTAGTATAGCACCTACTTGGCATGCACCAGGTCCTTGGCTCAATCCCCAATGTGTTGAGAAAGAAAAGAGAAGAGGGTGGGAGGGAGAGAGGGAGGGAGGGAGAGAGAGAATTGTACAACTCTCCAGTGTCAGCAATGAAGAGATACAAGAGATTTTGTCAAGGCAATTTACTTTTGTACAAAAGGGTGCTATGCTATTACTCTACCCAGAGCTAGGCAGGCATACCAGAGCAGGGCAGTTTGCTAGGTTTTTATCCCAATCTATACTATCCCTCCTCCTTGTCAAGGAGTTAGGCTCATTTTCTAAGTACAATTGATTACCAAGGTTAGAAAGGGGCCATTCTTTAATTCCTGTCAAAGGTTTACTTTTTTTTTTTTTCTTTCTCATGGTGGCTGGCTGGAAGTGGGATGGCTGGAGGAAATCTCCAGTGGAAATCTCCCACTAACATTCCTTTTTAACTCCATTGATAGAGATTTCTCTTTGTAGCAAGCAGCAAGCACATCTGGTAGTTGCACCTTTATTCTTTTAACTCTTTTGATAAAGATTTATCTGCCCAACATGGCTAGCTGGTCATGAGCAACACATTTGGTAAGGAAAGGTTATTAATTTTAACTCCTTCAACACAAGATTCACATTCCTAACATGGCTAGCTGGTCATAAGCAGTATAGATAATTGAAGTAAATCAAGCAAATAATTTCAGGAAATATCAGTACACTATACCAAATACACTTTGGTTTAACAGAAAAGACTACTTTTTCTCAGAAAGGGGGAGAGGGAAGAAGAGGAAGAAGAAGAAGAAGGGGCTGGGAAGGTGGCTCAGTGGTAGAGCACTTGACTTGCATGCTCAAGGCCCTGGGTTCGATTCCTCAGCACCACATAAGAAAAAAGCCGGAAGTGGCGCTGTGTGGCTCAAGTGGTAGAGTGCTAGCCTTGAGCTAAAGAACTGAGGGACAGCGCCCAGGCCCAGAGTTCAGGCCCCACGACCGGACCCAAAAAAAAAAAAAGAAGAAGAAGAAGAGGAAGAGGAGGAGGAGGGGGAGGAAGAAGGAGAAAAGAGGAGGAGAAAGAAGGAGGAGGAAGAAGAGGTGGAGGAAGAGAAGAAGGGGAGGAGGAAAAGAGAGAAAGGAAGGATGGCTCATGCCTGAAATCCTAGCTACTCAGGAGGCTGACATCTGAGGATCGTCGTTCAAAGCCAGCCCGGGCAGGAAAGGCTATGAAACTCTTATCTCCAATAAATCACAAGAAAACCAGAAGTGGTACGGTGGCTCAAGTGGTAGAGCACTAGCCTTGCGCTCAAGAGCTGAAGGACAATGCTCAGGCCCAGAGTTCAAGCCCTATGACTGGAAAAAGAAAGAAAGAAAGAAAGGAAGGAAGGAAGGAAGGAAGGAAAGAAAGAAAGAAAGAGAGAGAGAGAGAAAGAAAGAAAGAAAGGAAGGAAGGAAGGAAGAAAGGAAGGAAGGAAGGAAGGAAGAAAGGAAGGAAGGAAGGAAGGAAGAAAAGAAGGAAGGAAGGAAGAAAGGAAAGAAAGAAGGAAAGAAAGAAAGAAAGAAAGTTACTCTTTACCTGATTTACAAAATGGTAACTCCTCTGTACATCTCCTTTATGACAATAATTTGTTTGTTTGTTTGTTTGTTTTTTGTCGTGGGGCTTGAACTCTGGGCTTGGGCACTGTCCCTCAGCTCTTCAGCTCAAGGCCAGCGCTCTACTGCTTGAGTCACAGCGCCACTTCTGGTTTTCTAGTGGTTTATTGGAGAGAAGAGTCTCATGAAGTGAATGCTCTACCACTTGAGCCACAGTGCCAGTTCTGGTTTTCTGAGTGGTTTATTGGAAATAAGAGTCTCACAAAGTTTTCTGCTGCTGCCAGCTTTGAACCACCATCCTCAGATCTCAGCCTCCTGAGTAGCTAGGATTACAGGTGTGAGCCACTCGCACCTGACTTAATTTAAGATTTTTTAACTAAAAAAAGTTCATATCCTCAGGGGAGAGGTCTAACATTCTATTAGTGAGGAGCAGTTGGTAAGTCAGGAGAAAAAGTAACAATGCAAATCCATAGGCAGAAAATAAGACAAACAAGTATGTGGCCAAATAGAGGGTGGGGGTGAAATTCTATGTGGTCCTAGCACAAGTGGGAGGCCAATAGGGGGTCTGGGTTAAGGACAGCACATGGGGAAAACATTAGCAAAAACAAGTAAAAAAAAAGGAATGCAGCACACACACACACACACACACACACACACACACACACATTTTAGTTATCACCTTTCTCAACTACAACATTACAATTCAATGTTTTTGTTTTTGTGGGGTTTTTTTCCCTTTAAGATAGGGTCTCACTAAATTGTCTAGTGTATCTGACGTTATAGTTATATACCACAGAACATGATTGGAAGAACATAGTTATTTTCAGCATATGTCTCTTGGGGGAAAACTTCCAGTCATTAAGCAATGCCTTGGCTTCAATACCCTTCTTAATTAATCTACATGGCCTTCTCTCAGTGGCACGCCTGTGTGTTGCATTAGCCGCACTTACTTTCTCTGGCCTGTCTTACAGGACAGCCTAAGGTCTGACACCTTGCATTGTCCATCCCGGGACCTCATCCTCATCTCCCAGTTAGACGTCTACCAAATCCATCTTCATTACCAGCTGTGGCCCAATTCTCCTGCAGCTGCTGCTTTGGGATCCCCTCTCTTTGCTTGCGTCTCTCCTTGTATTTCACCTCGGTGACGTCTCCATTCCAGCTTTGCTTCTTCCATTTATAACCTATGCCTGCCTCTCAGGAATGGATTCCTACTCTGGGCCAACAGATGAAACAGTCAGGGGCTCAGTGTATCAATAGCAATCAGTGTGTTTTGTTATATTTTTAATTCGACTTATTATACAAAGAATGATAATTTTCCATCTGCTTTTTGTGTGTCTCCAAAACAGTTCTTTACTCTGACTGGCCCATTAGAATTACCTGGGCAGCTTTCGAAACATGACTAGGCCCCATCCAAAACTCCTCATTTAATAGGTGGGAATAAGGTGAAGCCACACATTTATTTTATTTTACTATTTTTATTTAATTTATTGTGCTGGTTCCGGGGTTGAATTCAGTGTCTGAGCACTGTCCCTGAGCTTCTTTTGCTTAAGGCTAGTGCTCTACTACTTAAGCAGTTCCACTTGCAGCTTTTTTGATGGTTAATTGGAGATAAGAGTCTCATAGCATTCCTACTGGAGCTGGCTTTGAACCATGATCCTCAGCTCTCAGCCTCCTGAGTAGGTAGGATTATGGGTGTGAGCCACTTGTACTTGGCCACTCATTTATTTTCATTCACTCATTCATTGTTACATTTGTTGCAATCCTGTGACTCAAATCCAGGGACTCCTGCATGATAGGCAAGTGCTCTACCACTGAACTATACCACCAAGCCCCATCCATTGGTAACTGTCAAATCTTTTCAGGTGAATCCCATAACCATCCCAGCTTTATTTCCTTGGCTGGGTATACAGTGATACAAAACTTCTTCATCAAGTCAAGAATTTTTGAGGGAGATCCAAGTAGAAATATGAGCTCAGGCAGAGACTCATCTCCAATTAAGCAGCAAGAAGTCAGAACTGGGAGGTGTGGCTCAAGTGGTAGAGCATCAACCTTGAGTGAAAAAAAGAATTCAGGGGCTGGGAATGTGGCTTAGAGTGCTTGTTTAGCATGTGTGAGGCCCTGGGGTCGATTCCTCAGTACCACATAAACAGAAAAAGCTGGACATGGCGCTGTGTCTCAAGTGGTAGAGCACCAGCCTTGAGCAAAAGAAGCTCAGGGACAGTGTCTAGATCCTGAGTTCAAGCCCCAGAACTGGCAAAAAAAAAGAATTCAAAGTTGAAATGTGATTTGAAATATGGATTGAGAGACAAAAAATGAAAATGAGAAACGATATCATATGTGCATAATACACATGTGTCAGCTTTGACAAGGCATCATCTAGGGAGAAGATGAGTCAAAAAAACAAACACAAGATGAATAGTCTTCCTGTGGCAGAAACTTTCCAACATTACAGAATATAATGGTATATTGATATCAAGTAATATTGCACATGAAAATATAAAAAACAAATAGTCAAACTTAGAGCAGAGAGAATAGATGGATTTTTTTTTTTGTTTTTTTTGGGTCCGGTCGTGGGGCCTGAACTCGGGGCCTGGGCGCTGTCCCTCAGCTCTTCAGCTCAAGGCTAGCGCACTACCACTTGAGCCACAGTGCCACTTCTGGCTTTTTTTTTTTTTTTTGCTTATGTGGTGCTGAGGAATCGAACCCAGGGCCTCGAGCATGCAAGGCAAGCGCTCTACCACTGAGCCACCTTCCCAGCCCTAGATGGATTTTTTTAAAGGTAAGAAATGCTACATATTACTCTTATTTGTTTATTGTGGTATTAGAGCTTGAACTCAGGGCCTCATGACAGGAGATCTCTGGTAAATGGTATAAGAAGAGAAAATATAGAGGTATTTTCAGAAGACTACTTACAAAAATTGAGTCTTGTTAGGAAATGGAGTCATTTTCTGTGCAACTTGTTAGGAAACTGAGTCATGAGTGTGAGAAAAGATCAAACAGATCAAAGAAGAGAAAGAGGGCAGAAACTTCAACAGACCAGAGCAGGTTTTAATCATTCCAAGTTACACAGAGCAGGGTCAGAGAAACAAGGAGTGGGAAGGAGCAGGAGTGTTCGGTTTTTATACATTTGAGGGTGAGAGTTTCTTTTGAGTGTCTTTGTAGCTGTAGCCGACTGTATAATGTCTTTGCAGCTGTGGCAGATGGTGCATTTTTCACATAAGGTCAGGAGTGAAGTTTTGCTGAGAATAACTCAAGGACAGGGATAAGATTCTGGGGAGGAGATTTTTCAGGAGGGCTTCCCGGGGGAGGGTGGTCAGTGGGCCATGAAGCAGCATTGAGTCATGAGAACAAAGCAGATTCCTGTCAAACCTAAAGGTAGTTATATTCAGTCATGCCATGTGCAGAGACTATAATATGTGTA
The DNA here is from genome assembly GCF_019054845.1 of Dipodomys spectabilis. Lineage (NCBI taxonomy): Eukaryota > Metazoa > Chordata > Mammalia > Rodentia > Heteromyidae > Dipodomys > Dipodomys spectabilis. The sequence continues at coordinate 5,275,239 of NW_024870822.1, read as the reverse complement.
GAGAATATAATAAATACATTGCAACTGAAAAGCCAAAAGAAAAGAAACAATTCCAGGGCATTCTATACTCTTTGTTTTGTATCCTTAAATTTTTTGTTGAATGATGCAGCAAAAATCTATTTTGACAGCACTAAATTTTCTATATCCATCCAAGAAATTATACAAATGCTCTATTTGCCTCCACCAAATGTTGAAGTATATTGAAAAGGCATTTATGGAACATAAAATTTGAAATTATTGTTGACTATACGATGAGAAAATTGAGTAGATGCCATCTTGCTGCTAAAACTTAATTAGTAGGAGCATGCCATGCATTTTGATGATAATAAGAATATAGCTTCTAAAATGCGGCAGACATATACTCTGAAAATACCCTCTTTAAAGTGTTTTACTCAGTACTAATTCTGAGTGATTATAAAATTAATGCTAGAAGCAAAATTAGATAGGAATGTAAAGTGAGTAAAATGAAAGCATAGAATAGGTTTAGAACATCTTTTGACCAAAAATGAATTTAGAAGCAGGGACCCGGTGGCTCATGCCTGTAATCCCAGCTGCTTAGAAGGCTGAGATCTGAGGATCACTGTTCAAACCAGCCCAAGTAGAAGAGTTTATGAAATTCTTACTTCCAAAAAGCCTGAAGTGGAACTGTGGTTCAGGTGGTAGAGTGCTAGCTTTAAGCAAAACACTCAGTGACAGTGCTTAAGCCTCAGGACTGGCATATATATACATATATATATATATATATACACATATATATGTATATATATGAAATCTAAAAGTAATATAAAATAATCTGTTCATTTAGAGATATGTTTTCATCTAGTTAAATACATGTGTTTATTAAAGCATACATAAAATTTGAGATTATACTCTTTATTTTCACTTAAGTTCTGTATTTTTCCCTTATTTTCACTTAAGTTCTGAAATTTTTCTTAAGTCAGAAAAATAGGTCTGCAAATACACGGCTAATCAGTTCCCTCATCTTCCAATGAGATATGGGCTATTGTCAGGTACTTTCTCACCACAGCATGGAAGTCAATTTTAACCAGACCTCATCCTATGAAAATACAGGGCCACTGAGTGGGGACCACTCAGTCTGTCTGTAGTGTTTTGGGGTTTCCAACCCCAGCCTGATCGAGAGAATAGGACTGGCTTCTGCATTCCAGAGGCTGAAGGAGGGAGAAGGCCTAGCCTGGGCTTTTTACACCTTTGTGGGAAGGAGCTGCTGGCCAAGAGCTCCACAATTAGAGAGCTAAGCTGAATTTTTACTGCAGGGATTTGGGAATCATATAAATGAATAATGCCTCCTGGCTCTCTTTTCCAAATGAGCAGCAAAAACTGACAGGGGCCTTTCAGTGTGCTATGGATGTGTCCCGAATCCAAATAATTTGATGCTGAGATCCAACGACAATGGGGCTTTACCTTGAGAGACTGATGCTTCTAAGACAGTGGCAGCAGCCCACAGTCATGGAAGAGAGCTCCCTCACCACCATCCTCCACTTGCTGTCCCTCCAATCCCCATCATGTCTGACTGCTAGTGCCCTTACTCAAGGGCATTAAATCTTAAAAAAAGAAATGTAGTTGTTCTGATTCCTTCTGCTTTTACTCAGGTCTAGGCAGTGAAGAATGGGGAAAGGAAAATAAAAACCTTGACTAAACACTGACATGTCTCGTTTAAAAAAAATGAGGCTGACATTAGAGGCAGCTCAGCATCATACCATTTGAATATCAGATGGTATTGAGGTGGGAGGCAGCCCTTGCTTTCTCCTCTTTAAAGATTTGTCTTTGATGGCTGCACACGTTCACGGTTTTCGTAGGTGTAATAGCTGGGAGGATTCCATCAGTAATAAGAAGTGAGCTGGTAAGCTGTTCTGTTATCCGTCAAATCACAGGGCATTTTGCTTGTGCCGGCTGTCATTTCCATTAAGGGAAACTGATAAGCAGATGCTGACTTTATTATTTGTCCAAATACGGTGCTCTTGTTTGCAGAGTGTTTAGTTTTTCTAAAGGGCTTTATTGAATTATATTTTAAAGCCTTTCTACCCACAGCATTGCATTTTGGACAAGAAACTTGAACAGGAACTGTAAACTATTCATTAAGGTTTCAGACTGGTAATGTACCTTTCTTTCCCTGAAATGCCTTTTGCTTGACTAGGAAAGGAAAATGCTGGTCGTATCCCCCTAGGTCCTTAGCCCTATGGTTCTGTTAATTCATATGGCAGTTTATCGCTGATGGTGGCTGTGGTAAAACACTCAGATGTCTGAATGCTACTCTTCCTATAAAAATCACCAGCTGTTAAGATGAATTTAGGCTGGGCTCTGGTGGTCACACCTGTAAATCTAGCTATTTAGAAGATGAGATTTGAAGATCTTGGTTCAAAGTCATCACAGGGAAGAAAAGTCTATAAGACTTCTCTCTCCAATTAATTAGCAAAAAGCCAGAAGTAGAGCTGTGTCTCAAGTGATAGAGTGCCAGCCTTGAGTGAAAAAAGCCACGCAAGAGCTTGAGGCTCTGAGTTCAAGTCTCACTCCAGGCACACGCAAAAAATATGAATTTGACCATTTTAGTATTTTGACTTTTTCTTAGCCTAATAATTAGTTCTTAGACTATGAACCTATAAATCATAATTCCAAACAATGGGTCATCCCTCAGTATCCAAGGGAAATTGGTTCCAGGATGGTTTGGATCAAACTCTGCATATACTCAAATATGTACACATCCTTCTGTATATTTTATCTCCAAGTTACTTATAATGCTATGCGAGCATCATGTTGATAATTACTATACTAGTTCACGAGTATGACAAGAAAAATCTGCATGTGTTCAGTACAGGTGCCGAGTTTTAAAAAAATATTTTTGATCTACAATTGGTTGAATCTGACCACGTGTAACCCATGAATTTAGTTTGACCATGCATACATTCATTATGCAACAGGTGTGGTTCTGATGCTTGATTAGTCCCTCAGCCGTGGGAGGCATTTAGGCTCATGGGAATTATCATTCACTTTTATAATCATCATCAATAATTTATACTGTCTTGTTTCTGCTATAGAAGTATAATAGAGGACAGCTGTCAAAATGAGATGATGAACGGATAAATATTCACCAACCACACACCCCTAGATCTAGGCATCTTCCTAGATTCATGAATTTAAGGTAAAACCGAAGCTATCAAACTAATGTCCAAATAACAAAGATATATTCAGCACTGGATTGGATTTGCATTCACGAATACCGCCTAGGAATGTGGTTGTGGATCCTGATCAGCTGTTCTGTTGGGCTAGAGTGTTGGGTCTGCAGCAAGTAGCATGGAGAGTATTATTCCTTCCTGAAAAGTAAGAGCTTTACTTGCAGCTGTGGCCCTGAGCAACTCAACATATGTACTAGAAACCCTGGCATTCCTTAAAAGGGCACATTCTGGCCTAGGCCTGTGTTAACTGCTTGGAAGGGTGGCTGGAGCCCCCTGCTTTACTGAGGAGCTCCATTCTGTAGGTGTGAGGGCACAGAAACAGCTGGGAAGAGCTGTAGGAATTTATTCTTTTTTCCCTCCTGTTTTTACAGGGAATGAGAATTTAACTGAAACATCCATTTCAATCAAGGTCAGGATTCCTCATGGGACATAAAAAAGAGAAAATCATTATAAAACAGAATAGCTGCCCCAAAGAAGCCTGACATGACTACGCCAATGTACAAGAAATAAAACCATATTTTATTTGGATCTTTTTCTCCTTTCTTCCTTTCTCTTTCCCTTCCTTCCTCCTCTCTTTCTTCTTTCTTTACTTCTTCACTCAGTGTTTCTCTCTCTCTCTCTCTCAAGTAAATTGTATGTATTCCCTGCATCTGAAAATACTTAGCACCTGAAGTGATGCATAGGTATTATAAATGGTTCTTTATATTTTCTGCAGTGTTATTCTGTTCAGAGAAAATTTGTGTTCCCTTTTTCCTAGTGAGACAGGGACAATGACTGGCTCCATGTAAATGTTCATTATAATTTCTTGGACTGGGATTGGACATTCCTAGGCTGTATATTTGTTATAGATTCTCTGTTCACACTAAACAAGTAAAACCTTAAACACACACACACACACACACACACACACACACACACACACACACACACACACACGTCAAGCTGGGCACCGGTGGCTCATTCCTGTGATCCTAGCTACTCCAGAAGCTGAGATCTGAGGATTATGGGGGGGGGAGCCAGCCCAGGCAAGAAAAGCCATGAGACTCTTTTCACCAATCAATCACAGAAAAAGCTGGAAGTGGAGCTGTGGCTCAAGTGCGAGCCTTGAGCAAAAGAAGCTCAGGGACAGCGTCCAGGCCCTGAGTTCAAGCCCCGCACCGGCAAACAAACAAACAAAAAGAACACATCAAACTGTGTTCCAACATGTTATATTTCTTCAACAAAGTATTATGTCTAAAAAATGTCAAAAGGTCCCAAACCAGGTGCAGGTGGTTCATGCCTATAATCCTAGCCACTCAGAAAACTAACATCTGAGGATAACGTTTCAAAGCCAGCAGTCTATGAGACTCTTAGTTCCAATTAACCACCAAAAAAGCCAAAAGTAGAACTGTGGCTCGAGTGTGGCTCGAGTGGTAGAGTGCTAGCCTTGCACAACAAAGCCCAAAGACATCACCCAGGCCCTGAGTTCAAGCCCCCAGGACCAGCGCCACACACACATAGAAAAATAAGTAAAATAAAGCAAGAAAGAACATTAAAAAGGAGTGACATGGAGTAAGAGGCATTGGATTTATAAACTGCTTTGTGGAACGACAATTCCCTCATACAATAACTTAAAAGATACGCAAAGGAAAGAAAAGGAAAAAATGTCCCACTATCCAGGTGTTGAGACCTACAGAATCACAGTTTGAGGCCAGTAAGTCCATTCAGGATAATCTATGAGACTCCAACTCCAGAACAGCCAGCTGAAGGCCAGCATGGAGGTGTGCTGCAAGTGGTAGAGTGCCAGCCAGCAAGCAGACTGAGCAAGCATAAGACTCAATACTGAGTTTAAAAACCCAGTACTGGCAAGGAAAATTCCCTTTTAATAGTAATAGTAATATTCATTTTTACTGTTTTGACATCATTTTAGCCATTTCTGAGATGGATCTTGAGCCTGTCTGCTTTTTTCTACCCCTACTGTAAGGCCTCATCCAAACCACCACATCTCACCTGGATTATACAGCTGTCTTCCATCTGGTATCTAAGAGTCCTCCATGCATGCAATGTGTGTGTCACTCTTGCTTTAAAAATTCCAGGACAATAAAGACTCCTTGCCCTGTTTAAAAAACAACAACAACAACAACAACCCAGGACTAAGCCTGGTACTGGTGGCTCACGCCTGTAATCTGAGCTACTCAGGAGGTTGAGATCTGAGGATGGCAGTTCAAAGCCAGCCCAGTCAGAAAAGTCCGTGAGACTCTTATCTCCAATTAACCACCAGAAAATTGGAAGTAGTGCTGTGGCTCAAGTGGTAGAACGCTAGCCAGAAGCTCAGGGATAGTGCCCAGGCCCTGAGATCAAGCCCCAGGATTAGAAAAAGAAGAAAAAAATAAAATTCCAAGACCCTACTTTGGGACGCTCTCCAAAGGGGAGGAGATTGCAAGTCTTGCTGCTTTCTTTTACCATTTGCACTTTCAAAGAAATGTACTCTATTTACTTTTCTTTTTAAAAAAGTTAAATGAAAATAAAAATTTCATTGGTTTGCTGCCTCAAAATAAAATCTCAGCTTATCCTTAGACTTCTAAGAGCCTAAGGTTTCAACCCCAAGAAGTCCCTTTTTTTTCCTGCAGGTACTTTTGGACTTCTTGCTCTTATTGCCATATGGCCTTTTGCATTTTCCCCTCGGTGTCTGAACATGTATACTGGCTGGTCCTTTTGGTCCTTACTCAGAGCCACTTCCTTACAGAAGTCTTCCCTGAGCATCCTTCTCCTTCCAAAATGAAGAAGTCTCTCTGTACTTCCTTCCTTTCCATCGTATTGTCCTATTTTTCTTTCTTAATTTCACTTATCATTATCTGAAATGAACTGGTTCTCTCATTTGTTTCCTCCCACTGCAGTGTTAGTGCCTTAGTGACAGAGATTTTGTCTCGTTTGCCATTGTATCTCTGCCATCAAGGACAATGCCTGACCTCTAGGGGGCGCTCCAAACATACTGATTGAATGCAAATGTGCGAGAATGCCAGTGAGTGTTCTTGTGTTGTGCAGATTACCCATAATTTTCACAACACTATGCTAAAGTATTCTTATTCTCATTTTACAGATGAGAAGACCCAGGAGAACTAGAGCTAAATCCACTTGGTCTCCAAAGGCTACTCTTCCATATTACAGCCCTCCTATTTTGTCCAGGATCATTAAAGGCAATGAAAAAAGAAATTCTTTTACAAATACTTTTTTTTTTTTTGTCCGTCATGGGGCTTGAACTCTGGGTCTGGGCACTGTCCCTCAGCTCTTCAGATCAAGGTTAGTGCTCTGCCACTTGAGCCACAGCACCACTTCTGGTTTTCTGAGTGGTTTATTGGAGATAAGAGTCTCACGGACTTTCCCACTCAGGCTGGCTTTGAACTGTGATCCTCAGATCTTAGCCTCCTGAGTAGCTAGGATTACAGGTGTGAGCCATGGGTGCCCTGCCTCTTTAAAACAAAAATCAAACAAACAAAACAGGTTATATTAGATTTAGAATTATGTCTCTTTCTTCTTAACATAAATAGAAAAGTAATTTCCAACTGAGAAAACATGTATTGTTTTGTTATGTAAAATAAAAATTACTGCATATAAGTGAATGAAGTCAGATGACTTGGATTACTTAAATCCTTGCTGCTATAAAATTGGAATAGTGGGCCAGGTGCCAATGGCTCACCCCTGTAAAACTTGCTACTCAGGAGGCTGAGACTTTAGGACTGTGATTCAAAGCTAGCATGGGCAAGAATGTCCATGAGTCTCTTATCTACAATTAACCACCAAAAGAAAGAAAGAAAGTAGAGCTAGGACTCAAGTGATAAAGTGCTAGCCTTAAATTAAAAGCTAAAGGACAGTGCCTGAGTTAAGCCCTAGCACAGGCACACACACACACACACACACACACACACACACACACACACACACACACACACACACACACACACACACACACACACACACACACACACACACAGAGGATAGAAGTATCTGCAGCCTCAAGTTGTAAAGATCATTAAATACTTAGAATAGTTCATTTGACTGGTGAAAACTCAATATAATGCTGCTATGAATCACAAATTTATTCTGGAAACCTTTGAGATATGGTTTTTCACTGAGAGAGAAGTTATGCTGGGTAATTTCCTCTTTAATTTTCTACTAAAATTGCAGGGTTTTTCAAACTCTCTGTGTTTAAATTGTTTAATCCACCATGTTCTCATACTTCTATATAATATAATACAAATTAGATGACTAAGGACCATATAATTTAGAAAAAGCATACAAAATAAAAGCCCAAAATTGTTACCATTAGATTCCACAGGCTTAAAATTACTCCTTCAAATTGCCATAAAGTTTCTAATGTCTTTTAATGATAGCTTGTTGTATAATAACTTACCCACAAAACTTAATGGCTTCAAACAACAATGATCTATTTTGCATAATCTCTGGGGTTTTAAATTCAAGAGCAGTTTAGTCTGGTTCTGGAAATGTCTTTTAAGGTGAGATTCAAGACAGGCTATGAGACTGAAGTTATCTGAAGGTTTGACTGGGGGTAGAGAGTCTCTGCTTTCATTTGCATAATTAGCAATTAGATAGTGGCTATTGGCCAGCCTTGAAAGTGCTTCACCCATATAGCTATCTGAATGCCTTCACCACATGGCAAGTTTTCTCCAGAATGAAGGATTGAGAGACAGCAAGTAGAATTTACAGGGTCTTTTATGTTCTAGCTTCAGAAATTATACTTAATCAATTCTGCAAATCTCTTGGTTAGATGTTAATCCTATTTGATGTGGGCTTGAAGCCAGGAGTCAAAAATCAATGGAGACATTTTACAGACCTAGTTATCACAAATGCTCACTCATTTGTGTGTGTGTGTGTGTGTGTGTGTGTGTGTATTGGGGCTTGAAATCATGGCCAACCTCTTTCACTCTCTCTCAGCTTTTTGCTCAAAGCTAGCACTCTACAACTTGAGCCATACCTTCAGCTCTGACTCTTTGCTGATTAACTGGAGGTAAGAATCCCGTGGATTTGTCGGCCTAGGCTGACTTCAAATCTTGATTCTTTGATCTCGGCACCCTGAGTAACTAGGATTATAGCCATGAGCCACAAATGCTTACTCTTAATTTCTGTACTTACCGATCTGTAAGCCAAATTCTGCATATCAAATTCCCATAGAGAAACTAAATTGTTCATTTTGCAAACTGAGGTCTGGTGAAAGATATACTCTTAATTTGTTGGAAAATCAGGATTCTTGATTTCAGTATTATATCATAATGCCTTTATTACCTGTCTTAACCACTAACAAAAGGGGCACATTTGCCACATTAGCCTCATTACTTAATGAGTAGAATTAAGTGATTAGAATAAATATGCGGGGTGGGAAACTAAGTCAGATGTGGCAGCTATTGGTTCTCTTAAGATCACCACAAAGCCATCTTCAGGGTAACCATCAAATAAAATAGTTGAGTAAGCCAAGTTCAAAAGCATCACAATGTGACAATGGAAATTGACTTATTTAGCTTCAAAGATTCTATTAACTCAGAGAAATGATGGTTTTCTGGGAAAATTAATACATGGCCACTGATAGAGAGTGAAACTGACTTTAGTGCTTTGAAACTTCTTTTAACTCAGTTCTTAGATGTACATGCAAATGTGATAGCTTAGAGTCCTGCCTCGGCAGTACACGCATTTCAAAGCCAGATCATTAAATCTCGATCTTAATTACAAAGGAAATGTGAAAGTTTTAGTAAATTCATTTTATATAGTTGAGAAATAACCTGCTTCAGAAATTGGTACTAAATGAATCCTAAACACATTATCCATGCTCTGTGTGTGTGTGTGTGTGTGTGTGTGTGTGTGTGTGTACACGCATGCACACATAGGGGAAAGTGCTTGAAATGGATTATCCGTAAGATGAACAGTACTTTCAAGTTGAGACAAATGGCCAATGGAATAACAATGAATTCTAGAATGTGTTTGCCTTTTTTTTTTTTTTAATCACCCATGTTCTTCTAATTGAATCCAAAGTTCAATCAAGAAAATGCCAAGATTCCTGAGTTAAAAAACAAAAGTTTTATTTGGGAGTGTTTCCAAACATCCAGAAAAGCTGCGAGAATAAAAATAGTACTTTATATATCCTTTACCAAAATTTAACTTTTGTCCACATTTTACCCCATCTCCTTTTCTATCTTCTTTCAAACATACATACCGCTGGGAGCTTGCAACTCACACCTGTAATCCTAGCTATTCAGGAAGCTGAGATCTGAGGATCAAGGTCTGAAGCAAACCATGGACAGAAATGTCCATGAAATTCTTATCTCCAATTAACCAGCCAAAAGCTGGTAGTGGAGTTGTAGCTGAAGTGGCACATCACAGCTTTGAGAGAAAAAGCTGAGAGACAGTGCCCAGGCCCTGAGTTCAAGCCCTAGAACCAGTGTACACACACACACACACACACACACACACACACACACACACACACACACACTTTCTCGACCTTTAGAGAATAAGTTAATACATTGTGGTCCTTTATTCCTAAATATTTCCATGTATTTTCTAACAACAGGAACACTGTCTTGTGTACCCATGGTAGAAAAATCAACTTGCCTTAAATTTAACATTTATGTAATTTCCTTGTATAAGTTAAACAGTTCCATAATTTATATACCGACTTAGATTCTAATTTGCTCAGTGATATCTTTTGTAGCATTTTTAAAACCAAAGTGTACTGGATACAGAATAGGAAGCAGTTATCAAATCTCCTGATCCTTCTTTCATCTGCAACATTTATAACATTTATAATCTACCCTTCTTTTTCTTTTGGGTCTGGTCGTGGGGCCTGAACTCTGGGCCTAGGTGCTGTCCCTCAGCTCTTCAGCTCAATCCTAACACTCTACCGCTTGAGCCACAGTGCCACTTCTGGCTTTTTTCTTTTTGCTTATATGGTGCTGAGGAATCGAACTTTGGCCCTCATGCATGCAAGGCAAGCGCTCTACCACTGAGCCCCCTTCCCAGCCTACCCTTCTTGCTTTAAGAAACATAATAAAATGTTCAGCTGGGTGCCAAAGGTTTACACTTAATAAATCCTACCTATACAGAAAGCTGAGATCTAAGAATCTTGGCTTGAGTTAGCTCCAGCAGGAAAATTCATGAGACTCTTATCTTCCACTAACCATCAAAAATTCAGAAGTGGAGCTATGGCTTAAGTGGTAGAGTGACAGCCTTGAGTGAAAAAGCTCAAAAGGGACAGCACCATGGCCCTGGGTTTAAGCCCCCATGCCAGCGCACACACACACACACACACTCACACACACTTGACAGTATGAGACCTGAGTTCAAGCCCCCGAGTATAAGTCATAACCATCCTCAGCTTTATTAAAATGAAGATTGCTTAGCACCCTCCCCAGGGTTTCTGATTCAGGTGTGGGAGGTGGGACTCCTGCACCTGTGTTTTCAGCAACTTTCCAGATGACGCTGTCCCTGCTGGTTCAGGAGCTGCAGTTTGAGAACCGCTGAGTTAGAGCAACATCTGGTCCCCAGCTGCCGCTTGCCACCACCATCTGAGCTTGGGTGCAATATAATTAGATTCATTTTTAAAGAAGCCACCAGAAGCAGTCAAATTTCCCAACTACTTTCAGCATTTTACCAGCCAGGAGAGACATCACTTCATTATTTCTCCTCTTAAAAAACATGTAAAAGAAATCACAGTTAATGAGCAGTATCCTTGATGGATTATCTTTATAATTAAACACATTTAGATTTGGTGTTTTCTAATAGTTTTATGAAATAATTGAAAATATAACCTCTAGGTTGATTCCCTTGGGCGTTCTTGGGCTAACTGGCTGAGAGGTGATCACCAGCAGGTGGCGCTCTGAGCCAGTTCATGCCTGGATAGCATGAAGGCGGACACAAGCCAAGGTGCCTGCTTTAAATCCTCAAAGGAAGGTCTCTTAACCACTTGTCATAAAATACCCTGAGACACACGTCTTGGAAAATCGAAGTGTCAAGCTCAGCAGCTTTGCCACATTTCAAACTAGGTAATTACCTTCTCTCCCAAAGGGAATCTGTTTTATGTATCTGTGTGCTTTCTGGGTTACAAGTTTCCCAAAGGCAATGATCTTGCTGTCTTCCATTCATTCCACACAATGCCAAAGTGAATGCACATTTTACAATAACAATTTAATTATTCTACACCCCTCTGAGCTACATGATGACCTGTTATATAATTGCCAGGTGTATAGAAACCTGAATAAATCTCATAAAAACCTTTGCAACAAATGAAAGTTTTTATTTGACCTACAATTAAATTGTTTAGTAACTTCACCTTACCAACAGAAAAAACAAAACCATTTCCCTGTGGTTCCAAAAGGGAAATCATTATTGAATAAACAATGCCACACGTTTCAGTCAGTCCTTTTTATTAAGTCTTCGGTCTTTTTTTTTTTAACTACACACAACAAATACTTTGATATAATTCTAAGATAATAAAATAGTTGAACAATTTCGAGGGTCTTTATTTTAGATTTACATCTGTATAGAAACAATCTGTGGAACGCCTCACCTCAAAATGAAGGTGTCTAAAAACAGTGATTCATCAGACTTGTTTTAAACATTTGTTTGGTTAAAAGATGTGCTTTCCATTCCCAACTGAAATGGGTCTCCATGCAGTTTCCATTAGATCCAAAGCGCAAGGCCTTGGGAAGGTGACCAGGGACAGGAAGATGGCCATTCTCCCCTGCCCTTCCTTCCCTGTGTGGAGCATAGTGATTGGACAGGGCTGTTTACAGATGCTGGGAAGAAAAGAAATCAATTGTACATCTCTAGCTTGTACACATCAATGACTACCAAGTCTTTGCAAAGAGCTCCCATATGTAGATGGGAAATTCCATCATGGTGGCACGGTGCCAGCTGGCCCTCAAATATTCCTTTCTCCCACTAATCATGTCAGTTCCTACCAATAGACTGTAGCCACAATTTCTCTAAGGGTTGGTTCATTTGCCACACATGAGTGATGGTCCTTACAGGCGTCACTCAATTGCTATGTCTTAGTGCCCAATACAGGTCCACTGTCCCTTAAGAAATACCCCACCCTTGAGTCTCCAAAAGTGCCTAAGCATGAAGACCCCATGGAGACAGTGCCTTCAGGGGACACTCCCTGCAAAGATGCCTAGGGACTCTGGCCTAGATCATCCCATTGATCTTAGTCCACTCGTAGATGTCCTGTTCACACACGATGTCGGAGTTGATGAGGAGGTATCTGTCACCAACACAGAAATGCTTCTGACAGGCGGCGCATTTGAAGCACTCCAGGTGATACACTTTGTCTTTCACCCGCATGGTCATCTCGTAGGCACGGATCCGCTTGTCACAGGAAGCACAGAGACCATCTTGGCCAAACAGCCTGAGGCAAGAAGGAAAGAAAGAAAGATAGAGAGAAAGAAGGAAGGAAAGAAAGGGAGAAAGAAAGAAGGAAGGAAAGAAAAAGAGAAGGAAAGAAAGAAAGGAAAGAAGGAAAGAAAGAAAGAGAGAAAGAAAGAAGGAAGGAAAGAAAAAGAGAAGGAAAGAAAGAAAGGAAGGAAGGAAAGACGGAAGAAAGGAAGGAAGAAAAGAAGGAAGGAAAGAAGGAAGGAAGAAAGGAAGGAAGGAAGGAAGGAAAGAAAAAAAGAAAAAAGCTCAGTTACTGAGGCAGGCACAATATTGAAAGAAAAGACCCAGTGAAGGCTTCTATGGAAGTTAAGCAAAGTAGGAAAAACTGGGCCCGGATGACAGCCAATGACTCTCCCCCCCACTTCTCTCTTGAGCTGATACAGTACTGGAACTTGAACTCTGGGCCTCATACTCTTGCTTGGATTTTTCACTCAATGTTGGCACTCTACCACTTGAGCCATACCTCCAAACTTCCAGCTTTTTGGTGGCTAACTGGAGATAAAAGTCTCATGGAGTTTTCTGCCTGGGTTGGCTTTGAACCACAATTCTCAGATCTCAGTCTCCTGAATAGCTAGGATGACAAATGAGAGACATCAGCACCCAACGTGAATCTTTCCTAGGCGGTAAAGGGCAGGCTGCCTGGCATTGGCCATTTTGTTTGGTGATATTCCTCCCTATCCTGAGCTTCTCCTTGCTTTTAGCAATCACTCTCTAGGTTCCTCTGGGTGAGTGTACACAACACTGAGCTGAGGTGACTTGTGATAAAGGCTAGGCCCACTGCCTCCCAGGGGAACTTCCGTTGTACCTAAGGAGCTGGAGTCGGATTCCTAGGGGACCCAGAGAGGGGAAAGCAGATTAGAAACGCATCTCTTCCAAGTCAACAGCCACTAATTCCTTGAATTCTCCTCCAAGCTGAGAGTCCCATCTCCACGTGATCATTCCCTAGGGCTACAGCTGCTGGGAGACTGGGAGTGCCAGGGGAGATGCACAGTGCAGTTCCTCTTGCCTCTGAGACCCAGTGGGACACACAGCATCTCTCCCCCAGCAACCCTTCATGCTCCTTCGCTAGCCCCCTGCTGAATTGCTGAGGAAACCCCTCTCCTTTGCCTCGGTGACTTATGAACATTTCAAATGGATAATATTCAGTGTCAGGGTGGGACGTGGTTGGGGTGGGTTCAGTGATGGGAAACACTGGGAAGAAGGCCCGGTAGTCTGTGCATGAATAACTCTGACCCAGACTAGACCTGAAGAATGAGCCCCAAAGAGTGGAATCACACAAGTACTGGAACCAGACACTGCAGCTCCCAGGTCCAGACCATGCTGAAGCAGCTGAGTAATGGTGACTTCTCAGAGCAAAAGAGCAGTATTAGTAGCTCTCTTGTTGGGCTGTTAGCAGCATCACACAGGGTGTGTCAGATCACTCCAGGTCAAGGGGGAAGCCAAAGCCAGTTAAGTCTGAACAGAGCCACAACTGTGCTACAGTTTGTGTACATGTATGCAGGTACTGGGGGCTAAACTCAGGGTCTGGGTACCATCCCATAGCTTTAGTACTCCAGGTTGATACTCTACCTCTTGAGCCATGACTCTACTCCTGGCTTTCTGGCAGAGAAGAGTCTCACAGACTTTCCTGCCAGAGCTGGCTTCCAACCATGATCCTCAGATCTCAGCCTCCTGTGTAGCTAGGATTACAGACATTTGCCACTGGAGCCTGGCTCCTACTGGGAGAGCTGCAGGATCATTTTCACCTGGGGTGATCCCATAGCCACGTTAGCAGCGGTTTTCTTGTGAAAACTACCCTAGGACTATTTCAGGCCAACACTGATTGTTTAGGAAATTCTTACTTCAGAAAATCAGAGAATCATTTGTGCTTTCTGAGGGGTGGTAGGGGAGCTAAGAGCAGCTGCCAGCTCTTGCAACACTGGAGCAGATGTATGGTCTCAAGAAAAGATGATCTGGTGTGCCAGGGCTGGCTCATTTCCCTGGGAATCCTGCTTTTCATTGGAAGATCTCCGGGTGTTTTCAGAGCGCTGCTTGGGTACACACTCATTAGTGGAGAACATTTTATCCCACTGTAGCAGATGGTGAAGCGGCAGGTAACCGCAACATTGGAGGTCACTCAGTAGAAAGAGAGTTCCGGTGTCCTGACTATGCAGTAAGTTAAGTTTGGGAGTGAGCAAAGATGCACGGTTCACAAAACATTGGGAAGGAATTAAGTCCAACAGCCTGGTGTGTGAGATTCTTTAGGAAGGAGAGTCAGGGAGCCAATGACAAGCTACTAATGAAAGTGAGGGCAGAGGGCTATTGTTTGGGAGACAAGCTCAAGTTCCAACCTCACCTCTAACTAGCCAGGTGAGCAAATGACAGTCCCTTCTCCAGCCTTCTGTGTCCTGTCCTGTGAAATAAGGGAACTGGAAGAGAAGTCTGCAGAAGTCCCTCCCAAGTCAAATACCCACAGATTCTAGTGATAGTAAAAAAAACAAAACAAACAAACAAACAAAAAACAGAATCTGACACTTGACTTGAGCATTAACCTCTGGCACCAAGAATCAGTGTTTTGGGCTGGGTATCCCAGAAACAGCTCCTGAGGCAATGATTTATGTACATGTGATGTGATGTGATGTGATGTGTGTGTGTGTGTGTGTGTGTGTGTGTGGAGTGCCACTCCTGGAGCTTGAACTCAGGGCCTACGCACTGTCCCTGAGCTCCTTTTGCTCAAGATCAGCACATTACCACAATTCCACTTCCAGCTTTTTAATTGGAGATAAGATTCTCATGGTCTTTCCTGTTGGGCTGACTTTGAACTGTGATCCTCAGATCTCAGCCTCCTGAGTGATGGATTAAGGATGTTCTCCAGGGAAAGTGTGTAGGGGGGGAGAGTACTGGGAGCATGCCTCAGAGAGAGCCTGGGCTTCATGCTCAGGAGTGTTATGTTACATTTCCAAGTCACCCTGCCTCCAAGGAAGACTGCAGAGCTTGAGGAGTCCTGCACTGTGTGTCTCTGACAGCAGGGTCTAGGTTGGGCCTGGCTGTTGAAAGTGGAATCACAGGCAGGAAACTGGTATAAACTGGATCCAGGAGATCTAGACTGAACACTCATAAATAGCTGTTGTGAGACTCCCAACAATATAACAGCAGCAGGTGCAGGTTCTGTGTGTGTGTGTGGGGGGGTGGGGGTCCTTCTGCTAAATTGCACTGGGTGAGTCAGTTTTTAGAAACCGTTAAGGGGAGATTTTATACTAGAAGACAGATTGGACCCCAGCCCCATCAGAGAACCCACAGAGTAACTCCTTTAGCTTGCTTTGTTAAAATATACCACCAGATAGGCCAAGAATGGAAGTAAACAAGTCCACAGCTAAAGGACCATCTCTAGAGCAAACAAGCATGTTTCTCATTTGTCAAGAGGTGTCATGTCATAAGCTTTCTGCTGCCCAATTTAATAACAATAATATAAATATTAAAGGAGGTCTGCGAATGACTGCGGTAACACAGAGTTAATTAACATGTTGCCTGGGAATGTAGCAAGGAGAGAAGAATTATTTCATGTCACCAAGACACAAGTTAATTAACATTGGGTTCTCCCAGACTATTTTTTTTTTCCTCTCCTTTTTGAAAATAGAAAAAAGATTAACAAGCCCAAGCAGCACTGGTTCTATTCTTGAACGTTATATAAAACCATAGAGAGAGAGAGAGAAGCTCAGCTCTTTCGACCTTACTCTATCTGACTTCATTTAATAAGATTCAAATGATTGGAGAGGGATATAGTGAGGGGCCCAGTGGGGATCATTTACCCGTCTGCTTTCTGACTGATTTGGCAGGCTGGGAGCGAGCAAAACCAGGTCTCTATTTATCCCAGTTCTATTTCCTTGTGAGTTAAAAAGAAAGGAGAAAAAGGAAATTCAACAAAATTATGATCACTGAAAAACTCTTCTCTTTTTTAAAACCACGCAATTTGCAAGGACTTTATCAGGAAATTTAGAAGGGAAGCAAAGCTAATTCTTTGGACCCAAAGCTGACATGCTTCTTTCCCTAGAGAATTACCTGCAGCTTTGTTATTATTTCCATGTATAATGCTCTGACAGCAGATTTAGGGGGAAGAGGTGTCGAGTGGCCAAGAAAACCAAAATCTAAACAAGTATCTGTGGGCTGAGTGGCCCTGAGGTATCAGGATTGCACGCTCTGCGGGGCCTCTGCCATGGGAAGATGGCTTAGAGCTGAAAGCTACACCGTTGAGCAGATCTGACAGTTGAGGGCACAAAGTTGCATCTACAGCAGGTTATATGAAACTAGAGATACTAGAACACTCAAGGCAAAGGCACTCATTGAGTGCCAGATCCTTCACATGGCCAAGAGTTTACCCAGGGCAGGAGCACTATCCTCAGCTTCTGTCTCACTGGCATTACTGACTTCCTATTTTATCCTTGAATTTTTCCATCTCCTCATCTGTAACTTTGGAAAATAGCCAGGTGCTAGTGGCTCATGCTTGAAATCCTAGCTACTCTGGAGGCTGAGATCTGTGACTGCAGTTTGAAGCCAGTCTGGGCAGGACTCTTTATCTCTTTATCTCCAATAAACCACCAAAAAGCTGGAAGTGAAGCTGTGGCTCAAGGGGTAAAGTACCAATCTTGAGTGAAACAGCTAAGGGTCAGAGTCCAGGCCTTGAGTTCAAGCCCTAATACACACACACACACACACACACACACACACACACACACAACTAGAATTTTTTTTAAATCAGAATACTGTCATGATAGTAGGTTATAAAGTCAACCAATATCTCTGATACTCATGTGCCAAGCCAAGTACTTTGTGTGTGTATGTGTGTGTGTGTGTGTGTCTGTCTGTCTGTCTGTCTGTGTCTGTGTGTGTATGCTCTCGTGCACATGCACGTGCCAATCCTAGACCT
Organism: Dipodomys spectabilis; assembly: GCF_019054845.1. Taxonomy (NCBI): domain Eukaryota; kingdom Metazoa; phylum Chordata; class Mammalia; order Rodentia; family Heteromyidae; genus Dipodomys; species Dipodomys spectabilis. The sequence goes on along the minus strand of NW_024870822.1, from coordinate 5,257,725 downwards.
GAGAGCTGTCCTGAGCTTTTGTGCTCAAGGCTAGTGCTCTACCACTTTGAGCCACAGCATCATTTATGGCTTTTGGTAATTAATTGGAGATCACAGACTTTCTTGCCTGGGCTGGCTTTGAATTGTGATCTTCAGATCTCAGCCTCCTGAATAGCTAAGATTACAGGCATGAGCCATGGACAACTGGCCTAATCCAAGAACTTTACATGTGGTAAATCATTGAATCCTTTCCACTTCTTGGAAGAGGTACTGGCATTACCCCCATTTCACAGATGAGAAGAGTGAGGTTAAGTACCTTGGTCCAGGTCACAGAGCTAGGAAGCAATGAGGCTGTGACTGAAAGCTCCTCTGACTTCAGTATTCCTTGGTAGCTAGAGAATATTGCCTTCCTACTGTGAGAGTCAATGCTCCATGCTGAGAACATGCTTGCTTGCTTGCTTTTTTTATTAAATTATAATTTTATTATCTTTAAGTAATTGTACACAGGAGTTACCATTCAACAAATCAGTTCATGAATAACATTTTCTATCTTTAAATTTCTCATCACATAGTATTGCGGTCATATAAAAGAAATGTGTGTGTGTGTGTGTGTGTGTGTGTGTGTGTGTGTGTGTGTGTGCTGACACATTCAAATGAGCTCTGAAGAATCCACCCCCAGCCAGGCGCTGGTGGCTCCTCCCTGTAATCCTAGTTAGTGAAGAGGTTTTTGATCTAAGGATCAGAGTTCAAAGCCCACTTGGTAGACAAATCTGAAAGATTCTTATCTCCAGTTAGTCACCCTAAAGCCCGATGTGGAGCTGTGACTCAAGTGGTTGAGTGCCAGCCTCCAGGGGAAAGACCAAGCAAGAGTACACAGCCCTGAGTTCAAGCCCCAGTTTAGCACAACAAACAAAAAGGAGCCCACCCCACCCCAAGCTTATCAATTAAAAACTCACCAGTTCCCATGATCCTATGATATCCCTTGTGTACCCCTCCCCAATCCTATCCTTGAGTCTGACCCCAGAATTGCATCCCTAGTCTGAATTCCCGTTTCTCCTTCTCTTGCCTTGAAACACATTATCAGTCTGTTCCCACCCATGAGGAGGGAGTCTCTGAAACATGGTCTAAGCAGAGAAAGAGGCACAGCCTCCTCCTTGGGCATGTGCCCCACATACCCCCACCCAGACGTGCCCCAGGAGAGACAAGGAAGGCACCTGAGGTAGTCTCTGCGGCACAGCTTTCGGCCCAGTTTGTAGTAGAGGCGCCGTCCCACCTCGCCCAGGCGACATCCACAGAGGTCGCAGCTGAGGCAGTCCTCATGCCAGTACTGGTCGATGGCCTTCAGGAAGTAGCGGTCCCCGATGTTCTGCTGGCAGCCTCCACATGTCAGCAGAGACGGGGGGATCTGCAGCACCTCATCTACTGGCTCCCTGGGGAGGAGGCCAAGAGTTAGGGATAGGCTCACTACAGAGAGGTGAGCACCCAGGTGCAGGAACCACTTTGGGACAAGCAGGGAGCCTCCAGCCATTGCCCGCTGCCAACATGGAGAGAAGGAATGGGATTGCACAACCCTCAGTCCAGATGGCAAAGATGCAGACAGCCTAGTGTTAAAACTAGAGAGAGCTAGACTTTCCACCTGAATCCTGGAGGTAAACACGGGGTACCAAGAGTTACCCCAGGGGGCTGGGAAGTTGGCTCAGTGGTAGAGCGCTTGCCTTGCATGCAGGAGGCCCTGGGTTCGATTCCTCAGCACCACATAAGCAAAAAGAAAAAAAGCCGGAAGTGGTGCTGTGGCTCAAGTGGTAGAGTGCTAGCCTTGAGCTGAAGAGCTGAGGGACAGTGCCCAGGCCCAAAGTTCAGGCCCCACGACCGGACCCCCCCCCAAAAAAAAAGAGTTACCCCAGCCACCAGCACTGTGGTAGATCTTACTCTCTTCTGTCTTCCCAGTCTTCCTTTTCCACCTCCCAAACCCAAGATCCATGAGATTGCTTTGGGAACAATGCCGAAGGGGACATTTGGGACCAAAGGACTGCCACAGTCTGAGCATCTGCTGACTTAGATTGCTGAAAATCTACAAATTACCCATTGAATTCATGTGCCTGTTTATGTTAAGCCCATTTTAACATATAAAAGCAGAGGTGAAAGTCAGGCCTGGTAGCTTACACTTGTAATTCTAGATATTCAGGAGATGAGATTTGAGGATTGTGGTCAAAGCCAGACTGAGCAGAAAAGGTTTCATAAGACTATAATCTCCAATGAATCAGCAAAAAGCTAGAAATGGTGGCCTGGTCAAAATGATAAAGGACATTAGTTAGACTTTCCTTCACAGGAGAATTTTTACAACAGCAAACTGATTCAAATGAAGTTAATTTAGGAAAGTCAGTGAGGAAGGGTTAAAAAACAATCATCTTAAAGAAAGTGGAAAGCAAGGAAACTGAGGCTGAGGACTCTATCCAGGCAGTCAGTTTGCTGTGAAATTGAAATATGTGTAGTTTCACTAAGAAGTCGTGCACTATCTACTGTCCACCTCCGGTCCACTGAACCTTACTGGACCCTGAGTACTTTTGCTTTCCATTTTAAGGGAAATCACTCTGCCCAAAGAAAAAGGCAGAACAACTCCAGCATTAAATAGGAGACAAGAAAAAATTTAGTTCTTGTTCATTTGTAACGTGTTCTCTAGAATATATGCAAATATAAATCTGGGTTTAAAAAAATCTATTATATTTGTTTAAGATAGACCTTATTTTATATTTGTTTAAGATGGACCTTCCTCATCCAGGCACAGGTGGCTCACACCTATAATCCTAGCTACTCAGGAGGCTGAGATCTGAGGATCACAGTTCAAAGCCAGCCCAGGCAGGAAAGTCCATGAGACTCTTATCTCCAATAAACCACTAGAAAACCAGAAGTGGTGCTGTGGCTCAAGCAGTAGAGCACTTGCCTTGAGCTGAAGAGCTGAGGGAGTTCAAGCCCCAGAGTTCAAGCCCCATGACCCACAAAAACAAAAAAAAAAGATGGACCTTCTTTCAACTATGAAATTCCCAAACAGAGTTTCCTCTTGCGTCCCGTGGAGCTGTAAATCTGTGCTTGCTGATTCTAGCTGGCACTCTTAGCAGGGATCCTTGTGTCCTAATTGGCCAGTGCCCACAAAGCTCCATCCCACTGTAGTTAGGAACAGTGAGACTCTGAGGATCTGTGTTTATAGTACATGCTGACAAATACAGGTAACTCCATCCAGGAAAGTATAAAAGTATGCCCTAGGAATACTAACACAAAATCCTACTGTTTATGGATAGAATATAAGATTATTTTCTTTTAGAACAAGGAAATGTAAAGCCCAAGCCAGTTTCTGTGGGGGAAATAAAGACCTAAGTTTGTTTACTGTGCTGGGATTGAACCGAGGATCTAGAACATGCTACCACTCAGTAACATCCTGATGTTTTAAATTTTTTATTTTATTTTTATTTTGAGACAGGGTCTCAGTTAATTGCCCAGGCTGGCCTAGAAACTTCAATCTTCCTGCCTAGCTTCCCGAGTTGCTGAGATTAAAGGCAAGCACCACTTCACCAAGCTAAGACTAGACAGTGTTAAGAATTCATCGAAGTCTCTGTTTCTACAGGGTATACACCAGGTTTTCCAGCCTCCATTCTGAAAGGTAACTAACATCCTTGGCCTTTTTGAAGTGCATCGACTCAGAATTGCATTTCTTCTCTGTTCACAGCCCATGGTCTTACTTTGGGCTTTTCAACAACATGCATGGAGCCTTCTCCAGATGCTGTGCTGCCAACCAACTGTGAAAGAGGAGAATTTACACTTAGCTGGTGCAAAACTGATTGGAATGAAAATGAACTGTTCTTGGGACTCAAAGGGAGGCAGTAGGGGCCACCAACTGTATGGCAGGCAAAATGGCTATGGACATGAATTCTCTCTTTCTGTCTACACATTTCATTTAGCAAGACTCCATGTGTATTTGGAGGCATAATAGTAGCCATCCAAATTGGCTTTGAGCAGGTACACAAAGAAGTCTCTGGCAGGAGAAGTTACAAAGAAGAGATGGTAATGGCCTCAGAGGTGATAGAGAAGGACAGGATAAGATACTGGGTCTATCTATCATTCTATAATTAATGATAATGTCACATTATTATGATAGACAATCTGACTCAGTGATTGATTGTGACTCACTGTCAAATTAATATTTGATGCTTTCCCAGAGCCTATCCTGAGTATTACATCCGAGTGTCCCTTCAGCGGGGATTTCTGGGATAATTTCTCCACAATTTCTAAGCTGGAGGGTGGGGGAGTGTGTGTTGAAACTATTTCTCAATTAGCTTGTTGGTGCTCAAGGAAAACCTGCTCTCTCGCTGGGGACATAACGAAGGGAACCATGGACTATGACAGGTGCAAGCAGCATTATAAAGTTATTTAGAAATGTGTTTTCTAGCCACAGGGAGAAAAAGAAAAAAAAAAAAACCTTAGAAAGAAGAAACTTATTTTAAGGAGACAAACCCTCCAGATTTATTTTCTGATAAAAGGATTAGAGACTAAATTCTGCCTATGGAAAAGCATTAGGCACTAATTCATGCAATTCATTCCTTTACTGTATGCCTGTATGGTTCACTAACCTCGGGAAAACCAGGGCTCAGCTCTAATTCTAGGTTTTCTTTTTAAAAGTGAACAAACTATACTCGAAGTCCATTGTTTGCATTGACAGCTACTTTTATAGAGGAATGGTGTTTTTTCCCCCGCTTGGGAATCAAAGAAGCCAGGTTTTTGTTACAACACATCAAGCTCCTTATAGCACTGGTTTCTTAACCTCTAAGACTGAAGAGTGATGTTTATATTCTTATTGGATCACGGTAGTTCCTGTGTTTTATGAGAACATGCTGAGTTTCTATGCTGGTGACTGAGGGTGAAACTCAGGTAAATAAACACCAGGCTGAAATTGGAGGGATGGGGGTGGGGGGGGACTTCCAGCAGGAAAGTACAATTCTTTTAAAGCAGGGAAACAAAACAAAACAAAACAAAACAAATGCCTCTTAAAAGCACAAATGGACAAGTCATTAACCAGCTCCTTTGGTCTTGTGTAACAAATCCCTTCAAAGGATTAGATGGGGACATCAAAGGAATAAAAATTCAAAACCAGACAGCTAATGACTCTTAAAAGGGCCTTTACGCTGACAGGGGGAAAATGATACCTTAGACACCCCTTGATCCTCAAATTAACACCAGAGAATGGGTTGGGGTGTGGGCTGGGAATAGGAAAGCTAATTCTAAACCTGTGCCAGGCTCAGCAAACAGATGCACCACATGCTCATTAGCTCTGCTTCTCTGACCCCAAACGAGAGAGAGAGAGAGAGAGAGAGAGAGAGAGAGAGAGAGAGACAGAGACAGAGACAGAGACAGAGACAGAGACAGAGACACAGAGACACAGAGACACAGAGACACAGAGAGACAGAGAGACAGAGAGAGACAGAGACACAGAGACAGAGACACAGAGACAGAGACAGAGACAGAGAGACAGAGACAGAGACAGAGAGACAGAGACAGAGAGACACACAGAGAGACAGAGACAGAGAGAGAGGCTGCTTCCCAGGAAAACACATCTACACACAAAATGGTGCACCAACTTTTGGGGTTCACTGAGCCCCATTGAAGAGTTCCCCATTGGAGGGGGGGGCGGTATGTACCCAGCTTAAATCCGGATTAGCCGTTTTAGAAATCTCTGTAGACTTGAATGAGCTCGGAGGTGGACAAGTGATATCCCTTCCCCTCCCATTACCAGCGCTGCGGGCACCCACTCCACCTGGGACCCCGAAAGGTGGCCATCGGGGTCTCCAGAGGCAATCTCTTGATAGGGCCCCCTTTCAGGACCAAATGGACAAAGAGAAAAGGAGCCCAGAAGAAGCGAGAGGGAAGAAGGAACAGAAGTGAGCCCTGTCCCCGGTCCCCCACCCCCACCCCCCTACACACACATACCCCAGGCTGCACCTGCGCTCCCGGAGCTCCGGAGCATCCCGGTGCAAACTTTCTGCCGGGCAGTGGGTCCGGGGAGCGTCGTGGGTAGCCCAGGGGGACCCGCAAGAGGCGCTGGGCCGACCTGCTGGTGTCGCCAGCCACCCGATCCCTCTCGGTCAGTGCCCAGGAGTCACCCGCGGGGAAGGGACCACCCTGCGGGAGACAGAGGCGGCCGAGGGCACGGGGCGGGCGCGCGCCCGGAGCCCCTGGCGGGGGTGAGGGGTGTGGGGAGGGGGCCCCCGCCGCGTCGCACCGCCGCTCGGGGCGCCGGGCTGGGGGAGCCGGTGGATGGCGGGGGCTGGCCGCACTTACTCGGACGGATCCAGGCTCTTCCTCTCGATGGCCGAGGACATTGGGGAGGGCGGCGGGGTGCCGGGCGGCGGGGGCGCTCCCTTTGTGGCGCGGGGCTGACCGGCTGGCGGGACTCGGACCCCCTCGGGTGCACGGGCGCCGCCGCTCCGGCGCCTCCTCTTGCTCGGGCGCTCCGGTGGCGAGCTCGCCCCTCCGCGCTCAAGGACAGTCAGCGCGCTCCCTTCAAACGCCAAAGAGAGAGAGAGGGGAGAGAGAGCGAGTCACCGGGCTGCGGGCGCGCCGAGGCCGGGCCGGGGAGCCGGGGAGCCGGGGTGGGGGTGGGGGTGCCGGGGCGCACACAGCTTGGCCCCGGGCGGCTGCAGCGAAGCTGCTGCTGCTGCTCAGGACTTAACCTTCCATCCCGGTCCCGCCGCCGCCGTCGCCGCCACCGCCACCCGGTCCCGATCGCGCGCCGCCGCCGGCTCCGCGCCGCCCGCCCGCCCGCGGGGAGGGTACGCGCCCGCACCGAGCCCTTCGCACCTCCGGCGGGGTCGCGGCGCGAGGGGGCGGCGGCCTGGGGGCGGGGAGGGGACCGTGCGTCTCGGCCCGGGCTCCCCGGCTTCCTCCTCTCTCGGGAAGGGCTATTTTCGCTCAGCTTCCCTCGGTCTCTGGTTTCATTTCCTTTTTCCTGATCACGATTCAAATACAATAGAAGGAAATCACATTTAAAGAGACAGCTGCCCAGGCCCCCTCCCCTTTTTTTCTTCCCTTTTTTTTTTTTTTTAAACGGGGCTCCTGGGGATTAGCCATACAAACAGCCGCCGTCGCCGCGGGACCGACTTGGCTTCTTAAAGGGGCCCGCGTTGGAGACCGAGAGTCGCTCGGTGAACACCTTACCTCTCCTTGGAGATCGGGGAGGCCGGGCTGCCACTAGATCCTTCTTGAGAGCTCCCCTCTCGTCTGCGTTTCCCCTTTTGGCTGAACTCAGGCTGAAAGTAACCAGCCCGCCCGCTCAAGCAAGAAAGAAGATAAGCCAGGCCCCCCGATGGCTCACGCCTGGGATCCAACTCGGGAGGCTAAAAATCTGAGGATTGTGGTTCGAAGCCAGCCTAGGCAGGGAGAGTCCAGGAGACTCTTATCTCCAATTAATCACCAAAAAGACAGAAGTGGTAGAATGCCAGCCTAGAGGGAAGAAAGAAAAAAAAAGCTCAGGCACAGCGCCCAAACCTTGAGTTTAAGCTCCAGGACAGCACATGAATAAATTAATTAAATTAAAAAAGAACGTGAAATCATCACCAGCAGAAGAGCAGGCTTCTGCCAGAGCCACTCGGGCGCGCGTGTCCCGGATTCAGACCCCAGGTTCACCGCCTCGGAGCGCAGGGTGCCTGGGGTAGCTCGTCTCTCTCCGCGGCAAACCCCACGGCTGTGTCCGAGCTCTGGAGATGCAATGGAGCCGTGCGCGCAGAACCCGCTGGGGTGGGGTATGCCTGCCAGTGCTGGGGGCAGCTAATCCCCGAGGGCCAGCGGCGGGGAGGGTGTCGGGGAGGGACTACGCTGGTCTGGGTCTCCTCTCCATCTGCTGGCGACAAAATTCCCTCTCTCAGCATCTTTGAAAAAGCGGACTCCTGCTGCTAAGTCTGGCCTTCTGAAAAGTGCCAGTAATGCCCCGACCAGAGAAAGTCTTTTCTGATGATGAAGAACTGTTACTTGGAAGATTATTTTGCCCTAGATCAGGGAGAGAGGGGGAGAGAGAGGGGGAGAGAGAAGGGGGGGGGAAGGATAGGCCTGATTTAGGGGTTTCCCTTCGAGTTATACTCAGAAAAAGGAATGCAAAGGGAAGAGAGGGAGTCTGCCCTTCCAGGGAGAGGAACTTGGGTTTCCCTGGGCCTCAGAGTTCCTTGAAAATGAGTTCAGAAATTAGGAGTCAAGGTCTGTTAGCTCATATGTCACCATAAGGTTTGTAAAAAGGAAACTCTCAAGTAATTTCAGAATCTTTAGAACACATGTATGTATGCGTGCATGCATGCATGCATATATATATATATATATATATATATATATATATGAATATGTATAATTGGGGCTTGATCTCAGGGGCCCTGGACTCTAGCCTGGCTTTTCCCCTCAAGGGTTGTGTGCTCTACCAAACATTTGATCCATAACTTCCACTTCCAGATTTTTGATGGTTAACTGGAGTTAAGATTTCTTTTGCTCTGGCTGGCTTTGAACCTCTGTTCCCACACTTCCAGCCTCATAAGTATCTAGGAATCCAGGTGTGAGCCACCCATGCCCCAGAATCCACAGTATTATAAGAGCAAGTCTGCACCCCAGGCATAGGCATTTCACTCCCATTTTAAAGATGCCACTGAGGTGCCTGGATGAGCTCACCATGAAGGTCGTGGTTGAAAGTCAGAAATGAAAATCTAGGGGCTGGGAAGGTGGCTCAGTGGTAGAGCGCTTGCCTTGCATGCATGAGGTCCTGGGTTCGATTCCTCAGCACCACATAAGCAAAAAGAAAAAAGCTGGAAGTGGCGCTGTGGCTCAAGTGGTAGAGTGCTAGCCTTGAGCTGAAGAGCTGAGGGACAGCGCCCAGGCCCAGAGTTCAGGCCCCATGACCGGACCCAAAAAAATAAAAAAAAAAATAAATAAATAAAAGAAAATCTAGAGGCTTCATTGTCCTTATTCAGAGCCAAATCCTCATGGACTTCGCCATGTGCAAGTGGAACTTATTATTGTCAGTTTCCTTAATGAGTATAATTAGAATCTGTGTACACATATCCTTGAATGTAATTCTGTGTGTCAAAGACAGCAGCAGTTAAGGGGGCTTTGTATACAAATCAGACCGTCTATATGTAAGAAGACAGTTTCAGAATCCAACTCTTATTGTTAATAAAAAATAGAAAAATCCCTAGTATTTTTAGAGAAACCTAAAATATGGGATAAGCATACAACCTACCATTCTACTTTCATTTCTATTAGAAATGAAAATAAGCAATGATAAACAACTTGCTTGCTTTTATAATCAATCAGTGTGATGGTTAAATTCAGGGACTCTGGAACTAGACTGTATGAGTTTGATTTAGGCTCTTATCCGCTAGTATGTTCTAGAAAAATTACTTAATCTGAGAAGACAGCATTGGGCAGAGGCTCAGGAGTCTCAGTGCCAGGAAGACCTTTCCCACCTGTTGGCCTGGACTAATAGCAGGAATTTCACCTCCCAGTATCTTCCATTGTAACATGGCAATGATAGAGCTTATTGCATAGGTTGTTGTAAGAGTCAAATGAATTAGTGCATGCAAAAATGTAGCACACAGACCTGCGACAGAATTCAGGCGACGATTATATATAATTGATCGCATGGGAAGCTCTTGGCATGTATTTAGTGCTCATAAGTGGCAATGGCTAGACTATAGCTGAAGACACTGGGATAACGTAAAGCAAGTTTGAAATTAAATTTAAAGATGAAATGGATTCAAAGGAAAAAGTTTCCATTCTAATCAAAGAACTGCTCCCTCTTTTTAAAAAAGTAAACGGAAACTGGGTACTAATACGTCTCATGGTACATAGGAGGCTGAGGTCTGAGAATGGTGGTTCAAAGTCAGTGCCAGGCAGAAAAGTCCATGAGGATTTAATTTCAAATTAACCAGCAAAAAATCCAAAAGTAGAGTGTGGTTCATGTGGTAGAATGTTGGCCTTCAAGCCAAGTTAAGAGTGCAAGGCCCTGAGTTCAAGCCTCAATACTGCTAAATAATATATATGCCTTTTCTCTTCTGGTGCCTGTATCTTGATAACTAGATGCTACACTTGATTGTTTGCATTTGTGAAATCTGGTAAGGTGCCCTTTCCTGCCTCTAGTGTTCCAGGGGGGAAACTAGTTATTAAATATATCTTTGGGTTCCATGAGGTAACCACAGAATGGCCAAGATTGGAGCATAAAATTTGCTTTTAATTACATGCTTCTGCTTTGACCCAAGTGTGTGAAGGAAAAGACATGACTGTGTATGACTTTGGGTCAGTTTCTTCTCTTTCACAATTCTTTGGGGAGGACTTCTTTCAAGAAGGCGCATATTTGAAATGGTATCTGAAGATTTCAATTTCACACACAGTGGTTGGAAGAAATAACTGCCTACTGGTGGGATTTCATTTCTATTCAACGGGCAATTAAATTGCTCAAATTTAACATTTAGAATCAAGTCTCAAAATGTGTTTTTATTATGAATAATTTTAAAGCAATCATGACCTTATTGTATCCTACCATAGCAACCAGCCAGTACCTACCTTATGCGAAAGAGAGAGTCTGTCGCTATGAGGTGATTTGAACGTGTAAAATGACTCTTGAGAGTTGAGAAAATCTGTTCTTGATCCCATCCACAGTGGGACTGAAATTTAGCTTCCTTTACCCCTCCTTGCAAATCTTAAATACCCTGAAATTTAGAAAATTTCCAAGTTTTCCTTCTGGAATAAGAATGTCAGAACTCTGAATCTGTTTTTGTATTGAATTAACCCTAGATGGGTTGTTTTTTTCCAGCAAGCATTTTCTATTCTTTCTTGCTTATTACTTTTAAAATTATTTTCCAGGGAAGAACTGTTTTAAGTGACTAAAACTACATTTCCTTGCTAAAGTGGACTTTTGATAGAAATGAAAATGCAAATGTTGCTGGCCATATGAGACATCCCTACAATGACAGTTTACTCTATCTCCCCCCCCATATGCCTTGCCAGTTGTGACATTCATAAAAACAGATCTTTTTCTTTTTCTTTGTGGTATTAAGGTTTGAACTCAGGACTTCCCAGTTCCTGGGCTGGTACTCTGCCACTTGAGCCACATTTCCAGTCTTATCTACCACACCTCCACTTTTTTCTGTTTTTTTTTCCAGATTCAATCTCGTGAACTTTTCTGCTGAGGATGACCTTGAAATTCTTCTGCTCTCAACTTTCCAAGTAGCTAGAATGACAGGTGTGAGCCACTGATGCCTACCTAGGATATATATATATATATATATATATATATATATATATATATATATATGCATGTGTGTATGTGTAGATATATATATATATATATATATATATATATATATATATATATATATGGCTTCAGCTTGCATTAAAATTCCTTAAAGTATTCAGTTGTCACAGGCATATAGCTCCCAAACTCATTTCAGAACTTTCAAGGGTCAGTTAATATTGATAGATATGTTTTTACCAAATGTTAGTTCTATTAGAAATCTTAGTGATAAATAAATCTGATTTTCTATACAGTAGAAAAGAACCCCAAATAAATCTTTTTTAAAAATCTGAATCAACTGAGTCTTAGGAGAATTGGAGTCAGACAGACATAGCTCATCTGTTTCCTAACTTCATGTGTCTGAACATCACAGGCTCTGTTTCATGGAAACAGTTTAACAATAAAGTTCAGTAGGAGCAGAACTAGGGGCAAACCACTGAAATGCTTGCTTTCCTCACAGGAATTTTCAATAAGATAATATGATGTGGAAAAATGGTTTGTATATTGATGATGCATAGAAACTGCTCAGAAATGATAGCAGAGGGTATTATCCCATCTTTCAGAAGTGATCCCTACCATATCAGGAAGCAACAATGTCAACCAATCAAAGCATCTGCTGAAGAATGCTAAGATCTGGTTGCCATAGGAGGAGCTGAAGTAAGCCTATAGCATCAGCAGGCCCAGACTTGGGGGTACTCAGCTTCCAGGCCCTGAGAAGCCTGGGAGGCTGCTGCTAACTTAAGGCTTCCCTACTTACTGTATAGCCTGCTTTCTCCTGCTTCCTCCACATCCCGGATTTTATTCATTTTATATTCTCCCTTCCTACCTACCACTTGCTGAACTCCCTTCCTTCCTTCCTTCCTTCCTTCCTTCTTTCCTTCCTTCCTTCCTTCCTTCCTTCCTTCCTTCCTTCCTTCCTTCCTTCCTTCCTTCCTTCCTTCCTTCCTTCCTTCCCTCCTTCCTTCCATCTGGTACTGGAGCTTGAACTCAGGGTCTGAGTGCTGTCCCTTGGCTAGCAATATACCTCTTGAGTCTTGAGTCACAGCTCCATGTGTCTGGCTTTTTGGTGATTAATTGGAAATAAGAGGCGCACAGACTTTTCTGCTCAGTTGTCTTCAAATTGCAATCCTCTGGCTCATTAGACATTATGTTGAAAATGAACTATACCACTTGTGGGTGGGTATAAGAAGGAAAAACTAGGAGAAAGCAAAGGAAAGGGTGACATTGCCCAAAAAGAAATGTACTCATTACCTGACTGTATATCACCTTTATAATAACAATAAAAGTTTAATTTAAAAAACTGCAGCCAGAAGCTGGTGGTTCATGCCTGTAACCTTAGCTACTCAGGAGGCTGAGATCTGAGGATCAAAGTTAGAAGCAGGAAAGTCTCTGAGTCTCTTACTCCAATTAACCACCAGAAAACCAAAAATAGTGCTGGCTGAAGTGGTAGAGCATTAGCCTTGGGCAAAAAAGGTCAAAGACTGTGCCCAGACCCTGAGTTCAAGCCCCATGACTGACAGTAAATAAGTAAATAAATAATTTTTAAAAATTGTAGTCCTCAGATCCCAGCCTCCTGAGTAGCTAGGATTACAGGTACGAGCTTCCAGTGTTCAAATTTCGACCACCTCTATACAGCTAAGAAAAGAGGTAAAACCAAATGATGAAGGAACTGTCCCCAGACTTCACAATTCCACATGAGGTGAGGTCTTTGCAGAGTTAATCTTATAGCAAGTCCTAATGGGAGGGCCTGAGAAATTTCGAGGAATGTGTTTTCCTTGGAGTACATGGAGTGGGAAAGCACCACAGTCCCTTGTGAGCTTCCTGGCTTTTGTTGACCTTGCTCATGGCCATGCCCAACCTCTCTACACTTGAGCTTCCACATCTGTAAAGTGGGATTACACAGAGCACTTTGCTCATAGAGCTCATATGGGATTCTGTGAAATGAATCAGGTAAGGTGTTTGGATCGGACACTGAAAAATGGAAGTTTCCCTAATCACTAGGAGTGAGAGTAAGTAGGATTATAGACTTGAGCCACCAGCACACAGCCAAGCCTTTTGATGAACAGGGAAAACAGGACGCACAGAGCCAATGGCTGCTGCTGATGCTATGCCATCATCAGTCTTCCCTCTGACATAGCAGTCTGAGTAAAAGCAGACAAGGAACTTGAAAATCTTTTGTCATTCCTGAATATTACTTATTGAAAAAAAATATAGGCCCAGACACCATTCAGATTCAGTTCAATAGTTTGGTCTGTTTGTTTTTTCAGACAGGATCTCACCATGTGGCCCAGGCTGGTCTTAAAACTCATGAGTTCATATGGCCCTTTCACCTCAGTCTCTGGAACAGCAGAGCGTACAGGTACGTACCACTATGCCCAGCTCAGAGCTCTGTTTTTGAAAGAGATCAGGCTTTTGGCTCCCAGGAAAACTGAAATCTGGGTCTCCGCTTCACTGTTCCAAACCCACAAGGACTCGTGTAGAATTCAATGAATCATACAGGTAACAGCACAGGCTTTGGAGATAGGCTTATGTTTGAATCCTGGTTCCTTTGCATGGTTTTAGGAAAATTATGTAACAGCTCTGGGCCTCAGTTTCATCTTATGCAAAGTAGGAATGCAGAGTGGTAGGAATAAAATGAGATCACATATGCCAAGTGCTTAGCAGAGTGATCAACATAGGGTAAGTGCTTAATGTGGTAGCTATTTTTAAAATTAATTAAGCAAGAGAATTCAGAGGAAGAGAATCAATCAGGGCAGGCCTTCTTGGCTGGAGATAGATAAATAATGGATTCTGCCACAGGAAGACTCAGACCTAACTGGGAGCCAGTGGCTCACTCCTGTAACCCTAGCTACTCAGAAGGCTAAAATCTGAGGATCAAAATTGGAAGCTAGCTCAGGCAGGAAAGTCCATGAAACTCTTGCTTTCAATTAACCACCAGAAAACTGGAAGTGGAGGTGTGGTTGAAGTGGTGGAACACCAGCCTTGAGTGGAAAGGACAAGGGACAGCACTAAGGCTCTGAGTCCAAGCCCAATACTGGTACCAAAAAAACAAACCAAAAACCTCAGACCAAGCAGGATAGGATTAGTATCCTTTCTGGCATTAGGGGTGTACATGTGACCTGTCTTGCCTTACCTTTTCTGCTTTGGCCACCCACAGGGGGACAGGTGGATTAGATTCTCCTAGCCTTGAGTTTAGGAAGGCAACATAAAGAGGTGATACCAGGAGGCTGCCCTGGCCATTGATAGCTCAGAGTCAGGGTTATAGAACTGGGGTGTGTGTGTGTGTGTGTGTGTGTGTGTGTGTGTGTGTGTGTGTGTGTGTGTGTGTGTGTGTGTGTGTGTGTTAAGACACTGATAGAGAAGCTGAAGGCTCTGAGCCTGTCAAGGGAAGGTGATTTTGACCTTTCTAATGACATCTGCCCTCATAAACTGTCTTTACATCTTCCTGAGTTCAGAGTTCAGCCAGAATAAGCGGAGCTGGAATCCCATCCCCGGTGCTTCCTAGAAAGCTCTACTGCATTGCCGAGCGAGGCATCTTTCAGCCAAAACTAGGAAAAGCACTGGTTTCTTCTTTCTGTCCTCTGCTTCTCTTCAGTCACGAGTCATATAGCTTGCCGCTAAACTAACATATCTAGAATGTGAGTTTTTTCACGGTCACCACCCTGCTAAAGAATTTTCAGTAATTCCTTTGTGCTTGCAACCTTTTGTGAGTTGATTAACCTTTTTTTTTTTTTTGTCAGTTGAGGGGCTTGAACTCAGGGCCTGGGTGCTGTCCCTGAGCTCTTTGCTCAAGGCTATTGCCCTACCACTTCGAGCCACAGCTCTACTTTGGTTTTGAGTGGCTAATTGGAGACAATAGTTTCATGGGGACTTTTCTGCCCTAGCTGGCTTTGAACTGCAACCCTCAGATCTCAGCCTCCTGAGCTAGAATTACAGGTGTGAGCCACCAGCACCTGGCTTGATTAACTTCTTGAGGTTTCAATTTTCTCCTTTTTCTAGAGGAAAGAGGTGAGAAAGTTAGGTGCTGGAGCTCTGGGTATGTGACTGTCATTCTAGCAGAACAAGATCTATTTCCCCATGCTTCTGTCAAGATACTCAGTCCCTGCCCACTCTAGCCATCCAACTTTCCATTCCACAGGCCTAGACTCTGATCCTTTCCATCTAGCCTTGGTCTCAAACATTCTGCTTGTGCCCATTTTTCTGTGTTGTCTCGTTCTTTCTCCCTCTCTGAGATGTCTGCTCTGCCCATGCTTCAAAGCTTTGGTGCTAGGACAGGAGAATGACTAAGTGTAATATAAATAAACCTGATTTTGGTTCTACTTCACAACTTACTGTGTGCATAGTCTGAGGCAAATCTTTGAGTGTCAGTGCTTGCAATGATAACATAGAGGCGATTATAAGTATAGGGTGAGGAGTAGTAATTGAGATAACATAAATGGGGACAGAGCACAGTGCCTGGCACTCAGAGGGTGATCAATAAATGACAATTCATACAAAAATTTCCCCACTCTTCTCGGCTCTCCTATCCACCCACCTAGACCCAGCTCAAGCTATACCCTTACCCTGAAGGTCTCCCAGTCCCTGTAGTTCATGCTGATGATCCCTTTCTGAACTCTAATTACCCTTGGCTCTAGGTCTTGGCTAGGTTCTTCATTTGATTTCATAGATGTATAGCATCTTGCCACCTTAAACATCCTTAGCCAGGCACCAATGGCTCATGCCTGTATCCTAATTACTTAGGAAGCTGAGATCTGAGGATTGTGGTTCAAAGCTGACTTGGGCAGATAGATCAGAGACTCTTATCTTCAACTAAACAGCAAAAGGCTGGAAATGAAGCCCGTGGTTTGAAAATGGAGGTAGGAGCTGTTAATGGAGATAGGTTTGGCATCATTCTATGATGCTTCCCTGAATTTCTGGGTAAAACAAGTGCATTTCACTGCCCCACGCATTGAGCTTCCCCTGTAGTAAGGAAAAAAGGCACAGCCCACCTTACCCAGCCATTGGCTGAGATGGAGTTTTGTAAACTTCTTTTGGTGTAGGCTCTCCTTGAACCATGATTCCCCAATCTTTACCTCCTTCCTTAGCTAGGATAATAAGCCCACTGTACCTGGCCTAAGGCAATTATTACTTAAAAAATAGAAGGTGAGGAAGATGAAGGAAACTCAATGGTAAAGTGCATGCTTAGCATGCATGAGGTCTTGGGTTCAATAATAAAATAAAAGCAAAAACAAACACAAAACAGAAAATAACAAGTACAGGTCTGGAGGAAATTGGAACACTTCTATATTGTTGATGGGAATGTGAAATGGTGCAGCCATTATGGAAACAATGACAAGTAGGCTTACCATCTGACCAAACAATTCCACTTCTGTTTATATATCCCTCAAATGATAGAAACAGGGATGTAAACAAATAGTTTATACATTAAGGTTTAGATAGCCAAAGGTGAAAGAAACCAAGTATCCATTGACAGATTAGTGGGTATAAAAAAGAGAAGCATATATAGACAGTTGAATATTGTTTGATCTTCAAGAGGAAGATTATGACAGACATTGCAACATGGATGCACTTTGGGGACATTAAGCTCAGTGGGATAGGACAGCCACTAATGGACAAGACTCTATGTTCTCCCTTCAGCCAGGTACCTAGAGTTTTTAGATTTTTAAGGGCAGAAATTAGAACAGAGTGGTAGTTGGCAGAGGTTGGTGGCATTAGGGAGTTGCACTTTAACAGCTATACCATTTCACTTGAGGCAGATAAAAAATACTCTGGAGATAGATTGTGGTACAGTGATGTAGGTATGCCTGTTACTGAACTGGATACTTGAAGTAAAATGATAAAACTTTAAATTCTTTGTATATTTACCACAAATTTATATATACAACAAATTAATATATATAATTTATATAATGAGTAATATGATCGATCCTATCTATCTATCTATCTATCTATCTATCTATCTATCTATCTATCTATCTATCTGTCTGTCTGTCTGTCTGTCTGTCTGTCTGTCTGTCTGTCTGTCTCTCTCTCTCTCTCTCTCTCTCTCTGTCTGTCTGTCTGTCTCTCTGTCTATCTATCTATCTATCTATCCCTATGTGCCTCTGTTCCTACTTACAGCGTCAGTAGGCCATTTGACTATCTCCAGCATTATAGTGGAGCCAGTTCCCTGAGCTCTGAGACATTTTTCAGGTGCCTCCATGACTACCCCTGCCCACTTAGACTTTCATAAACATATCAGCCCATGATTCCCAGATACTTTAATCTCCAAGGACAAGGAAAAGGGACATTATGTTATTTGGATAAAGCTTGGTCATTAAAGGGGGGGAGGATGTAGTTGTGGAGATGGGAGGGAAGGGACGGTAGGGGAAAAACAAAGGAGGAGGCAAAAACGCTTGATAAGAAATGTACTCATTTCCTTGCTCATGTGATTGTTGTTAACCCCTCTGTACAGTATTTTCACAATAAAAAAGTTATTTTAACAAAAGCTGGGACATTAAAGGGATTCAAGCTCTTCTATCTATCTGCCCTCTCTGAGGGCCCAAGAGTGACAGTGTAGGAGTGAAGGCATTGGTTCCATTTGGGGTGGTAAAGGTTGGGAGGTGGAAAAGGAGCTTCATGCACATAGATAATCTCTTTTTCTTTTCTTTTCTTTTTTTGAGACAGTGTGTCACTGGGTAACCCAGGCTCCCTAGAACTCATATGTAACCAGACTGGCCTCAGACTGGCAATCCTTGTGCATGAGGCTCTCAAGTGCCACCATGCCCAGCTTCTGTAGTGCTCATTCAGACCATGGTCCTTTTCCCAAAGCAGGAGCAGCCACTTGCAGACCAGCTCAATGCCTCAACTTTTAGGCCACGATGCTTTCCATGGTATTGCAAGTTAACATTTGAGTCTGATCTTGCAAAGGAAGAGCTATTTAAAAATATTCCATTTGTATTTCCTGCATGGCCCTCCATGTAGAAATATCTTTGATCTGGTCACTTTTGCAAAGCAAAGCGAATCTTGAGGGAGGTGCTAGCAAGTGCATGCTGACTTGTCTACCAATTCAATACATTTCCATCCTCTGCTTTACAACCGTTGCATGATTGTGACTTGCTGTGGGGAACGTGGGGAGTCTTCTGGGCCCAGGGGCACCTATTCAGCTCCCCAAAACAGGGCAAGTATGATGTCTAGTAGATTATTATATACTTTCTCCCTCAGCTCAAACATTGCTTCCTGAGGAAAGTCCTCCCCCATACACACACACACACATACACACACACACACACACACACACACACACACACACGGGACTAGGTCAGGACCCACTTTTATATGACCTCACTCCAAATTTAATTTATAATTTGTAATGATACATTTTGTGACTATTAGGTTTTGTCTGGCTCCCTTGGTGACTGAATGGAATACAACAGACTAGCTCAATATAAATACACAAGACACATATACTAAATATTTATGGAAGGAATAGCTGAATGGATGAATTAAACAATGAACCTGTTCTTACCTGTCTCTGTTAGTTACTTGTAATTGAGGTTGGGGAAAAAAAGGTCCTCTTTCCAGAAAATGAGAAGAACTTTCTGGCATAAGTGGCTAGAAGTAGAAAGGAGAAAGGCAAGGTGTAGGGGTGGAGGGCCCTTATCTTCAGCAACAGAAATGCTCCCACAGTCCTCGATAAACCAGGGAAGATAGCAAGGGCTCTCTGGTAGCGGGAGAGTATCTTAGCAGGTCTGGGTGCGACAGGCAAACTTTGGGCTCAGCCTCAGGCTCAGCAAAGGGATGGATTCTAACGGTTACTTTGCTAGCTGAAGAGGCTGCTTCCTGCCTGGGTTCCCCCCCCCCCACACCTTTATACCAGGCCAGCTTGTGAATGTGAAGGAGTGGCCCCTTCTCCAACGTGTGGGGCTGGCGAGACAGGAGTTGTCTTTATCACTGCCTGCCATGTGGCCATTCAACTGGATTCGGAGGAAGGGACTGCTCTGTTGATCTGCCATGTCCCCCTTAGTCTCTGAAATCAACTGAATTAGAAAGGGGAGGTAGTTTCCCATTTGATAGGTCAGGAAATTACACCAAAATCCTTCCAAATCTAGAGTCACAGGACTCATTAGACTTCAGCATTCTTCTTATGAGAAGGTCTGAGAATTTATTTATTTAAAGGAGGAAAAGGAGGAGGAAGAAGAAGAAGGAGGAGGACGAAGATGAGGAGGAGGCGGGTGGGGGGGGGGGGAAGGAATAAGAAGAAAAAGAAGAGGCTGCTAGGTACCAGTGGCTCATAATCTTGTAATCCTAGCTACTCAAGAGGCTGAGATCTGAGGACCAAAATCCAACCAGCTCAGGCAGACAAATCTGTGAGACTCTTATCTCCAATTAGCCATCAAAAAGCCAGCTGTGGAGGTGTGGATCATGTGGTAGAATACCAGCCTTAAAGCAGAGAAATCTAAGCAAGAGTACAAAGGCCTGAGTTCAAGGGCCAGTACTGCCACAAAAAAGGAAAAGGAGCTTCAAAAGTAAAATTCAATACAGATGTCATATCACCTAGAAAGTGGCACTTGTTGGCCTTGTCTTTGGAACAATTTACTTGTGAATAGATACCTATTACAGCAAAGGATGGCTACCTTTTATTGGACACTTACGGTGTGCCAGGCTTTTTTTTAAGTCTTGTTTTCTTATTTAATCTTGATAACGACCTGTTGAGATCAGTAGTGATATAATTCCAATTTTGCAGATATAGAAACTGAGGGTCAGTAGTTTACTAGCTTGCTCAGGGTTCTACAACTATAGAAGTGTGGGATATTGAATTTATTAATTATTTTTAATTTGTATGTGTGTGCTAGTACTGGGGCTTGCACTCAGGGCCTGGTGCTCTTGTTTGGCTTTTTTCACTCAAGGCTGGTGCTCTACCACTTAAGCCAAACCTCCACTTTCGGCTTTTCTTCCGATTAACTAGAGAGAATCTCATGAGCTTTTCTGCCCAGGCTAGCATCAAACTTTGTTCTTCAGATCTCAGAGGCTCGTGCACCCAGCTAGGAGGTGGAATTTAAACCCAGGTCTTCTGACTCTCTGCCCTCACCGTATTCATTGTATTAACATCCCCCAAGTTTCCTGCCAGCACCATTTTAGCAACACACGCTCCCAGGCCCACACCTAATGTACCTGATCAAAAACTCAGTCACTGGCTACACCATGGAAATGAAGGATAGGCCAAGTATAGGAGCACATACATCTGGGTAGGTATATAATCTGAACTCAGTGCCAGAACTGCTAAGGTCAATCCATGTTCTGTCAGTCTAGCCTAGCACAAGACAGGGCAAGACCTACCCACTTAGCATTCGGTATTGGTAGTTTTGTGGTGCAAATAAGGGAATGGGCTACTTGTAGAAGCAGACAGCAGGTCCAGCCGTGTGTTCATAGATATTAACTCAGGGCTTGGCCTTAAGCAGTAGGCTTGCTTTGGGAAGAACAGGAGGGAAGTTTCAGCTAGCGGGAAAGATACGGGAGGTGAGAGTTATGACTTTGGTGGTTTACCTGGTGGTCACTCCTTTTAAGTACATGACATGATGAGTGGCAGGTCCTTCAGGGGAAGAGACTTGTGCTCTGGCAGGGGTGCCCTGGCAGATGAGATGATTAACTTGTCTTTTTCTGTGATGCAGAGGTTGGCAAGGCCATTGTTATCTTCTAAAACATGGTGGGCAACTCCATGAGCCTGCACAATTTTTAAGTCAAAGGCAAGGGTTGATGTGTAGAGAAAAGTCACAAAGATGTAAGAAATAGAAACGACACTCGAAGGCACTTTTAGCTCTGTCCTGGGCTGCCAATTGGCATTGTAATTATAATAAAATGTCACAATGTTTTGTGTTTGTCCCGATGGCTGCTCTGGATTAATATAATACTCCCAGCCTACCGTGTCACAGATGAAGGGTTGTATATTCCAAACAGATCGGCATGACACTGTACAGCCAATATTGCCCAGGTGCCCTGGCACTGAAGTAGAGAAACCATCCCAGATGAAGCCATCATCCATATCAGGCAAAGCCAGGTAGTAATAACCTAAGCATTCCACAATCACATTGTCAGCTTTTTAAGCGCTCATAAAGCATCTGGGGCTGCCCATTTTCAAGGAGGGGACAGCTGCGTCCCACGCCTGAGAGAGGCTGCCCTGGCTTTTCCATGTGTGGTAGGAATAGACAGCCTCAGATATGGTAGTGTGGAATATTGGTGTTGGTGGCCAGGACCTCTGTTGTCTTCTTGGAGATCCACATGGTGATAGGTACCATTCCAGGTGTCAATACTTCTATCCACTGGGGGATGGGTCCTGCATTAGCCAGCCTTTATAGGCATCATGACAGGTAGATGTTTTAGGGGATGATAGGTAATACTTGACTTCTAGAGATTTGGCTCAAATCTATACAGCCAGTAAGTCTCATTTATTATCTGCCCTCACTCAGTCTAGTATGGATGCTTTGTGAAACAAGAAAAAAAAAAAGGCAAACTGTCTGGTGGCTCATGTCTGTAATCCTAGGGATTGAGGAGTCTGAGAGCGGAGGATCACAGTTCAAAGCCAGCCCAGGTAGAAAGGTCTGTGGGACTCCTATCTCCAATTAACCACCAGAAAACCAGAAGTATCACTATGGTTCAAAGTGGTAGAGAGCTAGCCTTGAGCAAAAAGAGCTCAGGGGCAGTGCCCAGGCCCTGAGTTCCAGCCCCATGACTGACAACATAAAAAGCAAACTGAAGAAGGTTGAAGGTCCGGGAGCTGGTGGCTCATGCCGCTAATCTTAGCTACTCAGGAGGCTGAGATTGAGAGGATGGAAGTTCAAAACCAGCCTGGGAAAAAAGTTCATGAGATCTCTTTCTCAACCAATAGCTGTATATGGTGACATATGCCTGTTATCCTAGCTACATGGGAGGCTGAAGTCAGGAGCACCACAGTTCAAGACAAGCCTGGGCAGGCAAAGTTCTTAAGGCCATCTCAGTGAAGAAGCTGAGAATGATGGTATATGCCTGTCATCCCAGCTATGGTAGGATGCATAAAATAGGAATACTGTAGTCCAGGTATGTACTTGGGCAAAAAGGTGAGACCCTATCTTAACTAGTTTGAGAGAACTTGGGCCAGGATAGCTAGTAGTTGAACCCTAGGCATTTGATCACAAATTCCATTAAGGTTGAGTACTCTCAAGGTATTTTGTAACTAGAAAAACTGTCATTAAACAGAAATGGGAAAATTGAATGGGTTTGAGTGATGATAGGGAAAGGATTGTAAATTGTCTGGAGACTGCTTCTCTCTGAGTTCAGAGGTAGCCACTAGAGCATTTTCTGTGTACCAGATGCCATGCTGGTCGTCAAAGACTTAATGCTAAACAAGACACGATCTCTATCATTAAGAGGCTTGCCCTATCTAAGGATGAGTGTCAAGGACACATTCACCAACTTCATGGTCTAGCAGCAAGCCACTGTCCCACTGGAGCTCAGAGATGGGTCTCAGCCAGTCACTCTGAGCCAGACATGGTGTGGGCTGTCCTGTTCATTTGCTCAGCAGACTCTGAGCTCTAGCTATTACAGAGACAGAAGAAGGTCAGACAAGGAACTATACTCAGGAACTCAGGGAAGTACAGCAACAAAGACAACAACAAAAATCTGAATAACTAAACAAGACACAGCTGAGGATCAGAGTGTCTTAGCCATGCACCACATAATGACATGTCAATTAGTAATGGACCACATGTATGACAGTGGTCCAATCAGATTATAAAGGAGAGGAAAGATTCTTTTTTTTTTTTTTGGGGGGGGGGTCCAGTCATGGGGTCTGAACTCTGGGCCAGGGCGCTGTCCCTCAGCTCTTCAGCTCAAGGCTAGCGCTCTACCTCTTGAGCCACAGCACCACTTCTGGCTTTTTTCTTTTTTTGCTTATGTGGTGCTGAGGAATCGAACCCAGGGCCTCATGCATGCAAGGCAAGCGCTCTACCACTGAGCCACCTTCCCAGCCCAGGAAAGATTCTTACTGCTTACAATTTGTTTGTGTTTTGAGCTGTTATTACAAAAAAAAAGGAAGTTAAAAGATTATAAAATTAAAAGTTTGTAAGTCGGATGCTAGAGGCTCATGCCTGAAATCCTAGCTACGTAGCAAGCTAGGATCTCAGGATCATGTTCGGAGCCAGTCCAGGCAAGAAAGTCTGTGAGACCCTTATCCCCAATTAAAAAAAAAAAAACAACTCAGAAAAAGCCAAACGTGGTGCTGTGGCTCAAGTCATAGAACACTAGCCTTGAACAAAAGAAGCTCAAGGACAGTAACCAGGCCCTGAGTTCAAGCCCTAGGGTAAGCACACAAAAAATGAGGAGTTTATAAAAATGTTATAGTAACTTAATGTTATTTTATTACTGAAGAAAGAAAATTTAGTATAGTCTAAGGTAGTGTCTTCATAGTGTCCAGAGGTATAGTTATGTCCTGGACCTTCACACTTACACATTCACTGAATCACCCAGAGCAACATCCAATCCTACACACTCCATTCACGACTGGTGCACCACTATTTATCTTTTATATTGAATTGTGTGTGTGTGTGTGTGCTGGTTCTGGGACTTCAACTCAGGGCCTCACACTCTTGCTTGGCTTTACTGAAACCTGGCACCCTACCACTAGAGCCAGGTCTTCACTTCTGGCTTCGGGCTAGTTTATTAAAGATAAAAGTCTCTCAGATTTGTCTGCCTTGGTTGGCTTTGACCTTTGGTCCTCAGATCTCAGCCGCCTGGGAAGCTAGGTTATAGACAGGAGCTGTCAGTACCCAGCTTTTTTTCTTTCTTTCTTTTTTTTTTGTTCTCAAGACTATAACTTTGCCACTTGAGCCACAGCTCCATGTCTGGCTTTTTTTTTTCATCATATAAGATGATTCTAAACAAAATGAACTCCAAGACATGGACACAAGAGATTTTTCTTTGTTGTTGTTGTTTTTAATGTACTATGTGATTTCTTGTTTCTTTTGTATGTTATTCCCCTATGGTGTATCCCTTGTTGATTTTGGTACCCTGGTATTGTAGATATGTTTATCTGAATCAGGAAATGGAAGGAGAACAGTAGAATGGTGAGACAAAGGACAAGGGAGGAACGAATGCAGCAGTGATATTCACAAGACAATATGTTGGAAATGATCTGTGCAACTTGGGAAGGGGGAATGGGGGAAAGTAGGGAAAAAATGAGGGAAGGGGTAACAAGTTTGACAAGAAATGTACTTATTACCTGACTTATGTAACCGTAACCCCTCTATACATCATCTTGACAAAAAAAAAAAAAAAACTTAAAAAAAATGTTTCATGGACCTTTCTTCCCTGGTCTAGCTTCAAACCTTAATCCTCAGATCTCAGCCTCCTGAGTAGCTAGGATTACAGGAGTGAGCTACCAGTGCCCAGCCAATCTGAAGGCTTTTTGTTTGTTTGTTTTTGTTTTTTCCAGTCCTGGAGCTTGAACTCAGGGGCTGGTCACTGTCTCTGAGCTTCTTTTGCTCAAGGCTAGCAGGCATGAGCTAGCTAGAACTTTATCACTTGAGCCACAGAGCCAGTTCTGGCTTTTTCTGTTTATGTGATACTGAACAATCAAACCCAGGGTTTCATGCATGCTAGGCAAGCACTCTACTATTAAGCCACATTCCCAGCCCATTACCCAGCTTTTTATATAGGATTTTTAATGCAACATTTCTATGTTTAGATACATTTTGACACACAAACATTTTACCATGGTGTTACAGCTACCTACAGTATTCAGTAAAGTCACATGCTGCACAGGTGTGTAGCCCAGGGGCATGAGGCTAGACCATATGGCTTAGGTGAAAAAGGCTACACCATCCTAGGCGAGTGTAAATATCGGATGTTTTACAAGGATGAAATCATGTAATGATGCTTCAGAGTGGATTGCCATTGTTAAGGGATGCATGACTGTATTTCACTTAGTTATTCCTTCATTTATCAGCTAGAAAACAAATGCTTGTCATATGACAAACATTTCTAGACTCTGAGTATAAGACAAATATAAAATAGACACCATTCTTTTATCAAGGTGCATGCAGCTTAGTGTCAAGTCCTTTTATTGTTGTTGTTGTTATTATTATTATCATTATGATTATTAACAGGGACTTCTTGCCAGTCACTGTTCAAATACTTCTATGATTTCTCTCATTAATTCCAAAGTGACCTGTGGGTTTCCTACACTGTCTTACAGTGATAAAATGGAGGCAGCCTCCTCCCTAATATCTAAAATGATCATAAGAGCACAAAGGAAAGCTTCAATTACTTACCAGAAAGGCTTTCTGGAAGATTCAGCTTTGCACATGGTGCCTGAGGAAGTGTGAGTTTGTCTAAGCAGAATCATCAGAGCAAAAACCTCAAATAGTGAAATCGTAGGAGCTGCCCCACGTGGGGACAGGTTAAGAGGCTGGCATGACGGGATGTGGAAAACCCAAACACGGCACCTGCAAACATGCGCTCCCCTGCCAGTCCTCTGTAATGACAGGAATTTGTGGCCACTTTCTCCATTCACCTAGGGTTTTTTTTTGGTGGTGGTGGTGTTTTGTGTTAAGGGCATTCTTCAAGTCTGACCTCCTCAGGAGCCAAGGCATCTCCAAGGCCCTTGTTAAACTCAGAAGGATGTATCCGGAAATTGGAGCAAAAGCAGAGGGCCTGCCACTCCATCGCCTGAACACACACACACACACACACACACACACACACACACACACACACACACACACACACACACACACAGAGTTGCTACGGAGATCGAAGTAAACACCAGCCTTTCTTGGATGAGAATAATTGAGTGGTCCCCCTTTGTGGCTGGCGTAGAGGAACAAATTAGATGGGTAAATTAGCAGTTCCTGACAACATTAGCAGCCACTACTTCCCACAGCGAGCGCCAGCTCACTCACCCTGGGCCTCTCCAATTCTTGGCCTCTCAATCAGTGCACTTCCTCTCTCCTTGAGAAGCCAGAGTGCCCAGAATATCACGGGAAAAGCTTAAAGGCCTGGGCCCCCTTTGGAATCTTTTCATTTTAAAAGACTATTTTAATTACCATGTCTGCTGGCTCCTTGAAGAGAAAAATGAGCTGCCTCACAGTCATCTATGCGTAGGGCGTTTAATGAAGCCTGCTAACCAGCAGGTGATGTAATCCCGGTGGCTCTCAATCAGATCTAAGCTGTCTGCCCCACTGATGCCTTCTGGGCTAATTGCTCTGCTTCGCACCTGTTCCTTCTTGTGAGGCCCTAGCACCCTAGCACCTGGTGCTTGCGCTGTCTCCTCTCTGCTGGGGCAACTGCTTGCCCGTGTGGACAGCATGGCCTACTCTACAGTTGAGAGCCTGGGGGACCAGTGGCTGCTCTTTGAGGCGGTGACAGACTCAGCGCTTGGAGGGCTGGGCCTGCCAGGAGCCTGGTTGTGTCTATCTCATGGGGAGGAGGCTCACTTTTGCACTGGTCTCTCATACGAGATGTGCTCCACATGGATTCACCATGGGAGACCTGCTATAGCTGTGCCAGCTCTCAATCCCTGCACTGGCCCCAGTCCTAATTCAGGTCCTCATGTTCAGGGTTAGAACACACAGAAGACTCATGATCCTCAGCTTTGTCTCCTTTATCAGACTGTCTGTGTGTGTGTGTGTGTGTGTGTGTGTGTGTGTGTGTCTGTCTGTCTGTCTGCCTGCCTGTGTGTACAGGGGCTTGAACTCAGAGCCTGGGTTCTGTCCCTTAGCTTTTTCGCTCAAGGATGGCACTCTACCAAGTGAGCCACAGTTCCATTTTTGGCTTTTTGCTGGTTAACTGGTGATGAGATTCTCTAGGATTTGTCTGTTCAGGCTAGCTATAAACTATAATCCTCAAATCTCAGTCTTCTCTGAGTAGCTTGGATTATAGGCATGAGCTATAGGCTTCTAGCCAGATTTCTTTTTAAATCATTTTGCTGTAGTGAGGATGGAACTCAGAGCCTTGTTCGTACCAGAGAAGCATTCTACTATTGAGCTGTACCTCCAGGCCCTAGATGATGCTGTGACTCAGCTTTGAACCAGCACACACATCACATAATATCCAAGAAGCCATCTTAGATTCTGCTCCCATGTTTTCCCCTCTCCTCACGAAGGCTCCTCCATTTTGATATCTCTCATGTTCCAGCAGCCAATGTCTGCTTTTCCTCTTGCTCAATGCAAGACTGTATAGGAATGTCCAGAGATAGACCTGGATAGAAACGGTGGCTCAGCATTCGTGAGCTGGACATATCTACAGAAGGTACTCAGCCTCTTAGAACCACAGCACCCACACTTGTAAAAGGGGGGACCTTGGTACCCACTCTGTAGGTTTGTTGAGATGCTTAAATAAGATAACAGCAGGAAAGAGCTTGCACAAGTGCCAATATTATGTAATACACACAGGATTGTCCCACCCAGCAGTAATTTCAGCATATAAATATGATCTTTTAAGTTGATTTCAAATTCTTCCCACTTGGCCTCTTCTTTTGAACCCCCTCAGGATGTACAATGGTGATAAGTGTGCAGAAGTCACGCCTATTGGTTGGCTCTTTATTGGCTGAGTAAGAGAAGATTCTAGATTCTCCTTTCCTTTGTCTTCATCACAGCTCTATATCAGTACTTCTCCCTGGCAGGCCTTCTTGATCTTGTCTTTGGAAGCCTAACAGGCTCCTCTTTCCCCTCTTTTCTTCCTCTTCCTCCCCTCCCCCATCCCGCAGGGAGCTCTCTGAGTCTTGAAGTCTGGCTTTGTATACTATCATTGCCATTCCCTGAATTGGTCTCATCTGTCTGCTACCTCCCCCACCATGTATCATCTGTCTGCAAGCACCAGGCCCTGTCCCAGGCTGACAGCTCACCCACCCTCACCTCCATGTCTCTTCCAAGAATTAGCAGCCCACCTTGGTCCAGAGATAACTTTTATAGCTCACCTCTGGCGGTAGCACCTCCTACCTTCCAATTAGGAGCCTGTCAACACCCAGGCCATCATTCTTCCTGCAGCAGCTGACAACAAAGCCTGCTGAGGCTGCTTTGGGAGGGGAGTCAAGCAAAATTCGTGCTGGCAACACTGAGCTCAGAGGTGACATATAGGTGATATGCCTATAAGCCTGACTCCTCTTTTTCTATACTCTGAAGCAAAAACATGGCACCTGGCATCCAGCAGGTACTCAATAAATAAACACACAAAAGTTGGAAAAGTGAAGGGTGTGTAGTTAGCTAGGGGATTCTCTTTCTAGGTGTCTGTTGAAGTCTAGTTCATTTCTTTCTCCCATACATGCAAATAAGAAAGTTAACTCAGCCAGTAGTTGGTGGCTCACACCTGCAATCCTAACTACTCAGGAGACTGAGCTCTGAGGAGTGAGGTTCAAAGCCAGCCTGGCCAGGAAAGACTGTGAGACTCTCATCTCCAATTAATCACCAGAAAAAGCCAGAAGTGGTACTGTAGCTCAAGTGGTAAAGTGCTAGCCTTGAGCAAAAGGAGCTTAGGGACAGTGTTCAGGCCCAGAGTTCAAAGCCCAGGGCTGGCAAGAAAGAAAGAGAGAAAGAAAGGAAGAAAGAAAGAAAGAAAGAAAGAAAGAAAGGAAGGAAGGAAGGAAGGAAGGAAGGAAGGAAGGAAGGAAGGAAGGAAGGAAGGAAGGGAAGGAAGGAAGAAGAAGAAAAAAAGAAAAGAAAAGAAAGAAAGTTAGCTTACAAGTGACTTTTTATAAGCTTTTCTTTCCTGTATCTTTCTGGCTGAAAATGACTTGGACCAGAAAAGAGAGATGCCTGGCCAACTTTGTCTTCTCCCTCCATCATCTTTACATCCTCCGAGTCTGATGAGGCTCTCTGACATTTGGGGCCATTGTCAGAAATTGGAGCTGATGAAGGAAGAATGACACAATCTAACATTTGTCTTATCTGACAATGTGGTCTGGTGGTTTGCACAGGGGCTCTGCAAGTCGGAAGTCTGGTTTTCTATTTCTGGACCAGAAGGGAAACTGGGTAACAACAGTCTTCGGAGCTCTTGTCACTCTTGCTTTCTCTTTCTCTTGGTCCCTGTCATGAACTCCCATGTTGGACTGGCTTACCCACTACAGACAGGAATTCACACAAGTAAGGAAATGTATCCCCTTTCTGACCCTTAATGATGAACTGATGGAAGGTCACCTAAAGATTTAGAAAGCCAGGATGGTGAGTGAGCAGGAGAATGGTATGGGGCCAAGAGAATAATAAGGCAATGATGACAGACTATTAGAATAACCACATCAAACCAACCCATTTCTCTACTACCACTGTGAGCCTGAAATTGTGGGCAGCCTTTGACGATGAAGATCTTGTTGGCTAGGAACACCCTGTATGTCTGAACCTGGAGAAGGGTAGGAAGCGGAGTCTTGCTTTGCCCTCCAGAGAGCAAATCTAGAAGTGAGGAAATGGGTGAATCTTAGAGAAAAACCAAACAGAGCAGTGACAAATGTGGTGGAGTCTGAAAGGGACAAGAGGAAGAGAAGAGAATTTGGATGAGATATTTTGAAAAGCAGAGAACTATAATGACATTCTTTATTATTGAACTTGGGATTGTTTATATGGCAGCTTTGGGAAGGCCTCCCAGAGGGATTATCTGTGTCAAATCAACCTGGCACAGTGAGAAGAAGAAACCTCCAAGGGATTCCATTATACCCCAGGCTTCAAAGTATGTAGACATTTAGCAGGATGCTGGCAACTCACACCTGTAATCCTAGCTTATTAGGAGGCTGAGACCTGAATTCAAAATCAGCCCAGGCAGAAAAATTCTCAAGATTCTATCTCCATTTAACCATTAAAAAAGCCAGACTGGAGATATGTCTCAAGGGGTAAAGTGCAAGCTCTGAGTGGAAAAGCTCTGAGTCCCAGGCACACATGCATGCACGCATGCATGCACGTATGCGCGCGCGTACACACACACACACACACTCAGAATGATAGAAAACTTTTCAACATTTGACCAGTCAAATGATTGAACTGTAACTGTGCAAGGTCCTGGATTGTATCTAGAAAGAACAAGGCAATTTGGGGGAAGAATAGTCAACGACCATATCATTTCCTTCCTCATTTCTACCCTGCTGATTTTTTGGTCTCAATTCCTGCTACTGTAGTTGTTTGAACAGCCAGAAGGCTGAGAGACTTTAGAGGTATCTTTACAGTGAGACTGTAAAGAAGTATAACTAAACTGAGCCGTGGGCGGGCGGGAGGGTGGCATTTGCTATGGGCTACCTATCTCTTTGGTGTTCTCAGTGTTCTTTCTCTGTGAGAGATGCTCATTCAGGTTAAAAGTAGAAGCATATGGGCACTGGTGGCTCAGCCCTATAATGCTAGCTACTCAGGAGGCTGAGATCTAAGGATTTTGGTTCAAAGCCAGCCCTGGTAGGAAAAGCCATGAGACTCTTATATCCACTTAATCATGGGAAAACCAGAAGTAGCATGTGGCTTCAAGTGGTAGAACACTAGGCTTGAGCAAAAGAGCTCAGGAACAGCAGCCAGGTTGTGAGTTCAAGCCCCACAACCACCAACACCATCAACAACAACTAAAGAAAAAAAACACAGAACAAGCAGAAGGTCAGGCTATGGTGGGAATATGATGTTCTTTCTATTAGATCCCAGTGTTTATATAGCAACAAAAGCCAGCTGGCGAAGGCTTGAAAAACCAAAATAAACAGACAAACAAAAAACCAGCTGTATCTCTGGAGGGGCAACATTAAGAGAAGAACACTAACTTTTCAGTCAGAAAAGCCTGGATTTGACTCAAACTTACCTCCTCAGTCGCAGAAGCATTCATCTATAAATGGAGATTTTAAAACACTCTTGAGGCTGATGAGAAAATGTAATAAGATATTCAATTAGTATAGTTCCTGGCACATAGTAGGTTGTAATTTGTTGTTCCTCCATCCCAATGTGCATGCTGAGAGTTAGTTTATTTATAGGAATTAATCTGGCTTTGAACTCCTAGATTCAAGTGATCTTCCTCTTTCAGTCATTCAAGTAGCTGGGACTGCTGGCATGTGTGATCATGTTCAATTCAAGACTAATTTCATTAAAATTTTTTTTTTTTTTGCTGGTCCTAGGGCTTGAACTCTGGACCTAGGCACTGTCCCTGAGCTTCTTTTGCACAAAACTAATGCTCTACCACTTGACCCACAGTACTTCTTCCGGCTTTTTCTGAGTAGTTTATTGGAGATCAGAGTATCTCAGACTTTCCTGCCCAGGATGACTTCAAACCAAGATCCTCAGATCTCTGCTTTCTGAGTAGCTGGGTTACAGGCATGAGCTACCAGCACCCGGCCAAGACTTAATATTTTTTTTGTAGGATAAATGAACTTATTAATACATCCAAAGGTTGAATATTAGTGAATATCCCTGCTTTATCTGTAGTTACTAAGTCATTAACATAGCTTATGGCTGATTCCAACATACCCATGTCATAACGCTGAGTTTGATAACAATTGTATTCTATCGGGATTCTCAAACTGAGAGTCCTGCGCGAATCAGGCATGCATGAAAAGTAGTAAACTCTTCTTTCCTTATTTCACTTTCAGGACAGTTGTGAGACTCTCTTTTGTATTATAAGAACAGCAAGATAACCTGCATAACATTGAATGATAACTGATTCCCATTGTAGGATTTACAGATCAATAAGACAGCAGCAAATGGCCAGTGTAGGCATGAGAAAATGTTCAACATCCTTAGTCACTGGGAAAATGCAAATCAAGACTTTATTTTTAAATACCACCCCCGTACCTCCCCCCCCAAAAGAGTGTTCATTGGCTTTGCAATGAAAATCAATGCTGTTGGTGGTGAGAAAGCTTTCAACTGGCAAAGGCTAGCTATCAAAGTAGCCATGCTGATTTCAGGATGGTGACTAAGGCCCATGATGTCACCCTATTTCTTGCTAAGCAAGAACCTCATGCTGTTCTACCAGATAGCAGCAAAGCATTTGTCTCATTTTCTTTCCAATGTGTTCCCATCTTTATTGACAGACAAGGTAGCTTAAGCTGGGTCTAGACATGTCTGAACTAGTCTGATACCCATGGGGCAGCTCCCTCACTAGGACCTAATTACTGCAGGATCAAAGGGCTTTTTGGAGGATAGCTTGTTCCAAGGAGGAGAAACGTTGAAGGGGGCATCTGTCTCGTCTGAGGACAACAGGTAAGAGCAGAGGGAGGG
This sequence comes from Dipodomys spectabilis, assembly GCF_019054845.1. Classification (NCBI taxonomy): domain Eukaryota; kingdom Metazoa; phylum Chordata; class Mammalia; order Rodentia; family Heteromyidae; genus Dipodomys; species Dipodomys spectabilis. The sequence continues at coordinate 5,225,259 of NW_024870822.1, read as the reverse complement.
CAGAAATGTTTCTGAGAACAGCTCTGGGGCCCCCAGCAGAGTCCTAGAGCAAGTAAGCTATAATAAGACAGGGAGTGAAAATTGAATCAAAGGCTTTTCACGGAATGTCCAGGGGACAGCAAGCCACAAGGCACTGGGGCTGGCTGCTGGGGCTGTGAATAATGATGGTCGCACTACTGGCTTCAGAAGGTGATGCACTAAGGCCCAGTGTCAGTTGTCTTGCCTCTCTGAAGCAGCAATTTGGAGATCATTACATATTCATTCCTTCAACGTATTTATTCAATGGTATTCTGTGCCAGGGTGGGCATCACAGATTTTGGTACAGAAATCAGTACCCTCAATCTGTATGTGTTCACATACAAATCCAAGGGATTTGTTTCTAAAACCGTGGAGGAAGGGAAAAATGAAATTGGGGGTCTAGTGCCCCCTCTGAGCAGGGAAACTAATCAACTCTTGCCTGGTTACTACTTGTGGCAGACTTTTTTTTTCCACATCACAGACTTGAACTCAGAGATTCACGCTTGTTCAGCTTGCTTGCTCAGCAGGTGCTCTACCACTTGAGGCATACATTCAGCCTGACTTTTTGCTGATTATTTTGGAAATGGAGTCTCATGGATTATTCTTCCTAGGCTGGCTTTGAACTGTAATCCTCTGGATCTCAGCCTCCTGTGTAGTTAGGAGTACAGATGTGAGCCACCAGCTTTGGCCTTCTGCCTGTTTTTTGTTTTTTTTTTTAATCTGCTGGCTTGTGTAGTTGGGGGAACTGATTCATGATGCTCATGTGTAAAATGAATGGGCTCAATAACATTGGCTCACGAAGGTCTTATTTTCTTTAACCTTTTACAGGTTGAACTCCTAGTCTCCCTAATAAGAATAATGATTCTGAAGCAGGCATTTTTCAAAACAACTTACATTATGTTACGATGCTACTTGGGATTATAAGCTTGTAGAATGATCCATATTTCTCCCTCCTCACTCCTAATCTTGCTCATTCTTTCAGATCCAGATTGAATGACGACAACCCCTTAAATCTTCTGGTATGTTCTCTTGCTGTGGCACCTTTAGTACTGACAGGCCAGCACCAAATTCCAGTCTTGTCTCAGTTTACTTATCTCTGTGTCCCTAGAAGACTCTCAAAGCTACATCTTGGGTGGGAAAAGGCTCGCTTTCTTTCTTTTTTTCTTTTTTTCTTTCTTTCTTCTTCTTTATTTCCTTCCTTCCTTCCTTTCCTCCCTTCCCCCCTCCTTCCCTTTCTTCATCCCTCCTTTCTTTCCTCCTTATCCTTCCTTCCTTCCTTCCTTCCTTCCTTCCTTCCTTCCTTCCTTCCTTCCTTCCTTCCTTCCTTCCTTTCATTCAATGATTCTTTTCATAACAATGCTAGGACCTTGTGCCAGAAGCCTTTGTAGATCTCCCTCCGTGGGTACTATTTTCCCTACCTGCTGTTGATGGAGGCTTGGAGACATCCAGTCATCCCAAGTGGCTCAGCTAGGAAATGGCAGAGTGACATTTGAACAGGGATCTTCACAGTTCAGAGCAGGGATACTAGGCTGTCCCTGGTTTGAGGTTGTAGTTAGTAAACATGGTGTGGCAGCCCGTGTTTGCTCCTCTCAGGAAGGATGGTGGGCTCCATTGGGTACAGGATTCAGGGCAGTTGCCCCTTGGGCACATGGACAAATGTCCTTCACTCCAAAGAGAGGTGAAAGGCAGCGAGAGGCTTCCACATACTTCATTCCTCTGTGTGAGCTTGAGCCCTGTCCATTTCTTCTTGTCCACTCCAGCTTGAGGCTGCTTACTTCTGACGACTTAGACACCATAGAAAGGCACATGGGTCCCTCTACTTCATCCAGGTGCTCATCTCTCTAGACCAGATTGCTAGATGTGCTAGGTGATTTTTGATAACACTAACATTGTGTTTTTCCTTCTTAAAAGAGGCTTTTAACTTGAGTGTCGTAGCTAAACCTCTTCCTGCCTGAGAAACATTTTCGTGTAAAACACCTTAGAAAGAGTGGACAAACATAACCAGTGTACCCATATCACCTTTCCCACCACACGGGATTCTGGGAGCAGCACTGAAGGGCAATCCCAGCGACTGTTCAAATGCCAGTCTCGCAACATCTTTTCTTGCTAATTCTCATTTTCTTGTTTCCTGTTCTCTCTCACTTTCACATGTGCCTTACATCTCTCCGTGAGTTTCTCAGGCATTGCATGGTCCCCCTCTCTGGGGTTGCTCAGCAAAAATATTTGATGTGGCTTTCGGAGCTCCAGCTGACCACATCTGGGCACCCTGACACCCAACCCACAAGAAATTTCTCCGTTAAACGCTTTGAGGTCCAGATTCTAGAGTAAGTACAATTGTGAGCCAAGATACACACTTGAGGAACAGAACACCTTCCTTTAAAAGCCAGTCCATCACTTCCTAGAACATAACCTTTCTTTCTGACCCTGCCCTCTCCAGCCTCAGGCCTTCTGCACCCAATTGACCCTGGAAATCTGATTCTAGAGCCCTTCTGTTCCTGGTCTGACTTTCTCCCCATTTATGATGCTGGCTGAGCCTAATCTCTAGCTTAGGACCAGTCTGCCAACCTGTTGCCAACTCCTGTTGATGCTTTAGCTTTGGCTTGGCATATTCCACCTGGCACTGTCTCCCAGCAATGTCTGAATGCTATAAACACCTGAGCCTCTGCTCCTGAAACCAAGTCCTGCAATGGGGAGGTCATAAGCACAACTTCTAGTATCAAATTCACTGTGCTGGAACCCTAGTGCTATTGTTTATTGGTTATGTAACTGTGAGCACATTATTTCACCTCTCCATGGGTCTATTCTGTTACCTATAATAGGCAAGGACTATAACACCCATTTCATGGCAGTGTTGTAAGGACTCACTGCAGTATGGTACATAAAAGGCTCCTAACAATGCTAGGACATGAAAAGGGCTCAATAAGTACCAGCTATTATCATTATCTTCATAGGTGGGTTTTTTTTTATTATTTCCAAATAAGCAACAAATCTCTTCCTTTTCCCTGAGATCTGAAAGCTTTTAAAAAAGGACTATGCCCAAAGTAGGTGCCATTAGAAATAGACCATACTTCCTTCCACGGGCCTCTGGGGAACACACACTACTTCTGCCTGCTTCCAGCCTGCTCAAGATGTTTTCTGTCCATAATCTATCTTCAGGCCTGTACCCTGGTTAGCTATAGACACATCTGCATTCAAGTGATTTTGACTGATACACATATAAACAGCATCAGTCTTCACATGCCACACCGCCAGAGACAGTCTCAATGTCAAAGCTCAAGGGAGTCCAAGGAACAACTTGAAGATGCTGAACCCCCAGCCCTTATAGCCTAGAAGCTTCCAGGACCAGAGCAGAGCAGGGCTGGTTTTATGAGCCAGTGAGACAGAGAAAAAGAGGTAAGGAGAAAGTAGCAACCAGAAACACCAGAAGAGCAGATAGAACCGCCTCTTTTGAGAAATTGGTAGTTAAATTCAAAGGACTTTGAGTCTTCGGCCATATCACCCTGAACACGCCTGATCACATCTGACAAAGGACTTTGAGCAAAAACTAAGTGCAATTTAGAGAGATGACAATGACTAAGGAGATCAAGCTGACAGAGCAAGCAGAATGCTGTACAAGGAATGGAAGACCATAGAATTCAGATGGCAGAAAGTTAGTATGCATAGAGAGGCATCAAAAACAAGAGTTGTAGGGCTGGGAAGGTGGCTCAGTGGTTGAGCGCTTGCCTTGCATGCAGGAGGCCCTGGGTTCGATTCCTCAGCACCGCATAAGCAAAAAGAAAAAAAAGCCAGAAGTGGCGCTGTGGCTCAAGAGATAGAGCGCTAGCCTTGAGCTGAAGAGCTGAGGGACAGCGACCAGGCCCAGAGTTCAGGCCCCATGACCGGTCCCAAAAACAAAAAAACCAAACAAACAAACAAACAAACAAAACAAGAGTTGTAGACAGAAATATCAGCTTGGTCTGGCTAGGCTTTGGCTACAGATGTTTGAATGGGATACTCTGGCAGGTCTAGATTGGCAGAGCAATGGCCAGATGTGCATAGAATAAAGTTTTTTCCTGATGTCTTATATTCTTACATTCTGCATTTATGTTTTTACCTGCCATTGAAGAAATTCAATGGATTATCACCATTTTAGAGGAATCTGGAAGGAGCTATGATTTACATGATAGAGTGCCAGCCTTGAGCAAAAAAAGTTATGGATAGTGTGCCAGGCCCTGAGTTTAAGCCTCAGTACCAGCACACACACACACACACACACACACACACACACACACACACACACACACACAATCTAGCTATCTAGCAATTTATCTTGTCATGGAAGAAGCAAGACAAGGCAGAGAAAAAAGGGTGATACTGATCCTACCAGGATAAGTGAGCCTCTGGATCCACCCTAATGGAACCCCAAATCTGTTGAAGTTTTGTTGTTGTCATTGTCTATAGCAAATAGCAAACATAGTTATTGCTGTTAAATGTCTATTGCTACTCTTCATTTCTGCCTTCCTTAAGGTATAAAGTTTGAAAACCCACTTGTTTCTATATGCATTAGGTGAATTATGATAACAACGAAAACACCAAAACCTATAGACTTGACATAATTGTTCCCACAATGGTAGGGATCTGGTAAACTGTTGGCCGTGTAGGTTTTCTCTGGCTCAGAGATCCAGGCTGATGAGACTCTGCCATCTTCAGCATGGGAGTTCTCTCCATCCCAGCGTGACAAGGAAAGGAGCAGGAAGGACATAGGATGGGAGACCACTATAGGCCAGAGTTGAAAGTGATGCATAGTTTCTTGATCGCATCCCATTGGCTGGGAGTGAGCCAGTAGGCATGACTACTGCAAGAGAACCTAGGAAATGTCACCCAGGAAGAAGGGCAAACAAATTTGTTAAGAAATTATAACTCCTGATATAAAAGATAATTGTTCCTTTTCTGAATTTAAATGGCATTTTTTTCGCTTGCAATTCCCTTTGGTTTCTTCATGAGGTCTTTGCAGTACCTGATGATTTGAGGCTAGAGGCCCACCCGAGAGAAGCCAATTATTTCCTTGTTGGACTTTCAGGTAAATATTCAAATGTACTTGATAAGTCAATTCAAAAAGGTGATTAAAGATGGAACTTGATGAAGGAAGGGTGATATTGTTCAAAAAGAAATGTACTCATTGCCTGACTTATGAAATGATAATCCCTCTGTACAACACCTTACTATAACAATAAAATTATATAAGAAAGGAAATGGAACTTGAGCTGGGTATCCGTGGCTCACACTTATAATCCTAGCTACTCAGGAGGCTGAGATCTGAGGATCCCAGTTCAAAGTCAGCCTAGGCAAGAGAGTCTTTGAAAGTTTTATCTCCAATTAACTAACGAAAGGAAGTGGAGGTGTAGCTCAAGTAGTAGAGTGAAGAGCCTGAGGCCCTGAGTTCAGTTTCCACTACCAGAAAGAAAACAGAAAGAGAAAATAAGAAAAGAAGCGAGAAAGAAAAAAAAAAAAGAAACAATTTATTAAAGAAAAAACATTATTAAAAAAATCAGAGACCGGGAATGGGAAGGTGGCTCAGTGGTAGAGCGCTTGCCTTGCATGCATGAGGCCCTGGGTTCGATTCCTCAGCACCACATAAGCAAAAAGAAAAAAACCGGAAGTGGTGCTGTGGCTCAAGTGGTAGAGCGCTAGCCTTAAGCTGAAGAGCTGAGGGACAGCGCCCAGGCCCAGAGTTCAGGCCCCATGGCCGCCCCCCCCCCCCCCCCCCCGCCAAAAAAAAAAACCAGAGACCAACCAGCCTCAACTGTAAATAACTAGAAAAAGTAAAATGCATTTGTAGCCTTGGGACTCTACCTCTCTTAGAATTTTTGCATGACTAGCTTCTTTGACCATCTTAGCTTTACAGATTTACAAATGTGATAGAAAGGAATTATAAAGCGGTAGAAGCACATGGAGATGCTCTTTCCCATTAAACTCTCACCGGGACCTTTGAGTGGGAGCATTCCTTTGTGTGGCTGAGAAAACACTCTCTCTTCATCTCTCGGTGTCTCCAGTAGACAGGAGCCCAGAGCTCTCCACTTATTAGATTCTCCTGTAACGCTGCTGGAGCTTGAGTGTTGAAAATCCCCATGAGAGCTTTGCAATAACACGGCTTCCTCTCGCAATATTGGCACCTTACTTCTCATTTTAAAACATTTGCTTATATGCTTCTTGAAGTGCTTTTACAGCCAGAATTGTATTTAGTCCTCACAGCAAGTCTGTGGAGGTGGTGTGAGGTCATTGTCAGAAGTCACATGGGTGTTTAGAACAAAAAGCCCAGATCTCCTGCCTACCCAGTAGTTCATCACCTGCAAGAAGGTTGTTTTTATTCATCTCAAACCATCCCTCCATCCTCACCTCTCACTCCTAGTTTCTATTCCAGGCCAGAAATAGGATAAAAGCCAAAAGATCAAGACAAGGTAAATCTCTGTTCTTGTATATAATACAGTGTCTCTAGCCAGCCTCCAAAGTGGTCTCTTATCAATATATGAGACATTTGTGTACTCAGCTTCCTGTCTAACTTATTTGCATGACAAGAAATTTGTATAACTTTTCCTCATTACATGCTAAGAATCTCTCTACTATTATAGGCTGCCTCTTACTGGGAACATATTTTGAGTGTAGAAGAACAGGGTTTTGATTTGATTGTGTTTTTTTTGTTTTGTTTATCAGTTGTGGGGCTTGAAATTTGGGCCTGGGCGCTGTCCCTGAGCTCTTCAGCTCAAGGCCAACGCTCTACCACTTGAGCCACAGCACCACTTCCAGTTTTCTGAGTGCTTTATTAGAGATAAGAATCTCACAGACTTTCCTGCGTGGGCTGGCTTTGAACTGTGATCCTCAGATCTCAGCCTCCTGAGTAGCTAGGATTACAGGTGTGAGCACCAACACCCAGCTTGATTTTTTTTAAATTATATACTGGCTTATTCACCTCCATAATCACAAGTCACCTGTTGGCAGTTTTCTTAGGGACTTGTAGATAGAAACTGGGTGATTTCCACATAATGATCCCAATAAATGGGTGAGAAATGAGTCTTAAGCCACCAAGTCTTTCACAGTGGATATAACCAGTTTATGTTTAGCAGAAGCTATGACAAGTTTCGCTGATTTGTGAGCATAAAAAAATAAAGCATTTTCCTGTGGATTATTTTGTAACCTGCACATTTTTTCCATAGCCACATTTGCCTTGACCCCAGGGACCAACCTTTGGAGAGCAATGCCTCTCACTAGCGGTTCTCTGATGCTATCATTTCCTTTGTAGGGCCAACAATTAATTATAACAATGAGAAGACATTATTCATCCAGCCTCTCTTCCTGCTCTTAAATCCATACAATTCCCTGATACCTGGATGGTTGTTGACATGTGTGTGCATGAATTCATACACTTAAAATAACCTAATTATAACTAAATGTAAAATACTGATGTGAAAACTACCCAAATAATAACACTACAGGAGCTGTAAAAAAAGTGGTGAGATTAATGGAAGATGTGTCTTTTACTTTACTCACTTTTTCTCTGTATGCTGGTTTTATTATTTCAATAATTCAAGTCTATCTTATTAATTTTAGATTAATTCTGCATAAAAAGTGTAAGCACACTGGGCTCATGCCTATAATACTAGCTACTCATGAGACTGAGATCTGAGGATCTGGGATTGAAGGCAGCCTGAACAGACAAATCCAAGAATTAACCAGCAAAATCCAGTACTAGAGGCATGGCTCAATCTATAGAGTGCCCCGTGAATGAAAAAGCTAATGGGAAGTCCAAGACCTGGAGTACAAAAAAGCGCGCACACCCACCCTCTCACACACACACCACACACACACACAGTAATCACATTGTTATTCCTTCAGTGTTTATGGAGCATCTACTAGGCACCAGCCATTATTCTTCTTGCTAATAGTGCAGGGTAATAAAATACCATTCTCTCTTTCTTGAGAGTTCTACTCAAATAGGTGAGACAGGTCACAAACAAATGATGATCTATACGTCTATTAATTAACATAGCCAACAACTATTTCTTGAGAACCTACTATGTGTTCAAAATGTTTTTAGGTTGTGGATTGGCAATAAACAGCAGGCAAAACATCTTTGCTTCTTTGGAGTTTGTATTTTACTGGATGTAGATGTTTGCTCATTTCTAATGAGAGTAGATACCATGAAGGAAAATTACTAGGGACCTGTCCTAGTCTAAAAGGTCAGGAATGAATCTCTCAAGGAAATGACAATAAAACGGGGCTTTCTTTTGTTGTCCAGGACTGCTACTCTGCCTTTGGCAGGAGTGCCCCAGGTGACCGACTGAATTTGGGTGACTGTTCTCTGCTAAAGATCCATGGCACAAAGCCTTGTCTAAGAGCTGCCAGGAGACTCGTGGCCTCTAGGCTTGGAGCTGCTGGCGCACAGGAATTTAGGAGACTTAGTTTGCATTAGTAGTCCCTGTCCATTGCCACTGCAGTGCATTGTGTGGGCTAAATCCTGATACAGAGACTAGAAAGCCATCCCACCCTGGCAGCGCAGACAGTAACTAATGGGCCTTCCATCTGCAGACGGGGTAAACTGGAGCAAAGAAGACAAATCCAGCTGGAGCCCAGAGGCCTCTGCTTCACTGCTCAGGAGCAACTTGATTTCTGTTTTGTCCCTCCGACTACGGAGCTCTGGGTCACTGGGCTGAACCACTTAATGCACCTCACGCCTGGGTCCTCTTGGAAATGGCTGAAGGCACTTAAATAGAACTCCCAACCTTTGTCCTCAGCTCTGAAACCACAGGTAAGTATTTAGGGCTGTGTTGTATCGATCATGCCTCCCACTGGTACCAGGGGGAAAAAAAATGCCGCGAAGCAAGTCAACTTTCCTGTGACAGGGGAAGTCATTCTCCTAATCCGCTCTCGCTGGACAATCAGGTTGACAAAAACCATTAAGTTTTCTGAGATTAGAAATTCACTGTCAGAGGGAAGCGTGTAGAGAGTTTTCCACTCCATTACACCCAGGACAATAACCAGAGGCCAAGTGACAGGAAAAGGCTAGGCCTTTTTCAAGTTTCCTGTGTCCTTGGGTAGAGGGAAATAAATTCACAAGTGTCTCCTCTTTCTTTTGGGTTAGGACAAGGGATATATATTATCTCATTAATCAATGCAACAGCTGAGCAGATGGAGGCTATTTATTGCCTTTTGATATCAGAGTAAGCTGGGACTCAGCAAGAGGAGGACACTTTCTAAGACACCCAGGTAGCTGGGAGGTAGGAGGAGACAGACCTAGTTAAAGACAGAGCCCTGAGCAGGAGGACTTTGAGGCTAACGACCTTCTTTTCTCCATGCAGATCCATGCCCCCAGCCCTCCCTTGAACATCTTCCCTTTGGTAGAAGCCACAGTTGTAATAACAAATCAGAGCAGGCTGGTATACTGATTGGACTAGACTGGGGACTGCTCCAGATTCTCCCTCTGCTGTGTGACTCCCAGCAAATTCTTGCACCTCTCTGAGCCTCCTTCTTCTTTAATTCATTTGGAAGATAACCTGTAATATCTTCCCCCCCCCCCCACATACCTCTGCCCAAGGGCTATGAAGATTAAGCAGGAGAGGGGGTAACATGGTCAGACAGTTAGCATATTGACTGGTACACAGCCTCTACTTTGAAGAAAGGAAAAGGAAAGCAGTTGGCAATAGGAAGTGGCTTTGTTACTTTTTACTCTCAGTTTATATAAACACGTAACTGAACATGTAGAAAAGAGAAAAGAAAAAAATCACTGATTTTCCAAACCATTATTACTTATATAGTATGCCTATATAAGTATATACTGCTATATTCCTTCCAGCATTTTTGCCAGTGAATCAATCTATTTTTTCCCACAGATCTAAATGTTTTTCTCCTTGGAGGCATTACCTCTGCTCTTTTTCACATAGGTTATATTAAAATCATTTGTTCATATTGCTAGTCTTTATTTTAATGACTGCACAATATTTCATCATGTGTATATACCATTACTTATCTATTACCCTATCCCTCATTAAAATTGTTTTCTTTTTTTTGGCTTTCAAATTTTTTAAAATATTTTTTATTGTAAAAATAGTGTACAGAGGGGTTACAGTTACATGAGTAAGGTAGTGAGTCCATTTCCTATCAAGCATTGTTACCTCCTCCTTTGTTTTCACCCTACCATCTCTTCCCTCCCACCTCCCAACCCTTCCCTCCACCGCCAAGTTGTAAAGTTCGTTTTCAACATAGTATCT